>NW_025110882.1:0-1200000 GCF_015476425.1 Leptopilina heterotoma | reverse complement strand
TAGGCAATAATACAAAATCTAAAAGTAAATTCAATTCTATACTTTTCCATATGGGAAACAATTTTTTTATTTTTCTTAATTGATTATTTGACTACAACAAAGTTTTTCTGCAGATATCAAATTGAGACAAAAATAAACGAATCAAAACGTTGCTTCGCAACATTTTGCTTCATTTTTTGTCTCAATTTGATATCTGCGCAGAAAATACAGGTATTTACAAGTAAATATTTACTTCAATCAAATGACTTCGATTTAAATTAAATTGCGTGTTCGACATAAATTGTATTTGACGCAAATACCATTTAATTGACTGAGATAAAGATTATTTGATTAAAGTAAATATTTATTTGATAAATATGACTAATTTGCATATTTTTCCAAAAAATTGTAATCATTGAAATCAAATCAATTTTTCAGAATGCAGTATATAATTGCTTAAATGTAATCTGCAGTACCGAATAATTTATTTAATTAAAAAAAGAGAAAGAAAATTGATTGTTAAAATTTATAATAAAAAGAATAAAAATAGATTTCTCTTTCAGTGCATTATTAGATTCGAAATAAATATAAAGAGACAATTTAAAATCTCAGTAACCTAGATTATATTGTCGAGAAGAAATTTCTTTTTTTTCTGTGAGAAAAATTTTGAAAATTGTAGTATTGAATGCTCATCTTTTATTTCTCTCATATATACAATACATACATATATATATGAGAGTCACTTGAGCCAATGGACCTCGGGAAAGAAGACAGGGATTCTCGTGTAAGTGTATATGTACAGAGATAGTAAAAAATTCCCCCGTGTGTATGTGTGTGTTCTCAAGAGGCTAGAATGCCACTTTGATAAAAGAGCCAGCTTGGCTCTCTGATGCTGACTATACTTCTCCTCTTCTCTTCCATTTATCCTTTCTTTTTCATTTTTCAACCAAAAATTACTCTACAATAATTTTGAAAAAATTTAATATATAAAATACATGAAGAATTTCAATCGAGATAACTCAAATTTCTTTTTCTCTAAAATATATTAGAAGAGAAAAATTGATTTAGAAAACAACGATGAAAATAGAAAAATTGTGATTGGTGAATATTATAAATATAGATTATAAATGTGTAATTATATGCGGATATAATAAAGAATGGAAAATGTAATCTTGTTTGGAAAAATGGGAAATGGAATCGATCGTGAAGAGCATTTACGGAGGAATTATACGTGAAAAATTAATCAACCTTTAGTCCCAGGTGAACTCGGTGCATACAATGTATATCGCATCGTGCTCATTTACTAATGTCTACATATATACATCGAATTCATATTCAAGAGCGATTTTCAATATTATATAATACACTGTTTTCAAAAAATCTATTTTAATTCCCTATTATTTTTCCATATTTCATGATCCCCAAGTTTTGAACGTTCATATGAACGAAATATTTTTTATTGAAGATATTTTAATAAATTACTAATCACAATTAAATTTAAAAACTGAAATATTTACGTTTGGAAACTCAGTAATTAATTTTTTTGATAGTAACGCAAAATAATTTCAATAAAAATTTAATTTGGAGAAGAAATAAATAAATTTCGTTCATTTGAACGTTCAGAACTTTAGGATCTTCATATTTCAGGATATTAAGTCGAATTTCACTGATTCGTAGTAAAAATAAAAAAAATAACTGATTTAGATAGTGAGAATCGAGTCACTTGGTACACACAGTGAAAAATCCACTCATTCAATTTAAGAGAGTGGAAAAAAATTCTAAATCAACAGCTTTCATAGCTGAAAATTAGGTCAAGTGAGCTATATAAATTTTCTCGTACCATTTTCAGGATCAATTTATAAAAAAAATATTTCTACCTACATATATCGTTCAAAATTACTAAACCTATACGCTGAAATTTGCAGGACATTATGCACCAATTACCTCTCTCCTTTTCCCTCTCCCTCTCCCTCTCTCTTTCTCAATTGAATAGGAAGAACTAGTGACCAGGAAATAATGGAGAAATCTCGAGCACGAATATTGGAAAAACAGTTCGCTGACAGCGAGGACACACTATAATTCCAGATATATATCTCTCTAAAAAGCAAGAAAATCGAAGAATAACCTCCATTTCTATATTTTTTCCTTTTTTTCTAAAATAAAATAAAAAAAAAGAACAATTTTCGAACGTTTTATAAAATACCTGCATCTAAAAATAAAATACAATGTCACACTTCTTTATCAGTTTTATCGATATTTCTGAAATTATATATATATCTAAATCCCGAAGCACAAAATATTACATTTATACATATTGTTGAAATATTGAACTAGGACTTTGGAAAAATATCCAGAAACATATACCTAGTTCTTAAAATAAAAAAAATACCCGGAAAATTTAAAAGAATATTTAGAACACACATTAAATAAGTTAAATATTAAAAAAGAGAATATTCTACTAGACATTATTGCTTTGAAATATTATCAGAACACTTTTATTGGAAAAATGTTAGTTGCAAAGATTTAAATTATTCTTAGAACGTTGAAATTTTCTTGCTGCAAAAATTATTCTAACAAAAATTTAAATTGAAAAAGAAAGAAATAAATTATTATTCTAAATACTTATTCAATATTCTGATAGAGTAATTAAAAAACAAACAATCGAGTGCGGAAGATTCTGTATGCAATCAAGTATAAAATGTAATTACAACGTTATTCACGCATGTATGTATGTACATTTTTAATAAGAACTAATGACAAACTACCTCCTCTATAATGAAATTGGAGAACTTAAACTATTAATTCCGGTTCAAGATAACTTGAAATTAGACTCAACTTTAACACAAGGGAGTGTAATCACTAACCACCTCAAGCCTATAATTTCTCTAAAAAACTAAATTTCACATGTGGTTTCACTCAACCAATAAATACCACAGTTACATAACGATAACATCAAATTAAATACACGAATTACAGTATTTCATTATAATTCTTATAAAACATCAATTTTACCTACATCACAACAAAATTTCAATTTTTAAAACTCTTTAAAGGGATTTTTAAATTGCAAAGGAATTTACCTCACGATACCAATTTACTTTATACAGTTAATTACCAAAGATAATTATTAATTATCTAAAAATAAACTCCGACCTGGGATCATGATTAGAAGAATAATTTCGACTCTCATCATCGATATTAAAATAGATTAAAAAATTCCTTTATGTGCGGAGATTTAAAATCTTAATAAGCGATTCATCGCGTGGTGGAGTGCGAGGCGAGGGTGCGAATTAGAGAATAAAAGGACGCAAAGTCGCAGGTGGGTCCAAGAGGCAAGGGGCAGGGGGCAGGGGGGAAGCTAAAAGATAATTAGATATTGATTTCACATTAGACCATGCTAGCTAGACGGCTATTCATTAACGCGTTACGGCAGCCATGTCGTTTATTGTCGAATCTATTAAAATTTCAGTATCACATTAAAAAAAGAGAAAAAAAATTATATTCGTTTATACCACGAATGTTAAATTTATATTAAAATCCTCGACACCATTTAAACTCCAAATAGCACCAAATAAATCACCCTATGAATGTAATGAATGTAATGAATGTAATTAAGATTTTCTGATTATAATAAATTGGAATTTTGTCAATTAACACCAAAAACATTTCGCCCAATCAAAAGTGTATATACGAAATGTTTTTGGTGTTAATTGCCAAAATTCCTGAAATCAAAGAAAAATTAATTTTCAATCCAAGAAACAAGTGAAAGCAAATGAAAAACTTTTTCAACTAAATATTTAAAGTTCCATAAAAAAATTTCTCGGCAACAAAGCAAAGTACGTAGACACTATCAGTAATGGAATATTTAATATTCAACAAGAAGATATTCGTGTAATATATTTTCGCCCTGCTAAAAATGGTGTAAAAAATGAGCCCACCGATAATACTCCATGTATAAAAAGTGGTAATTATTTTCGAGGAAAAAAAAGATGGAAAAAAAGACGGGGGTGAACTTTGAAAAGCAAAAAAATGAAGAAGAATACCATAAGAGAAAAATAGCCGTGAAACCACTGAATATATAAACTTGGAATGACGTTTTTACAGTGGCATACCAGAGGAGAATATTCACAGAGTTGTCTTTTCGAGCGTTTTTCATGCATTTTCATGCCTCGACAGATAAGCGAGCTAGTTGAGGAGAAATGAATAGAAGGATATTCCTAGGAGTAGGATTAAGCTTGCCAGCGGTTCTCATTGTTGCTCTACTCACACACATACACATATAGCGAATACGAAAACGTTATATTTCATGTGTATGTGCAACTGCATCCATGCAAGATTTCCACCTGGAAATTGCTTCCAGCGGTTATGTAATTTTCTCTAATATGCGTGGATGCTTTTTTTTCTTCGCTTCAAATTCGCCAAAGGAATACGAAAAAGTGATTTTAACACCGAGATTTGAATGTCTCTGAAATGCAAAGCCGAGAGAGAGAGAGAGAGAGAGAGAGAGACTTAATACTCCAAGTATATAGCTCTCTTCAAATAAACTTCCATTCTCTCTTATTAAACTTCTAAAAAAATACTCAAAAATTCCGACAAATTACTTTTTTTCGAAATTCAAACGTCGACATTTTATTTAGAATTTCACTTTGAACACAAATTAAGACGAAAAACGAAGCGACATTCTGGTCTGAATTTGAAATTATGAAATTAGAAGAATTCATCTGCAAATGTACCTACGTGATACGAAAATAGAATGAAAGAAACTGCGATAAATTAATTAACATCTTGAAAAATACAAAGTTTTCAAAATGTGTATTGATTATTTTGTTCAAGATTCACGAGAGCGACTATAACCAAATTCACTTGTAAATCTAGAGATTAATTACAACGTCGATGACCTAATTTCTCATCAGCGAATATCATTTTCGCTTTTCCTCTCTCCATCTAGTTTACTGGATATTTCTTTAAAATCTCGAAACATTGCAAAAATATTACACATATTTTCTTGAAATATTACATTATTACATTTCTATGAAATATTACACATATTTCAGAAAATTTCTAAAATTTTCGAAAAACTTGATCTGCGAAACGAAGAGATAAAAGATAATCATTATAATTATAAAAAAAAAAAAAAAAATTGACTGTATTAATGTTGATATAATGGAAACAAACGAAAACTATATTCAGATTGTTGACTATTAGAAAAGTTGCCCTGCAGGAATGTTTTTGTGTCGTAACATGCAGCCCTTACGAAACTTCCGGTTCGCGTGCACGTGCGGACTCGCGGCTAAAGTCTCCAATAGTAAAGGTTTCGCGGAAGCATGCAAAATATCTAGAAAAATGCTATGAAAGATACGCGGAAAAAACGTAAAAACAAGTTCCGGAAAGCGATATAGTTCATCTATACACTTACGCTGAATTCAACTTATTCTCTTTTACAATAGTTGAGTAATGAGGTTTCAAAAAGATAAAAGCGGCATACAGATAAGAATCCTAATTTCTGCTTCTAGATAATTAAAAAATTTTTTAAATTATCTTTTGTTGTATCTTTTTTTTCTTTTTTTTCCCACTAGGTTCGAAACACAAAACTGGAGAGAGAGAAAAAAAATGTTCCAATTTTTTAATTCAAACGAGTAAAATAAAAAAGAGTAAAAAAAAACAGACTATAAGCGGATTTTCTTTCCAAGCAAAGTAAAAGGGAAACTATATATTTTTATTTGACAGGCTAAAAAGTGAACGAAACAAGTAACGGGCAAAAAATAGGAAAACGGATCGTGTCCAACAAATCATTTAGAGGCTTAAAGAGGATTTTCAACTCTCACTCCAAAATGAGGGAGTTAATAGAAGGTAAGAGTAAGTAGAGGACCAGGACATTATGTGCACTCGTTAATGCCAAAGCATTGTTTCGAAACTAATGCCAGAGGAGGAGAGAACGAACATTACGAACAATGCAAATATAAAACAATCACAATAATACTCCATACTGCATATACAAAAATAAATTATTCACATGAATACAATACAAAAATATGTTTGTTCCAGCAAGATTCGAAAATGCCAAAACAAGTCTAAAATTCGATGCACCTGCGATGGCTTAGATTTTATTTTGCGGGATATTTGTATCGTACAAATACACATACATTGTGAATATGGTTGAAGAATAATTTCTGTTTATAGAGAGATGGAATTTTAATAGGTCGAGTATTTTCACTTCATTCTGGATTAAAATCGCGACAAGGAATAAAGTTAAGTAATCGCGATTGTAAAGATAGATTGAGTTGAAAAAAAATGCAAAAATTGAAGAGCAGACACTTCGTTCAAACATTTGAATACTATTAAAGAATTATACTCACTCTAAACGAAATAAATCTTTTAAAATTCATTTCTTCCTATCAGTCTTATTTTATGGATAATGATACCTATAGATTATTTATTTATTTTCTATTTTGAAAAATAGGAAAAATCAAAAATCATTTCTAGATAAAAATGACCTAAAATTTCTTTTCACCGTGAGAGCGACACTTATTTTTATCCCATTTTTAAATTTTAGTTTCGCGATCCGTGAATTCCAATTTAAATTCTTTATATAAAAAAAAATAAAAAATGATTTACGCTAACCGAAACCGTAAAATGCCGTAAAATTGCAACTATCTGTAAACTTTATCATTTTTTCAAACGTCAAAAGCATCAAGTATTTTGAATAAAACTTTTTTCTCGAATATATTTAGAGAGACAGAGATGTATATACATATGTTAAGTTCGTGTGAGACATATGGTGAGACAAGTAATAATCTTCCAGCACACGGTACGAAGAATCGCAAACGAAACACGTTCTTTCAAAAAAAAAAAAAGAAAAAAGAAAATAAAAAACAGTTGAAAACTTTGAATTACTATCTAAAAATAAAGTTTCCGAAGGAAATAATCTCGAAATATAAGCAAATAGGCAAATAGGCAAATTTACAATAAGCATTTAATTAGCTGGGAAATATTAGATATAGTTTCGCTGCGAGAGAGATATAAATTTGAAATAAAGAAGCAAAAGGGGTTGAATAAACAGAATTGAAACACCTTTTCAATTTTCTCTAATGGGAACATAATGGTCGCTTTTGTGCATAGAGAGCAATGATGTTCTATGATATGATCATCGCTTAATAACATCCATTTTTCCCCTCTATATACCATTCGCGTGCAATATCGCATGACTGGGAACAATCACTTCAACAAATTTGAGTCAAACGTCGATAACTTGGTTAACAGATTAGCTTCGATTTTTCGCGAGATTTATAGTGTCACGTAACGACATTCTCTAAACAATCCTCTCCACACATAACTTAAAGGCAAATTCTTTCCATATTGCTAATTCAATGTCACTGGGAGAATTTACTATTATCACCCATAAGGATACTCTATAACGTATAGGAGTTCCTTTCGAAATTACATTTCTAAGAAGTTACACTCTTCTAAAGAATCCTGCTTATGATTAATCCTTAAATGTTTATATTCAATCGGTTAAGAAGTGTAATTACGAAATATCTCTGAATAGAGATCTTTAAAACTATCGAAATGTTCTGTTACTTCCGTATTTTTAGAGATCCACAGAGTCGAAGATCAACTTTGGAGTCGATCATCAAAATTCCAAACACTGATTGGCTTTATCTCGGTAAATTTTTGTTTGAGGCAATCATTCAATATTCTAAAAAGGAAGAATTGCAAACGGTGGTACTTTAGGACAGCAAGAGTTAAAATTACAAGAATCACGGAAACGGCGATTGATGATATAAGCCAAGTTAACAAAATGAACAAAATTGCAACTTGCAATTGGGAAAAGGGGGAAAAACTCACTTTTCTGCGGCCGCAGCAGAGCATGGCTGAAACGCTGCTGCTGCGGCGAGCCGTTGATGAGAGTTGAGGCTGATGACAGACGTAGCTGAGTCGCGCGCCCCTGTCCCGCTGCAGCTGCAACACGCGCACCTGCAGCTGCACTTGCTCCCGATCCCGCTGCCCTTGACCGACACCGACTCGACCACCGTACTTGATGCGCACGTGTTTTCGCCACTGCATGAGTTCGGTGCGTCATGCCCTCTTCCTGCAAAAAACAATCGACCAAACAATTAAAAATTAGTATTAGAATCCAAATTTATTAATAAAAGAATAAAAGATTACATTCGGTAAGAAGGAGCCTAGGTCCTACCTAGGTCCTGTCTCGAGTCCTGTCTTTAGACCTTTCCTAGGACCTTTCCTATCAGAAAGTTACGTTTCTATACGTTAATTTTGTCCTTTAAAGCTACACTGGAACCTCGACTATCCAAAATTCACGTGTCCCACATACTTTACTATGAGTCACGTGACCACTGAATAACATAACCTTAAACACAAACTTTAAATTTTTAGGTACATCTATTGTTATAAAAAAATCTCATAAAAGTAAATGCCATTTCATAGTGCAAAATAATTTCATTGCAAACAAATTGCAACTATTTTCGATTAAAAAAAATTGCAACTTCGATTGTCCGAAGCAGGTCCTGCGCTGAATTAGTTTGGATCGTTTGGATAATCGAGGTTCGACTGTAATTAATAATTTCTTTTTCAAGTACACAGAAATGTGAAAATTGAATGGAAAAATTAATTAGAAGAGAAACGTAGTGTAAAATTAATAGCAGAGTGTAAAATATAATAAATAACATAAACAGTGACTAAAATATCTCTCGACATAATAGTTGTCTACGAATTGTACTTTCATTTGAATGATATCTACAACTACAGTAGAAGCACTCTGTTCAAGTCACACAGACTCATCCTGTTTCACATTATGGAAAATGTTAACAGGATTATTCTATGCACTATTCACTTGTGAATTTACGTCTAACTTGCCATCACATTAGTGAAAAGAAGAATAGTTTAGAAACAATATTTTCCTTATATCTCTCTTAGAAATGTAGAAATCCAAATATTTCCCTCGAATATTATAAGTCAACTTTTTTCTTAATTTTACAAATACAATGCGGAAAAAAACTCTTAGATATGCAACTGGTTAAGTAAAATTTTACAGAGACTTTTTTTGAGTCAAGAATATTCTTATCGAATATTATCAGAGTCCTTCTTTGGAATATTAAAAAAAATTTATACTTTGGAATATATTTCATTTAAACATTTCAAAAATATCCTCAAGAATTAAAAACAAATTGATAAAAAAAATTGTCAAGATCAACGTCGTTCTCTTGCCCGAAACTTTTTTATGAACAAAAAAACATTTCTCCTTTAAATGTGACGTAGGTAGAATTGAGAAATTCCAAAAGCGCAAATATAATTCAACAATCCATGCTTATAAACATTTATAAAAAGTAGTTTTGAGTACAAAGTTAAATTGAACTCATATTGAAACTTTGTAGAAACCCGCATAAGTTTACCTAACTTTATTTGCTGAACTAAATTTGCTTAACTTCTGTGTAGAAGCTGGCGCAAAAAAGGAAGAAAAAAAAGGAAAACAAGTAAATTTCAAACTCTAAAAGCCTCAGTCTTTCTGAGAATAATAATTCAGTCGTACTTTGTTATAGTTGAGAGAGTAAAAATAAAATGAAAAAGAAAAAAAAATGTTAACACGAGTGAGAAGTGGCCAATTTACACAGACACACTTTAATGTAATATTTATAAAAAAAAAAGAAATTCCTGTCAACAATTTCAAAATATTTTACTACTTTTGGAATATTTCCACATCTTATTTTAATAATTTAAATTATTCAAGGAAAACTTTACACCCAAAATATTTACGAAAATACTCAAAATTTCCCTCCTCTAAAATATATGTACCTCTATAAAGTTTGTTTCCCTCCAATGAAAGTCTCCAACAAAATTAAAAACAAAATTTTTATTGGAAAAATTTCTTTCCTAATGAAGATAAATCCTATATTTTAAAGACTTGAAAATTGAAAAACCTAATAATTGTTTTGAAATTATTATTACGCTTTCAAATATTAAGAGAAATTTTCCAGCTTTTTGCATTCTCTCTCAGATAATATTGAATAAAATACTTCTATTTTAGCTGGCCATATATGGGTCATCGGAGCAAATATATAATGAGAAATATGGGACAAAAGCTTTAGTGCAATACTAGTCCACATACACATATTTATACACACGTATATTTTAGTAGAATAGAAAATAATCACTCGACCATATCTAATAATCGATTCTCGCATGAGTTTTTGAGAAGATAAATATATTAATTATTCTCGAGACTTGGATTTTTGAATTTTCACGAATAAAAATAGAATAAATTAATGTCACTAATATTGATTCCACTGATATAATGAGAAATTTAAATTAAGAAGTAAAATTTTTAGCTACCAATAGAAAAGAAAAATAAATTGCAGTTTACATATTTAGTATATACGAGGTATATATTTCATTTTTATTCTTGCGAGTAAAGTTATGATAAACGGTATGGAAGAAGTTTCTACTAAAATACAATTTATTTGTAAGTTAAATGCTCTCTTATAACCAAGGGCATATTTCTCTCCTCCCCCCAATTCCCGCAGTGTTGTAGGAGACAAGTAAATCATATCCGGATGCCAACTTTAATTAATTCCCGCCTGCGGTCAAAACTATAATGCTCAGCGCCACAAACATTTTTCATTAAAAATAAAATTACTAAACATTTTGGGTAAATACCCATAAATTTCGGATTTAAAAAATATCTCTTCTCCTATTTTGCAATATTGAATAAAAATTATTTAAACAATTATAATTAAATATTATTTAGTTGTTTAAATTTTCTTGAAAATTCCAAATAAAAACTTTAGTTATTCGTCAACCTATATTCCAGGGATAATTTAAAATAAGGATTTCTTCATTTTCTATATAAATTTTAACGAGACACCAAAATAGTGCTTTCGTAGTTGTTTCAGTTCAATCTTCGACATGAACATGTAATATTCAATTTCAAATTTAATTAATTTCTTCATTCGATTGAATCGAGTAAGTTTATTGGCAAAAGTTAAAGAAATTGATCTTTGGAAATGACAGTTGGCGGAATAAAGTGCTTCAGATAATATAAATAACACATTTGGTTGTAACTTACAAAAGAACATAAATTCTATCACTGAAACTCAATTGCTTTAAATACTTCCGCTTGAATCAGACATTTTGATTAAATAACATCAATGAATTTGCTCACTGAAGCGAACTTTGAATAACAGAATGGGACAGTAACAATTGTTTCGAAATTCGTTATATTTCGCTTCAATCTAATTTAAAAAAAAGTGACAAACAATTACGTAATTTCATTATCTAAAAACAATAGCACTATATCACTTTTACTTATTAAAATTATTTTTCCAAATTATACTCCTTAATTATAAAGTTATTCATCAAATTAAATTTTAAAACCAAAAATTGAATTTTAAAAACAAAACGAAATTACTTTAATTTTATCGTGTGAAAGCAATATTTTCAAATGAAATTCCCCGAGAAATTTTTTTCAAAACTTTACTGACATATAATAAATATTTTCATTCGATAAAATTGAGTTATCCGAGAAACTGCAAGTTTGAAAATTTCCACCAATAGTAATATTTTTCATCTAAGTTCAAAAACAATAAACTTAAAAATTTCTTGCAAAAACTAAAAAAAACTTTTCCATATTTGCATTTATTCCGTTTAGTATAACAAAGAGTAATTCCTATGATCTCAGGGGATTAGGGGAAGTAAAAAGTTACACTGAGAATCGACCAACTACTTTTCTTAAGCAGAGACGGGTTTGAAAAAAATGCAAAACAAAAAAGAATATAAAGGAAAATAACAATGAGAAAAACAGAAAAGTTTTTCAAAAAAAAGGAGAAAAATGTTTGAAAAAGAGAGCGTGACAATGTCAAAAGAATGAAAATTGTTTCTCAAGGGTTAAGGGTCGTTACTTAGTCTCTCCCCCTTATTGCATCGAAAAGAAAATCTTTTATAAACCCATCAAAAATTGACAGAGACAAAATGAAATTTCGCCACTTTTAATTATATTCAAAACCTTATTTGTCTGATTCATAAAATAAATTTTATTCTAATCCAAAATAATTATATTTAAAAAAAGAAACTCAAATTGTTAAATTCCTTTTAGTTACGCATTAAAAACTTTGTCAAAATTTAATTTTCTCCTCTTGTCACATTTTAAAATGTTAAAAATTATCGACTAACTTTTTCATGATAAATCTTAAATGGAATTTCTTGAAAAGTTTATAATATAAAAAAGTTTTAAAGTATCAAAAAAGTTTTTCGATTACCTTCTAAAAATCATCTCTTATTTGATGGGCCGATCGGTCCTTGCTCGTCCATTTTTCAACCATCACCTTCATTCTCCGAATCACCTTCTCTTCCTAAAGGCACAATACAAAAGTCAATTAGTTTTTCAAAGCAAAAGGAAAATTTTATAAATCGAGTGAACAATTTTTTTCTTTTGAAACAAATTTTTATTTAATTTTAATTTTTTCTTTAAAGGTTCTTTTCCTATTGTATTCCCATTTTTCAAAATATATATTCAAGTGGATCTAAAATAATATAAAGAAAATTTACAAAATTGTCTTTAAAAAAATATAAATCTCGAATAAAGAGAAACAAACTTTTAATAATTTTCAAAATGCAATTCAAGTAATTTACGAGTATTTGAATGCCTCTACTTTAAGAAAACTTACACAAACGTGTATGAGTTTTGAAATATTTATAATTGGGAATAAACTCAGTTTAAAGTAATGTCAGAGGAAAGTTTTATACGAGATTAGTTTAAACTTTTCAGTTACCTTAAAATAATTGCAAAAGCATAAATGAAATTACAATCCTTAATGGAAACAACCAATTATAAATAAAAAGTTAATTAATAAAAAAATTCTTCCTTTTTTCATTCGAGTATTTTCATATTTTTTCTATTTGGATATTTTTACAAACTTTTCGACTTCAATTTTTTTCTAATTGCTATTTTCCATTTTCTTTTAGTATTTTAATCATCGCGAGTAAATAATTTCAAAAAAGTATTTTCTAAATTTTCTAAATATTCTATATTTTAGACGGCGAATATTTTAAATGATTCCAATGTAAAGACTTTTTGAAATTTAACTAATTCGAAAAATCACCTTCCAAAATTCAATTATTTGTTTGGTTAAAATTTTTAAATAAAATTATTCGAAACTTTAATCATTTTACTTCAAAATAAAAATCTTTTGAAATTTCATTTTTTCTAAAAATTCACTTTTAAAAAAATTCACTCATTTTTATTATCTAAAATTTTTAATGAAATTCAATTTTAAATCAATTCTTACTATAAAGTTCTTCAAGAATTCAATTATATATGAATACAATTATAAATGAATAATTTATTTAATAATTGAATATTTCTTAAAATTTAATTTTTAACAAAATAAATGGATTGTTAGGAAGAATTTCAGTAAAACTTTTGAGAAAAGTTGAATTCTTTGAAGAAATTTAATTAAACATGTATTGAAAATAATTAATAAAACTTTCAAAAATAATTGCAGTTTTTGAGGAATTTATTAAAAATTGTACATATTAAAAATAATAATAAATAAATAAATAAATAAATAAATAATTAAAAATTAAATTTTGTTTAAATAATTGAATTTCTTCGAAAAATTTTATAAAAATCTTTGTAAATAATTATTTATGAAAATAATTGAATTCTTGCAAAGAATTTTATTAACATTTTTAAAAGTAATTAAATTTCTAAAAATAATTTTTTTTTATTTATAAAAATAACTGAATTCTTGAGAAGAACTTTATTAAATTTTGTAAAGATTTTAAAGGTTGTTTTTGTTGAGAATCCACATTTATTATTAAATTTTGTTCAATAATATTGAAATATTAATTTTTCTTTTGAAAAATGTTATAAAAATCTTTTTAAATTGTTTTATTCCGAAAAATTGTATGAGAAAATTGTGTTTCGAATAATTGAGTTCCTAGCTGTGAAAATTTTATTATCCATGAAAAAGTTTGTCTATTGTTAAATAAATATTTACTTGAATCAATTAAATGGTTCAATTCATATTTGCTTCAAATACTAAAAATATTGATTCAAATACAGTTTAATTGACTTAAATAAAAACTGTTTGATTTTGGTAAATATTTATTTGATAAGACAAGTAATTGGTTATTTAAAAATCAAATAATCTTTTTTAAATATTTCTAAAATGTATACTGCGAATGGATAGACTGCAAAATGTATGAAAGACTAAATTAGGTAAACGTACACTTCCAATATCAACAAGTTTGAAAATTACAATTTTCCTGTCGGGGAAAAGAAATTGATAAAAAGCAGATAAGCTCGATAAGAGTAGATAATAAATTTCAAAGTCAAACCCATTATATATATTTTTCTCTCCTACATGACAAATTAATATGGAAAAAAATCTATAAAGATTAAATAGAAAAAAAACCTCAAAATACAAATTTGAGAGATTGCTCTTCCATTTAGAGCACAATTGAAGAAGAATTTTTTTTCGAAACCCTCCAGCGTCTCATCAACCTAAATATCTTCCGGAGAAAGGGAAAGTTCGTTATCGGTCTTTTCCTCTCGATCTATCCAAGTTTCACGTGTGTGTGTGTTTGTGATACCTTTTGGATAGGTGTATAAAACGGGAAAAGAAAAAAAGAGAGACGTGTTCTAAACCCTGCAGCTCTCTTTTAATACACTTTTACCCCTGGCAAATATAACCCTGAGGGATTCGGACATGAGGATTCGTGTGCACGGGAAAGAGAGATTTTTTCCGAGCGATAAGCTCATATGTATATGTATGTAAGGGTATATTCAGACACATACCGGACTGGTTTCGGTCGGCCGGAAGAACCAGCTCAAATCGATAAGACAGATACGCACGTTAAGGGCGGCCAAGAAAATAGCCGCCATTCTCAACGACGTGCAGAGGCCCCCATAAATCCCAATCGAACCACCCACCCCTCTCCCTCTCATGGATCATCATTGCAATCATCTCTCCGTAATTAATTGCCATTTTTCATTTCAAACAAACAATCCGATTCAATTCAACAGAAAACCAATAGTAACGAAAATAAGAAGCGGAAAAGAATAAATACCCAGAAAAGAAACTAAACAGGCAAAAGAGAAACGAAAAAAAAAGTTGAAAAAGGGGAAAAATAAGGAAAAACAAAAATTGGAATTTTCGAAAAAATGTCATCAACCGGCGTTCGAGCCAATGGTCCCGGACTGCTGGATCGATATCCCCTTTTTTTCTCTCGCAAAAGAAGACAGACTAACAGAGAGAAAAAGAGGTTGAAAGGAAAGGAGCAAAAGGGGTGGTTTATATAGAGTGACACTAGAGAAGCTGAGAGAGAGGGAAGAAGCGAAAAAAGATCTCCCTTTTCAAAAAGCTTTACCTACCGAAACTTTGTAGAATCGTTTCTCCGAAAAGCAATTATATTTTTCCTTATTGTCACTTTTCAACTCATATTACAAATACATAGACGAGCTTTTCGGATATAGCATTTCCACGAGTCACGGTGTTTCGCCGTCAAAATCAATACGACCCACCTCGCTGACCCTCTCCAATCCCCGTTTCGCTCACTCTCACTCGTGTTCTTTTACTATCTCGTTTTTATTTTTTCCTCTATCCTTTCCTTTTTTTTTGTGTTTCAATTTTCCACATGCACCTGTCACACTCCCGCACGGAAAAATCCCAAACGGATTTTCACAAGAGAGAAAATTTTAAATAACTACCCCCACTTGATAAACAATTTTCTTTTTCCCCTAAAGAATTAACTTTTTGTACACACAAAAATACGGTGATAAAATTTTTTTCTAAAATCCAATAAAAGAAAACGAAAGAAGCGAATAGATCACGAATCAGCGGCGCTTTTATTCCTCCTGGTAATTTTTTTTCCTTCCTTTTCCTCCTTCTTTGTAATTTTGTCTTACTTTGTTTTCTATTTTTTGAAAAAGACTTATCGCGGGCGCGTCGATGTAATTTAAGGTACCACGATGGAGCGCCGCATCCCTCAACCCCAAAGACCAAAGGCGGACATGTTGTATTGTGCAAAGGCGCAGACTCTATCGTGGATTTCACCCTCCTGGAGTAAAGTGACTCCCACGCAAGCGCCCGTGAAAAAGAGAGAGGTGTGAGGGTTCATTCGATCCTAGATGGGTTATATGGTTGTGCGTGCGATAGTAAGCGAGTATACAGGGCTGTATGGAAACATTACGATTAATTGAAAAAGCGGAAAGAAAAATCCATATTCCAAAATTTCACTCCATCCCCCTTTCTAAATTGAAAATTAACTAATGAGGAAACATTCACTCGCGTTTCGAAATCTAAAGCAATAACCAAATATTTTTCATCGAATTTTTTTTCAGAAACTTGGTAAGATTTCAATAAGTGAAAATCCACTGGGATTCAGCCAGAGTTCAATAAACTTTCGCAGTATTCTCAGCGGAAAACACAGCTTCTCACTGATAATCAGTTTAATCAGTTTTCAATTATAACTACAACTTTCAATTTAAAAACTAAAAAAAAATTAAAAATCGATTTTTCTAGAAAAAAAAATCTGAATGAAATCTTGAAAATTTCCACATTCAAAATTACTCATATTCTGAGATGACTATTATTATTATTACTATTATTATTATTATTGTTATTATTACCATTAATATTTTTATTATTTTTATTATTATTATTATTACTATTTTCAATTCTTCCTTTTTGTAAAAAAATTAGCCAATTTATTTACTGTTTTTGCCAAATTAAATTAAACAAAATAAACAAGTGATTTAATAATTTTTAACAATTTTTTTTTAAATTAGGAAAAAAATTAAAAATAGAAAAAAAATTTGGATAAAATCTTGAAAATTATTTATATTGTGAGATTATTATTATTATTAGTACTACTATTTTTACTATTACTAATATTTTCATTATTATTTATTACTATTATTATCAATTGTTTTCAATTATTTCTTTTTGAAAAAAATAATTGCACAATTTATGGACAGTTTGGCAAATTAAATAAAAGAAAAAACAAATTAAAAAAAAATAATAGTTTAGTAATTTTTAACAAATTTTTTAAAATGGAATAAAGAGCAGAAAGATTTTACAAATTCGATATAGTATTTGTTTAATTATATTCAATATAAATAAATAATTATTCTATTTTTAATTATTTGAAGGAAAAATTTCTGAGCATCTTCATTAAATCAATATTGAAAATGGATAAATTTAAAACAATAAAACGGTCTGGGTCACATGGTTTATAAATACTATCCACGAATCTTTAAAACGAATTTAAAAAATTATAATTGTATAGTACTTTTAAAAAAAAATATCAGCTAAAAATCGATTTTCTTTTATAATTTATTTAAGTTATCGAAGAACTGCCAATTTTATCGTTTAATTTAAATTAAATAATTAGTGAATATTTAAATAAATAAGTAAAAAAAAAAATTAATTTTTAATAAAGGAATTTTATAAAAAATTACTAAAAAATTAAAGTAAAATTATAGAAAGAAAGTAAAAAGTAAGAATAAAAATGAAGAAAAATAAAAATATAAAAATAATAACACAATAAAAAAATAAAATACTAAAAAAAGAAAAAAACAAATAGCACTATAAATACTAAAATACAATAAGACTTTAAAATTTAACTATTCTTTTCCCTAATATTATTGCCACTAATAAAAATACAGATAAAAGTGAAAATCGATTGAAAGATTTAAAAAAATTCTAATTCTATTTCCAAGTTTAAAAAAACAAGTCGAACAGTGAATAAAGTGACAATTTAGTAGAGGCACATTAAAAGAAGGGGTGAAATTTTTTTTTATTGGAATGCGACCCTGTGTCTAGGGTTTCTTAAGAAGGGTTGCAAGGGTGCATCAGAGCGTTAGCTGTCACTTGCTCCTATTTCAAGCCATCGAGTGTATCATCTTACGTTTTCCGGAAAAAGGATGGAACCTCAAAATAATTGCAAGGGTTGACTGACTCAATCCCACAAGAGCTTTAAGTGTACATTTAAGGGCTAAAATGTGCGGTTTCAGAAATTAGAAGCTTTACTTTCAACTCGCAAATAGAGACCTTTTACGCGCAACCAAAAGGACTTGTTTCTCAATATTTACCCCACAACATTTTTTACAATTTTTTTTTTTTTTGCATAATAATTATTCCATATCTTACGGTTTTGGATGAATGATAATTTTGATAAATCGATTAGAAAATAATAAAATAATAATAATAACGATAATAAAATATTTGTTCCATGAGAAAGCAATAATATAAAAATAATAATAGTAATAATAAACAAATGATGATATTAATAATAAATTAATAATATCAAAGGTGTTTTTTTTGTAAATAAAATAAAAAATGATAATAAAAATAAAGCAATAAACTAAAAAAGACCGGAAATTGTGTTTCACTCAAACAATATTCATGTTTCCCATTTAGTTTTTTGTTTATGATTGAATAAAAGGGAAAAAAAATTTCTCACTCGATAATTATTGAGATGAAGCCGTTGTAGCCAATACCTACTTGCATTGAATGGTAGAAGGTTTGAATTCTGTCGATGACCAGTATATAATGTAAATTGTTCAGTAGATAAGAGCAATTATAGGTGATCGTTGAATCGAAAACGATGAATTTCACGGGTGAATTATGGTCAAAAGCGAACGATGCCCTGAGGTCCACAACTGACTGCCATGCCGTTCCTCTCGTGATCGTCATTAATGGTCATTCTGTTTCTGATCTAAACATCCATTCGACTCAAGCTTTGCTCTCTCCCATATCGTCTAAATTATCTCTCAATCAGTTTATATCGATACAATTGTCCTTATTCCACTCTTTGCCAGTTCCCCTCCATCCACGGCAATTACCAAATCTAGAAAATGTTTATTTCAAAAAAATTAATTTAAACATTTAAAGAAATTTAACTTAATTATTTTAAGAAATTTTTAATTGCCCATATTCTTTCCTCTTTTTTTCATTAAATTCTTTTATTGAAAAGTCCTTTGTTCTTTCAATTTTCATTATCAATTAAGTAATAAAAAATAGTTAATAACAAATAAGTTATTAATATAATTACTAATTTAACTAATTACAACTAATATGATTCAATATTAAAGTAATTTATAGAATTGTAAAAATTTTTTGAATATAAAAAGTTGATTCTCAAAACAATTATTGTACAAAAAAATATTTTACTGCAGCTTATTTAAAAAAAACTATTAATATAATAAAAGTTTAAAAAATTAGATTTCTTTAGCCAAGAAAGAATAATTCAATTATCCAGAAATACTTACATCGTAAATAATTTATTCGGTAAGGAGTTGAAAACCGAATTCCAATTTTCTTCAATTTTATAATCTTCCAAATTTGGAACATTTAATTTCCGTATTTATTATTCTCTTACACTTCGAAGATCGTGACGTAATAGAATAATTTTCAATGAAAAGAATCTTGAAATCTTCAGTTTTTAAGAAAATACTTCATCAATTGAAAATAATTTTTAAATTACAACTCAGAGATCCAACAGAGGAGACAATTTGGAGCAATTTCTATAACAAAAAACAAAAAGGACAAATTATTACGATTTTGCGTCTTTTCTTTGTTTTTACGATTGGCTTAAAAACAAGTGTTTACTGAAAAATGTTACGTCTTGTCTTTTCATCTTGTTAACAAATTCTCTACTTCTTTTAGAAATTTCTGAAAAATTTCATAACCGCAAAAGACTGTAAACCGTGTACAATTTTAATTCAGAAATAAAAAAAAAATTTCTCTCATCCGAAAGCATATTTTTCCTCTATTCAAATTCAAATATTTAGCTTTCAATTAAAAATCTTGAAAGAAATGATTAAACAAAAAAAACTATAATAAAATATCAAAATTGAAAAAATTGATAAAAATTCTATTTGATTAAAATCAATTCAACGATTTTAAATAAAAAATCAACAAAATGATACCTATCTATAATTGTTTTAAATCACTAATTTTGTAATTTTCTGGTGAATGGGAAAAAAACAGTAAAGCACTTGCCAATGAGTCAAGAAAATAAAAGTGGATGCGGTCAAAGTTGTGGTAAAAGAAAAACGGACCTGCGCTTCTGTACACCTGAAGGGGTGTAGTGCTTAATTACTTCGTATCACAGAGCGTAGTATTTCGTAGTAAGAGCAAAAGAGAGACAGAGAGAGTGCATTATCGCTCATCTCGTTTCTTGCCAACACGCATAGCTGTAAACTGTCACACACACGCATCATGGTCAAATACGTCTAGTTGAAGGCTTCGTACGGCGTGTCAACCTCCCTTGACACGCGGCTGCTTATATGGAAGTGACTGAAAAGAGGGGCGGTGACGCTGACGGTGTGTTGAGACGGTTGGCGGCGGGGAAAAAAATCCGTGAATGTCGTCCGACGTTCATTCAAATAACGTCCAATCATACTCTCATACCAAAAGGGGTGCACATGCCTACGTTAAGAAGCTTCTACTTTTATTGCCTCTTTCAAAAAAAAATCGTCACATTTTCCTGCACACTTTTTTCTTTTCGAAAAAATAAACTTTATATTTTTCTCCAAAATTTTTAATTTCAACTTAATTACTCTTCTCTTCCTTCCTTCCTTCAAGAAATCGAAAAAAAAATTTCATCCACTCAACCTAAAAATTCGAAGTAAATTCGTTTTTATTATTTTCTTAATTATTATGTACAAACGATTAATAATGCATATAAAAAAATAACCGTATAATTTTTTTTTCTTTTATCTAAGTGTCCGTTTTGTTTACTTTCTTTTTCTTACTGGGACGACTTTGTAAATCGTGAATATTTCGTTTATGTTTTAGAGTTTCCGTCGTTTCATTCACTTCCGTGGGTTCACTGTCGATGTCCATTTCGTGTGTGCCATTCGATAAGACAACAGAACTGAAATCAAGTGACTGTAAACCTTCCTCCATTGCCTGAGCTCGTAACATCCGAGCCTCTTTTTTCAATTTCTGCTTCGCTTTCTGGTTGGCTTTCTTCTTTTTCTTCTTCAAATTTGTCGATTCCTCCTTTTTATTATCATCCTCTGAACCAGATTCGACGGCCGAATCCTCGTGTTTGCCGTTTTGAACTCCATTGACAGGCTCCGCTTTTATTTCTTTCTTCTTGTTCGCTCTAAAAATAGAATTTTCTATTAAATATCAATTATTTTCCTATTTAATATTTTAATAGTAACTACAAGTAAAAAATTATTTTTTTTGAATATTAATAAATTTATAAGAGCTTCAAGTTTTTAAACCAATTTTATAAAATTAAAAGTTTTAAAACTTACGACACTACGGGAGCTCCGATTTGTGACGCCAATCTGTTGTAACAAGTCTTAACATTTTTCGCTAGATATACATTTAATCTATAAGCGGCCATAGAGTCTGCTATTAATTTCCAATCCCACGCTTGTGGCAAATGATGAGGACGAACCGCGTGCAACAGTGTAAATAAATTGACAACAAATTTCTGCTTAATTTCCTTTCCAATTACTTGTTCATCTTTCGAATTTTCCTCACGGTTATGACTTTGCGCAACATTCTCTTGTAATAACTTCACACTCTTCTTACACAATTTTTTCTCAAGTTTCAATCTCTTTTCTTTATGATCATCGCCTTGTAATATTCTCGCATTCCGATAGAAAACAAGCAAAAGTTCCAAAGCCTGACTTCTTCTAAACGAACGAATCTCATTATCGAAAGCGAATTCCACCTGAGAACAAACATAAGTTATTAAAAAAAGAAATAGAAATTAAATAAAATTAAACAAAATAATCAAAAATAATTTATTTACCAAAAGTGGAACAAGCATCCAGTTGCCCTCCCAGCAGAGTTGCAGGATATTCTTGAAAAAGAATACCGAAAGAATGCAGTCTCTCTTCTTAAAGAACGCTGTCAAATTTTCGACGTAAATCGCAGCCAAATCGTCCATTGGTAAATTGGCTTGTTGTGAGCATCTAACCAAAAGAATACAACACCTGGCGAGTTGTTCGCCCATTTCTTGACAAACGGACGCTGAACGTTCGCCCTTTTCAATTAAAAGTTTCATTAGCGTTGTCAATAATTCATTATCCACATTATCCGTATCCTTGAATTTCTTTAATGCCGCAAGCTTCTTCAAACAACTCTTTACTTTATTTTCCAGTGGTTTTTGATGAGGTTCCTTGATACAATATTCAAGAAGCATAAATAACGGAACGACCATATCGAGAGCCAGTGCCATCGAAGGACATGAATCCAAGTAAGATTCGAGTAAATCAATAACACGAATGCGAAAATGAGTTAAAGTCTCGGCCGATTTTGACTGCTTTTTCATTTGTGTTTTCCGACTTTCGCGAAGAATTTTGAAAGCCGCCGCCAATGATGCATCGAGACGTTTGCCTTCCTCTTCGTCAATTTTGTCCACGTCCACTTCGTCATCGGTTTGAACGGCCGCATCACCCAGGGCTTGACTCACTGCTAATCTCAATCGATCTGTCACGGTTTCGTCTTCCTCCTCATCATCATCAAGATCCTCATCATCATCGTCACTGTCATTTTCATCACTATCAATGGTTTTATTTTCTTTCTCTTCTTCTTCTTCTTCGGAATTGTTTTCTGAATCATCTTCAGGTTCACTGTCTTCTTTCTTCTTACCATTTTTATCTAAATTCCGTTTTTCGCCGTTCTCTTCATTTTCAGATTCAACTTCAGAATCTGAAGAATCATCGTCATCCTCAGTTCCTTTCACGCTTAAAGGACCTTTCGTATTCTTCACGTCCAATACCTGTTGAAATATTTTTCAATAATTTTCAATTTTTTAATTTAAATTTGTCAATTTAAAAATAGATTAGTTTATGAGCCTGTAATGAAATAAAAGAAATATTTACCGCCAATATTTGGTGCAATGAAACGCTGGTAAGATGCGGACAAATGTGAGGGAAGACGCAGCCAACAACGGTACGAAGCAAATGTTCATTGCGCGAAAGAAGTGACAATAAAAGATCGACAACAACTTCCGTCCATTCGGGTTCATCTTCATCGGATTTACTTTTCGATTTTCGTGATTTTTTCTTAAGTCTCTCGAAACAATTATGCAACTCGTCAATTGATGAAATTGCCATTTCTGGATCAGTGAAAAGTTGCAATCCCATGTGCAAATCCATTGTATGAAAGAAAGCGGCAAATTTATCATTGTCACCTTCAGATTTTTTTACTACATTCATCATTTTCTGCCATGCTTCAACACCTGCTTCCTCGAGAGGAACTCTCAATTTCAACTCATCACTCTTGATAAACAATTCCTCATTTAAATATGAAACCATACTGCTTAAAATAGATCTCAAATCAGTCAATTTTGGCAATTTATTGTCTAGCGCACGGTAGAAGCTGACTTTAATTTGATCTGAAACGAAAAATGGTTAATTTTCAGATTCCTTAAAGTAATATTCGATTTCTTGTAAATTTAATAATTTATAATTATATAATTAAAATTGCTATTAAAATATAAATATTACAAAAGATATTTACTTGCTAAGTCAACTCCAAAATTATCAGATTCACAAAGGCCAAATTTAAACAAATATTTAAGTTGCTTCAGTCTCCAACTTTGATTTGATGTCATTTCCGGATGGCTTAATAATCTGAAAATCAAATAGTTTATTATCAATTCCATTAAATATTGAATTAATTTACAAACTAAAAGTACATACTTTGTCAAAAGTTGACTCGCATAAATTCTTTCCACATTAGTCCAAGTTTGTGCATCACCACTGTTGCTCTCTTTAACTCTTGAATTTTCAATTATTTCTTTGTAAATTTTTGACAACTTTTTAATTCCATCGCCGTCTAAAGTAGCAGTAAATAATTGAATAATTTTCAAACCAGTCATTTTCTCAATCATTAAATCGCCTGGATATTGAATCAATCTCATTAAAGTGTTTATTTTAATTTTATTGTCAGCATTCTCAGACAAAACTGTTGTCAATGACAGTAGAACATTTTTGAAAGCAATTGTAACCTCATCCTTCTTATTTCGTTTATTGAAGTTACATTTTCTCAACATAAAATGAAGATACTTTTCCGAAAGAAGATCAGGAATTGTTGCTTTGTCTTTAACATTATCAAGTAAAAGTCTTAATAATTCTGTTGCGAGATATTCGTCAGTTTTTGATGGTTTCAAAAAACGTTTATCAATAGCTGTCCAAAATACTTGAACGTACTCAGTTGTTGACAATTTTTCAATAAATAGTTTATAGATCGGATGTCGATAACACACGATTCGAGGTATTTCCTTTAAAAATGTAAATGTCATTTTATTGCAATTAATTTACTAACTTTATAAATAATTAAAATTAAAATCAATTATTAAATTACATATTTCAAGATTATACTCACAGTTAGGATTTTCGTAATACTTTCTAAGGATTCGGCATTAATAATATTTTCAGACCCAAATGTTTTTTTGTAAATCTTCCTAACGATAGATGGAAATTTCTCCTGTATTATGAGCAGTGTGTGCAATGTTTCTAAATTTTGTTCTAACAAAGGTTTAATTAATTCTTGTTGAAGTAAAGGCCAAACATTATTGGCAAATGTCGTCTCATCGATTTGATTTAAAAAATCAATAATAAATGAATAAGCAACAAAGGATAGATAACTGCGTTTTTTCCCGGCAGTTATTAAAAGTTCCAAAACTTTTGCTTGTTCTTCTGCTGAACATTTTTCAAGAATTTTAGAACGCACTAATGATCCACATGTTAATATTCTACCAGTGTAAACTTCTCCCACTTCCTATTTGAATATGATTTGTAAATATAATTTTTAAAACAGATAAAAATTATCAAAAAAAGTTTGTTTTCAAGTTTAATTTACTTACACTTTTGTGCTTGTTGTTGACGGGTTGTAATACAATTTCCATAAGTTCTAAAACTTTTTCGACAGGTGTGTCTGGTTTTGTAGTCAAATATCCAGTTAATGTTACATAAAAACTTTTTCTTGACGTTATATTAGCAGATCCAGTACCACGGATCAATCTTTTTAGTGCTAAATTTAATTCCTCAGACGTATCATCATTCTAGAAAAAATATTTTAAAACAATTAGTCCAATTTTAAAAGAAATAGTACTTAAATTTACAAAATTGGTGTGTAATTTCATTTTTCAATACAGATATTTTATTCTCCCTCGAAGAAAACTAATTTCTGAATCCTAACCTAAAAATTCTGTCAAATTCATATGTACGATTAAAAATAATCTTTTCAAATATATTTCAAGCTCTTATAAAAATGAACAAATACTTTCTTTATTCAAAATTATCATTCTTTTCAAGATAGAATCTTATAACAAAAAGATTAAGTTAAAAACTATTTGACGCATGTTTGTAATTTTAGGTTAGAGAGGCCTAAGGTTTTGTGCGCATTCTACACTTTATTTAGAAGCTTTAAATTAAAAATTTTCTATATAAGGAAAAAAAGGAAAAAATTCTTACCCAATTTTGTTCTGAAAGATATTTGACTAGTTCAACACCGCCAGCAATTCTCTCCTTATCGGATCCCTTAATGAGTTTCGGGAAGGAATCAAGTACTCCTTGTTTCGTTTTCTCCATTTTTTATCAAGATTCTTAATAATAGTTCAATTACAAATATTTTTATTTGTATGGGATTTTCACTATCTTCTCACTCTATAAAATATCCACATGGATCTTATACAAAATTAACCGCAGGATTAATATTCCTGGGATATAAATAAAAAAAAGTACAAAACAATTATTTTGGCCATGCGGTAGACACGCAAAAGACTATTAGAGAAATTCTGAGTTTCACCTATAGAGGGAACCTTATTTCAGCCATGGCTGGACATGTGCTAATAGATAAGGCAAATTCCGTAAAACATTGTATTATACTGTAATTATTGAATGTATGTTGTGAATAAATGGTGGACTTAACTTTTAAAGAAAAAATTATTGTAATTAAAAAATTAGGATACAACAAAGATAATTATTTTTCTGAAGCAAAGAAAAAAGTTAGATACCAAATTATTGCAATTAAAAAAGGATACAAGGAAGATACTTAATTTTCTAAAACAAAGAAAAAAATAGACAAAAAACTATTGTGATTAAAAAAGGATACAACGAAGGTAATTATTTTTCTGAAACAAATAAAAAAAATTAGACAAAAAATTATTGTATAATTAAAAAAGGATACAACGTTGATAATTAATTTTCTGAAACAAAGAAAAAAAAATAGAAACAAAATTATTGTAAATAAAAAAAGGATACAACGAAGGTAATTAATTTTCTGAAAGAAAGAAAAAAAATAGACAAAAATTATTGTAATTAAAAAAGGATACAACGTAGATAATTAAATTTCTGAAACAAAGAAAAAAAAATTAGACACAAAATTATTGTAAATAAAAAAAGGATACAACGAAGGTAATTAATTTTCTGAAAGAAAGAAAAAAAATAGACAAAAATTATTGTAATTAAAAAAGGATACAACGTAGATAATTAAATTTCTGAAACAAAGAAAAAAAAATTAGACACAAAATTATTATAATTAAAAAAAGGATACGACAAAGGTAATTAATTTTCTGAAACAAAGAAAAAAAAGACAAAAAATTATTGTGATTAAAAAAAGGATACAACGAAGATAATTATTTTTCTGAAACAAAGAAAAAAAATTAGACACAAAATTATTGCAATTAAAAAAGGATACAACGAAGATAATTAACTTTCTGAAACAAAGAAAAAAAATTAGACACAAAATTATTGAAATTAAAAAAGGATACAACGTAGATAATTAAATTCCTGAAACAAAGAAAAAAATTAAACACAAATGAAATGTTAATCAAAAAGGAAACATCGTAGATAATTACTCCTGAAACAGATTAATATAAACAAAACATGGAAATTATTAATATAATTTATTTTTCGAAATATTTAAATACTGCATTTAATTATTAACAAAATACTTATCTTTTTTTCTACAATCACAACTTCTTGATAAACTATTTTTAGCACATTTTATTTTTCTTTAAGTTGATTCACTTAAATCACTTTTTTGTTTATTTTTTTTTCATCTCTGATCACTAAATTTTCACTAAAAACACTGAAATCAGGGTGGCCGCAAGATTGACTTTATCAATTTCCTTGACAAAATATTTTTTTTCCTGACATTTCTCTGATTTTATTGACAAAAAAAATTTTTCCTCCTGACTTTACTAAAAAGTGGCCACCCTGTAAATTGACACGAATCAGATTATTCACGTAAGGTGAATAATAAAAAAAATCCGCGTTCTCAAAATCAAAGTGGTACATTGAAATACCAGAAAAGAAGAATATTATAATGAGCGCAATTTAGTGTTGATGGGAGAAAATTTTCCCAACACACGTTTTACGATATCAAAAAATATTTGTTAAAAGAAAATTTAAAAACTCACTCATTGCTGACTAACTTACGGAGAACTGCGATCAGCTGTCCATGATATCCATCCTGGAACTGCTTCGAAACGTCTTTTCTTCAAGGGCACTAACACAACTACACACCGAAATTAATTGCACTTTTATTATTCCAAGTGAATTTAACACGTGGTCGACGCAAAAAAAGTCCGTTATCGTGAATCTTTTATTTATTAAAAAATGCTCTCAAAATAAAAATCTAATGCGAAAACACTAACGCTCGAATAGAATTGCACTTCCGATGGCCTTCCGGGTCAAAACAAAGGATAAACTAAATGAATTTGGAGTATGTGTCGACAATGGCGTGACGTCACTATGCTTGGCAGCCATTTTGTTTTTACATTTTTCTTCTAATTTTATCTAACATCTTCTAACATAATGTGATACATATATTGCTGAAATGTTCGAAATATTGCTAATTCTGCAACAATATGCATCAATATTGCTGCAGTGTTTGATGTAAACCTGAAATATTAGCGACAAATCGCGGCGCGTATGTCGCCTTGTTCGGAGGAAGTGAATACAAAATAGCCGACACGAGACGAGAGATCTCAATGTAAATTTTTTTTCTAAGAAAAATGCGAAATAAAGATAAATTTTTTTGTACCCGGACAAAATGCCCGAAATCAAAAACTCTAATTGTATAATTGTAAAGATAAATTAGTTCTCTTTAAATTGAATACGAAAAAGATGCGCACCACGAGGCACCCGAATGCCCGGCTTCTCGTCAATTTTATCAATCCCAAATGAATCAGAAAAATGTTACCGAATTTCCCGTTTAAAGTTGAAATTTGATTTAAAAAAAAGAATTAAAAAGAAAATTCTTACGTTTATTGGTCGAAAAACGAAAAAGAACAAAGGATTGCTCGGTACTTGTTGCAACTTGTCGCAACCTGTCGCACGACGCGAGACAGAGCGCCACTGGCGGACAGTCTTGGGAATCACGGCCATATTGCTAACGCCCAGTGACGGACCACCAACAACTGTCGCCCTGCACTAAAAGAAAAAAGAGAAATAAAATTCCAAATTAATTTGTAAATATTACTAAAAATTAGATTTTCTTTTTAAAAGCACTAACTTTCATTCGTCCGTAGCGCTACACTTTTCTGAAACACTTTTTTATATCAAAATCAGTAACGGCAACACGGATGGGAAACAATAAATTTCCACAACAACAATAGAGCGCATGCGCGAGAAAATTTTTTTCATTGGTTACAATGCGCGCGTTTATTTAAAATATACATATTTTTAAAATTAAGCGCCTATTTTAACCAATAAAACAATTTTCAAACGCATGCGCAATTGTCATTACTGAATTAAAATACGAGTCATCTTTCTTAATGAAAATATATACTTCATTATTCGTTTATAACGGATATAAAAAAATTCCCAACAATCCTTTCTTTTTCATTGTCATTATTAGTTCATTGTTCTTTGTCCACAGTGACGTAAAACGACGGTAGTCTTTAGAATCTTTTAAAAAGTATATTGCAAACTATCAACCGAATGGAAGAAAAATATCTGAAAATCGATTTATCGGGAGTGTCTTTGCTACATTTTTAAAGAGTTATACACGTCTGTGAACGTTTTACATACATCACATGCAAAACGAGAGGATATTCCATGAGGAAAAATAATTATTCAATAAAAATTGGAAGTATGTCATGTGGTAAAATTGTTTTGCAAACGGAATTCCAATTATCCTGAGTTCTTTCAATTTCTCGAAGCCATACGTTTCGTAAGTGAAAAATCTAATTGTGACATTATATTTCTGATCTTTTGTATTTTTAAATTTGCGATTCTATCTATTTGCATTAAAATTTTAGCAAAACATATAAACCCATTAACAGTTATTGATTATTGCACATTTTTAGCTTGAATAACTGGTTAAATCAATGCATCACGTATATATATATATATATGTATATATATATATATATATATATATATATATGTATGTATATATATATATAAATTTTGTATATTTGTATATAATTTTAAATTTTTTTATTCATTATAATTTGGTGAAATTATTTTGTTTTATAAATAGTTTTTCTTCTAATTACTTTTTTTGTATTTAAATATATCCGCAGAATAAATATCTCTTTTTTTGCAATTCAAAAGTGTTCAAATTTTAAAACGTTAATAAATTAAATAGCAATTAATTGAATTGAAAAATTGTCTAACCCCATCTACGTAGAAATTGACAATATTTATTTGATTTGAAATTGTGAGAGTATTTTTAGAAACTGTTGAATGTTTACAGTTGGCTTGACATGTCATATTCCATCGAACGTCTAAACTATATGCAAGACAGCAGCAGTGACACAGAAACAGATTGCAAGGAAACTGATGGGCATGGAAGGAATTCGGCTTATAAGAATAGATTGAGGTAAGATCGATTAACAATTAACTTTTAATTTTATTTTCCCTTTATTAAACAGCTGTCTCAATTTTGTTTAAATACCTATTTTTTTTCATTTTAAAAACAAATCTACATGCGCATGTTTCCCAGAAAAAATATTTAACATATTTTATTTTTTCTAACAATAATCGAAAACAGCAAAACAATTTTTGAAATTGATTTAAAACTCAGCTGATCAAGAGAAACATTAGAAAAGAATTTAAAAATTTTCTACAATAATTAATTACACTTTTCTAATTATTATTGTATATTATATAATATTTTAGAAAATATTTTTTGTACATACTTCTTGCTTTTCATTTCCTGCTTGTCATTTTCTTAATATATATGTATAATCAATATATTCTCAAAAACATTTTCATTAAATCATAAAGCACGTTTGCTAACGACATTTTTTATATATGATTAAATAAATTTTACGTGTTATTCGCTCGTATATATGTTGTCACTTTTATTCTTGAAGTACTTCCAAGTGGTTTTCTGTTTTCAGGTGAGTTCGAAAATTTAGATTCTTGTTATTTAGTTACGTTCTAATGCTTAGATGCGGCATTGGCACCAATTTTCTTTCATTAATTTTTTTTTAAGTAGTTCACCCATTTTTTTTTCTTTTAGTTTTTAAGAGCCATATAATTTCTCTCTAAACTTTAGGTAAGCGTTTTTCATTATATGTATTTATATATACAAAAATAACAAGAGGAGTCAGAATTAAAGTATGATTGTTACAAATTATATACATATATATGGAAAATCTACACATTTTCTTGGAATAATACCAATAAACTATTGTAACTCCCTATATATTATTTTTTCTGTATATTATGAAATTCACCAATTTTTTAACTCATATTCTTCATAAGATTGACTCTTTGAAAATGATTATTAATTTTTTTTATTTTTGATTGAAATTTGAAATTTAAAAATTGTGAGACTCTTAATCAGATTTTCAAAGAGTTGATAAATCATCGAACATTCTAGGATACGTAGATATCCCAAAATGCTTGATTTTAGCTGGAAAGTTAGTAAGGAAATGTGGTTGTTTTGCATGTAGTTGTGGTGGTTCGTCCAAACCAAAATCTTGTCTGGTTCAGAGGGATGGAAGCATCGAACAACATTGTCCTCCCATCGAGACAAGCAGACAGAGCACAAATTTAGGTCAACTAAACAGGTAAAAAAAACTCAATTCAATGCTAAAGGAAAAAACAAAAAAAAAAAATACTGAATGAGTTTTTTTTTAACCACCCGAATTATTTATTTTTAATAACAATCAAATTTTATTAAACTTTAATACACAGTCGGAGAAGACAGGTCGACTAGCAATAAACAATTTTCTATTGCTAGAAATTCTCTAGACAGAAAATTCACTTAATTATTATATTGAAGAAAGAGGAGTGCATGGTTTTTAGAGAACATGTTACACCAGAATTTTTAGATTTACAACTTTTTCTACATATTTTATGGATTTTTTTTCCAAAAAAAGTAAATTGTATCATGAACAAAAAAAATGAGAAAAAGGAAAAAATAAAGTAGTAAGTAGATAGAGCAGCTTATGGCCTCGTTCTTTCCTTGCGGCACTTAGTTCTTTGTTATAAGACCTGGATCCTTTCAATGAGAAAACGCTATTTGTGTATAAGGTAATAATTTTTCAATAAGACTTCTTCATTCACAAGCACTTCATCAGCATTTTTTTTACGCCGATATTCAAGACAGTTTTTTTGTTTTTTTGGTAAAAAAAAAAAGGTTTATAGATACTTTCCCCTGCATTCCTTTTTCTTGATCAATCTTAAAAGTAAAAGGAACGATAATTTTAAAATAAATAAAAATTAGAAAATAAAATCTAAAAAACGTATTTCTTGATAGTATTAAAGAAGAAATATTTTTTAGGCTTCGCACAGGAATTGGAATCACGAAAAGTCCACAGAATCAAAATCGAGAAAGTTGTTCGTCGTCAAATTCAACGTCCGGAATGAGTCATCAACAGATTAGTGACGAGAGAATTACTCTCATTGTTGATAACACAAGGTGGGTAAAAGAAATTTGTACCATCAAGACAATAATAAATATGGAAATTTTAAATTGAAAAAAGTAATATGGAATTATTTATTCTTTTGTAGATTTATAATAGATCCAGCACTTTTTACGGCCCATCCGAATACAATGTTGGGGCGAATGTTCAGTTCTGGAATCGAGTTTGCACAACCGAATGAACGCGGTGAATACGAAGTGGCGGAAGGAATATCTGCAATGGTTTTTCGAGCCATTCTCGAATATTACAAAGGTGGAATTATTCGTTGTCCACCGACTGTGACGGTTCAGGAACTGCGAGAGGCTTGCGATTATTTGCTTATTCCCTTCGACGCCAGCACTGTTAAATGCCAAAACTTGAGTAAGAATTTAATCTTAAAATAATTTTTCTACCTTTACAAATTTTGTTACCTTTTAATTAATTCAAAAGTAAACTCGATAATTTTTGTTCGAATAATAAAATTGATTTAATTTCAGGAGGTTTGTTGCACGAACTGTCAAATGAAGGAGCGCGCTGCCAATTCGAAGTTTTTCTCGAAGACTTAATACTCCCTTTGATGGTGAACAGTGCTCGACGAGGAGATCGAGAGTGCCACATTGTCGTTCTTTTGGAAGATGACGTTGTCGACTGGGACGAGGAATATCCACCTCAAATGGGAGAAGAATATTCCCAAAGTTAGTGAAAAAAGAATTAATTTCATATTTTAATAAATTGGATAATATTTATATTATTTGTACAATTTAAAATTAATTCCAGCCGTGAACAGTACAGCGATGTACAGATTTTTCAAGTACATCGAAAATCGAGACGTGGCCAAGCAAGTGATGAAAGAACGGGGTTTGAAAAAAATTCGCCTTGGCATTGAAGGCTATCCAACGTACAAGGAAAAGATAAAGAAACGCGCCGGCGGTCGGGAGGAAGTAATTTACAATTACGTGCAAAGGCCATTTATTCACATGTCATGGGAAAAGGAGGAGGCAAAAAGTCGTCACGTTGATTTTCAATGTGTAAAATCAAAATCAGTGACAAATTTAGCAGAGGCAACGGCTGATCCAGTTTTAGACGCTGGCGGAAATCCAATAATTGCATTCTTGCAAACTGCTGAAATAGTGCCACAACCGGAAGCATCGCCGCCAATGGGACAGGATATTGATGTCGAGGGTGCACCTGGATTGGCGTCAGATTCCGATGGTATTGGCGTTGGACCGCCCGATGATCAGGCATAAAAATCGGATGATAATTGCACATTACGAATAACATACTCACAAGCGGCTGTTTACTTCATGAGATTTATCAAAAGTATTAACGAATTGTTTCTCCGATTACGGGGTGAGAAACGCGGACTCCACGATTTGAGTCCATTGTAATCCAATGTTTTTTCAAATCAAAGATTAGAAAACTTGATTGAAAGTACCTTACTCGAGTAAATGTTCGCTTTTACTTGTTCATATGTACGAAACAAGATAAGACTTATTCACAAATCTGTAAATTTTTTTCCAAGTTTTGTCATTTTGTATCTTTAAATAAAATTTAAAATAAGCAAATAATTTATTTTAATAAATAGAATAGAAATTACCCTTATAATCATCGTAGTTTGCTTCTTTATTTCCCCTTTTTTTACTTTCTTTTTTCGTTTATTTTTTGCTCTTACTTTTTATTTCATTTTATTTATACCGTTCGCTTTTATTTGCTGTTTTTAAATTTTTTATCCTTGTGATTTTTATTGAATTTCTTTTATTTTTGTTACGCTTTGCTTTTATTTGCTATTTTTAAATTTTATGTTTAATTTATTTTTTCGTTTTCTTTTCCCTCTTCTTTGTAATTTTTGTTTCCGTTATTTTTCTGTTTTGATTTTTACTTTTTATGTTTCTCGAACTGGATTCCACGTTTCTCTCCTATATTTTAATTTTTATTTTTGTGTAATATTTTTGAAAATTTTCTTTTTGGTTTATAAATTTTTATTTTCATTTACTTGAAGTTATATTCAATATTTGAATTTTTTTTATATATATATATTTATCCGAGTTTTCATTTAATTTTTAAATTAAAGGTATTTGAGAAAGTTATTATAAATTAAATATTAAGCAACGTAGTCTGGAAATTAAAAATTCCCTAGCTATCAACGTCAGGAAAAGTTCATTTTTCAATTTCAAAGAGAAAAGTAAATTAATAATTTGTTCTTTCTTTTTTAAATTTTAATTGACGTTATTTCAATTTATTAATTTTTGTATGCTATTTTCAGAGATGTTTTTGACAAAGGAAAAAGATGAGAAAAATGAGAGAAAAATTCGGGGGCCTTTTTTCAATCGATGAAATCGGATCCTCGTTGAGTTTCCGAATTTATAGAAATTCAATAATTCTCATTCGGGAGTACAACCTGTCGGCAATATCGGCGGAGTTAAGGGTGGCCGGAGAAGAGGATCTAAAACGACACCCAACCCCCAATTGTATTTTTGAACAAGTGACGAGAAACGCAGGCGCTGCAACGATCAATAAACACACGAAGTCGAGGGCAAGATAACAGTAGCTTACAGGTTCGCAGATAGTAAGCGTATTTTTTGAAAAAATAAAAAGCAGGCACCGGCTCAACTTGTGAGGCTGCAAAGCAGCTCCTGCAGCATGCAACCGCCTCCAAGAAAAGTAAGTGAAACATCAACCCGGATGACAACGTTCCACTGGATTATATTTCCCTTAAAATCCCCTATTGGAAAAAGTCGCGCGCGCTCCTTGTCAATTTTTTATTTATATATTTCTTTTTTCTTCCACTTGTGTAAAACTCACATTGGGTGTGTGTATGTGTTTATTATCAATGAAAATCCTCTCTTCCCAGTACCTGTCATCGATTTTAAATTCAATTCACTTTCGTAAATCATTTTCTAAAATTAAATCCGTTTTGATTATGAGAATGGGACGATCGAATTTTTTTTCTCGTGTCACGATCTCGCACGAAGAAATTTCGGCTCCCAATCGTCCTTTTCCCGAGGATCCCATCACCTTTTAAATTGCCCTATTTACTAGAGACCTAGATTTTAATAAAAAAAAAAAAATTTGTCCCGGAAGTGGTCTCTTTATACTCATTGATTTTTTATTGCGTGGAAGAAGAAACAAGATTTTCGTAAAAAAATTACTTCTTTTCCTTCGTCGTCGTCGTCATCATCTTCTTCTTCTTCTTCTTCTTTTTTTTTTTTATTGTGCGAGAAAAGGTGACTGTGAAAAGATTGCCTTTTAACCTTTAGGAAGTGGACTAGACATTCGTAGAACATTGATTTCTCGCTAACGACATTTAGTTGGACATTTACTTTCCGTCTTTATAAACTGATAATCATAATTTTATTATTCCTGACAATTTCCCTCTTTTTCAAATGATTTTTAACTGATTTTCAGTTTAAACTAAATTTCTATTTTCTAGTTTTCTAAATCTGATCTAGTTTGAAAATTTACTTAACTTTGTTTGAAATTTCAAGTTCTGGTAACTTGTGCTCCTAAAGTTTTGGTAACTCTTCTATTTTCACGGAATTGAAGTTTAACTTCAATTTTCGAGTTAAATTGTCACGAAAAGTTTTCGAGAACACAAGAAAAAGAAGAAGCTGCGATCGAATTTTGCTCATTGTCTTAAATAGAATGAAGAAAGCTGACGTAATTTATTTTCAGTCACGCGAAAATTTCTTTTTTTTTCTGCTGAATCGAGAATTTCTTGATGATTTGTCAAGGGCGAGCTAGCTGTACAAGGGCAATTAACTTCCAAATCAAAAGGCACATTTCTTAGAAACTAAGACTATCGATTTTTCGAACCCCTCAATTGCCTGTGGGAATGGAAAATGATCAGTATTTTTTTTTCTATTCAAAAGTATGTCTAGAATTTTTAATAACTTGGAATTTCCAATACAATGAACCAGCATTTCGTTTTCATGATACATAAATTGAATTTTTCGAAAATAAAAAAATTCCTGAATTTAAATTAGTAATTTTCCTTTTAATTTTATTTGTAATAATCGAAAAGTGTGTTTTCAAGGGATGAAAATGTGCATTTGAATTTTCATATTTCTGTGTAATTTTGAAGGTAATTTTTTTTCTGAACTCTTTTGAACCTCCGTTAATAAAAGTTCTAGTATTCATTCTCGACTCTCATTTCAGGATCATCGAACCTTTCTCTGCACATGCATAGGCTCGCGGTCCTTTTTCCGATCGATTTTCTTCTTCGCTTATTTCATTTTAACCGATGCAGAATATCCGGCTGAATTCCTCGGGCAAATAGATTATCAACGCAGTTACATTTTCCAATTATGCGATTCTTAATCGACTATAGGATGAAGCAATTAAACGAATATAAATTGTCGCCTTTTTCAATTTCATCCTAATAATTATAAATTGATAAATTCTTTTTTTTCTTTGAAATATTGTAAATTTTATTCGAATATTCGAATTTTTCCTTTCATGGCGAATTAAAATTTGTTCATTAATAATTTACAAAAATTGTAGAGAAATGTTGAAATCTTTTTTTTCTTTCTTTTGCAGGGAAATTATGCAAAGTTTCTCAAAAATGTACACGCAGAACAGGCCGCGAAATTGCAGGCCAAGAATCAACACGAGTGCGACCTGTTGGAGGATATCCGGTGAGATTTGAATTTACACTTTTCATTCTTTATTCTAAAATCTTCATATTTTTCAGTATTGCATTTCTTTGATGGTAAAAATGATAAAAATAGAAAGAGAAATATTTTTAGATTCTTATACAAGAATTTGTTTTCTGAGATAATTTTTCATTTTCCAGAAAACAAAGATATTCATATTTTAAACTTAAATTCAGTGACTAATTGACCAATGGGTGTGGTTTTTGTATTTTTTAAAATTAGAGAAATTTTAATTCTAAACTTGACATTGTTGTTATTCAGAAATAGTGACGGAGTAGAATAAAGAATCCTTGAGACTATTTATGGGAAAATTAAATTATTCAGTGATTAGAGATTAAAAATGTAAGACGTCGAATTATTTGGGGTATAAATAAGTTTGTTAATGATTAGTTACATCAGACGAAGCCTTCTTTTCAATTCATAAATCCTATGCCTGTCGACCTTCACATTGGATATCGATCCATTTCTAAGTTTCATAAATTTTCCTCAAAGATCGCCTTAGATTCCAATCATTTTGTCCTCGAAGTCAAAATTGTCTTCATTTCACTCCATTTGGTGAATTTAAGGAATTTCATTTCAAATTCACTATGTACTTCTGTTAAGAACTGGCCTTTTTTTCGTTTGCATCTTAAATAATTAATTCCTAAATTATTAAATTTTCAATTTTAGTTTTTAGGAGCAAAATTGCGAATAAAATGAAATTATCGAAATTTCTAAATTTATAAAATTAAAATAATGTAAATTATGAATTATACTGAATATGCTGAATTAATAATAATGAATTCTTTTTTATGATTATATTTTTATTTTAGTGAATTCAGTTAATGTAAATTACATGTTCTTTGATTTTACGTCAGTAGATTAATTAAAATTTTAGGTAAATTAAGAAATTATACACAATGCGAAATAGACTGACTTCCGGTACACAAACTGGGGCGGTGGTGACGGTAAAGGGGGTGGGAAAAAGGGGGTGATGATCGAACGTCGTGCATTGCGCGTTACACACGTTGCGCTTTAGTTTAAAAGACTTTTATAATTGTAATAAAAAAAAAATCGCTATAAATCTCCAAATGACCTTAATTTCAAATAATCAATACAACATTCACAACAACTAATTGATAACACTGTTTCGAAACAGCATTAATTTTTCATAATGAAAAATAATTTTTTTCTCCTTTGAATACTATGTATATTTAAAAATATTGTTTCGTTTTTAATAAAGCAACACCTTTTTACCAATATAATATTATTCTTTTCTCGTTCGTAAAAAATTCAGGGATTCGAATGAATATCCGGAAAGAGGAGTTTAAAGAATAATTTGACTAATGGGGTCAAGAGACACTCGAGAGTTTCAATTATAAATGTTTTCGATAAAAACATCTGAAGACTTTAATTAACCATTCAATTGATCGCTGTATTTATTAAAAAATTCTTCATTGAAAAAAAAAGAATTTTCTTTTTCTCTAGTTCCAAAATGCTCAAAAAATCGCCAAAATTAAATCTTTCGAAAAAATTTTCCTATGCAATTAATTAAAGTTTTCAAAATGTTGAATAAAAGAAAAAATAATCTAGATGAGTAGTAATATCGTCCATTCGCATCTTAGCAAAACCATATTTTTGATATTATTTCAGTAATTTCACCATAAAAAAGTCAGCCATTGAAAAATCCTACTCGGAGGTGAGTGAATAGACGAGAAATTAAAAATTATAATTAATTACATTTCTCGGCAAGAATGAAATTAATATTTAACTTTTTTTCAATTTTGTTTTCTTAGGCGTTGCTGAAGATATCCTCGGCATATCTAAACAAGAAGATTCCAAACATTCCTGACATTAAGATCGATGGAGCGGAGGAAAAATGGTATAATAAAAAGGCCCTCTTTTTCTCTCAAGCTACACAATATATATTCTATATACACCATAAATATCTCATAGTCTCTACAATAATGATAACTGAGATAAAAATTAAAAACAAAAAAAAACCACAATCAACCACGTGAATTTTAGGAATATGTGGAATGTCTGGAGAACTGTTCTGGAGGAAAACGAGAAACTTGCTCGGGCTCGACTCGCTGCCGTGGAGGTTTTTCAGCAACAAATTGCTGACGATGCCAAGGTCCTGCGAATGCACAAGCTTCAAATTTCCAAGAAGGTAAATTCTTCAAATTCTTTTGTCATTAAAAATAATTTTTTTCCCATAGAAACGAAGAAATTTATCACAATTTTTGTTCTAGAGAATTTCGAATTATTTAAAAGAATGGAAAATTTATGATTTTTTTCTTTTTCCTGTTTTTATAATTTCTTTTCCGTAAAAGAATTTATTTTCACATTTTAATTTTATCTCGTTTTCTTTCTATTTAAATAAATATAAGAAAAATGAAAATTGAGAAAGGAAATTTGTTACAGGCCATCGATCAATTAATGATAGTACAAAAGGAGCTGCAAACGTGTGTGCAAGATGTGGATAAGACGAAAAAATTGTACTTTGATGAAGAGCATTGTGCGCGGGACGTTCGTGACAAAGCAAAGGATATTGAGGAAAAGTGAGTATATAATTCAAAATTTCTATGCAAATTAATACAATTCAATTTTCAAAGTAAATAGAGCGATATACATAAAAAGAATTCTCTTTTCTTTCTCAAACTTTTTTAAATTTATGAAAATTTGTCAAGATTTACAAAAGTTTTGCGAAAGAAGATTTTTGTGACAATAAAAATTTTATGAATAACAAAATTTATCGAGTTTACAAAATATAAGAATTTCTGTTTTGGAAAAAATATCCATTTCAGACTCAAGAAAAAGAAGGGTTCCTTTTTTCAATCTATCACAACATTGCAAAAGAACAGTGCCAAGGTAAATTTTAATTTTATTATTATTTAATAAATTAACAAACCATTCTTTAAAAATAAAAATAAAATCGCAATAAGTAAAAAGAAGAATAATGAGTGGAATTAAAAAGAAATTTTCTATTCTTTTCAGGTGAGTTCAAAACGAGATGCTTTAGAGGAGAAATCGACAGGAGCTCGTAACGATTATTTGTTGAGTTTGGCTTCTGCAAATGCGCATCAGAACAGATATTTTGCAATCGATTTGCAAAATACAATGCAGGTAATTTTATTGACGCTAAACTTGTTATCAATTCTAGGTTATTATAATAATATAATTTTTACTATCAATATTATATATAAATATGACAATTTTTAGTTAAAAATTGAAAAAATATACTATTAATAATTTTTTTCGTATTAGTATTTAGAGCAAGGTGTATACGACAAAGTAGCCGAATATTTGACACTTATGGGCCGTACAGAACTTTTAACTTGTATGGCAAAGCAAAATAGTTATGGAATAATTCGCGACCAAGCACAACAGGTTTGAATAAATAAAAGATTATTTTTTGAAGAAAATTATTAAAGAAAAATAATTTTAGTTTGGAAATGTATTGAAATATATTATACTATAAGAGTAAAAAATTATTTTCAGCTAACTAGGGAATACAATATTAAATGTTGTTGCTTGTATTATCCTGTATTGAAGCAACACATTCAATATGAATACGAGGCATGCGACAACGACCCCTTTGACAAGTAAATATATTTTTAATTGTTATCCTTTTAATTTTTAGTATAGAAAAAAAATTAATTTATTATTTTCTTTTAAAGAGTGACTGCCGATCATTCAGCTGCATCATCCTTAGGAAAAGAAGCTCGTCGTTGGGCAACGAGAATAGCTCGAGAAGTTGGTAGTATTAGAGAAAATAATAGAAAATTACAAGTTCTTTATCAACTTAAAGAATCGGGACAAAAGGTATGAATCTTTATAAACTAGAATAAATTTAATTACAATATTAGTAAAATAATATTTAAATATAAGAAAAAATGTTATTTCCATCATGAATACTCGTCTATTTATTTATTTTTCAAATTTTGTAAATAAATTTCTAATTTATTTTTAATTTATCTATAATTTATTTTCGACTTGTAGTTTATTTTTAAATTGAATATTTTATTTTAGACCGATCCGAATGATCCGAACGGCCCCGACATTGACACCAAGATAGATGACATGAAGCACAATGTTCGACGTGCCGAGGTAATTATCGTTGGGGGAAAAATGATTTTTTATTAAAAATAGTTCTACCTTTTAATAAATGCATTATTCACTCGCCTCATTTATTTTAGACGGCAAAAATGAAAGCAGAAGCCAGATTAGAATGTCTTCGTAGTGGAGGAGGTATGTAATTTTCAATTGATTTTATTACCGATATCGGTGCGAATTTTTAATAAATAAAATAAATAAAATAAATAAAAAAAATATCAATATAAATTAAAAAACAATATTAATGTGATGATATTATCTTATCAGATTTAAATTAATCGAAAACGTTTTTTACAGTTAACGTAGATGAATTCATGCAAGAAGTGGAAACGTTGAACGTTCAAGACATCCCCCGGTCAGCGAGTTCACTCTCCGTACGCACAGACGCTTCCGGAACTGCGGTAAATAGATGATAAAAGATATGCATACATAATAGATTCGCGATCAATGTTGGGACCGCGCAGAAACTATTGTATTGTATTTTTAAATAGACCAAGTACTAAAAAAAACTCTATGAGGAAGTAAAATTTATTCAAGGTGGCAAATGAATTTCGAAGGAAACTAAAATTTTGTTATTTTGAATAAAGTAATAAAATAAAATTCACTTTTTAGAAAGTCTAAATTGTAAAATATGCTACTAAAGATAAGGTATAATTGCAAATGTTTCAGGAGCATCCATCATCGGATTCATTCTACGATAGTGACGGCGATGCTGGAAGTGATTTAACAACTGTCGAGAGACCAGGAAGTACGCACACTTCCGCGCAGCAAGATGAAGATATTATCGAAGACAGACAGAGGCACGATAGTTCGGAAGTTAATGGTAAAATATTGAAAATACTTTTTCTATTATTACAGAACAAGAATTTTTTTGATATAATTAAATATTTTTTCTTATTCACAACAGCTCTATTAGAACAAGAACAGCAACGAATAGAAGATATTACTGCTGGTTGGGATGATCCGGCAAATCTAGACTGGAGCAAGTTGGATGAAGATGAATCGGCCACAACACAAGATTCAGCCGATGTGCCTTCTAATCAACAAATTTTCAAGTGCACAGCTCTTTACTCGTACAATGTAAGTATTTTTCTCTAATTGCTCTAATTTATATCTCTTTTTCATTAAATTGACCAAAAAGTACCAAAGTTGCTGCTCAATTTTTTTCAATGAAATTGAATCAATATTTTTCTCTAACATTGTGATTAAATCATTCAAGAAATAAAAATTGGCAAATAAATAAATTTTTTTTTCAAGGCACAAAATCCGGATGAATTGACTATAGTTGAAAGTGAACAATTAGAAGTAGTTGGCGAGGGCGATGGCGACGGATGGTTGAGAGCTCGAAATTATCGAGGCGAGGAGGGATTTGTACCGCAAAACTATCTTGACGTCGAAAGAGAGCCCGAGACACAAAGTAGTCTTGTTTCACATGGACCAGGATTGGTGCAGCAAATTTCGTTTTCATCCGTTGATTACACAATTGACGATCACGACGCTGTTGATCCTGATGCACACATACAGACAACTGCTCAAGATTCGTTTGTACAAAATCATATAGGTAAAGTAATTAATTAATTAATTAATTATGTAGTTATTCAAATTATTCAGTTTACTATAAAGCAAAATTTATTCAACAGGTACTGAAGAAGAATTTTGCATTGCTCTGTATGACTATGATGCTACTTGTGACGAGGAACTCACTTTCGTCGAAGGCGAAATTATCAAAGTATTGAGAAAAGAACCACACGACGTTGATGACGGTTGGTGGGAAGGTGAATTACGAGATCAAAAAGGCCTATTTCCATCTTTAGTCGTAGAACCTTGCGCCCCAGATGGATCACCTTTGTCGGCATTAGAAGTAATTCAAGTTTCATTTTGCAGACATACAGACAAAAATTAATAAAATAAAATTTTAAATTCTATTGTACTACTACAATTTTTTTCAGGACGATGATGAAACACCGCCAACTAGTTTTGCACCTCCCCCCGAACACACACCACCTGAAATTCCGGACTACATTTTAACCGATGAATTCGAAAACTCGGAATTGAATGGTACGATTAATAAAAGCAATTTTGATCAATTTTTATCTATATAAATTATTTTAATTCCTGGAAATTTTTGACAGATTCAGGAGGCGATCAACCAGTTTTTGTAAGTGAGAGATCAGGCTTCGCAATAAATCTCACGAGGAATCAGAAAGAGCAATACGTTATGCAATTCGATGACGATGAGAAGGTCGAAGCTCCGGGAATAACAGGTGAGTTTTTTTCAAATCTAATTCTGAAAATTCCAAATTAATTCCTGTCAGTAATAATAGCAAAATAAATTATTCATTAGTTTCGATTATTATCCAACCTCTTATCTTTCTAATGCTGCTCAGTAGAGGAAGCTAAAGAAGAATCAAATACTACAGTCGAAGTAAGTAAACAAAAATCAAATTTATATTTCTAAATTGATCCAAATCGGTAAAAATTCTCTTTTCTTCTAGAAGACAAAAAAGAAGGCAGCGAAGAAAAGCGAAGACTCAAATAATATTGGTCTCGGAGTAGCACAAATTGTCATTACAGCTGCGACTCCAATGGAGGAAATCGAGCATCCTTTCCCCGGCGAAGACAAGGCGGACAAGGGCGACGAGGAAAAGGACACAGAAAAAGAAACCGTACAAGAAAAGATCGTGGAAGCCAAAGAAGAAAAAGTTGAAGAAGAAAAAGTCGAAAGCGAAGTTAAACCAGACGAACCAAAACCACCAGATGTCGACGAAATCGAAGAAAAAGTCGACGATCTACCAGCAGATTCGGGACCATTTCCGGTGAGCAGCAGTTCAGGTAGCGATGGCGCCGAGTCCATATCCGGACCAAGTACCGCGGAAAATTCCCAATCACTACCAGCGCGCGCTGCTGTCGTCGAAACCGAAGCACAACCCGAAACTGAAACCGCCGAATCGCCGGATATAATACCAAACAAAATGCTAGTTGGCGGGAGAGCGAGTATTCCCGACGAATTACAACCTGATCAACTGGAGAAGCTACAAAGCCTAAAAGAGTCTAACGCCTAGGATTGACAGAACCTCGGAGAAATTGACTGTTACGCCTTAACAGATAAATGGGCTCTTCCAATAAATCATCGGAACAAATTCCAACATCTCTTGGAATTTTGGAATTCTCCAGAGGTCATCATTGCGAAAAAAGACTAATCTTGCTAAAAAAAAATAAACTGACAACAACTGGATATTTTTATGTTGATATTATTATGTACACAATTTTTGCTAGGCAATTAACTTCTAGTAAAACTACCTAAGTAAGTTGCGATTTTTGCAACAAGATTTACAAAAGCAATTATGTACAGCCATAGGGTAACAAAAAAAATATATATATTATACATATTAAAAACAAAACGACTCGTCGATACCTGTAATAGCGGAACTTGCGTCGTTCATGTAAATTATAGAGAATTACAAGAATGTTGCATGGAAATGAATATTGTCTTTTATTTCAAAATATTATTTCAGATTTAAAAAATGATTACCTTGGTAAAAAAAAATGCAAAAAAAATCCTTAGGGTTGCATTCTTAGAGCACCGTCGAGTCGAATGACTTCAGCATTGAGAAGTGGATTTTCAATGATCGTCTGACAGATATGAGCGTATTCGTCAGGTTTACCCAATCTCTGTGGAAATGGTACGGTTTGTGCGAGGAATTGCCTAACTTTGTCTGGTAACGATTGAAGCATTGGCGTGTCAAATAGGCCAGGAGCAATGGTGCAGACTCGAATTCCAGTTGAGGCTAAATCACGAGCCAGAGGCAGTGTCATGCCGACGACTCCGCTTTTACTTGCCGAATAGGCAGACTGTCCCATTTGTCCATCGAAAGCAGCGACACTTGCCGTGTTCACAATGACACCACGTTGTCCATCCTCGTTTGGCGTATTTTCAGCCATCAATCCTGCCGATAGTCTTATCACATTAAATGTTCCAACGAGATTTACATTCACAACCTTTTGGAAATCCTCCAAGGCATGATAGGTTTTTTTATTCTTATTGTAGACTTTAAAGGCCACAGCAATGCCGGCTGCGTTAACGACAGCGTCGAGTTTGCCGAATTTATCTTTTGTCATTTCCAAAGCTTTTTTGACGTCATCTTCGGACGTTACCTGAAAATCATAAGAAATTTGATCTTAGTTTTTTTTTCTTAATTTTAAAAATTAATCTTTGAGTACAAAATTAACATACATTGACAGGTGCAAAAATTGCATTGTCTCCCAAACTTGAAGCAACTGCAGCACCTTGAGAAGTTGGCAAATCGGCAATAACAACTCTCGATCCTTGCTTTAAGAATCTTTCCACTGTACCACGACCCAATCCCGAAGCTCCTCCAGTCACAAGGAGAACAAGATTCTGTAAAAATTATTTATTTTCGTTTATATTAGAAAAAATTAGTAAAACTAAAGATAAGATTATTAAAGTATGTCATGGGAATAAAAGCTTCATTTTATCAAATTAACAATTAATTTTAATTGTAAATCTATAATATTCGTTTGATGTTACGAAATATATTTAAAAGCTAAAATTCTTTACATCATGATGACTAGGTATTTTTATACATTAGAAAAAATAAATTATCTTTAAATATACACAAAATTAACAATTAATTAAAAAAACAAAAGAATAAGCAGAGTGTTTCCTAAGGTCCTTACACTCAAATATTAAGGACTTAAATTTAAAGCAAAATACACAAAATAGATTAAAAAAATCAAAATATACAGGAGAAAGTTAAAAACCAGATATTTAAATAGAAAGTTAAATTATTAAAATAAATTTCCTCCAAAACGGAGTATAAACGAACCTTCAACATCCTGAGGAGTCAAAAGAGACCGACTTTCTTCGAAATATTTTAATAACTGATGGTAGAATGAAAAGTTTCTTTAATTAAAGTTGATTACTATTATTCACTGAACATTGAACTTTAAATGATATATTTTATAAAATGAAGGAGATTGTGCATCTGGACTTTGAACCGGCTCCTTTCTGGATAAGAGGGCACGTGGGAGAAAAACTGGTGGGGATTGAAATGGGATTGAACTAAATTAATCAATTTTAAAATATATCCTTCCACTTTATCCAAATATTTAAATATTAACATATATAAGATGCTTAAATGTTAATTAAAGACTAAATAAAATGAGTGAAAAGTGCGTATTAAATGTCTATAAAAGAATAAAGAAAATAAACTTCTCAAATAACTGACATAACCTCTAAAAAAAGTTACGGAAATTTTCACCCAATCCTCCCAACTTTATGAAAGTCAGAAAGTCACACAAAATTTCTAACAGAAATTGAAAAAACTATTATTATCAATATAAACTACTTAAAATATAAATAATTAATGCGTTTTTAATTAAAAATGTAGACGATAAAGACAAAAAAAATCAAAACATTATCATTGCGCACGCGCTGATTAAAGTTTATGATTGGTCGCTTATTTTACGCGGTGAATTTTAAACAGAAAAAGTAAAATATTCCAAACAGGTTTAAATAATTACAATTTACAATAAATATAAAAACTAATTAATTAATTTTCTTATAAAATTTAATTTCGTTTTTAAAAAGTAAATAGTTTTCTACAATATATTTCATGCTAAAATTGTAACAATTTATTTACTATTGATATTATTGTTATTAACATTATTATTATTAATTTTTATTTTTTACTATTTTTTATATTGTTTTTCATTTTTTTTAAACTGATAAACAATAATTATTATTAATTAATGTTATCTTTTTACAAAAAACATATTTCTCTTAACAAGTATTTTATCATTCTAGCTTCTAGGTCAAAGTTATTTTATTTAAAAAAAATGTTGATAAATGGTATTTTAGACTTGAAAAAGCTTAGAATTAGACAAACAGAAAAATAAAGGAAAAATAATTTTTTTTATTGTAATTGAAAAAGTAATTAATAAATAGACTTTTGTCTATTATTGTATGATTTTAAATTTAATGTGCATTTAATTTATAAATACTAATATTAACAGACGAAAAGATAATTGAATACAAGAACAAAAATGGATTATGTAAGTGTTTTTTTTACCTTTTCTTTCATGTCTGATTAATTACCTATTGAAATTTTTAATTAAAGGTAAAATTTCTTTTAGAAAATAATTATTGAAAATAATATCGTCAAAAGCGAAAAACTACCTTCGCTATCAAATGATAAACGTTTAAATGAAATATTACTGGAAAATTTAAAGAGTAATCCAGATTTTATTGGAATAGTAAGATTAAGAATAATTTTTATTTAATAATAATAATAATAATAATAATAATAATATCAATAATAAATAATTAAAGAATAAATATCTCAATGTTTAAGAATTACTTACAATAAAAATTTTCCTCTTCGACAGATTGACTCTCAAACAGGGGAAAAATGTTCTTACAGAAAATTAGCAAACGATAGCATTCGATTAGCTTTGTGGTTGAAAAAACAAGAAATAAATCCAGGCGACATTGTTTCAATTTGTTCTGACCATAGAATTGCAATATGGAGTCCTTTATGTGCTACTTTGTTCATTGGAGCGAATTTGAATATTTGGTACGACCACTGGTCACCTGGTAAATAATTTTTAACAACAAAAAAGAACTTTATAAATTTAAAAAATCATTTTATATTCTTAAATTTTGTAAATTTAAAAATAATTTTCCAAAGCGGTATAGTAAAATTTTTCCAAATATTTCAGTAACATTGCGATATTTTGCAAAACTTACGAAACCAAAAATTATATTTGCCAATGAGCAAAAAGGAAGTGTGCTCAAAAAAATATTCCAAGAGGAGAATATTGATACAAAAGTAGTAATTCTCGGTAAAATTCCTGATTTCGATTCACTTGACGATATTGTAGAGTGTGGATATTCGGGAACTGTAGAAATTGATGATTTTAAATGTCATCCGGTGAAAGATGATGACGATGCGTTATTATTATTTTCTTCTGGATCAAGTGGAATGCCGAAAGGAGTGCAGCATTCCCATCGTAGCACTTTTTATAATTTGTGCAAATTTTGTAATATGTGTCTTCAAAAAAAAGAATTAAATTCAGGGATCACTACTCCGCTCTACTGGATTGGAACTACAATGCAAATTCTACGATGTCTATTGTTGGTTTATCCTGCAATTATTGTCGATGAACCAACGCCGGAAAAATTTTGTCAATCTGTAAACAAATACAAGGTTATTAATTTAATTTCCCAAGCAGATTTATTAAATCTTTAAATGTTTTTATATTTTAATTTAATTAAATTTATCTCGTTTTTAAAAAATATCTTCTTTTAAAAATAATAATTAAAACTACTTTTTTAATGTCATTTAGATTCAATGGACAGTTCTAGGAACCGCGTTTCTAAACGAATTGTTCAATTCTGGACTTTTGGATAAATACGACTTTTCATTTGTCGAGGAAATTTTAGGTGGAGGAGCAAAAGTGAGAGTGGAAATATTAAAAAAATTTGAAAGTATATTGCCTAATGGAGTAATATTACAGGGATATGGTGAATATATTTTTATGAACAAATTAAATTAATTATAAGAAAGAAATAGGTGAAGTAAATAAATTTCAGGCCTCACTGAATTTGGTGGTGTGGCTCTAATACGAGAAAAAGGTGACAAAAATTACGAAAGAATGAAATTAACATACGAGATGGAGATGAAAATAATTGACACGAATGACAAGAACATTTTGGGACCAAACGAAGAGGGTGAAATTTGCTTGAAACATTCTCATATTATGAAAAATTATTTTCAAAATCCAGAAGCAACTCAAGAAATAATTGATCAGAATGGTGAGGTTTAAAACTAATTTTTTGTGAAATTTTTTCTAAATTCAAGAAACGATTTTACAGGCTGGCTTCATACGGGAGATTTAGGATACTATGATTATGAAGGCAACGTCTACATTATTGACAGAATTAAAGAATTAATTAAATATAAAGGTCACCATATTTCACCGAACGAAATTGAAAAAATTCTTGTGCAGCATCCGGAAGTTTTAGAAGTAGCTGTGGTTGGGATTCCTCATCCAGTTGATGTTGAACATACACTCGCCTTCATTGCTGCAAAAACGAATACAGAGGTTACTATTTATTTTATTTATTTAAATTTATTTTAAATATTATTATTATTCATATTATTATCATTACTAATTAAAAATGAAATAATTAAAAAAATCTAGACACTGAGGAAAGAACTATTAAAAATGTCATTAGTTCTTGGCGAAAAGAAACGTCTGCATAAAATAGAATTTGTGGAGAATCTGCCAAAAGCAGGCAAAAAAATCAGCAGAAGCGAATTAAAGATCATGGCAAAAGAATATGTTGAGTAATTGAATTATTAATCAAACAGAAAAATTTTATTTCTAATTTACTGTTTCCATTATTATATAATTTAATTTATTTGCAACTATTGTATTTCCAATAAATGTTTAACAACATTTATTTCAAAACTTTTATTTCTTTTTATTCTCGAATTCTAGCTTTTTTTTATAATAAATTTTATTCAAATTATTCAACGAAATTAATTTTGTGTTAGATCTCAAATTTTAATTTTAAATAAAATGAGAAAAAATGGAGTATTTTTGGAAATTTTATAGAAAAAAAATTCCTTACAATGAATATTTATTTTTTAATCAATTAAACAGACTCAGGACATTGAGCAAAGTGCATATTAAAAAGTGTGTAAAAATAAATTTAAAATTTATTCTTCCTTATAGCTTTTTTTTGTTTTATTATTTTTTTACTCTGTGTAATTTCACAGACGTTAAATTTAAATTGCTCTCGTCATTATTTATTAGTCCTTGATTGCATAAACTAACATGACTTTGGATTATTCGCATGCAGTGGTAAAATAATTGTAATTTACATGAATTGTGCTCCAATTACGAAACTGAAATTGATACCGATAACAGAAATTCAAAGTCATAATATATGGTGGGGAAGAGTCTCGTTATAAATCTCAATGCATGAAAATAAAAGATTCATTATTAGAGATGACAATCTTTTAAATCATTTGTTATTTGTGCGAGTGTGATCAACATGAATTTCAAGGTAAACTTACTTTTTCTCCTATTTTAGTTTATTTAGAATAATTACTTCTATTTCTTAAAGAATTAACTTAATTCTCAGTAATTTTCTATTACTATTTATTATTATTATTCGATTAAAAATTCAAATTTAAAAAAAAATTACAGGACTCTCATCGATTTGTGATTGAGAATAAAATACTGAAAGGTAAAAAAATAACACTGGCCGATGACAAAACTCTAGGAGAAAGAATTCTCGAAAATTTGAAGAAAAATCCCGAATTTGTTGGACTTGTGAGTTATTATTTCAATATCTTGTTAATGATCTTTTGATCTAATTGATCCTTCATTTCTGCATTATCTTGTTTACAATAAATATAAAATTGCAGTTAAAATTATCATTATTGATATAGTAATAAGAATAATTTATCAACAATTGTGTTAAAATTCAATACTAATCAAGTGCCTAGAATTTTTTGAAATTATATTTCTGATTTGACACTAAAAAAAATTAATTTAGTAGTTTCACTCACCTATTAAATAGAAATATTTTTCTAAGATTGATGCTCAGACCGGAGAGACGTCGACGTACGGAAAATTAATAAATGACAGCATACGATGTGCATTGTGGTTGAAGAAACAAGGAATAACTCCAACCGATGTAGTCGCAATTTGTTCTAATAATAATCTTTCCCTATGGGCAGCGTTTTGTGCAATATTTTACATCGGAGCAAATTTAAATCCTTGGTACTATGGTTGGACTGCCGGTGAGTTTTCCTAAAAATAATAATTCTTGACAATTATTTCGAATATTGAACACTTCTCATACTATATATTTTTTGAAATTATATTAATTATTTTTTTAGAAAGGATTAATTTAATTAATTACGAGAAAAAGTTGAAATTTAATAATTATGCTTCACAACTTTAAAATAGTTTTACTATGGTTTTACTAATAAAAATATGAAAAAAAATTAATATATGTACATACAGAATCAGCAAAGCACTATCTTCATTTGACAAAGCCGAAAATTATTTTCGCCAGTGAGAAAGCGGTCGATATGCTGAAGAAATTAATTAAAAATGAGAACTTAAAGACAAAAATTATTGTTTTTGGCAAAGTACCTGGATTTGAATCGTTTGAGGATATTATTAAACAGCCACTCGTCGAAGATGTGGAACGATTTCAGTGCACAAAAGTCGATCCAAATCATGATTCTTTGATAATGTTCTCGTCTGGAAGCACTGGTCTCTCTAAAGGTGTCCAACACTCGAATCAAAGTGTTTATTGTAATTCCTATAAATGGGGCATTTGGTTCGACGAAGCCCTCGGGAAACCGGCGATGTTCACCTCCACATTATATTGGATCACTGCCGTTATTAGTATGACTAAAAATTTATTATTCTCCTGTCCAACTATTGTCATCGATGAACCATCTCCTCAAGAATTCTGTAAAGCCATCGAAAAATATCAGGTAAATTTATTAATTATTCTGAGAAATTGTTAATTAAAAAACTATTAATATTATTTTTACTATTATTATTATTATTATTACTATTTTTATTACTATTTTTAACTACTAAACTTCTGATTAAACAAAATTTTTGCAGATTCAGTGGCTATTCACTGGAACGGGAATGACGAATGAATTGTCCTTGATGGAAGATTTGCCTAAATACAATTTCTCAACTTTAAAATATTTTGCAACTGGAGGCTCGAAAATAAGACCTGATGTCGTTAAAAAAATTATTCAAGTGTTAAAAAATGATCAGTTTACATCATGCTATGGTTCGAAATTATACAAATGAAAAAAAATGTTATTAAAAAAAATTATAGAAAAAAATTAGAAAATTAAATTTAAATTCCAGGAACTACAGAATTGGGTTGTGCGGGTATTTGTCAAATGAAAAATGGTAAAAAGAATTATGAATCTACTGGTGTTGTTTTCTTTGATTTGGAATTAAAAATTGTGGACGTTAATACCGGTGAACCATTAGGTCACAATCAATTGGGTGAACTTCATTTTAAAAATAAACACATGATGAAACATTATTTGAACAATCCAAAAGCAAGTGCAGAGATCTATACCAGCGACGGTAAATATTTAAATTTAATAAATTATGTAAATAATTTTAGATAATATAAATAATAATAATTAAAAATTTACTTAGTGAAGAAAGAAATATCTTACAGGATGGATTCGTAGTGGAGACCTAGGATACTACGACGAGGACGGCAACGTCTTCATAAAAGAGAGAATAAAAGAAATGATGAAGTACCGAGGTCATCAAATATCTCCTTTGGAAATTGAAACTGCTCTTCTTAAACATCCGGAAGTAATTGACGCTGTTGTCGTATCAGTGCCTCATCCAGTGGACGATGAACATCCATTTGCCTTCGTCGTTAAAGAAAAAAATTCAAAAGTACTTTTTCCTCCTTTTTTCAAATAAATTCTGAAAAGGAAATAAATATTCATAAATCGATTTCTTTTACAGGTAACGAAAGATGAACTTTTACAATTAACATCAGTTTTGGGTGAAACAAAAAAAATACGCGGTGGATTAGTATTTTTAGACACTTTTCCATTGAACACTTCGACAAAAATCGACAAAGTAAAATTGAAAGAAATGGCGAAAGCTCACGCAGCTAAATAAGTAAGAAAATTTGGAAATTTTTGTGCATATTGATATTTTTCTTCCAAAATTTTTCAAAAAAAAAAAAAAAAACATAAAAATAAAATATAATAAAACTTAGATTATTATTAAGGCATAATTAATGAGTATTATTATTATTAAGCTATAATTAAAGATTAAAATATTTTCTAGTACATATTCTACTAATTTAAAGAAACCTTTACCTTATTCCCTTAAATTTTTGTTATTAATTTAAAAGGAATTTTAAATTAAAAATTTCATTTACTTTAAAATAACAATGAAAAAATTAACAATTGATTCTAAATTTTAATTTTCAAAATTTTATTGTAAAAAATCGAAATAAAAAAAATCTAGTATGACAATAATATTGAAAAGAATCTTTAGAAAAATAACATAATGCTTATTGACAGATGTTAAAAATGTCAAATGCTTTTAAACTTCTTAATCAATGATAGTGAGGAATAAATTTACTCCTCTGTACAAACGATGATTTATAAAGAAATAAATTCATTTATTATTATTCAAAGTCGTTTTTCAATATTTTAAGTCATTCGCAAAATTAATGAATTTGAATAAACAATTATTTATAAATGTAAAGAATAAGTTAGATAATCTACATAATTCTTCAAAAAAAAAAAAAAATGTTTTAGATACATTTCACAATTTGCATATTATTGTATAAATTTCCCTCTATATATACGATTGAAAATTTTAATCATTACTAAATAAGTTTTCGTTTTTACCTGTTTATCGACTGTGATTTTCCTCCAAAATGAAATTAATTTTCTATCTCGTTTACATTATTTACGTCGTCCATGCAAATTCTGTTGAAGTAACAAATTTCATTTTAATTTAATAATAAATATAATTTTCAAATTTTATTTTTCTGTATGACTTTAATTCTTAATAAAAAAAATTAGAATTTTAATTTTAATCTCTAAACTTCGAAAGTAAACTATTTTCTATAAAATAAAACTAATTTCAGACTAACAACGAAGTCTACGATGATATAACGGATTCACATTTCGAAGTGAAACAAATTGAAAAAGATATTAATCAATATGAAAATAAAGTTTTGACGGAAGCAAGGGCAATTTTTGATGAAAATGAAAAAATGCTTTTAAAGGAGACCCTTGAACATGAAAGTGAAGTAGGAATATTTTTTCTCAAACTATTATTTAACCATTTTTTTGTAATCTCATTAAATGTATCAATAATAATAATTTTAAATTGCAATTTCAATTTTCAGAGTGTGGATTACAGTGAAAAAAATAAAACAATTGTACAATTGTGTCTTAAAAACGTTGAGACAAAATTCTCAGTATATAAAAATATTGTCGATGATTTTAAAGTTTGCCAAAGTAAAGCAGAAATTAAATATTATCGAGTGCCAATTGATGATTACAAATTTATTTTATTCAAAGTGAGTAATATTTAATTATCAATTTTGACTAAATAATGAAATAATTTCAATTAGAAAATAAAAAAGATAAACAATTTTACAAAAAATTTCTTTTAGATGAGTGAAATATTGGAAGTCCATGTAAATAGTTCTGTACAAGAGTGCAAATACTGGGCAGAAAGTTCTGCGATTGATATGACAATAAGTGACTGTTTTAATTCGAAAAGACCAGGAATTAATGCAATATTGTTTGGTTTAGAGAAAACATCGATAAAATTGCAAACTTTAATTTATTATGCAGGAGAAAAGTTAAAAACAGAATGTAAAATTTGTGCATCAAATCAACAGTTAAAATTAAAAAAAGAACTTTTTAATATTCATGTTAAAACAGATTTTTGTATTCAAAATAATTAATAGATTAAATTAAATTAAAATACATAGTTAAAAACAACTGTCTTTACAAAAACCAAACAATTGAAAATGTAATTAATATTTAAATATTTATAGATATTATGTACATACAAAAACTTTGTAAAAATTAATTAAGTATTAAGTATTGAGTATTTTATATAGAAATAAATAAAATATTTCCTATTTTCAATGTTTCAATTTTTGTCTAATCTCGAATTTTCTATAAGAATCATTTATTGACTTTTTTTTTAATAAATAATTTTAATTATTCTAATAATGTCATTTCTTATAATATATTTTTTTTCATAATTCAATTTCTATAGTATTTTAATTATTTGTAAGATTTATTTACTATTGTAGTCGATGACTGTTTAATCGACTAAATGAAATTTTATTAATTTTCCACATTACTTGAGTTTATTAAAAGAAAATTTTACGATTCCTGAACATTAAAAGCGTAATTTATTAAACTTTTGTTCGTGTTTTTAACTATAAAACTTGTTTAAAGTATCATCGATAAAATAAACTATTTTTCCTGATTGTTAGACTACTGATAAATATATGGAATTCTTTAGAAAATAATCCAATATTCTACAATTTATTTGTTATTTCAAATACATTCTATTTGACACTGAAATTTTTGGTAATTAGAATTTTTAATATTCAGCATTTAAATTGCAAATTGTATTCTTTCCAAATTTCACTTGCAAATTAAATTATTGTTTATAATATTATTTCAAAATTTTACCTAATAATTTTTAATAACATTAATAACTTTAACAGATTTAATTTAATTTGAATAATTAATCAATAAAATAATTTTTAGGAAAATCTAATTAATTATTTAAATTTATTTCTTTATTTCTTAAAAATATTTTACTTTCAATTTGTCGAGAAAAATAAAATAGATTCTTCAAAATGTAAACAAAGATAAATTTATTTTGTTTTCCTTGATTTACTTATCATTTTTCTCAACAGTATTTTTATTTGAAAAAAAATTATTGTTTTCATTAAACATTATTTTATCTGATTTATGAAAATGTTAATAATTTTCTGATTCTATGTATTCATTAAGTTAAAGATAACATAATTGACAATTTCAGAAATACCTCATTGGGATGAAAAATATTTTTCTGTTACTTTATGTGTTCATTTGGTCAGAGATAATTGATAAAAGGTGTATATTTACATTCAATATTAAGCTAGCAATTAACTTTGATATCTTTTGTATCTTTTTTCATTTAAAAGCCACTCAATTATTAAACACATAGATCTCTAAAAAAAAATAAGATATATGTCAAGAAATTAACTACCGGTTCTAGAAAATATTTACTGAAATAAAAATAATTACTGTTTACTGAGAAAATAACTGTTTAACTGAAATAATTATTCTGTGAAGAATTAAATTGAATGTTTAAATTGTGGTCATTTAATGATCATTTAAAAATTTAGAAAATGTCACAAAATAAGTAAGTAATGTTTCTAATTAAATATGTTTACACGCAAAACGAAATTATTTTGCAAGTTTTTACGGAATGAAAAATTTTCTTTTAATTTTAGTCAAACAGTGGAAAATTTGTATACTCACTGTTTTATTGTATTTTTTACTTCAATTTCACTGGTAAAAATGTAAAATAAAAACGAACCTAATATTTTTCTATTTTCCACAGCAATTGTTTGAAGAAAGTTCATAGTCTCGAGAAAGTTACATCAACTTTTGGACTTTCAGAAGGACCACATTGGGATATTCGATCTCAAAAATTGTACTTTGTACAAATATGGAAACAGCACATTTGCAGTTATGATCCGGCAACAGGAAAAGTCTTCCACGCTTTCATAAGTTTGTTTTAAATCTAAAATACAAAAAAATTAAACAATAATTATAAATAAAATATTCATGAATAAATTAATAAATAATAATTATTAATTACCTTTTTTAAAATCGATTTTTCAGAGAATGGCCCCGTGAGTTTAGTCACAACCATCGAAGGACAACCGGGAAAATTACTAGCAACATCCGGAACTGATATTGTCATTGTTACATGGAATGGCGAAAGTAATGTTGAAAATCCTGAAATTAAATTATTAGTTAGCATCGAAAAAAATAAGAAAGGTTACAGATTCAACGACGGAAAAATTGATGCACTTGGAAGACTATGGGCTGGTAATTATAAACTAAACTGAATTTAATAAATAATAATTTTAAACCGAATTTAATTAAATTAATAACAAAATAAACTATAGCTTTGACAAATTAAACAAAATAAATTATAATTAACTATAATTAATTAAATATAAAAATGTTAAATACTCACAATTTTTTATCAGGAACAATGTGTCAGATTGATCAGAAAAATATACCGGATGTAGGAAGTCTCTATCTCATCGATGGAAAATTGAAACCGAAAAGAAAAATCTCCTCAGTTTCAATAAGCAACGGTTTGGAATGGAGCAAAGACAATAAAATGTTTTACTTCATAGACACAACGACGAATAAAGTCTTTGCTTATGATTTTGATTTGCCCTCTGGAAATATCTGTAAATAGTATAGAAAAAGAATTAGAAAAATTATTTATAAATATTCGACTAAATAGAAAATTATTTTACCTTTTATTTCAGCAAATCGACGAGTTATTATTGACGTCAAGGAAAAAGGATTTCAAGGATTTCCCGATGGCATGACTATCGATACTGAGGGAAATTTGTGGGTGGCTTTAGTTCATGGATCTAAGGTGGAAAAAATTTTCTTGTTCTTAATTATTAATTTATTATTTAATAGACTTTTCTTTCGACTAAAAAATATTCTATGTCGTATTCAACACTGTCGAGTAGAAAAATTTACTAAAAATACTAATCATTAAAAAATTTGCAGTTGATTCGTGTGGATCCGAAAAATGGAAAAATTCTCAAAGTGATTGATTTTCCAACGAAAATGGTAACAAGCGTAGCTTTCGGTGGCGCTGATTTCGATATTTTATATGTCACAACAGCATCTTACGATTTCCCCAATAAAATTGTTGATTCAAAGGGCGGTCAAATTTTCGCTCTGAAAAATTTAGGTGTGAAAGGATATCCTCCACATTCTTTTAAATTAAGTAAATAAAGAATTTGATTAATTATTAAAATCTCTCCTCTGGTTTTAGCAAAAGAAACAATTCTTTTCTACTAAAAAGTAAAAAATATAAAACAAAAATAAATTTTATTTTTATCTCAACAAAAAAGAGAAAAAGAATTAATCTACACTTGACAAACAAAATTGGTTAAAGAGTAAAAATTCTAACAAATTTCTTTTGTATCAAAATTTGCTATTTATTGTTACGCATTTAAGGAAAATATAAATAATTATATATGCGACTATGTTAACGATTTATACACGTGAGAAAAAAAATTATCACAAATTCTTTTTGATACTTCAAGTATTTATAAAATGTTAATATGCTAAATAATTTGTTTTCTAAAAACTAGAGCCACTAATATAATATAAAACAATGGACAATAATAAATTACATTTTTACAATCGTCTTAAATTAATTTTTTACGGTTGTACTGTTCAACAAACAAACAAACGTTTTGATGAAAATAATACTATTAATTGCATTTTTAAACTTAATTTCACTGTCTCTGACGATGCTTTTGTATTCATGATTATAAATTAAAAAGTTTTCAACATAAATTCTCCTTCTTTTTGGTTTTCCGAATATTTAACAATTTTTACCATTTGTCCACGAGTAGCGAATGAGCATTTAAAAAAAATGTACATAATACCAACTGATAAGGTTGTAACTTTTTTTTTGATTTTATACTCAAAATGAAAAAAGAAAATAAACTTTGGATAATAATCATTTTTATAATTGCAAAAAAATTATTATTTCAATACAACTAAATTTTATTCTGAAATTTAGATTCGAAATTGTATGTATTTATTTTTTTAATTTAATATAATTTTCAATTTTGTGAATTTAATTTTATTTGTAAATTTGATTTCATAATTTATGGATTCATTTTTTTATCTAGTTATAAACAAATACCTATTGCACTACAATAATTATAGAACTTTGTAATTTTAACTATATTAAAAAAAAAAATTATACATGTAAAAAAGATTGAACATAAAACGAAAATAGAAAATTACAATTTGATCTAAATTTACAATTTAAATTGTAATTGCTAACAAACTTTAATTTCACCATTTATAGATTCAATTTTTTAATTGTAATAAAAAATGCTTATACTGTAATAAATATAATGAAAGTATTAATTTTGTAAATAAGTTTACAATTTTAGAATCTAATTTCAATTATGAATACAAAAATAATTTTTTTTGCAAAAATGTAAATAAAATTGCGGGAAAAAAAGATTGAATCAGATTCAATGAAAATAGAAATTTACAATTCGACAGTTGAAATTTACTATTTTGTTTTCAATGAAAGTTGAAAACAAAACTGTAACAGCTATACCTATAAATTATTCTCTATTAAAAAAGTATTTTTTCATAATTTTTTTTACTCGAAAGAACTTTTTTTTTTATCAAGTTTCGAAGTTTTGTATCTACATTGTGATCGAAACTGTAAAAAAATATCTTTACCAATTATGTAATTTGCAAAATATTTCTCTGTACATAATAATTCGAATTTGCTCATCGTCAATATCAATGAATCAGCGAAAATCTATCGCCTTCATAGTTTCGCTTCTACACAATTTTCATTTATTTCACGAACAATTTTTTTTAGTTCTTTGATTTCTGATCAAACTATCGATTTAATCTCTACTTTTATGTTTTTAAGTCACGATTCGGCATTGAAGAAAAAAAAAAATTATCGCCGAATCGTGAAATAATTTCAGTCGTCCAATGTGATAATTTCAACACTGTCTTTCGATGCAGATTTTTCGTTTCTTTTATTAGTTGGATTAGCACTTTTTTTTGGTATTTCGAATACGGAAAGATCGCCGGATGTTTTTAGACTCTCGGGCATACCTTGAGGCATAATGTTAATTGATTTTGGTAGATTCTTAGCAAAATCCAGAGTCTGACTTTTTTGCTGTGGAATTATTTCAATTGCTGAGTGCTGCTGTAGTTGGTTGAGTGCCGAGAGAGTTTCATTGACTTTTGCTTGGCTCATTGAAGAACTTGGTGATGATAATTCCACGGGTTTAATGGGTTTTTGTTTAGTACGAATATTTGGTGATTTGGAACATGGTACCTTGCCAACTGGATTCACCGAGACGCTCAATTCGGATAAAAAATGTTGCGAGGTGGGAGAGAATTGTGGTTGTAGGTGATGATAGGTTGGCAATGCTTGAGGCAAACTTGTCGATGATTTTTGCTTTTTTGCCGGATTCGTGATAGAGGTTTGTTGTGGTTGCTTTTTTGATTTTAATTTATCCTGAAGGGTGGTTCCGGCGCGATTCTGCATTGGAAGTGTTGGGGGTTTTATCAGGACACTTGGACTGACGGCTACAGTGTTTTTGTGTTGCGTGTAGGGGAGGGAATTGTGGGCAGGTTGAGGAGTATTTGGTACTCGTATTTGTGGGGCTGGTTTCGTTGAGGGAATTGGTTTTGGGATCGGATTTGCAATTGCTTTCGAAAGAGGAGCTGATTTTCCGAGAGAAGACGATTTTACGGGAGGGGAAAATGGTTTCGCGACTGTGGAAATGGAAGGTGGGGGATTTGACTTTGTCGCTGTCGGTTTTGCCAGAGTTGGTGAATTTTTAAGCAATGACATTTGGGATGATGATGATGATGATGATGTCGCTTTTGTTTGGGGTGAAGTGGTATTTGGGGGGAATTTTTGTTTGTAATTCGATGTCGAACCGACAGGCGTTATTGAGATGTCTGGTCGTTCCTTAATCGATGAACTAGAGGTTGTGGTGGTGGTGGTAGTTGTGGTTGTCTTTGACGACGATTGTTGGTAGAGTGGTGTTGGTCGCGGTGCCGTTGTCGCTGAATTATTAGCCAGGTTTAGCATCTGTTTGACTGTTAAATTACTGAGATTATTCAAGTTGCCAAACTGATTGATATTTGGGGTTGAATTAATACTATTACTAGTCGTCGTGTTACTCATCGTCAAGGCATTGCTCATGTTGGTGACATTGCCCGACGTGTTACTGAGACTAGTTGCTAAATTCGTTATTGATGAGATATTACTTTGATATTGTCTGAGAATGTCTTGATAGCTTCCCATCTGACTCAAGTAATTCATCGCTGAGAAAGGATCCATCACGCCACCGCCCATGCCAGATGTCAACATGGCGGCAAACATGCTCGGATCAAATAACGGATTCAAACAATATGGATTCATTAGTGAACGATTACCTGAAGCTGCGCTATTGACATAATTCGAATACGCTCCTTTAGAACTAAATTGATTACTCATACTGTCGTGCTGTAGGCTCTGGAGTTGATTGTTAACGTTCTTGGGACGTCCACGTGGTCGGCCTATTGCTGACGACGCCGCCTTCGGTGGCTTCCGACTCTGCGTCACCTGTGGAACGCTCGTCGATGTTGAATTCGATGCAGTAGTCTGAAAAAATTTCAACTATAAATAAATCGTCTGTCACGATTTTTTGATAAACCGTAGCAAATTGATAATAATTGATAGTACATTTACAGTAACGGTGGTCGTGGCGGAAGTTGAGGTAGTTGCAACTGGTGTCAGGATAGAAATGGCTGCAGTTTTGTTCGCCTGTTGGCAGTACTTTAGAGCAGCCTCGACGACATTTCCTTCCACATTCTTTAAAAGAAAAAAAATTAGTTCCTTTACTGCAGTTCTTAAAAAATAAATACTCACTTTTGTTCCAATGTACGCTTTATAAGCCTGAACCAATAAATTACGAGCAGTATAAATCTGCGACTCCGACCACTGGGATTCTTTCTTGCCAATTTGCACATGAATCTGATAAACATCAAGTAAAGCTTGAGTTCTTTTGTCAGCTCTCGGCAATTGTGAGACATTGGTCGTCGAAGGTGGATCCATTGATTGAATCCTACTCCTCAGTGTTTGAACACAAAGAGTCCAAGCCTGACGACAAAGTTGTTCTCTTTCCGAATCCCTCAAATATTTCCTAAAATAATAAAAAATCATATAATTAATTTCAACCAATTAATAATAAAATAGTTAAAAAAAACGAAGGCTTTACTTGTCGGATTCGGGAACTTTTTGAAGCTGAACGCAAAGTTCCATAAGCATTTTACTGTCTCCCGTTTCTTTCAAAACTTGCATCAATAACACGACACATCTCGACATATGAGAGGCAAAACTTCCCGATCTATCAATTTCATGACTTGGTAACCTCCAGACACCCTGGTGAAAAAGAAAAATTTTTATTTTATTCTCAGAGGATTAATAGTAAGAAATTACTTGAAGGTAAGTTAAATTGTTTAAATTAAAATTAAAACGGATTTGTGTATGAGTACTTACATTAAAAAAATTGGTACTTTTTCTATCGGTAAAAAGTCCTTGTACTGTTTGTGATTGATAAAATTGACAGGAATAAGTTTCCAACAGTAATTGCCGGCAGGTTGTAGAATTCTTGGCAACTTTATTATAATAGAAGAAATGGGCCATTCGATATAGCGATTTGTAGTGTTCGGGGAACCTTAAAAGACACTGTTCCAATCCAGCTAAACAGTGAGCGATTAGCGATGCAGTTTCGTTGTCGTTAAAACATTCTTCTAAAATTAAATTTAAAATTTAAAAACTCTCCAAACTCAGTTTCTGTATGCGCTATAAATAGTATATATTTCATACCTTCGTCAGAATTTCCGTTTTCTTTTTTCTTTTTCTCGACTTCACTCTCTGCCGTCTCACTGTCGCTGTCACTGGAACTGTCACTGTCTGAACTTTCTTCACTACTTGAACTATCATCACTGCTGCTCGAACTGGAATTATTCGTCTCAGTCGTGCTCGTTTGAGTCGTTGTACTTTCTTGAGAACCTCTTCGAGCTAAAGTCCCTTCCTTCCGCAATATTTTTTTCCTTTCAACAAATTTTTCCTTCATTTCTACCTCCTGTGATAAAAGAAATAAATTTAAAAATGAAGTAAACCAAAATTTTTAATTAATTTAAATTTAATAAATGTCATAATCCTATTATTAAATTTCTAAAATAAATATTTAATGTATATCAATAATTACACACCTGTCTTTCTTCTTTCCGTGAATCAATTTTACTGGAATCTTCTTCAATCGTGGATGTTTGCATTTTTTCCACATTCTCCGCAGACTCTTTGGCAATGGAGTTTTGACGATTCATGGAATAACCATTTCCTCCCATGGGAAATTCAATTACGTCAGTCCTCACTTGCGTCCTGGCTTCATCATTGTCATCACTCGAAATAATTGTGACTTCTTCATTACTTCCTTTATTTTGAACCGCAATTTCGCAAACATTATCAATTAGATCGTCAATCAATGCGACAACATCCTGCATTAATTGAAGATGAGAAACTGCAGATAATTTTATTCTTTTAGCATTATCTGAAATTGGCTCCTCGGAACATCGTTTACGATTCTCTATTTTTAAACTCTCAACTTTATTTTGTGACGATTTATCGACAATTTCAATTTCCTCAATGCTACTCGAACGATTTTGAACAGCATTTGCTTTCAAGATATTTTGTCCTTGAATTGATTTTGATACTTTATCAAGTTCAGAATTAAAATTTAATTTCGATGGGAATTTCATGAATGGACCTTGGGCACATTTATTGAGATGTTCCTCAAATAATTTTCCTATAGATTTTTTCAAAGGCTTTCCCTCATGTTGCTCTAAATATTTCAGTATACTGGCGTGAATTCGATAATGTACTTCTAATGCTTCCACTGAGAGGTTTTGTGGTGTTTTGTGATTTATTCGTCCTGGATATTCAGCGTCGCATTGCTGTAATAATTCCGATGCTTTTGAATAATGATCGAGGAATACGGGCGGATCTTCGTTTTGCTTTTCGGCAATTTTTGCTAACATGTATTGATAAAGCCAGCGCTCGTCCTGCAATTTGTCAATTCCCTGACAAGTAATAAAAATACGACTTGCTGATGAGAAACAATTGGCGGCTATTGAAAGCATTTCTTCTTTTCGTGTTTCCAAAACTCGAAATCTTTCCATATTCAGTGATTCACTTTCAGCCTTTAAAAGACGCGAGCAGAAGGAATGAATCACATAGACAAAATTCCCGTATTCCGTCCAAATAACCAAACTAGCTGGCGATAATTCGATAGCACGTTGATAACTGCATTGAGTAAGTTTCGCTTTAACGAAAAAATTGTCTTCTTTCCTGAAAACGGATTTTTTTAAAAAATAATATAAAAACTAATTTAAATGAATTATAAAGAAATTTGTATAAATCCAGCTATTAAAATTTGGTTTAGTTTTAATTGAAAATGTATAATTGTGATTGATTTAAAATGATTATTGGTAATAAAAACTCACATGTTTGGACGACAATTATTGAGCCAGGTTTCGAGTGAAGTTCCAGTAGTCATTGCCAATCCAACCCAAGAATTAATGTCGCTCGGTTGAAAACACAAATGTAGCAAATAATATTTACTAGCTAAATTCCACTTTTGGTTTTTATGATAATAATCCGCAAGTAAATAATAGAGGATCGAGATTTGATCAGTGGGTGGTTTTGCGACACTTGGCATGTTCTCTCTATCGCCCGTAATATAATCAGTCATGTCATCTAAAATTAAATTAGGATCACTTTCCTGCGGAATGAGTTTACCGATTCGTTTGAAAAGTGATTCAGTGTCGGCTGAAATAGATAACGCTTTCGGACTATCAAAATCCGGTAGAACGTCCGGTCGATAAAAATCAATAAGGTATTGAGCTGTTTGCCAAGTGATTTCAATTTGTTTAACGTCATGATCCTCAAGATGTTTCGGTCTCGATTTATTTTGTCTCACTGGATGTCCGTAAAGGCAATAGAAAATTTGTTCCAAATACTTTGTTAATTTGTCACGAATATTTGAATATTGCGGACTACGAAGTTTAGGTATTATCAGATTCATTATAAAAATAAGAAGTTTCGCTTGATCCATTGTACACCAACGTCGACGACCCAGAAAATCGTGAGCTATGAAAAGAATCATTAAAGATGCTGGAATATCTTTATCCTCGTCTTCTTCATCGGATTCTAAATTTTGTGAGGATTGACTTTTGTTTTTATCGGTTAGAGTTGATTTTGCTCTCTCTTTATCTTCTTCACTGTAATTAAATTAAATTAAATTGTAACGTTCAATGAATTTAAAATTAATTATACTAACACTTGGAATAAATTTTTTACTTACAATTGTAAAATAGAATGAAGCAAAATCCAAGGCAAGATAGTTTTGAAAGTCATTTCCGTGACGTTATCAGGCACATCCAGTTGATGACATACTATATGAACTAAATTTTGCACCAGACGAGATCGATTTTCAGGATTCAAGTATTGCACTAAAATATTTAATTTTGTTGTGAAAGTTGTTTAAATTTAGAGAAATTTAAAATTATCTTTCTCACCTATAAAGATGCTAACTTCGGAGGTGCAGGCATCCAATTTTTCAAGAATTTTTAAAATTGTATTAAGCCATCTTTTCTGTACAGTTTCATCTGAACTGTTTATGTAAGTTTTCCAGGCTTCATTTAAACAAGCTTCGGACCAAATATAACATTCCTGAAATAATAAAATAAATATAATTATTTAAGTTTCGAAATTTGTTAAAATTATTTTTATTTTAATCCTTGCCTCGTATTCTTCGAGTTTCCATAAACTGTCCAATAACATGTTAAGTTGATCAACTCGATCCACAATAACACCGTTATTGTTAACTCCACTTCGACTCGCTTGTTTTGTAAACTGGAAAGTTTCTTTTAAAATTCCTACAAGCTCAACATATTTCTTTTCATCATGAAGTTTTTTAATTTCCTTAAGTTTCTGACCCCTGGAAAAATTAAAATATAAGTTGAAAAATCAAAAAAGTTTAGGATAAACATCGTCTTAGGTTAAATTTACTAACCTTCTGATCGACAGTAATAATTTTTCAACAGCCTTAATACTTATGTGAGAATGGTATTTACAATTTTTAAGCTTGAGAAATGCGCTGGGAATTTCGCCGTTCAACTGGCGCATGTAATTCAACAACTGAAAGATATCGTTAATTTTTAATTAATTTATGATTTATTTAATTATAATATTTAAAAACTCCTATTAATTTTTAATGAATCAGATTATTTATTTAAAACTTACCAATTCTAAAGTATCAACAACAATGTCCATTTCTCCTTGGCAAAGATATATATTTGCCTTCAGCCATAAAACTCGTAACAAGAAAAGTAAATTCTCCTCGTTAAACAAATTATTTCTGACACTCGAGAAAATAATGTATCCAAGTTCCTCGGATGGCATTCCATTCCCAAAGGTTTTTAAACTAGAAACATTTACAATTTTATAAAAAAATATTCGTATGTTAAATAGAAAAATACTTTTATATAATTATTACTTTGAAGGTGGAACAACTTCCGGTTTATTGTCCATCCATTGATCAGTATAAAGTTCTCCAAATAATAAAGCCATTTCCGAATCTAATTTTAAAATCTCGTCATCCGATTCATCGCCAAAAGGGGCGTGTGGAATGTGTTCTCTTAAATTAGAAAAAAATTACAGTTTTTAAAAAATTAAAGCATGATTAGTTAAAAAGAGGTTAGTTTTCTAAAAGAACTTCAATTTTTTTTCTACCTTGTAAACTTATAAGCCTGTAAATATATTTCAGAGAGTCCTTTCGGCCACTCAAGATTCCATTTAGTGCACAAAAATTCTGTATATTTTGCTATTATGATCATCAAGTTATTTTTACAACTATGTTCATTGATAAAAGATTCGACATCTGCTTTTTCCGAATCCGATCCGAAATAATTTTGCTGCCCGCTGTGATAAAAAAAATTGCTTCATAAATAATAAATAATTTAATAATTCAGGAATTAAAAATTCAAAGTACTTACCAGTCTTGAGGACTCGTTGGTTTTGAACTTTCTGCACTTACAATTCCTTCGGCATTTTCTTTATTAGCAAATAATTGATACAAATCCATTGTATCCATCGAATCGTCCATAGATTTCGAAGGCTCTTCTCGTGAAAACTTTACATTTTCAGATCTAATAGGGAAATATTAAGTAGTTTTAGACTGCGTTTAAAAAAATACTGAAATGAAATGAACAGAACTTACAGTAAACTGCTGGGAAAGATTCGACGTAATGTTTCCTCTAAAAGAACGTCGTCTCTTTCGGCTTCTTTTCGATTGGATCCACCACGAACTCTTGCCGATTTTCTCGTATTATTTGCACTCCAGTGCCATTGTTGTAAAAAACAAAGAGAACTTCTTCGTCTTTTCTTTACTTTTTGACTCTCGTCTTTATTCTCCGATTTTTCGGAGTTCAATTTTTCATCGACCTTTGATGATTTTTCACTGGTTTTATCATTCGATTTATCGTTTTGTTTAAGAGTTTCGTTATCTTCTAATTTCTCCATCGATTTTTCCTCCTGTTTCTTTGATTTTTCCTCTTCCTTCTCAAGGGGTAATTTTTCCGGTTCCTTTTGATCTGATAATTTTTCAGTTTTCTTATGTGCTAATTTTTCAATTTCTGTCTCAATTGGTACTTTGTCGATTTCTTTTTCCTGTGACAATTTCTCTAGATCGATATCAGGATCAAAAAATTTGAAATCATTATCATCGTCCAGAGGAATTACATCCGATTCGGAAAATTTTAATGGATCCTCCAATTCGATGACTTGAATGTCACTTGAACCGGATTTTATATCATCGTCGTTGTCAACTTCCATCAGGACATCGTTATCTGAAACTGGAGTATCGTCATCGATTTCAAACACTGGCGGATCGTCTTCTTCCTTGTTTCTTTCCTCTTCTTTCCTTCGTTCCTCTTCTAGCTTCTTTTCTGCTTCCTTTCTTTGCTCTTCTTCTTTTCGTTCCTTCTCTTTCCGCTCTTCTTCCTCTTTTCTTCGTTTTTCTTCCTCTTTTCTCTCTTCCTCTTTTTTTCGTTCTTCATCCTTTTTTCGTTCTTCCTCTTTTTTTCGTTCTTCCTCCTTTTTTCGTTCTTCATCCTTTTTTCGTTCTTCTTCCTTTTTTTGTTCCTCTTCCTTTTTTATAATTTCCAACTCTTCCTCAATTTTTATTTCTACATCGTCGTCAATTTCCATAATTTTCGAATCAACATTTTCCTGTTGATCATTATTGACTGATACTTTTTTCTCGACATCTTCCGAGTTCTCAACAACAATGCTGAGTTTACTGGCGAAGCTGATATCGTTCTTGAACACGTACTCGTGAATGTTTACCAATCGCTCACCCAATTCAAACCAGGAATATTGCGCTAGAGGTTTATGAAAAGTCAAAAGAGGTAGAGGATTTAAATGAAATTCAGGTCGACAAGCTTCTGCCCATCTTTTGGAAATTTCCTCCGCCTCTTCCAATAATTTTTCGCCAATTATAGTATCATATTCAGTATCGAGAGGTGGATCCAAGGCCCAATCGCTATTGTAAAGTTTGTATGATTCCTCGAGACAAGGCACATGTTTGAAAATTTGATTACGATAAGCCAGGCCTCGAATGTACGTTGAGTCGCGTTCAAGAGCCATTGAAATGTAAAGTAAACAATTCATATAATCGGGAACCGCGTACAAAGCAATGATAATATTGTCCAAACATGGCCAATGATTTGGATTGCATTTTAAGCCTTGTTTAAAGGCCGAACAAGCGAGTTCAAGTTTTGATATTTTCATCGCCAACATTCCAATTCTATGCCAAAGAGTGACATCCGCATCGTCTAAAGTCGTAGCTTCCCAATAATTCTCAATAGCGTCCTCATAGTTTTCCAATTCGTTTTGAATGCTTCCAATGTTTTTGAAACACGCGTATTTTAGCGACAACATTGGTCGTGATTGTCCATCAGGTGTTTCCGGTTTCTCAACCTGATCCAAAAGTTCCGTATCGAGCAAATCTTTCAAGACAACTAAAGCATCTTCTTTCTTTTTTTCTTGCATCAATTGCAATGCTCTGTTGTATTCCGTAAGGGCAATTTGCTCCTAAAAGAAAAAAAATTTTCTACTTAATCTTTGTCAAAATTAAATAACGTATCTCTATATACAATAATATAATAATAATAATAAACAACAAAGGAATGTACTTATGTGAAACTGTTGGACAACAAAAAAACTAATTTTATTCTCTCGTAATTAATAAACATTTTTAAAAATAAAAAAGATTTAATATTAGAGAAATTGATTAGCAAGAATTTTCTAAATATTTCATTATTGTTAACATCCGGAACTCATTTGGAGGTTAAGTTCGCTTGGGAATATAATATTGTTGTAAATTTACCTCAGCTTCTTTTGTAATTGTTGTAACATCTTCTTCATCATCACTCCCGGTCAAAACCTCATTCAATGCTGTTATTCTTATCATTTTTAAAATGTATTTCAGTAAAAAATCACAATATTTGCAAAAAACATTACAACCGGTTCAGCGCTGTACAAAACGCCATATTTGTAATTGCGCGTAATGCACAACTTCTATTTACTATAAATTTATCTTAATAATCTCGATCGGTTCAGATGATATTCCAAATAGTTTACCTGTTAATAATAAATATAACAAATTAATAAACATTATTAAATAAAAGACAACGCTTCTTTTATAAAAATAATAAATAGGCGGTAAATTTTAAAAATAATCAATTTGTGGCAAAATGTAAACAAAAATTTTCATATTTTTATGAACTTTGTTTAAATATTTATGACGATAAAATATATAATATATAATTTTTATCCTCAATTTATGTTAAAAAGCTTATTTACTTTCAATTATTGAGCTGTTAGTTTTCATTACTTCTTTTATCTAAATCGAGATGATTATATCTTAAATGAAGATGAATGAAAGACGATGTTTTTTTAGTTTATTGCAAACCTTTGACACTGTTTATCACGTGAGGAATAAATCAAGACTAAATAGTGCACCGACTAGCCATAAAGTTTCAAGATGAAAAGGAAATCCTTTTGTAAGAGTTTTCATCATTGGAGGAAAGCAATAATTATGTAAAATCTAATAAAAAATAACCCGAAGAATTCCTATTGTTTCGAAAAGATTTAATGATTGAAAATAAAAATCATGCTGTCTTTTTCAGGTAAAAATAAAATATTTTAATAGTTCTGTCTTTATTGACACTTACCAAAATTATTTTCTTAATTATCAATTTGCTTTATTTACTCTTGAATGGAAATCTTCTTTCTTTAATTATGACACTGCTCGTATTCGCACTAAAATAAAATTTGTAAACAAAAATTAAATAAAAATCAAACTTTTATGCAAAATGAAAATACTCACCTTAGAAAAAATTTCTTTTTAATTTTGAAAACTGTGAAACAAGCTTGTGCATTTTTATATAATTAAAAACATCCTTAGTGATAAGGTTATTTAAATTAATTCAATTTTTCCTTCAGGAGATTTTTATATGGATGAAAATCAGTCATTGGATTATGTAAATGGATTAAATTCTGAAAACAAAAAACATATTTTAATTCGAAGAATACGTATGGCAAATTTTGGAACATATAATCATTGGTTTAGAAAAAGTAAGAATTTTATTTTTCTTAAATTAATAAATGAGTCGATAAAATAATGCTAAAACTTAATTATGTATAGATTCAGAAAAATATGGAGCGGCAACATATCTTTTGCCAGTTGGTTCCGTATTTGTTTTAACAATAATAATTTTACTGATGGTAAGAATCTTTTTAATTATAGTAGTATAATATTTATCAATTAAAAAGTGATTAAAGTACAAGTAATAAATAATTCAAGCAGAAAATTAAACAATACGTTACAATTACACAACAATTTCAAGTATAATTAAAATAATAAATTACAAATATATTATTGACAGAATTAAATGACTTTTATTAATTTATTTAAAGTTAATTAATTTTTGAAAAAATATAATGAGAATATAAAATTCATAGGTGATGTTTAAGCGATGCCCGCAATTGGTTGCAGCGATTGTTACCGGGATTTTGGGAACGATAGCAATATTTACGGTATTAGTGACTATAAATCATCCCGATGTTTACGAATAATCATTTTATTATAATTTAAAAATCACATTCATTCAGTGTAAATAATGTTAGAATATGCATTTATTTTATAACAAACAACCTATTGTTGTCAATTGTCACTCTAAAAAATAACCTCTTTAAAAAAGTGTCCTTCGATTTATTATATTATAAGACTGTAAACATTTAAAAACTATTTATACACATAAAACAAACGATTTTAATTTAAATTTACTCTTTATAAATACCTGTATATTTGTTTGACATATTTTATTTATTCGCAAGAGTGAAATAAAAATAAAAACATATGCATTGTTGGTGGATCCGCGTCCATGTTGAATATAGCGATAAATCGAAAACAATCGAAAGTCTTACGTAAAGTTACGTTAAGGGCGTAAAGAGACGTAAAGGGACATAAAATTGTCGTAATTACCTTAATGGCCTGCTCATCCCTGACTAAAGGATGCCAGACAAAATGTTCTCTTTTTAAGTAGTTTTTAATTAAATGATTTAAACATATAATTATATATAGTAAGTCATAGTGATATAAATTTTATGAAAACTGTTTAATACTCTGTTAATTAATCCGTGAAAATTCGTGATTAATATACCTTAACCGTGCTCAATATACATATGAAAAATAAACTTTTTACAAACGGCAGTTATTTTGTTTTCCAGTACAAGCTTCCAATATAAGGTAAATATTATTCTTTTTTTCACATAGAAATATATAATTCAGTAAATTTTGGAACAAATATTAATGGGACTTTTGTTTGCCTTTTTGATACATAACCATAAACTTATGTCAAAGTACTTTTTTCATTCGGTGTACAAATTTGAAAATTTCTAACGGTTTTCAGGCATAATTTTAAAAGAGAGTATTATTATTTCTGTTATTGTTTACTATGAAAAAATGTATTGTAAAATAATGATTATTTTTTAAGTACTTCTAGAATTGAAAATGAACTCGAAAAAATCTCCGTCTCAAGAAATGCAATGGGTTACTCCAAATAAAAATGATATTATGCATAATATTGTTTCGATGAGAAGTCCTGTTTCATTTACAACTCCAGTGAAACAAGCAGATAAGAGATTTAAATCTTATAAAAATAGTTCTGCATGTTTTACCCTTTTGCCTAATCACATTACTCCACCTTCTGGATTAACGAAATTTGTAGCAAGAAATCCTTTTGAATCGGAATTAACCAACAGGTTACATTTGTCTGTAATTAGTCCAACTGTCTTTACGAAGGTAAGACCAGTATGTCAATTTTTTTTTATTATATTTAAAATATTTCCAATTTTAACAAAATTTATCGAAAAAGTTTAAATAGTTTGATTGAAGAATTTTTTATTCAAAAAATAGGTCTCTGATACTTCGCCAGAATCCAATGGATTTAGTTGGAATATAGATGAATTGGCTAATATACAGCCGGCAAAAATCGAAGAATTTCCAATTCAGCAGCCACATTGCACTGATCCAGAAATTGAGAGGGAAGCTCAGGATGCAATTGATAGATTCTTCAGAGGGAATCAAATTATTCCCAGTCCTTGGGATAATGGTGAGAAAAACAATTTTAGGAAAACTGATATGCAAACACCACTTAGAGGTTACAGTGATACTGCCAAGGAGTCACAGAGTTTGAAAAAAGACTGTAAGTGTCTCATGAAACTTTAATTTGAAATATTGTTAATTAAGGTAAATTAATTCTTTTTTTCCATTTAGCTTGGTCGCAGACAACTTTATCTCTTCCGCCAAATTTACCTCCACATGTCGAAGAAATTTTGAAACCTTATTTCACATTTACTCAGGTGGGCATAATTTTAACAGTAAAAATATTATAATAACTTTTGAAAGATAATAATTTCTTTCTTCTGATTTAGGAACAAAATGTGGAGAGTGATGAGGCAAATTCAAGTGGTAATAGTTCTTTAAGAAGAAAACTATTTGCTCACGACGATACTCATGAGGATGACACGGAATCTTCATTTTTATTGTCACCGATACATTCGCGAAGTATGATTCATTGCAGTCCTATGCAAAGTGGAATGCTTAATCATGGAACACCATTGAGAGTAAGACTAAAAAATAAAAATCTCCATTTTTAACATAAACTAATATTTGAGTAAAATTAATTTTCAAAAAATTTATTTCTAGGGTAATTCGGGAAATTTACGAAGGAATCATGGAACTCCTTTAGCTTTTGATAACATGTCACCTGTAAATATGTCACCAATTAGCGAAGCTGCTGATGAAATGTCATACGACAGTGTCAAATCTCGTGTACGAACTGCAGCCCGATTGGATTTTACAACCGACATGAGTATCGATATGTCTGTCAGGGAAGTTGATAAACTCGAGGAAAGTCAAAAAGAACCTACAGGTATATTAATTTTCATTTCCGTTTATATAATTATAATAAAATAATTCTCAATACATAATAAAAATATTTTTTCAGATAATGTTAAAAATAAACCAGTGGAAATAGAAAAACATATTTTCAACGAAGAAAATCAAACAATTGACATGACAATGCATTTGGAGAATTCATATCAATCAAAAATCAAGGAAAAAGAGAATTTTCCCCCAAATTATGAATGTGATTCTTTATTGAAAAGACCAAAATTCATCAACGATTGGAGTAAAACTATTTCCAGTGATAATAATTGTACATATCAACAAAATTTCACTCTATCAGTAACATCGAATCAAAATAGTGTTTTTAATTCCGCTCAAGATACAGGTTATCATACTTGTAGTATAAATAATACGACCAATAACACCGAGAGTTACACCACATCATCGATTATTCACGAAAGATTTCACTGGGATGAAAAATTATTACCATCTGAAGATGGACTTATCGAATGGAAGGAAAATATGAAATACATGTGTAGTTCAACACCGTCGAAATTTCTACGTGAATGAAATATTCAAGGACAGTGAGTTAATTTTTTTTGTTTTTACAAAAAAAAATATTACAATTAATTAAATGGAAAATTAGAAGATTTTATTTCGTTTTATGAAATTATAATTTGTCAATATTGATAGGAGGGGATTTTTTTAAAATTGAAATTAATACGATTTGTGATAGTATTCGTATATGATTTTCAGTTAATAATTTTAATAGAGAAATGGTACTAAATTGTTATGAATTGTGTGATAATCCTTAAATGTGCCCAAGTTGATCTCAACTAAAAAAAAGGCGCAGACGGATATTTGAAAAACGACTGTAAATCTTAAGTATTTTATCGCAATTTTAACACTGCCATCACAAGTCATTGTTTTTAGGTATAATTTTCGTTATTTTATTTTTAAATAATTGTAAATTTCATTTTTGTTAAATTTTCTTTGCTAAAAGAAAAAAATCATTCTTCATTGACAAAACACAAATTCATCCATATTCGTTTGAGTATTTTATTTATTTTTTATTTTTACGGTTAATTGAGAATTTTGTGTGAATAGCTTTGACTTTGCGTCAAAAATTCTATTAAAAAAATTGTGCAATGTTTTCCCTTTTTTCTCCGTAATAGTAATTTTTAATTAATAATTGTAGTGTAATTTCGAGTTATTTTCTTTTTTTTTATTAAATATAAAATAGGAAATGAATATTTTGTCAATTGTGAGTAAGAAAATGTTCATTAGGATTATCATTTAATTATCTTTATTTTTTTTCTTAAAAGGCGAAATTTTAAATTTCAATTTTTTTATTCGTGTAATTTTAATTCCAATAATACTACCTCGTTAAGATTTTTTTTAATCGTAAAAATGATTATTATTTATAAATAGAAAATTTTTGCATTTTTAGCAAATAAAAAGGAAATAGTTTTGTATTAAACTCATTTTTTATAATTTGTATTACTATGTGTGTGATTCGTGGCTAAGAATTTGTTATAAAATATGGAAATATATTATTCCAATTATTAATTATTAAATATGTTGTTTTAATTTCAAACATTACCCATATTTTTTATAAACAAAAAATTATTGTATATTTTTAGTATTGCTTTATTTTTACTAAAATAAATTAAAGTAAAAATTTCAAGTTTTTAATAGTAAGAACTAAGAAGCTTTAATAATATTAATAATTGATACACAATTTATTTAATTTTTTGAAATGTTTTGAAATCAAAAAACAAAAGAAAGATGACTCGTATTTTAATTCAGTAATGACAATTGCGCATGCGTTTGAAAATTGTTTTATTGGTTAAAATAGGCGCTTAATTTTAAAAATATGTATATTTTAAATAAACGCGCGCATTGTAACCAATGAAAAAAATTTTCTCGCGCATGCGCTCTATTGTTGTTGTGGAAATTTATTGTTTCCCATCCGTGTTGCCGTTACTGATTTTGATATAAAAAAGTGTTTCAGAAAAGTGTAGCGCTACGGACGAATGAAAATTAGTGCTTTTAAAAAGAAAATCTAATTTTTAGTATTATTTACAAATTAATTTGGAATTTTATTTCTCTTTTTTCTCTTAGTGCAGGGCGACAGTAGTTGGTGGTCCGTCACTGTGCGTTAGCAATATGGCCGTGAATCCCAAGACTGTCCGCCAGTGGCGCTCTGTCTCGTGTCGTGTCGACAGGTTGCGACAAGTTGCAACAAGTGCCTAGCAATCCTTTGTTCTTTTTCGATTTTTCACTAATAAAAGTGAGAACATTCTTTCTAAAAATATTTTTCTTATCAAATTTCAACTTTAAACGGGAAATTTGGTCACATTTTTCTGATTCATTTGCGATTGACAAAATTGACGAGAGCCGGGCATTCGGGTGCCTCGTGGTGCGCATCTTTTTCGTATTAAATTCGAAGACAACTAATTTATCTTTACAATTATACAATTAGAGTTTCTGATTTCGTAAATTTTGTCCGGATACAAAAAAATTTATATTTATTTCGCATTTTTCTTAAAAATTTACATTGAAGTCTCGTGTGTCGGCCATTTTGTATTAATTTCCCCCCAAAGAAGGCGACATACGCGCCGCGATTTGTCGCTAATATTTCAGGTTTATATCAAACATTGCAGCAATATTGATACATATTGTTGCAGAATTAGCAATTTTCAGCAATATTTCGAACATTTCAGCAATATATATATCACATTATGTTAGAAAATGTTAGATAAAATTAGAAGAAAAATGTAGAAACAAAATGGCTGCCAAGCATAGTGACGTCACGCCATTGTCGACACTACTCCAAATTCATTTAGTTTATCCTTTGTTTTGACCCGGAAGGCCATCGGAAGTGCAATTCTATTCGAGCGTTAGTGTTTTCGCATTAGATTTTTATTTTGAGAGCATTTTTTAATAAATAAAAGATTCACGATAACGGACTTTTTTTGCGTCGACCACGTGTTAAATTCACTTGGAATAATAAAAGTGCAATTAATTTCGGCGTGTATTTGTGTTAGTGCCCTTGAAGAAAAGACGTTTTGAAGCAGCTCCAGGATGGATATTATGCATATAGCTGATCGCAGTTCTCTGTAAGTTAGTCAACAACGAGTGAGTTTTTAATTTTTCTTTTAACAAATATTTTTTGATATCGTAAAACGTACGTGTCGCGAAAAATATTGTGTTGGGAAAATTTTCGCCTATCAACACTAAATTGCGCTCATTATAATATTCTTTTTTTCTGGTATTTCAATATACCACTTTGATTTTGAGAACGCGGATTTTTTTTGTTATTCACCTTATGTGAATAATTTGATTCGTGTCAATTTCCAGGGTGACCACTTTTTAGTAAAGTCAGGGAAAAATTTTTTGGCAGTAAAATCAGGAAAATGTCAGGAAAAAAAATTTTTGTCAGGAGAATTGATAAAGCTACCCTGACTTCAGTGGTTTTAGTGGAAATTTAGTGACCAGAGATGAAAAAAATATACAAAAAAGTGATTTAAGTGATTCAAGTTAAAAGAAAATAAAATGTGGAGAAATAAAGTTTATCAAGAGATTGTGATTGTAAAAAAAGGTAAGTATTTTTTTAATAATTAAATGCAGTATTTAAATATTTTCGAAAATAATTTATATTGTTAATAATTTCCATGATTTGTTTATATTAATCTGTTTCAGGAATATAATTATCTACAATGTATCCTTTTTTAATTGCAATAATTTTGTGTATAATTTTTTTTCTTTGTTTCAGAAAATTAATTATCTTCGTTGTATCCTTTTCTAATTGCAATAAATTCATGTCTAATTTTTTTTCTTTGTTTCAGAAAATTAAGTATCTTCGTTGTATCCTTTTTTAATTGCAATAATTTTATGTCTATTTTTTTTTCTTTTTTTCAGAAAATTAAGTATCTTCCTTGTATCCTTTTTTAATTGCAATAATTTTATGTCTAATTTTGTTTTTTTGTTTCACAGAATTAATTATCTTGGTTGTATCCTTTTTTAACTGGAATAATTTAATGTCTAATTTTTTTTTCTTTGTTTCAGAAAATTAATTATCTTCGTTGTATCCTTTTTTAATTGCAATAATTTTATGTCTAATTTTTTTCTTTGTTTCAGAAAATTGATTATCTTCGTTGTATCCTTTTTTAATTGCAATAATTTTATGTCTAATTTTTTTCTTTGTTTCAGAAAATTGATTATCTTCGTTGTATCCTTTTTTAATTGCAATAATTTTATGTCTAATTTTGTTTGATTGTTTCAGAAAATTAATTATCTTTGTTGTATCCTTTTTTAATTGAAAAAATTTTATGTCTAATTTTTTTTCTTTGTTTCAGAAAATTATTTATCTTCGTTGTATCCTTTTTTAACTGGAATAATTTTATGTCTAATTTTTTTTCTTTGTTTCAGAAAATTAATTATCATCGTTGTATCCTTTTTTATTTGCAATAATTTTATGTCTAATTTTTTTTGTTTGTTTCAGAAAATTAATTATCTTCGTTGTATCCTTTTTTAATTGCAATAATTTTGTATCTAACTTTTTTTTTGTTTCAGAAAAAGAATTATCTTTGTTGTATCCTAATTTTTTAATTGCAATAATTTGTCAATAATGTTTTCTCTTTAAAAGTTAAGTCCATTTTTTAAAATACATACAATAGGTACAGTATAATACATTGTTTTACGGAATTTGCGTTAACTATTATGACATTTCCAGCCATGGAAGAGATTAAGTTCCCTCTACCGCAGAAAAATGAGAACTAACAAACAGTTACAAAAGTCGATATTTTTGTTGTAGTTGACGTATTTTTTCTTTCTAAAAACAATACAATATTGTTGAAAAAAATGACAATGGTAAAGTTTTAATTATTGTGCTGAAGATGAATAAGAAAGTGATTATTATCCATTAACAGGTTATAGTTGAAATAATTAACTGTAGCATTGACACTTTAGTATTTTGACAGATATTGTCACTTTGTAGTCACAAGAAGAAATACTTTAGAATCATATTTATTTATTGAATATTTATATCTACCTGTTTCTCTTTTTGTATATAATGTAATTTGTTTGCACCTAGATTTTGCGAAATCACTGTTATTGTACATTTCTTTTTTACAAATCGTGTGTTAGTGCTATTTTATGACCCACGTGTTTTGTCTATATATTCACCATTTTTGTCCACTATTTTTCCAGATCTAGAAGTCTAATTATTTATTAATTTATTTCCATTTGTTTATTCACAAGATTTTAAGTTTTTCAAAATATTTAATTATACGTATGCAATTGATATTTTTTTAGGTTAAGTCACTCTTTGTTTTCTCATTTCTTTTTAAAATATTTAATTAGGTACTATAATCAATATTTTGAGTTTTCTTGAAATTACTTCAATTCTTAAAATTAATTTTTTTTCCTTTCTAGTCTCGATTAATTGGAGAAAATGTCAACGAATACTTCACAAATTGATACAATTATACCAAAATCAGGAATACTTTGTCATGAGGAATTAACTGATTTTATTCTCTGTAAACCAAAACTTATGCCATTGAAATCTTTTACACTAGAAAAATTGGAGAAAATGCAAAAAGATGCTGAGGAGAAATTAAAAGAAGTACATGATGCACAAGAAATTCTGGAAGCTCAAGAAGCTCAGAAAGTTCAGGTAGAATCGCAAAAAGTTGAGTTATCTGAGGAAGCACAAGAGGAAGAAGAAACATTTAGAGAAGAGTTAGAGTAAAAAAATACAGTTGTTAAGATAAGGAAAAAAAAATGAGTCTTGGACCATTATTAACGGAAGTCACATTAGCCTTCTGTTTGGCAGTGACATTGCTTTATAGATATGGAAATCCATTTAGACAACATATTGTCGTCACACTGTCAGTATTGATTGCTTGGTATTTCTCCCTGTTGATTATTTTCGTTTTACCACTAGACGTATCTTCGGTAAGAATTTTTTTAATTCAAATAAATTAGAACTCATAGTTTTAAAGTATAAATACTATTTTAAATGTTGAATATTTTTTTTTCTTTTTAGACCGTCTATCGACAATGTACGTCCAATGCAACAAGTAATATAACAGAGGAACTATCACATTCGTGTTTAGAACCATGGTCTCGTGTTCCAAACGATGTTTATCCAAATTTATGGAGAATTGTTTATTGGACCTCACAATTTTTAACTTGGCTAATTCTTCCCTTAATGCAATCGTACATTAAAGCTGGTGACTTTTCAGTTCGTGGTAAATTAAAATCGGCTTTGATTGATAATGCAATTTATTATGGAAGTTACCTCTTTATTTGTGGTGTTTTACTTATTTATCTTGCCTTAAAGCCTGGATTAGATCTAGACGGGTATGTATATTTCCAAAACAATTAAAACCCAAATTTTAAATTCTAATTCAATGTTTATTTTCCCCAGACCGAAATTAAAGGCAATTGCGTCTTCAGCATCGAACACTTGGGGTCTATTTTTACTTGTCCTGTTACTTGGATACGCTTTAGTCGAAGTACCACGTGGATTGTGGAATGCCAGTAAACCAGGATATACTCTTCATTACAGTTATTTCAAAGCTGCTAAACTCAGTATGGAAAAATGTGAAGCTGAAGAAACAGTTGACGATATTCTAGAGGTATCAATAATTCCTGACGGGATATGGTGACGGAATTCTGAAAATTAAATAAAAAAATCCAATTACTTAAATTTTTCTTTCTCTACATTGGCGAAAATAATTAGTTATCGTGTGAATAAAAACATATTTTTACGAAAGAAATAAAATCACATTATGACTAAATATTTTAAATTCATGTTGATGTAAATTCTTTTTATTTATAATACTTGGTTATTTTTAAGTCCCTACAAGCTGCGTCGGCAGCAATTAATCCTGGTCATCCATTCCACGTGAATTTGGAGACTATATTTCACAAAGTGCCAGTTGAATTGAAGGATCGAATGAATAGAAGACAATTACCGGAAGATACTCCTCTTGACGTACCCTCTGAGAAAGCATTAATTCGATTACATAGACAGGTGAATACTGTTTTTTAAAAATGCTCTATAATTAAAGATAAAAAAAGGTAACTTGGGAATAAAAAATAATAATAATAATAATTGAATAAAGACGATTTTCATTTCTTTTTTCAGACAATTAAAGCCTTACAAACATTACAAAGAACGGAAACACAGTGGGGAGTTTTGGTAGACAATATTATTGATTTAGAGGATGTTGCTAAAAATCAAGCGAGTCATGATAAGAGATTTAAATCTACATATCCGGTCTTAAGACCACTTCCGATTCGTCTTATTTACAATCCTTCAGTTGGTACGTTTTTTAAACACATTTTTATTGAATTTGTTTTTATTAAAATTAAAAATAAAATACAATTTATTTTCATATAATAAAATTGAAATAATTTTTTCAGAATGGTATTGGAAATGCTTTTTGAGAAGCTACGTTTTAAAAATTGCTGCCATTGTTGCTGCTTGTCTTTCTTTTGCTGTTGTTTGGTCGGAAGTAACTTTCTTCAATAATAGTCCAGTGCTTTCCATATTCGCTCAATTTATCCAATTAGCTAGCGAGAAATACGACTATTTTACAATAGAAGTAAGATGCTAATGTTTAAAAAAATATTTTCGGTTATCAATTAATATAATTAGTTAAAAATTAAATAAAAAATAATTTGTTTCAGGTGCTTTCTACTCTTATCATCGCTTATTTATGTTATTGTGCTTATTCAACTGTACTGAAAATTCGAGTTTTAAATTTATACTATTTAGCACCTCATCATCAAACCGATGAGTACAGTTTAATATTCAGCGGTATGATGTTCTGCCGTCTCACTCCTCCCATGTGTCTCAATTTTTTGGGTCTCATTCAAATGGACTCACATATTATTAAAAAGCGTTTTAAAATGCGAGATTTTGAAACTCAATACACTCAGGTAATGGGTCACATGGACGTGATTAGTATTATTTCCGACGGATTTAATATTTACTTTCCCATGGCAATCCTGGCATTTTGTCTGGCAACTTACTTCAGTCTAGGAAGTAGACTATTGTCGATGCTTGGCTTCCAACAATTTCTTGGTGATGATGAACTCACCTCTGATCTCGTCGAAGAAGGAAGGGAATTAATTAAAAGAGGTAAATGAAATTGCATTAATTTTTCGATTAGAAAATAATTTTAAGAATATATTTTATTTTTTTTACAAATTTCAAATTTCAATAAATTTCAGAGAGGCGAAAACGTCAACGAGTGGAGGACTCAATGAGTCGTCGACGGGAGTTTATGGAGAGAATTGGAAGTTCATCGGCGGCGGCTTCTCGTTATCGAACGTCGAGGCAAAATTCGGATACAGGTGTGTCTACAGTTACGCAATAGGCATGGATATAAAATAATCAATCAACATTTTCGAAAAGTAATATATATTTATATATATTTAAAAAAACCATTTCTCAGTAATATCGATGAAAAGAGACGAGTCCACGGAATCTGCACGAGCTGGTCTCTTACGTGATTTCGATCCCTCGGAATACTACGTCGGCACCACTTTTGGCACCGAAGGTTACGGTGCAAATAGTCGTATCGATCGTGGTTATCAGTCTGGAGCCGATTTTAATAACGAGGATGCGAGATCATACTCGATAAACAACTCTCAATTAGGGAATCCACCTAGGGGGATTTTTGATGATATTTAAAAAAAGAACAATTTTCCATAACTAGACAAATTTTATTAACAATTATTTCGAACTGTAAATATTTTTATCTCATGAAGCAATTTTTTTTTCTTTTGTATAGAAGGTACATTTTCAAATGGACTATTATTCCATTTATATATAGGGTATAAGATTGATTTAAAAATAGTAAATGTGGGTAAAAGCAAAAAAATTTGCCTTTTATGATTATGTGCGTGTACGTGTTGAAGAGGCCTTTAGCTTATGATTTTTATAATCTAGTATAAAAGAAAATTTACAAAATACGAAAAGTTCGAGTTTGAAAAAGTGAAAATCATCGATAGTTAATTAATATAAAATAATTGAATACTTTCTTCAAGTCAATTTAACTAAATTTTAGTTATAAACTTTCTATTTCAATTCAATTAAAAATAATAATATATAAAAATTTGTTTCAAAGAAACAAATTATTAAAGAAAAAGAAAATTTTTAAATTATTAAATTTCTATCAATAATTTATATTTAGAATATCTGGAAAATTTTTCCAATCGTAAAAGAAAATAACTATTTATAATTACAAATTTTACCTATGTATTATTTCCACTTTAAAGTTTACCTGTATTGTCAATTTTATATATAATATAAAATTTTATGTTTCTGTTCATGATCACAATATTGTGTCAATAAAAAAAACAGCAATTACAAATTTATATTTCTTTATTTTTACTATTTTCTCTTTCATTTCACAATATTTCGTGTAATTTAAAAGTTCTATAAGCGCATTTCTACTTACATAGTTGGAAAAATATATTTAAAAAAATATAAATCTCGGATTAATGTAAAACCCCTTTTTCTAATGATTGATTAAACAAATTGATCGTGTCAATGAGTATTTGAATTGTTATTAATGTAGAAATCACACCAGTGAGATTTCATTAATCTTATATAAACATTTTTTAAATAACACAATAATTCAACGATAAACTTTTTTCTATACACGCATAATTTAACTTTTTCTCTTTTACATTTCATTAGAGCACTAAAATAATATTATTTGAATATTCAAATATTTAAAATTTTGAATAATTATCATTAAAATATTTATAGTTAATAATCAAAAACTTTAAAGAATTATTAACGTTTGTAAACAAGAATTTAAAACTAAATAATAATTGAATTATTCAAATAATGATTGGAACATTAAAATCATAAAACAAGTGTACAGCAAAATTGAAAAAAATATTATGCTAAAATCTACAAATGAACACAGATTTGACGATAATTTTTTTAAGTTAAAAGAAAAGCTCAGAATCCAGTCCTTCGCTAAAATAATGTAAAAAAAATTTTTAAATTTAAATTCTAAAAATTAAAAGAAAGTGAGCCAAAAATGGAAATATAAAGCAATCAAAATCGCTTGCCAATTGAAGTAAATAATCGAAATATTAATTTCTTATTTAAAAAATTAAATTTTTCGATTTTCCGTTAGTTTTTAGATTCTTAGATCGTATTTAAAATGAATAAAAATAAAATATAAACAATATTGTACTTGTCTAGGTAAAATAAACTATATAAAATGTAATCATTGTAACAATGAAAAAGGCCAGTGTGTAGACAATAACAATTTTCGCTAATGTCAAACTATCAGCATTACCGATAGGACTCTTAGAGAAATTACATTTGCCCTGAGGGAAATTTGGCATAAAAATCAATGGTTCCAAAAGCAAAAGACTCGTTCTAGTTGGTTGTGATTCACGAAACGATTGCGATCCCCTAATTATTGAATTATCTCTTGTATTTCTCATTTTCACTTGATAGTGATAATCCACAAATCTATTAAAATCTCCCTCAAAATTAATTTTCCCAATAATTGATTCAAAATTGGTGGGAAAATTTCTAATTGAAATACGACTGTAATTTCCCTCGTAACGATGATAAACATGAGTATTAACTATTCCACTAAATTCACTATTTTTTTCCAAAATAATATCCGGTTCCAGGGACGTTTTCAAATCGAATACATCTAATGGAGCTGTTGAATAAAAAATTCCCGAAGCATTTGTCTTGGGTAAATTAAAGATCGGCATATAATCACCACAATAGAGAGAGTGGGATGGATAAAGTGGATAATTACTTAATGGAAGACTCGTTTTGTAATTAACAATATTTTCAAATTGAGTCATTATCATTTCACGGGCAGAAAGATTTCTTTTTCCATAAATCAATCGATCACTGTAAACAGGACTGTCTTGAAATTTTGCACATTGTTTGCATATTTCTTTTCTCGATAAAAGAAGAGTGTTTATTAATGCTTTTGCTGTCGTTGGACTGTATCTCTCGTAGTAATCAACAATATCTAATTGATCCGTTGATTTGCGATCGTCGTAAAATTCAGAATTGATGTAGGCGACTTTTTTTACTTCCTTCTCCGCAGGGTCATTAAATTCCGAACTGTAAATGAATCGTGATGCTTTGTGGATTATTTTAGAATTTTGATTTTCTCTTCTGAATGATTGAAAGGAAGCGTGGGGAATATATTTTTTCGCAAGAGATTGTGGAACTTCTTCTTCGTAACTTGAGATTTCTTCTTCTCCATCTTCCTCTTCATCGTCTTCATCTTCTTCTTCGTCTTCGTCTTCGTCTTCGTCTTCATCTTCTTTCCCTTGTTCTTCATCGAGCGGAAGAATGTTGATCGTAACTGAACTTTGAGAGGGAGTATTTTTTAAATCAAGAAGAGTGAATGATGCGTGTGTCTCCGTGTATCGTGCTGAAGGTGCGTTATCTTCAGTATATAATCTCTCTCGTTGCAAATAATTGTCTACATTTTGCTCATTCTCTAATTTTTCATATTCTAAGTGTAAATAGCGGTGGTGAACACACGCAAAATTGTATCAATTCTCAATTTCGTCGTCAATTTTAAACTCTTTTTTTAACTTCTGCAAATCGTGTAAAACCTGAAAAAAACATTTTATTAATTATATTGTAATTGATTTTGTCAATTTTTTTTAAATTTATTTATTTTGGTAATTATTTACATACCTCTAAAATTGTAGAAGCGCTCCAAGCTTGTGTACGACAACTGTCACGGCAATAATCACCATCCTTATTTGTAAGTTCGGGAAGTCCTCGCCAATGATTAGTGGAAGCTTCAATGAGATGTCGGGAAATTATCGCTTCCGTTGATTCGATAGTTCTTTTTAATTCCTCTTTACCACCAACTAATGGAGCAAAATGTAATCGAGCTCGAAGGAAGAAACCAATTGGCCAAACCCATTCCTAAAAAATAAAATTGCTATTCAACTAAAAGAAAATTAAATGTATGTAATACAAAATAATTTTAACATACCGGACCCTGGTGATAGTTCCAACCATGTGACACTTTAGGATCATTCGAATCATTCGCATTATCGTAATAACCATTGTAACCCCAATCGGCTGGGTCTAGTGTCTTCATTCCTAGTGGTCCCAGAAGAATTTCTTCAGTTTTCTTCAGTGCAATCCAAGCATGTTTTGGATTAAACATATCCGGAGCCTTAGAACAAAAATTTTTGCAATGAAAAAAATTTCTAACCGTATTTATTTGATATAAAATAATATTAGAAAATTTACTCACAGCAACCATAGCGATGGCGAAATTCGGTCTCAATTGATAATCAGCCCACGGTTGAGTGGCTCCGTGACTATCTTTAAATATTCCTCGTCTGTGTATCAAATCCGGACGTAATTCACCATCCTTTGCTTCTTCGTGAACGTAAAAGTACATTTCAAAATTGGTAGCAATTTTATCAGCCCATTGTTTGTAGCTCCAGGTAATTACAGAACCTAATTCGAAATAAATTATATAATTAGGTACTAAAAGTATTTAATTAAATTCACCCTCTCTAAAAATGTCAAGATCAAGAAATATCTAAACGATAGATAATTTCCAAATTATCCAAATATTCCAAATTAAGAAAAATAAATAAAATAATGACTCGAATAAATTTAGAAAAAAGTAGGTATAGAAATATAGGATTATGTAATTTTTACCATCGCGATTTTTCCTTTGCACGCTACCGTAAGGGAAGAGATTTTGCTTATATAATTCAGCTAAAAAGCTCAAAGTGCTTTTACTAAGTCCAACAATTTCCACTGCCGATCCATCTCTGGGTGTCGCGGGTTTCCCTTTATTTCCGGATTTCTCGGAAGAACCCATTTTATCCATCCACGTGCCACAATTCGCGTCATTGCCACCGAAAATGAATCCAGTGTCAGGATGAACACCAATTTGGTTATTAAATCCTCGATCTGACATGTGCTCGTCAATTTGTTTTCCTGCATTTCTCTCTCTAAAGCACAAACCTTGAAAGTGAATTGTCAACGCTTCTTGAATCACGTCATACAAAGGTTGATCCTAAAAATCAAATATCGTAAATAATTTTTCAAAATTAATAATTATTAATAATAGTGAATTGATAATTCATGTTAACTAATTCCTTATAAGAAACTTTTGGTACTAAAGCAGAAGAAAATGAAAGTAATTTAATCGTTTTTATACATACAACTTCGCCAGCAGGCAATGGAGCTGAATCGTCAGTGGGATAAAGTCTTGAAATTTTGTCAGAGAGAATTTTGAGACCATTGGGCACGTCTTGAACGTAACATTGAATAGTGTAGAGCCACCACCAAATTGCATCACGGCAGTTGTATCTTCATTAGGAAAGAATTAACAATCAGAATATTTTAAACTTTGAAGAAGAATTGATTTTTTGAATTTATGTTTGAAGAAGAAATTTAATATTGAACAAATTTTGAATTTAAATCAAAAAGAAAATATTCAGTCTCACCTCGCACATTTTCCTTTGTCAAGTAAATTTGGAATTAAACCGTGTCTAAGTGTTCCGGCGTAGCCAAGAATAATGAATCTCGCTTCATCAAATCTTCCAGTTAATAAGAAAAGTCCTCGGAGAGCAATAAATGTATCTCTTCCCCAATTACGCATATAACCAGTGGCGAAATGAGGCAAACCAGCAGACAATGTCAAACAAATTTGTTCCTTCGTGTCATTTGTTTGTTTGACAATTGGTTTCGGTGGATCCAAATTTGGTGATAAATCCGGAAGTTGCGCTGATTTCACAATACCGCCAACTTGTACAGAGACAAGTGATAATAATTTTATAAATGTCGATCCATCCTTCACGAAGCTAAAATGTAAAACAATTTTTTTTATTCACGGAAATTTGAATTATTTTCTAATCTTTTTTTTAAATAATAAAAATAATTTAGAAATAAATAGAAATAAATTCGAAGAAAAAAGAAAAGAAATTTTTTCAAATTGATAAGAAATGAATTCTAACCTTGATAATGAAGCATAACATTGGTCGAGTAATGCAGTGTAAACATTAACGAGAATCACGTCAAAATAACTGGGTACCAAGTAGCGGGGAATTGATTTTAGAGGTTCAAAAGTTGTTTCTAACCATTTGCCAAGAGATGATGTCATTTCATCATTTTTCAGACGAGTCGACAAGTAATCTGAAATTAAAATTTATTTTTATCTCAAAATATTGAAACAAATATTGAATTAAAATTTAAAATAAGCCTAGAATTGATTAGAAATAAAAAAAGTACATACATTTTCTAATAGTAAAACAATAATAACTATAAACTTAAAAACTTTACCAATTAGCCAATTTCCGTCCCTCAGATTTGCACACAACGGATGTCCAAGATCGTTATTTGGTCGAATATCAGCCAGAAGGGAAATTATACCTAAAATTGACAAAAATGAATGTAAGTAAAAAAAAGGTGAATAGTCGCAAATTTTAAAATTACAAATCTGTTGAAAAAGAATACCTTGAAGACCTGCGTAGACAAGAGGTCCATAACGAGGGATATCATAAACTCCAAATTGATTATTTGTCTCGTCTCGTTCCTCTTGATCACAATGGTACAGAGCTTTATTCAAGCCAGCAAGATTTATTCGCGAAACGATAACTTCTAATTCAGAATTTTTTGAAGATGTCAATGTGGCAATAGTATTTTGTAATTTTGAAAGAGATGGTTTTATATTCACATGAAGCGAAACTCTGCGGAATTAAAAGTTGTATTAAGATGACAATAAATAAATTAATGATAAAAGAATTTTTTTTATAAAAAATAATAAAAATAATTTAGAAGAAAAATATTAACAAAAACAAATTTTTTTGTTTATTTATTTAATTTAATATAGATTTTAAAGTTATATTCATATTTTTTTAACTCACCGAATCGCCACAACTGATCCTGGTTGGAAGTTAATAAAATTCAACTGAGTAATTTTCGGATCACCTGAATCAACTTTTTCCAATATTGAAGAATCACACATTTGAATATGTTCCTTTATTTTCACTGAGTACTCATTAATTCCATTGATTGTCTTTTCATCCTGAACGTATTTTTCCGGATAGCGAAAAGGCGAGACTCCGTTTCTTCATTCAAAGTTAAAATTTATTTTAGTGAAAAATATTAATAAAAAAGTAAATAATATTTATAATTCTATTTTATTGATATTTTTGACGATAAAAATAATGTAATTGAACTATTATTAATTTTACTGAATTAAATCTTTTAATTTGAAAAAAAATTATCAAATAATACCCACTTGACGTCTTTATGAGCCAGAGATGCCTCGAGAATAATTTCTTCGACAACTCCTTCAACTCGCAGAGGCCTTACGTGACGACGAAGGTCATTTGCATTTGGATCAGGATGCTTGAATGCAGTGAATGCAACTAAGACGACACTTTCGTGTGTATGCGGAGAGTGTCTTGTCACTGCAACCACATCCGGATCCATTTGATCCACAAAAACCTTAAAAAACGAAATTTTAATTTTAAAAACTTCTATTTCGATTCTTTTAAAAAATTTTTTCTATATCAAAATTTTACTAACTTGAGAGAATTTTTCTCGTCCTAAATTATTGTGAAGATTATTGAGGGCTCGTTTGGCAGCAATTATTCCAGATTTTAATCCTACGGAAGATTCATCCTTTTCTTCTATTTCATGATCGTCAGTCCAGGACGCGTACTGTCTTTCTTCATCCACCACATGTATCTGAAATAAAAAATTGCAAATATTAAATAATAATAAGATACAAATAATAATTATTATTGGACAAAATTAATAAATTATTTTGATTAAAAATTTAAAAAAAATTAAGTAGCTCACATGGTGAGGGACAAGTTCGTCATATCCTCGATTGCTTCCACTGCCACAGCACGCCATCGAGACAAGGGCAGCGCTTGGCATTAAATCGAAAACACTACGTTTTTCGACAGGACTCGGATTATCGTGTGTTAAATCCAGGAAAAGTGCATGAGCAATGCTTGGAACTAAGGGACGAACACGAGATTGCAAAAATGCCCCAACGGGTTCACCTCCATAACGATAAACTAATCGACCTTCTTCATGACTGTCCCAAGCAGACATCGCTTCTACAAAATTGTAAATCAAATTTTTCAAATCATTCTATTAGAAATTTATTTTAATTTCTGCTTCTTTTTCTTCTTTCAATATGAATTTTATTTTAATTCATTTAGCTAGGAAAAATGTTTACGAAAATTATTTTACCTCTGATAAGTGAAGTGATTCCAAGACGATTCACAAAAATATTGTCCTTATGATCGGAATTGGTAAATAATTCAGCCACAACGTACAAATCGGGTTTCACTTTTCTCGCTTCGTCCAAAAGGTACTGAAAATATTTCCATTTTTTAGATTTTACAAATCAAAATTAAATATTGAAATTTTTGAAAAAATTGAATATTAAAATTGAAATTTTAACATTAAATGAATAGACTAATAAAAATATATTAAAGTTTATAAATAAACTTACCTCCGCAATTGGAATAGGAGTCGAGTGACAATTATCCAATCTCACACCATCAAAAATTTTCGCCATTTGTTGAACATAATTCGACATTCGTTTCCATAAGAATGGAGAATCCTCTGGTTTTTCGCCATATCTGAAAATTTTAGTTGGAAAAAAATAAAAATTGCTCAGCAAAAGAAATTAATGATTTATCATTTATTTATTTATTTTATTTACCTGAGTTTAACACTATCACCCCAGGCTATTAATTCCCTGCGTATATAAACATTGGAATCAGAGTCGGCGAAATTCTTCAAAGGATCACTATTCATCACCCAACCGTTGTGTGCCATTAAGTAACGACCAGCGTCAGAGTACATTGTTGCCTCTCTTTCGGCTAAATTCCTCGGTGCTCCAAAATCAGTGAAATATCTAAAAAAAATATTTTAAAAATGATCTCGAAATTAAAAAAGGAGAATAATTAAAATTTTAATTCGTAATTTTTCACCTTGGAACGAGAGGTTTTCTTTCGCTAATCTCTCGAACTCTTGGTCCATCGGATTGCACTCGAAAATAGCGAATGCCAGCGATAGTATTTTCAACCGCAGCGTTCAAATTATTTTGCACTTCGTTTATAATTGCGTCATTTAATTCCTGTAATTTTTTCCTGAGATCCTCCGCGCAACGTTTCAAACGAGTGTCTTCGTCGAAACAATCGGCTCTGCACATAAATTCAATTATGAAGTTATAAAAAAATATTATTAACTAAAACTTATGAACTTAATTAATTTTAGTATTAAATTCAAAAAACTTTTTTTTTTGTATTTATAATTATTTTTATAGAGATATGAAAAAAGAACTTTACCTATAAGTGTTGTATAATCGTAAAGCGAGTGTCTTGTCGATGGTTGACTTCAATCTACGAAATTCCGGATCTTGAATAATTTTGATAGTCTCCTTTTCCATGTCCGATTCCTCGTGTGGCATTTGATTTCTGGCAAGGCTGAGAAATTCAGCGACAGTTTCATTAATATCCAAAATATACAGTTCGTTAATTTTAATTAATGGCAGGAAATGTGAGTGAAGTGCGTAACGAATACTCTGAAAATAAAATATAATTTTTGAATGCATTTTTAATATTACAATTTTTATTCTCTTTTTTTAGTATTATAGTGGCATTACATTGAGATGTTCCTCGGTTTCGACTATGGCGGGAATACCTTTCATTTCCCATTCGCCAGCTGAAACTTGAATGGTCAATTCAAAGAGTGTTGCATCCAAAAGATAAGATGCACGTAAATATGGACAATTTGAACAATTGTAAGTGCATTCCGGATTCGTTAGGAGAAAAGAACTCTCATTCGCCGTGTGATTCAGGACAATATCACAAATGCTGAGTACCTAGAATTTATTTTTAATATGGAGGCCTTTTCTAATTAACTAATTAACAAATCTAAATAATAAATTAAATTTATTATCAGAAATTTTTTAAAAAGTAATTTATTAAATAGTAAATAAATATTTTCAGTACTGAAAAAACTTACGTTCCATTCACTGCGCATTTTTTTCGTCAAAGCCTCGACATCGTCGAATGTTGTTTCCTTACCACCGCTACTGAATGTGGAATTCAGTTTCAGTTGATCGCTCAAACTATACGAAGACCTCGAGGCTCCCAATTCCTGAAAAAATGTTTTTGATTAATAATAGAAAAGACCAATTTTCAAGAAGAAAAAAAATATTAAAAATAATTACCTGAATCGGAGTGAAATGAATCATATTATAACCAGAGTTCTTTGAGACCAAAAGTTTATTTTCCCAGGTGGAAAATGGTCCAAGACATTTTGCCAAAACTGTGTGACACTGAATACAATCGATAGGCAGTTCTTCATTTTTACCAACTCTTAATTCTGGATCAACTAAAAGATATCCTGATGCAATGGCCTTTGCACCATTTTCCATTCTAAAAAATAAGAGAATTGAATTTTATTACATACGCTTTTTCTAATTTTGACAAAATAATTACTTTCTATCCGTTGCATAGTAATGGAACGATCCAGCTGAAGTTAAATTTAAATTTGCTGTTTCGTTGTTCCATTTTAGTTGTCGATAAACATGTCTCTCGTATTTTTGCTCCTTCATCAATGGATGATTCACGAAAATATCAATTTTCTTCCCCAGAAGCGATGGTCCTAATCTGAATTGAACTTGCCATTCTAAAATTTAAAAATGGTAATTAAATTTAGTTTTAAAACAGTTTTCAAATTATTAATAAATAAATAATTGAATAATTATAAATAATTATTAATAAAGGAACGGAATAGATTACTCACCTTTCTTGAGTCTGTACAAAGTTCCATCTTGATGTTCTCCTTTATTTAAACTTAACACTCTTATTTGCTCAACATTTCGACAGTCGTTAGACGATCCTTCCATTGTCGTTGTTTTCTTATTTGTCTAAAAATTCGATAAATAACAAATCATTAATCACTGAAAATATAAAAAGTAAAAGAATAGTAATACTTGTGGATGCTAAGTACTTACAGACAAAATGACAAATAAGCGTTTAGCTAGCAACTTTGTCTTAATATAAGTAATTGGCACAAAGCATTTACAAAGCGTAAAATATATTATATTACTCAAGTTCTGCTACTTGAACATGCATAAAAGCAAATCGTCTGCCCTTATTCTATTTTCTAGAGTTACATTCTTAAAGTCTAGGAAAAAGAACAGAAACATTTCCTGTTCTGTCTATTTTTTACTAAAAGTCAATTTGTTTGAAATGAATCCATCAAGGGTAGAATAATTCATCAACAAGTGAAATTAAATCCATATCTAGCTCCTTTATAAACATATTATCAAGGTCCCGTTTCTTTTTTTTAATAAATAATCATCAATAATTTTCGAAATCATTAATTTATAATAAAACAATTACAATAATTGAATTTTAATTTCACTTGAAGATTATATATTATAAAGATAAGAGAATAATAAATATTACATTAGGACTTACATGAGACCAGAGAAAACTGAGAAACTCGCATGTAAATACATGTAGAATAAAATTTCGAAATTTTCTGATAAATTCTTGAGTTGTTTCGCAAACGAATTTCTTTAAAGCAACCATTGAATCCATTAAATAGCGAATAGCAAATGAAAAAAAGCAAAGCAAAACGGGCTTTATTTGAAATTTCTTGAATTTATGTTAAACTTTGCATCCGATATCTTATCATTTTTGTTTTCTTATTTAATAGAAATTATTTATAAAGATTTCCTTTATGGACTGCCTATAAAATATAGATATATCTCGTCAGATAATGAAATTATTAAATTAGGTATTAATAACGAGAGATGAAGACAAACAGTATTTTATCTCGATTAGCCACATTTTTTTCATGCTCATTCTATTTTTAATCAGAAAACAACAAATAATATACATTCAAGAGCACTTTGATTTTTTTTCTGGTCTCATCTGTAAAGTTTAGTAATTAAATTATTTTTTATAAAAATATAGTTAAAATAACATGCAAACGTTGGAAACAAAATTAGATATTTTTATAATTTTATATTGTATAATAAAATGTCTAATAAAATCTCATTTGTAAATATAAATAAAAACTATTTTTCAATGTAATAAATTATTCTTTAATATGTAAACATTGAATTATTACATATTTTAATAGAAAATATTTTTATAAATACTTTTCCTTAAAAAAAATTTAGAAATTTTAGTTTTAAAAAGTGACAAAGAGAATTAGATTTTTTGAAAAGTGCATGCTGCCCATTAATATTTTTAATTAACAATAAACAATAAACAAAATAGTTAATGAAAAAACACTTACAGTCTTGTACGTTATGTAAAGTCGTGTTTGTTCATGAAATAGAGAATAAATCTACTAATATATGTGACATACGATAATGATAGAAATACTCTAATGATACTTTATAAACAATTGTTTATTTCAAATTTGACCTCTATTTGAATGAGAAAAAAATGTGAAGGTCATAAATGCGGGGGCGGTTTTCTTTGTAGGTTATGTTCCAAGTTATGAGTTAATCATGGAGTTAATCCAAACGTTACAAAAATGTATCATTATTCAATAGTTTCTCATAATTTATATACTAAACACTCTTTAAACAAATTATAAAAATTATTATTCGTTCAATACAATTATAATTGATAATTATCAATCATAATAATAAAGAAATAAAATAAACAATTTTTGACAATATATTTTCCAGTAAGTTAGGTTAGTCTATCATAATTTGATTGGTCGATTTTGACAAGTAATAGAGGTTAGGTTTTCAAGTTGACAATTATAATTGGTGGAAGTATTTATGTTATTTAAAAATACTTTTCCTCTTTTTATTTTTTTTTTACTTTTTTTAATAAATTATGTCTACAATTAAAAGTTAAATTAGTGATTTATATTTCTTTTACTTGTAAAATATTCTTCTGAAATGTAAAATGGAAAAAAAACTAGTTTGAAAATTTTTTTTTAGAGGTTCTCATCAACGGTTTTTTTCAGTGTCTCTCATTGTATATATATATAGCTACAATTTAAAGGGACTACATCACTCGACAGACGTTATTGTTAAAGCATTAAATTAAGGCAGCATGTTTTAAATAAATTTTTTTCAATAGTTATCACTAAAGATCTAGTGTTATTTGGAAAAGTTTTTTTAATTTGTCAATTTTACCGTGTCATTCGTTTTCACCAACACAAACAATTCCAAAATGGCAGGAGCGACTGAACTCAGTAAGTACACTGTAAAAAAAAATTGTTTTACACTAGTTAACAGTAACTAATCAATTTGTAATAGTTAGTGTTTTATAGATAAAGAATTGTGGATTCAAGTTATTTCTCTTTTTGGCGTTAAAATTGAAGGGAAAGATGAATTTTGAATGAATAGAGAAAGTTAAATATCACGCCGTCTTGTGTTAAGTGGATTGTGTTTGTGTTAACGCATACATACATATAATTTTAGATTCCCCTCCATGCTTAACACAGCACGTGGTTTCAGCTGTCAAAGTAGGTTAGAAATTTTTTCTTTTTGATTAAGTTTCAATTTTAATATAAATGATGTTTTTTTATTCAAATTTAACAAATCTGGGGAGAATCTTAGTTTTCGGACTCCTTAAGTTTGGAAAAAAAGTTCGTCAAAGAGAGAAATAGGTTTGAAAAATTGAGGTAATTTTATTCATTTTATTGGAGGATAAAATGACCTATAGTTTTTAAAAATTGTTTTGTTTGTTGTCAAGTTCTTTTGGAGCGGGTATTTCTCCGCCTTGGTTCTGCAGAGACAGATGAACAACTTCAAGCGTCAGTATGTAAATTTCTACCTCCGGTTTTACTGAAGCTCTCAAGCACTCAGGAAGGTGTGCGAAAAAAAGTCATGGAGCTGTTAATTCATATTAATAAGAGAGTTAAAACTCGTCCATTGGTTCAACTTCCTGTGGAAGCACTTTTACTGCAATATCAAGATCCAGCAGCTAGTTCTTTTGTGATTGTAAGTTAATTATTCTGTTTTTTATACAATAAATTGTATTTTTAATACAGTGAATTCAGATTATTTAGTATTAAATTTCGTTTCAGAATTTTACGATTATTTACATTAAATTGGGATATCCTCGAATGAATATCAACAAACAGGCGGAATTAGTTCCATGTATTTTGAATGCAATTGAGGGAAAACCCTTATCTCATCAAGACAGGTATTTAGTGTTATGTAATTTGATCAATTATTACAAAATCAATTGTTCTCGTCTTTATTTATTTTAATCCTTCAGGAGAATTGCATATAATTTACTGTAGAATGTAACATAATTGAATTAATATGGAACAAATTTGTTTTTCCAGCTTGTTGCTGATCATAATGCCAGCTTTGGCTCACATCAAAGTTCCAATGGATCCGGATAAGAGAGGAGCTCTTCTTGGCTTACACGACAAACCGAATGTTGCTAAACAGCTAATAAATTTTATGCTCGACATGCTGTTATTACCATACGGGTAACTATATTCGTTTCTTTTATTCCAGTTTTTTTGATATTTTATTAATCGCAGAACTAATGAAGTAAAAATTACTCATTTATAACTAGTGTTAATTTCTTTCTTTTCTGTCTGTAAAATAGAACTGTGGGCAATGTGGAGAATCAACAAGCCGGTCAGCCGATTGATTGGTCACAATTTCCGGTTCCACCTGGATTGAGTACATATGCTTTTAAAAGAGTTATTGGCGAAACACCTCCAACTGCCGAGCAACTCGAACAAACTAAATTGGGAATTGTGAAATTTATTTCCGCCGGTGTTTTCTCCGATTCGGACATATTCATTCACTTAATTGTCGCTGCAGCTGATACAAGATTTAGTGTCGCGAATATGGCCGATTTAGAGCTGAAGAAAATAATTGGGTTCGTTTTTAGTTATCAATAACTTTATTTTTTTGGAATAGAAATAAATAAATAAATCTTTCAAAGAAAGATAATTATTATAGGACTTTACAATTGCCCTGGGATTTAATAATAATTATATTGCAGAACACTTGATTGGTCGTCGATGCAACTTGCTGCTCCTCTTTATTCTCTATTTTTGGGAACGGATGCCTTGGCAACACAAAAGGAAGTAAAACCCGATATGAAAAGACTGCCCGCCGGCACACGAATTCGTCTTAAACTTTTGTATTATCTTTGTCGAGTGACAAAGGCGGGTTTTATTATTCCACCCTGCATTCAGGTTAGGATCTATTTATTCGCAATGCTAATTTTAATCAAAAAGTTGAAAATACATTTTCTTTTTTATTTAATTTTTTCAGGTGGTTTTTGATTCTCTCTACGGAAGCAATACTAATCCAAAACTTAAAACTCTTGCTTTGCAATTTACATCTAATATCGTTCAACAGTGAGTATTTATTCAACCGAATGTTTAATTTATTACAATTATTTGTTATAATTTACAATAATTTCCGAATAAAAATTTCCAGTTGCAATTCCACTTCACTGTTGAGAGTGGCCGGTGTAATTTTGAATGGAATAATGAAATTAATATCCGAAGGAGATCCTATTCACAAACCGAAGGCGTACACAATTGTCGGTCAACTTGGACAAAAAATACCCGCTCTAATTAATAAGGATTTTAGTCTACTGGAAAAATTCTTTGATACTCTCGCAGCTGTGAGTAAAAGAATAAAAAATTGTTAACTATTTCACTAGAAATTTTAATAGTTTAAGGATTTTTGAATGACTTTTCAATAAATTTTCAGACTGATGGTGACTTGCGACACACGGTTCGTAATGCTTTGATTAGCATGTCTTCGGCATTTATTCTCAATAAGGAAGATGAACAGAGTATTGCACTGATGAACGCGTTACTGTCCGCTCATATAGAATCGCCAGAATCACATGTGAGATTTGTCGCTGTTCATTATGCGGCAACTGTATTTCCAACGGACGACGCTCCATCTCGTTATTTACTTCTTCTTGCAAGTGGCGATACAATGCAAGAGGTGAGTTTGGAAGCTCTTAAAGCATTGTACGGAACGGCTTACAAAAATGAACGTGAGAAGCAAAATCTAAAAGAAATTCCCCTACCGGAATTCACGAAACTCGTCTCATATGTGCATTTAAAATCTCGAGCTAAACTGAACACGTCAAATTCTGGAAAGAAGGATTCTATTGTTAAAAGTCTGCCTTATAATAATGCGGCATTTACAGAGGTACGTTAAATAAACTTTCAAAAATATGTGTAGTATTGAAATACAAATTTATTAATTAAATATAGTACATTTATATATGAATGATAAATTAAATAAATAATATTGATTTTTTATAGATCGTTCTCTATTTGCGCTTATCTCTCGCTAAAAGCGCGGATGTTACAGCGCAAGGTGAACAAATTCAACATCCTTGCGAATACAGTCCATTGATTGGACGTTATCTGGAAAAATTGGTAAAGGAACAACCGGAAATTTTTAATAATTATCTCAGTTTTCTCAATATTCGAATTGGTCAATCAAAGGAAGCTGGTAAGTACAAAATTTTATTTTGTCAAAAAATGATTTCTAACTTGATACTTAAAATAATAAAACTAACTAATTAATTGATATAATACTAATTAAGTAAATTTTCTGATTCTCTAGATGAAGTTTCACTGAATGCATTATTGGAAATTCTTGGAACAATGTCACCGGAAATATCGAAACGCTACGAAAAAGATTTGCCATGGTTGAAAAAATTGCAAGGATCAACGAAAGAAAATATTCGAGAATTAAGTGCCAAGATTTATGCCTTTATTGTCGCCTATTTGCCTTTAAATGAATTTGAAAGTCAGTTGGCGGAGATTGTGAATTGCACAAAAAATAAAGTACTTGAAATTCAACATGGTGCATTGTTGGCTCTCTCGTACATGATCGAGCAGAAATTATTGTCCTTAAAACAAACGAATGTCGAAGAGATTTCTAATTTAAAGGTCTATAATGTTGCAGTTGAAACAATGTGTAAGTTCTTGTTTTTAACTTGAAAACTTTAGACTTAAAAAAACTAAAATTTTACTGTAGCAATCAGAACTTTTGTTCTTTAATTTTATTCTAATTGAATGAAAATCTTTTCTATAGGTTCATTTTTAACTGATAATAATCCACTGCTAATGAGTGCTGCCTCGCAAGGAATTGGAATAATGGGCAAAACGTTTGCTTTGCCATTGTCGAATAATAGTGAGAAGGGTTTTAATAAAATGTACATTGTCGAGAAATTATTTTCCATTTTTGAGAATCCGAAATTGAATAATAAAATCAAGGAGACTGCAATTATCGCTTTAGGATTTTTGTGTATCGGCGAAGAATTTCCACATACAAAATTTATTGCTGAAAAAATTCTCACTGTCGCTAAAGACACTAAAGATGTTGAGATTCATCTTACTCTCAGTGAGGCGTTAATTTGTTGCGTTCAAGGACCAGCGTCATTGGATGCAAGAAATATTTGGAAATTACTTCCCGATGAATATAAAATTCCATTCAGCAAAGCCAGCGATGAGCTTCTTGCTTCTATTTTATTGAAAATGGTCCAAGTCGTGAAAGAGCCACATCCAAACATGAGACAGGTAAAAAAAAACTTATTAAAATAATTTTTAATAATTTGACAATTTTTCCTTCAATTATAAAAAAAAATAATTTTCTTTTTAGGCCGTATGCATAAGTTTACTGTCCTTGGTAAAATACAATGCCGAACGAAGTTGTATAAAGGAAAATTTAGCAACTCTCCAAAGTTCGTTTATGGATCTACTTTCAGAGAGTAATGGTAAGTGACTTTAATTTAAATCGCTTGGTAATAAATCTAACTTAATTACTTTTTAATTTACAGAATTCGTGCAAGATGCGGCGTCGAAAGGTCTTTATTTGGTTTATAATTCGAGTGAAGAGAATAATCGTGATTCTCTAGTTTCCAATTTATTAGAGCAGTTTGTTCACGGTCGAAGAGACGGAATAAAAGTAACATCTGACACGGTTTTATTCGAAAATAATGAAATGGGAAAAAGTCCTCTGGGGTGAGTAGAATTATCTCTAATTATCCGAAATTGCGAACAGAATTTTAATCTTGTTCTTTTTTTGCAGAGGAAATTTGTCAACTTATCGCGAAATATGCTCATTAGCTTCTGATTTGAATAATCCAAAAATGATGTATCAATTCTTGCATTTAGCGAATCATAATGCAGTTTGGAATTCAAAGAAAGGCGCTGCTTATGGATTCTCGGCATTTGCTGCCCTTGATACTGCCGATTTGAAAAAATATCTTCCAATTATTGTACCTAAATTGTATAGGTATCAATTTGATCCCACGCCAAAGACGCAACAAAGTATGACGAGCATTTGGCGTGCAATTGTCCCTTCTACTAATAAAGCTGTCAGTATATGAAAAATTGGAAATAAACAAAAATGATGTATTCTTTAGTTTGAAAATATAATTTCTTTTTCACAGATTGAGGAATATCATAAGGAAATTTTGGAAGATTTGACCATTAATTTGACTGATGGACAATGGCGTGTGCGTAAAAGTTGTTGTCACGCTTTATCTGAATTACTTCGTTCAGGTGCGCCAATTAATTTAGCTGACAAAGTGTCGGAACTGTGGAAGCAACTTTTCCGTGTAATGGACGATATTCACGAGGCTACCAGATTAGCTGCTGCAAACACTGCCAAAATATTCAGTAACGTGAGTCATTATTTTTTCTTTTTGATTAACAATAATTAATTTTTTCCAAAAAGTTACTTTTTGTTTATTAATTAATTACTTAATCGATAGTACTGCATTCGTCGATGCGATGCATCGCATGGAAAAGCGGGCGAAGAAGTGTTACAAGCCGTACTGCCAGTTTTAATAGACGTTGGAATATCGCATAATTTGAGTGCAGTGAGGACAATTTCATTACAAACTGTATCACAACTTGTGACAGCAGCTGGCATTTTATTGAAACCGTCTCTAGTTAATTTAATACCTGCATTATTAAATGCAGCTGGAGAATTGGATAGTCCTGGTCTCACTTATTTTCGAAATGCATATTGTACCTCGCAAGAAACACAGGAGGCTTTTGATACAAAGAGAGCGAGCGAGGCTAAAAGCCACTATTCAACAGAGACAATTACAAAAGTAAGTTATTTTCATATTCAAATTTTCCACTCTTTTAAAAAATTATTAAATAATATTCATAATACTAAAAAGTATTCGAAAATTCATGGTTTTTCTAAATTTATTCTTGTATATTTTAAATTCTTTGCAGTGCATTCCCTTCATCGATGCTGCAATTCTCAAAGAATTAATGCCCAAAGTAACAGACATTATAAAATCAAGCATAGGACTTGGGATTAAAGTCGCTTGTTCTCATTTCATTATTCTCACGACTGCACATTTGAAGACGGAATTACAACAATATGCAGGTAAAAATATTTTTTCAAAATAATATGAAGAGTTTATTATTATTATTTTATTTATGATTGTATATTCGCTTTGTAGGTAAAATTCTGACAACACTTCTTAACGGTCTCACCGATCGCAATATATCGATAAGAAAAAATAATGCAAACACAATTGGCCACGTGGTGGGCTGTGCTAAAGAATCCAGTGTTCAAAAATTATTGAATACTTTAAATAAATGGTACATGGAAAGAGAAGGTATAATTACATTTATTTCTTCATTGAAATTAATAAATTATTTAGTGAATAAGTTTTAAAAAAAAATTTTTAATTTTAAATATAAAAGAAGAAATTTTTTATCAAGAAAGTATAATTTATTTAATATTTATCAAACTGATTTTTCAGATGATTCAATTCGACTTGCAATAGGACAAACTCTGCAATCAATAAACAATAATAATCAAGAAATTACGAAGACATACACAAACATAGTTTTACCTTTAACATTTTTCGCTATGCATGCTGAAAAAGTAGCAGGTTAGTTACTAATGTAGATCAATTGGAATTAAAAATTTTTTTTAATTTTTAATTTTTAACCCTTTATTGTATTTTAAAGGAAACGAAGCGACAATTGAAGTTTGGAGTGATTTGTGGTCTGAGATTTCGCCCGGAACGGAAACTGGAATTCGACAAAATTTAAGTGCCATTTTAGATATTTTGAAAACAGCTCTAGAATCAGCCTCATGGACAACAAAAGCACAAGCTGCAAATGCCGTTTCTACTGTCGCAACAAAATTGGGATCAACTATCGATGACAGTTCCAGAGAAATATTATTGAATATTCTGACAAATGGATTACAGGGAAGAACATGGAATGGAAAAGAACGTCTTTTAAATGCTCTTTCTTTACTTGCCTGCAACAGCAAGTAAGTTGAAAAAATTTCTTTCTTATTTGTCCAAAATTTTTGTTGGATTTTTTGTAATTGTAATTTTTATTTTTTAACATAATGAGCAATTTTTCCATCTAACAGAGAAGCATTGAGTAAGGACAGTAAATTGACAGAAGAAGTTTTGGGAATTTTATATAAAGAGAGTAAGAAAGAATCTTTAGAGTATCGTCGATATGCTTTAAAAGCCTATTCAGACGTTTTACACGAGCTGGATATTAATAGATTTACTCAAATCTATGATATAGCTCAGGATGTTTTACCCAAGGTAATAGTTATTATTTAATTGTAAATATTTTAAAGGTATGAAAATAAAAAATATTAATAATAAAATTCAATTTTAGCTCTCGAGCAAAATCGATGACGATGATGATGACAATGATGTTTCAAGAAGCGAAAATTCGAAAAAAGTTGAAGATAAATTGAAATTGCAAGAAACTATTTATGAATCTTTGGGAAAAGCATGGCCTTCTTGCAAAGAAACTCAAGGTAATAAATTTTCCTTATTAAAAATAATTTTCTTTTTTTTAAGTACCTAACTAAATATTTTTTTTCATTTCAGATAAATACTGCTTGCAATTTGTTTCACATTGTAATGATGTACTGTCAACCAGTACTCGAGTCGTTCAAGTTGCTATTTTAACGACTTTAAATCTTTTTGTTGATAAACTTATTTTGTTTAAAATTCCTGCTGCAGAAAGTGATCCAGAAATGTTGAACACTGTTTATGAAACATTGGAAAAAATTCTGATACAATCAATAAGTGAGTATTAACATTATTTAACAGATAGTATTTAATTAAGAAAAAAATATTAATCTTATTAAAAATAATTTAGAAAATTTAATAATAGAATAAAAATATATTAATATTTATTTTTAAAAATTTTTCAGACGTCTCAAAATACACGAGAATAAAAAAAGAAGCGCTGAATATAATTTTATCACTCTCAAGAAAAATGACTGAAACAAATAATAGTAAACAATTGGAAAAAATAACTGCTCTTTTCAAGGAATTTCTTCCTGAATTGTCAAAGGACAATCAGCCGGAAATTCGTACTAGGGTAGTTGACATTAAAAACATGCTTAAAATTTAATCAAAGCAAAATGAAGAAACTTTCTTCATTTAAGAAAAACGCATTATTTCCATTTTCAATGTCATATAAACTACGATGTACTATTTGAATTTTTAAACGTATATGAAATAATCAATTTTAAATCACGTAGTCAATTTTTTTTTTTTCGATTAATTAAATGTTGGCAGCTAAATAATCATATTTTTTAATTATTATATCTTCCATTGATTCAAGATAGAGAATAATTGGCAAATGTTTTTTTTTCTTTTTGATAAAACTTATATTTGTTACCTGTATAGACGTTTAATATTTATAGTGTAATTATTTATGTAACCTTAGTAAGAAAATAAATCGGCATTACAGTATAACATTAAAAATTATTTATTCCCGAATATACAGTTTTTATTTGATTTGTTACTAAAATCAAAGTTAAATTATAATCGTGTATTATTATGTAAAACTAACATTATTTACAATCTTTGAGTTTTTTTAACAAAATTCTCGCTCCAGGACTTTGTAAGGACGTCAATTTCTTTTTCATTGACTGCAATAGGGTCATTAAACTTGATACAACAGTTGATGATGAATTTTCTAAACAAAAAACTACCAAAAAGCATCCTCGATTTATCTGAATTAATTTTTCTAAAACGTCATTATTTAAAAGTTTTAACATAACGTCACCAAGGGACGTTCCATTTTTGCTAAGAAATATTTCACTTTTTTGAAAAAGTTTCTTGAGAATCAGATGAAGACCGCTGTGTTCAATCGCGCTGTATTCCTTTTCGTCTTCGGTGATTTTCGAATCGTTGCTCAACAAAAAGTCAGCGATCGCTTGAAATGTTGATTCTAAATTTCTGTCGTGATTCGAAGTGATAATTGCTAATGTGACCATTTGAATTGGTGAACTCGAAAGCCATGTTTTTGTGTCCGAAATAATGGATTCGAGAAATTTGTCAATGACACCATCCAAAATTTCCTTCTCCTTCAATTCAATTGGTTTCTTGCTGGCTGAATTTTCATTCTCCTTTTTCAATAATTCGATCATTGCTGGATGAAAATAGTGTGAATCTCTATGCGCGACAAGATATAAAATTACCTTTCTTCCATATTCGTTGAGAATAATTTCATTAGCATTGTTGAGAATTTCCGTGAGAATGATTTTCTTCAAGAGAACCGTATCGTCGACACTGTCGACAAGTGAGAAAATTAATAAATGTCCATGTTCGGCGACACAAATATCCTTCACGTGCTCCTTGAGGGCTTTCATGACAATTTTCTTATCCTTGTTCGAACCGTGACGAATAGTCAGCATTCCAACTTGTGTTCCATCCTTTGTTTTTATTAAATCGACTATCAAACTTCTCAGCATTGGTATCATTTCATCGCGATCTTGATCGGTGCAACTTGATAAAAATTCATTTAAAACAGTGTGAACAATTGGCGATGATGCCAATTTTTTGTTTAGAATTCGATTCAAATTTGTCTTGACTGCTGATAGAGTTGCTTTCTTCATGTCGGTGGCGATTTTGTAAACATCGTCGAGAGTCTTGACGTTCTCATCCTTTGCGTGCTTGTACATGTCACCGTAGAATTCTTGTTTGAATCGAATTTTATCCGCGTCTGTGGCATATTCACTGATGGCGAATTCAAAAACTGGTGCCGACACTGTATGACTTGATAATTTAATAACATAACCATTGCAGGCGGAGAAAATTTCCTTTCTTAATTTATCGGTGCCGTATTGGAAGAATGCTTTGATGCAATTTTTCGCGTATTTTGATTGGAACATTTCAATTAATAGAGATTCGAGTTCTGTTTTAATTGATTGACGAATCTCGGCTGAGGAATATTTAATTAACCATTGAATTACACGTGACATATCGTGCGTTAAGATGAATTTTGTATAATTTCCTTTTAACAATTCGTGTAATTCTGTTGACAGTTTTGTACGATTTTCACTCGGTGCTTCGAGTACACGTAATTTTTCACCGATTTTCTTGGCTTGCACAGATATATCATATAAGCTGGTTAATTTTTTAATTTTTCTTTGAGCCTTGAGGGCCTTTTTCTTCTTTTTGAAATCTAGCCAATCAACTTTTTCACCTGATTCATTGTTTTGTGGTTTAAATGATTTTTGATTTTCGAATTTCTTTTTTGATTTGTTTGAATTTTCGAAATTTTTTATCGATGAAGGTGATTGCGATTTTTGTGGTTTTTTCAATATCGATGGTTTCTCTGGTGTTTTGGCAATTGCAATTTTCTCCTTCTTTGATGCTATTTTTTCTAGTTTTTTCACAATTGTCTGCTTCTCGAATTTGCCCTTCTTTTTCTGCTTTTTGTCCTGCTTTGAAAGTTTCTCGGGCTTCTCATCTTTTCTCGGTATTTCCCTGACACGTACTTGAGAAGCGAAATTCACTGTTTTTTTCGATTTCTTCGAACCTGGCTCTGAAGTTGCTAATTCTGCTTCATCTTTTCTCTTCATTTTTGAATATTTCTGTAAAATATTTCAATTATCTTAAATTAGATTTAAATTATTCCTTTCTGTCAATAATGATTTTTACTTAGGTGTTAAATTCCTGTCACGTGTTTTTTACTCACGGTATTTTTGTAATGTAATATGTAAAACTTTACAATTTAGAAACAAATAAAATAATAATCGACAAAATAAATACAATATGAAACTAAACATAAACAAAAGAAAATGAATAATAATCAAATACAAGTTAAAAATGTAAATGAAAACAAAAAAGATAATCTAATTAGATAGATAGATAGATAGATCATTCTAAACAATGAATTTCTAACTTGTAGTCATATGCTCCCCAGTCTAAATAGATTTAAAACAAAAATTATTTAATATTTCTAAAATTATTGGCTAAATTAATTGCATAATTACGAATAAAGAAAATAATGTTTGCATTCATATTGTTCCTGACATTGATAAAACAAATAAAAGTAAACTCAAATAAACATTTGTAATATTTTTAAAGAATATAGTATGTAAAGTATTTTTAAAAGTTTTAGATTATACAATAATAAACATATTAATTTACCTTTTTATCCCTTTTGTAAATAAATAATTTAAAACACGTGGATCCAAACAATTGTGACTTTGAACGTTAGGAAACCTAACCTATAACTAATCCCAGTGCGCATGTGCAAACGTGTAGGATAAAAGTCAAATATATTACTAATTATAATTTTGCGGCAAATAAAATTAGAAATTTAACTCTAAATACAAACAGGTAGACAAAATATTTTAAGGAACGTGGAATATAATAATGCATTAATTACTTGATAAAAAATGTTTAAATATCTTTTTTCACGCTTATCAATTGTACTCCAATAGGATGTTTACAACGTTAGTCAACACAACAATTTACGAAAGTTACGTATCTCTACGGAAGATATGATATCATTTTACGTATGATGTGATGAACACTTATATTGGATTATTGTTTACAATTGTTATTATTAACTTAAAAGAGACCAATAACACTTGTCAACAGTTCTACACAACCATCCATTTCAATTAATTCAATAGTGGAAATAGCTGTCGCATTAAAGTGTACTGTATATAATATATTATTTTAACGAATCAGAACCACTAAAGAGACCCATAACCTTAAAATATAGCTGCGACATCATCAGCTGTTACCAACAAAACTGACATTTACATTATTGTCAATAGTTTCTTTCCAAGCATCACACTTCCGAAATATTTGATTTTATACAAAAGTTAGTGTTATAATTCTTCTTTAAATTCATAAAAGTTATCTTGATGCATTTTTTTGTGAAATGTAAAATATAAGAACTAAAAGACGGGCGTTGTGTATACAAGCAAAGTGTAATAAAAATTAATTCTCGATGTTTTCGCCGAGGTGGGAAGCAAACGAAGTAAAACAAGTAGAATTTTAGTGTTCATTAAATAATAAAGAAAAAAAAAGAAAAACAATGGAACACGTGTTAATAAAAGATATTCGCCCGGGTCAAAAGAATATCAATGTCGTTTTTATTGTTCTCGAAGTTGGACATCCTACAATTACCAAAGATAACCGCGAAGTTCGAACATTTAAAGTTGCTGACAATACAGCTTGTATGAACGTTTCAATTTGGGACGAGCCAGGAACTTTATTGGTACCTGGTGATATTGTGAGACTAACCAAGGGATACGCATCAGTTTGGAGACAGTGTTTAACTTTGTATTCGGGAAAGAATGGTGATATTCAAAAAATTGGAGAATTTTGTATGGTTATCAATGAACAGCTAAATATGAGTGAACCAAATCCTCAACTTGCTCAGCAAATAGTTAATCAAAGTGGTTCCGGTCCTCCAGGAAGTAACGCCAACAGTAGTATAACGAATAACGGAAATGCAAATAATGTCTCGGGAAACAGTGGAAGAGCACCTTTGGTATGTATTTTTAAGAAATAAAGTCTTAAAAGTAAATTATTGTTATTATCTTAAATGTAAATTATTAATTTTTACTTTAGGCAATCCAGAGCAATGCAACAACTCCGGCAAGTGGAACGTCCAGTAGTTCGACATCAAGTAAAAGTGAATCAGGAACAAAATCATCAACAACAAAAAGTAGTACTCGCGGTCGAGGAAACTACAGAAACGGCAGTCGAACTGATAGAAGATAACACACGAGTGAGACGTTAACTAATTTGTAAAAAAAAGTAATTAAAAATGTTACCGATTACAAAAAATATCATCATACCGAAAATGATGTTTATATCATTTACCATTTAACATTTTCACTTTTTTTACAAATTTCTAGAGACAAAAAGTTTTTACGGAAAAGCAATTTTTGAAATATCTTTAAAAGATTCTTTTTTTTGTATTTATTCAACCACTTCCACTACGTAATTTGTAACATACAAGTTTGATTGTAAAATTATACCGAAATTATTGTTAATAGGAATTTTAGTATTAAATCAGTGTTCAGAACGACTGAAATTTTGTACACTTTAGTTTACACATTTTATTTTCCAGTTTTTCAATATAAGATAAAAAAAGATTTTCAAGTGGAAGGTGTGAAATTTTTGTAGTTGATTTTATAATTTATTTTTCAACTATTTTAAAATTGTAGAAAAGAGAAAATTATGTCACACGAAATAATTAATTCTGTAATTAATTACAATTTAAATGAATAAAAATGAAAATCTGGTATATTTATTTTTTTGTGATACCTAATTTCATAGTATTTGACATTAAATTCATTAAATTAAATGAGTTAAAAAAAGTAAATGAAGTAAATTAAATGCCAGAATTGATTATTTTCGACGCTAGCGCTAATGTTGATGGACATTTCGAGAAACAAACATTGCTTCAAAAAGCGAGTTATCATTTCTTTCCCCCACCGCAAATACAACATTATTTATGCCTAATTTTTGTTTGTTCTAAATTTTTTCAGCTTCAAAAAGTCTGTCACGTACTTATTTGACATTTGCTTTTCATTTATTTATATACATAGACAGAAAATTAGGTCAAGTTTTGACGTTTTAAAGTACAGGTTAGGTTCGCTCGCCCCAAAAACGTCAGTACTCGGACCAAAATTGATTTATGGTTTTTAAACATACACATACACACAACAATGGTGGTGCCGGTGATATTTGTAGGTTAAAAAATTTGTGTGATTTCAATAATATTTATAGGCAATCAGTGAAAATCGTGAAAATTTAAGGGGTAAAGAAAATGGACAATAGAATTGCAATATTTGATCCGAACGAAGATGAGGTTAACGATGAAATTTTCAACGACATTGAACCAATTCCATGGGTTAACGACGATACAAATTATGATTTGGACGATATCAACATGTTTTTCCATAGGGTGGATTCCGATCAAATTATTTATCAGGAGAAAAAGAAGAAATGCAAATTTATTGGAAAATACGTGATGGGCGATTTACTCGGTGAAGGTAGTTATGGTAAAGTTAAAGAGATGCTCGACTCCGAGACCCTTTGCAGGAGGGCTGTTAAAATTTTAAAGAAACGAAAACTCCGGAGGATACCCAACGGGGAAAGCAACGTACAATCGTGAGAAATACTTTTAAATTGTTTACTTTAACATTGTTTTCTTCTTGTAAACTTATCTGTCAAAAATTTTGTCTTTTTGATTATTTCCCGTTAAAAAAGTATAAAGGTCATCTCAATGACAAATTATGAGTTTAGAATAAAAATCCTGAAATTTATTTGTTTTTTGCACAGAGAAATTCGATTGTTAAGAAAATTGAAACACAAAAATGTGATTGATCTCGTGGACGTGTTGTATAACGATGAGAAGGAGAAAATGTATCTAGTAATGGAATTCTGTGTAGGAGGTCTTCAGGTAATGTTCTAATTTAAATTGAATAATAAATCTCTTGGAAATAAATACAAAAATCTTATTTTCTTCTAGGATATGCTGGAAAGTTCGCCTTGTAAAAAGTTTCCCCTCTGGCAAGCGCATGGTTACTTTTCCCAACTGCTTGATGGATTGGAATATCTTCATGGCACGGGAATTGTTCACAAGGACATAAAACCGGGAAATCTACTTCTAACACTTGAGAGAACTCTTAAAATCAGCGATTTCGGAGTTGCCGAGGTAATATTTAATTTTAAAAGAAAAAAACTCTGGTGGAATTTAATTTAATATTATTAATTGTTTAAAAAAAATATTTTCAGGCGTTAGACATGTTTGCCAAAGACGACACATGCACAACAGGACAAGGCTCACCGGCTTTTCAACCTCCGGAAATAGCAAATGGCTGTGACACGTTTGCAGGTTTTAAAGTAGATATATGGAGTAGTGGTGTAACTTTGTAAGTAAATTAATATTATTTCTCTTCTAAATGTTTGTTCGAAAAATTTATTAAATCTATTTACAGATATAATTTTACGACTGGCGTGTATCCTTTCGAGGGGGATAATATTTATAAATTATATGAGAATATAGGAAAGGGTGTTTATACAATTCCTGATGAGATTGATGATTGTTTAAAATCACTCTTGGCGGGAATGCTGGAGAAAGATGTAGACAAAAGATTTTCCCTGCAGGAAATACGAAGACATCCTTGGATAATAAGTAGACCACAAAAAACATTAGAAGAAGTGCCAATACCACCTCTTCGAGGTGACGAATGGCACACAATGACTGCACTGCCGTACCTGATGGAACATCACTATGGAACTGATAACAATTCTACATATTTTACCGAACACCAGCTCAATGGTAAGTAATTTTCTTAACAAACCAATTTCCAAATTTATATCCGCTTATTTCTTTTTTAAATTATTTTCGGTCTAATTTTATTTTCTAAACAAAGGAAATCAATATTTAAAATACCAAAAATTGTTTTAAAGATTAAATTATTAATATTCAAGAAGTTAATAGTCATACGGTCACTGTATCCAGATGTCTCGTTAATATTGGTGAGTTTGACACTTGTCATTTTGAATTTTCCTGGAACGTGATTGATATACTAATGAAAATTATTTCAAGAAATTTTTTTGGGGGAGAAAAAAGTTGCCTCTAATCCGAAAAAAACTAACAATTTTTTCTCGAAAGGAAATCATAAATCGATTATGTTTTTCAGATAGAAAAAGAAAATCTGAACGTTCTTTATCAAACACTCTGCTTGTGTTTTTATCAAAAACTTGCATCATATTGTAAAAAAAAGAGAAATGGATCATCATCTCTTTTTGGGTACTTTTCTTTTGTGCTGTGTGAAATTGCCTTGCTTTTTGCTAATTGAATTTTTTCTTCTCTTTAATTTCCCAATTCTCGAATATGCAAAGAAAATCTTAATTTTAACAAAACTTACACTATTTTTTCAGAAAATGAATATTACGAAAACTAATATGTCAACAAAACCCTTTTTGCCGTTTTGGATGAAATTTCTAATAACGAGTAGTGAAAAATTAAAAATTTCGACTAGTTTTTAAACATTTGAAATTCAAGTAAAGAATTAAAATTGAATAAACGAAAAAAAAAATTTTAAATGAAATAAAATATTTTGAATTTTTAGAGGAACGAAGACTTCAGGAATTGGAGGATGTGAGTGGCGATATTAGAAGTACTTCAAACAGTCACAGTGGCAAGGCAAATAATCATCAAAATAAGCGACGATGGCGCAAAACGATATCGTGTATAAACGTAAGAAAATTCCCATCATGTAAGACATCGTGATTTAACTTCTATTTTAGTTTATTTGTCACTTACGCGTTAATTTCATTTGACTATGCTAGTCAATTTTTTCCTTTACTGGCACTTGGCAGTACTATGAATTGTCAAATGACATTTCGAGATAAATAGAAAGAGAGAGAGAGAGAGAGAGAGAGAGAGAGAGAGAGAGAAAAAAAAAATATAAACATTTGTGATATTAATATAAAGTAGTTAAATATGACACTGTCTTTCATGTGCCATGATAAAGAAAAAAAAATATTATTGATTATAATGACGCCTCTTGTTACACTAATTTATAGAGAATTCGTTTTTTATATAATATACGCTTGAATAATTCTTCGAGAGAAGATCAATAATTCATTTTTCCAGTCGATTTGACGCAAAAAAAATTCATTTGCTTCTTTTATCGACTTTTTTTTATAATATTGTTCCTCACTTTTCTTTCTTTGTTTATTTTCATCTGTATAACAGATTGTTTATTTTATGAAAATTTTAACAACGAAGAAACATCTGGGATAATAATGTTAAACTCTCGAAATAATTAAATTCGGAAAAAAATGCATTAATATGAAAACAAAATAAGATATATACCGAAAATTTTTAAGAATTAAAATAGATTTGACAATGTACAGCACTTTATTCATTTAGCAGTATTAAGAAGAAAGGAAGTGTTTCTGTAAACAACTGCCTTTTAGAAATTGCGAGCCCTTCTGCAAATTCTATTATTTTAATTTCACAAAAAATATCATTTTTCGAATATTTTTATTATTTTCAAAAAATCAATTTGATTTTTCTTTTATTAAAGTTGACTAATTTTATGTAACTTGCAATTTTTTATTAAGTTCAATTTTAATTCATTTTATAAAATTTATAAAATTTACAAAATAATTTCTATTAAACTTCTTGTTTAAATTTTTGAATGAAATTATAAAAAAATCGTCTGCTGAAAAAATAGAGTTTTTGCGAAAATTGTCTCCAATTCTCGACTAACTCTTTTTGATCTACTTATTTTCATCATCATCTTTAAAAATTGAAAAAAAAAACTGCCGTTTTTGTTCTACTTATAGAAAATTCATTACTTCAAATCTTTTTTATAGTCATTTTACATTATTGTTAACACATGACTGTGCCATGTAACTTAAAAAGAACATTAATAAAATTATTGTTCTTCTTCACTAATAGAAGTAGAAGAAAAGAAAATAGAAAAAATTATCTCAATGTTTAAAAAGAATCATTAGAAAAAAAAAGTTGATCATTATTTGTAAAGCTGTGTGTTATTTAATATAAAACAAGAAAAAAAAATTGTAATTTGAATTAATTATTGAAATAATCAACTATAGGTAAACGTTGAAATGTGTTTATTAATTCAGAGAGATTTACAAGAAAAAAAATTGTTTTTCCCTGTGTGTTCAAATTTTTTCTATTACAAATATGCACAAATTATGTATTTAAAAATGTATAACGTATTTTTTCTAATTATTGAATTTATCGCTTTCAAAAAAAATCCATGTAGCTAAAAAATACCATTGTATCTTGCGGGATGAAATATTATCAGTATTATGAAAATAACTGAACTCTACACAGTTAAATTTTATGAAAAGATAAATTTTTAATTTGTAATTGAGCGGAAATTTTTTTGTCAAAATTTGTTAATGCTTTTGTTCTCTTCGTCTCAAAGAAATTAAAAGAAACAATAGAAAAAATTGTATAAATTGTGAATATTGATATGTAAAATAAGAACAATATTTTTACTTTATTGAATATGTGAAACACTGGAGAGCATTAAAATATATCAAATTCTTTTTTTAAAAAATAAATTGCATTCAAATTATTTTTAAACATTTCTCCTTTAGCGGACCTTATGTAAATTAAAAGCGACTTTTTATTCATATGTTTATTTTAATTCGTAATTTTTAATTTAAAAAATTGTGTTTAATTAAAGAATTTAGGAGAATTTGAAAAATAATTATACCATGCCTAGAGTTTTGAGGATAAATTTAATTGTTTAAGAGATGTGATAAAGAAGAAAGTAGAGAAAAAGAATAGCTCATGCAATTTATGTGTTATACATTTATTTGTAACACTGAGACGTTAACATTTAAATACATTCGGAAACATACATTTTTAATAATATTGATTTTCCTTTTTCATTTTTGAATTAATTTTTTTTTTTTTTTTCATGCTGTTTTTTGTTTGTATTTGCGAATCGCATTTTTTTTCGAGGAGAAAAGAAAGAAGAACGTGTGTTAAAGCAATCGTACAAACAACAAAAAATATTCATGCTAACTATATGATAGATTTTTCATCCACTTATCTTGCGACAGTTCTTGCCTCAGTCTGCAAAATAGGCATAATAAAAAAAATGTACTATTCTGATTTTTAATTCAAAAATAGTAAATTTTTTTGCAAGAGTAGTCAATGCAGGTATTGCGAAGACAATATATCGTCGATTACAATTTGTGGAATTTTAATTTTATAAAGCATATTTACAAAAGTATTTATAACAATTGGAATGAATTTATAATACCACAATGTACAATTAATTTTTTTTCACAATAAAAATAAAATAATAGAATTTCACATTTTGGAATAAATTAAATTCTATTTAAAAGAAAAAATAATCTTCACTTAAAATGCAATTCGAAATTAAATAATAATTTACATTATTAAGTAACTAAGTGGTTACAGATTAATTAACACTGGAAGAGGAAGAGTCTTCAGATTCAAATGAATCTAACACTAGTATTAATTAATTTACAATTATTATATTAAAATTTACTACCACAAATAAAATACTTATCACTTAAAATGATGCATTTGAGCCGGAAGACCCTATTTAATAAATTATTCAGTTTCGTTAAACTTTAGGAGCTAATCTTTTCCTTTTTAATTTTTGAATACTAAACATTTCTACCAAATATTATTAAATTGCGAAGAATGGCCTGCCATTTTTCTTCGATGAAAAAAATTTTTTTTTCCTTTTTTTCTGCAAATTAAGATATTTCACCTGCTTTTTTCCGTCAAAATTATTATACGAATTTTTTATCATATGAATATGAATACTTTTTCAATTGTAAAAACAGTATTTGAAAATTATTTTACAAATCTTTTAAAGTTTTTAATTTTCTCGTCAGAAAATTGCAGATGATTTATCTTAAAATAAAATACATATATTATTATTTTTTTTTAAAGAGAACAAAGTCTATTGAAGTGCAATATGTCTATAACAATATTTGAGATTATTATTCACGAAGCTTATACATTTCTTTTTTTAAAAGCATTGAATGTACATGATATTATTTTTTTATAATAATTAACACTGTACATATGTATTTATAATCAGTACGAGCAGCAAAAGTCATAAAAATCTAGCATTCTGTCGATTAATAAAAAAAAAAAATTCTTTCACTAAAATCTTTAAATTTAATAAAAAATAATAAAACAATAATTTACAATTCATAGTAAAGAAATGATGTATATACAGAAATTTTAATCTATAAAGTAACTTAAAACCTAAAAAATTGTTATTTTAAATAAATTAATGCATTTCGATTATGGAAATACTGTGGAATAATAAATAATAAATTAATAAAACATGACACTTCTCGAAAAATTTTAACTAGAATTTAAATTAATTTCTTTTTGGTAAAATATTAAAATATTGAAATTTAGATTATTTCAATTAGAGACTGTAATATTTTTTTAATACACTATGACAAGGTCAAAAAATATACTTAAAGAAAATCGACTTTTTTTTTAACCGGCCTCATGTCAGTGAGATTCCGTCATTTAAAGATGATTTAAAACTACAATCAGCTTAAATTTGTACATTTTGAATCCCTAGTAAATTAATTTGTCTAAAGAAACAAAATGTTCGTTGACGCTCACAAATTTCGTCAAATTCACTATCGGTATTTTTTCCTTGAAAATTGACTATTATTTTGTCATTTATTTTCCGTACCAATAATGATTTTGCGAATATATTATTATCTCAAAGAGCACTATACCTACGTGCTTGGCAAGTGCACTGCTAAAAACTTTTTAGTACCGTAGTTACCGAACAGTGGTCGTTTTTTTATTTATTTTTGGTACGAATAAAGTTGGTACGAAAATATTTTTTTTATTAAATTTTTCCAAAAAATAGAAAAGAAAAAAAGAATTTTCTCCTTAATAGAATTTAAAGAATTGTGAAGAATTAAAGAAAAGAAGAAATAATAAAAATAATTTTAAAAAATTCGTCTAATCACGTTTTTTTTTGGAAAAAACACTCCTCTACCTCACTTCATTCGTACTTTTCCTTTAAAATTCTGCACATCTGCAGAAAATTATCTCTATCCACCTTTTATAGAGGTCGATGTTCATTTACAGAAATACCTACACAAGTGGCACTTTTTTTTGTCCTTCTTTCAAAATTTTATAAAAAGAAACAATTTTAATTTTTTGAAATTAATATTAAACTTTTGCAGATATGATTTTTTCAAATTGTGTAATTCTAATTTCATACTTGTGATCATAAGAAGGCATTGTACTTTTCTTACTTATTATTAAGTATATAATGATTTTTTTATAGTAACTAGAATATTGACTATGAATTAATTGCAGCGAAAATAGGAAAGAAAATTTTTTTTTCACCCAGTGTGATGTTACTCCAAATGTCCCTCTTCTTCCAATTCGAGAAGGAATTTTGAAACTCGATAATTTGGTTCCACTTGTCTGGCCATGTCAATTATGCCCAATAATTTCTTGATACCGACAAAAACACTGAAACATGGGAATTTATTATTAAAATTCTAAAAATGCATATAATTTATTATAATTCAAGTGTAATTAATTTAAATATATTTTATAGATACATTAATATTTTAGTTTAGTCATAGCGATGAATGTATAAATTGTAATTTGTTTAAGATTTATTATTACCGTTTGCCGTGTAATTTCTTTTGAAGCGAATGCATTTCCTGCTTCGAGAATAAGTCGACTTCTTCGAGAACTGCAAGAAGATGGTCTGGAGTCGACAAATTTGGAACGTGAAGAATTTTCCTGAAAGCTGACAGCATTTCCATATCGTTCAAGACTTGTCTGAAAATAACAATTTTTCAATTCTTAATAATAGAGAACATCAAAATTCTAATAAGAATATCTAATTTATTTTCTAGGCAAGTTACTCAAATTTCTGGTGTAAAAATAAGTTAATTTATCGTAACTACGAAAAGAAATTACCTTCGACTAGTGGTGCAAAGAATCAGTAGTTTCCGACCTCGAGGAGGATTTGCCTTTAACAAAACTAATAAAGCTTGGAGAGTAATATTAGAGTATCGCGGACCAATTGCACCATAATCCAATAAACGTTCGATGTTGTCGACCAAAATACAACTGAGCTGTGAGCGATAAGCATCGTCGAATATCTACAAAATTTAATAACAACAATAGTAAAAAAAATTACATTCTTTATCTTCCAAAAAAATTAAATTAAAAATACCTTTCGTATTTGCAGGCATTTGGCAGTTTCGGTAAATCCAACCATTTCCTGGGGTTGACAAACTTTGATAAAGGGAAAATCGGAATTCTTTGCAATTTGAGCAGCGAGAGAAGTTTTTCCACTGTTTGGCGGTCCTTCCAAGAGAATAGAAACAAGACCTGAATCTTCCGAGTTCTTTGTCTCTTGAACAAATAAATTTCCATCTGCCAGAATATCGGAAACTGGTCTTCCCCAATTTATTATTCCCCTGAGTAAAAGTGATTCCAGCATTTCTGCATTTGTACCGAAAGCCTAAAAATTAAATTAAATTAAAGGTAAATTAATTTATTTTACTCTTAAATTAAATAATTCTTAAAAATAAAATCTTACAGGTTTAACATCAGTTTCCAGAGCGTGAAGAAAATCTGTCCTGTTGACGCAAAATTTCTCCATTGCCGATGGATCAACTTCAACTTTACTGGCTGCTTTAATCAACCTATTCATGGCAGTACTTTGAGCTGCTCTGACCAAACCTTCCAATTCTGCACCACTGAAATTCTTCGTCATTCCAGCAAGTTCATTGAGATCAACATCGCTGGAAATTTTTTTATAATCCCTCATTTTGCTGGTATGAATATTTAAAATCTGATGTCTACCATGTTCATCAGGTAAACTAATTTCCATTTGTACCTAAAACAACGAATTTTTGAAATCCCTTTTCGTAAACAATAAATCTTTTGTGAAAGAAATTTTTTTTTTCGAATTTCTTTTCAGAAAAATTAATTCACCTCCAGTCTTCCAGGTCGGAGTAGAGCCTCGTCAATCATGTCCCGTCGATTTGTCATTCCAATAACGAGAATATTATTTAATTGATCGACACCGTCAATTTTTGAAAGTAGCTGATTCACGACTGTATCGTGAACGCCGGTATTGCCAGCGACACTTCCTCTCGCTTTGCAAATAGCGTCAATTTCATCGAATATAATAATGTGTAGTCCACTATTTGGACCTAGCTGAAAATCAAATTTCGAATATAGAAATTTTGTACTTATTTTCTTTTTTTTATTTAATTTTATTTACCCTTTTCTCTTCCTCCTCAGCGTCGGCGAATAATCGACGAACATTCGCTTCACTCTCACCTACGTACTTGTCCAAAATTTGCGGACCATTGACAATCTTTGGCTCCCTTGCGTTCAGCATATTACCAATTTGTCGTGCCATTAGAGTTTTTCCGGTTCCCGGTGGTCCGTAAAGTAAAATTCCCTTCACGTGTTTACAACCAAGTTGCGTGACAACTTCAGGTGGAAATACACGCGAGGCAAATGCTCTTCGAAAGATTGCACTCACTTCCTTATCGAGACCGCCAATGCCCATTTTTTGGAAATCCCAATCGGGATTTATAATCGATTGCCTCACCATTGTGCCCTTTGCCTTGCCAGTTAAATTAAGACTAGAATTGTCGGCTTTCTCAAATTGTATCACAGTATCGCCTAAACATCGACCCATTCTTGTTTTCTTTGGTTTTGTCTCCTGTCCCGAGCTTATCGCCTGTAAATCAGCTGCCGCTAAACTCTTAACAACAAGACCCAACATTTTCTTATCTAAAAATTGGAAAGCCAATTGTTGTCCAACGGTGAATGCTTGTCCGGAAAATTGAAAGAGAAATTCCTTGGCCATTTGCTCGGTGTCATATGGCTCGAGGGTTGTTCTGAAATTATCGATTAACTTTTATGAAGAAAAATAATCTAATCCTTGAAGGGATGAAAGAAAGGGGATTTAAAAAAAAACAGTTACGAATCAATAATTCTTTTCCTAGGGAGAAAATTATTAAGGGGAGAATCTTACGTTTTTTTCTGAAGAAAATCGGCCTCAAGAACAATTGTACAAAGACATTCTGAGCTTGAAGTCGGATCAAAATAATGAGGTCGTACTTCGATTTCTTGATTTAAAGACAATGTGGCCCATTTTCGCTGTGGTAAACTGAAGCCAACATTTCCACGTGGCATTCCCTCGTATGACTTGACAGTGAAAACGAAATGTTGATTCGGTCCAGTTGTCACCTCAATATGTCTAAAAATAGTACAGAAGAAAATCATTATTTCAATTCTATGAAATAATTCACCGACTTGAATAAATTAACAAACTACCACGAGTTATCGATTTCTGCTTTGTCCTATATTGAGAACTTTCTCTACAGCATCAATTTCAAATTAAATTAATAACTGTAACGATAAAACTTAAGTACTAGTAAAAAATTATCGAAAAATCATCATAAACAATTCAATATGTATATAAAAAATATATAAGGAATTTTCAGAAATACAAAATTTTTCCTTAAAAATACAAAATTATTTTTAATATGACAGAAAAAACTTCAATTTTCAATAATACCTGAAATAAAGTGTCAACATAAAAAAGAAACAAAGGAATAATTTCATTTCTTTGATTGTTTGTCATAATATTAAAGATTCATGAACCTGTTGCTGTAAATTAAAAGCAGAAAATAAATACAAATAATGTACGAACTTGACATCGTCCGGAAAGTCGGAGCGATTAATGACAGCACAATTGGAGAGGGTGAGCTCGTCCGTTGGGCACTTGTTGGCCCTCATTCTCTGTAATTAAAAGTACAGATTTTAAGATAAATATTTCAGTGAAAAAGTAGATCGATCGATAGTTTATTAACGATTACAGTGTGAAAAAGATATAGGCTAAGTTTTCTCAACAGAAAAGTATTGATGTATGCCACTATCAGTGGTGGGGAGAGGGGGCAATAATGATTCGAACACATCAATAAAAAATTAGCAGAGAATAACGCAAGATCGTGCAATATTTATACAAAAATATGATAAGTGTGTGAAAGATTCCAACTATTTTATTTAATAACTTACATATCCTGACATGTTTACGACACAATTTTTAATAATACAGGCCCCTGTACGTTATGGAACCTGCAATGCAGGAGAACCTGTCAAACTGAGAAAAATGTGTCTTCTGCGCAACGCGTACTCCAGTTCCGGTTCTTGTCTCGAATCTCGAATTTTCGATGTATCGAAAAGGCTCCGCCCCTTGTTTTTTGAAGTCAGCTGGTGGTGTGGTGTGTGTTGAAAGTGAATATAAAGAGAAAGTGTCAAAATGTGTATTTTATGAAACTAAAATTACTGGTTAATTATTTTTAACATTCTTCCACATTTTTAATAGACGCAATGAAATTTATAATGTGTAATTTATATTTGTAAATGGCAAACAAATTATGTCTTATTTCAAACAAAAGATTCACCTACTTTACTCAAAGGGGACAAAAAAATGCTTATCTACAATCCGTTAACTATCTTTATGAATAAAAAGAGGATGTAAATTGACTGTTTTTTACACTCAAGTAAATTAAATGACACTTTCAAGGAGCACAACGAGCAGAGGCATTGATTCTCGAACATATTACACTCTCAAGGCTCTCAAGAATAATTTTTAGGTTATGTTTTGAGAACAATGATGATTTTTAAATTTTCTATTGATAAGAACCTATTTCGTAAATTAATACTTTAGTAAAAGAAAAACGAATCATTACAAGAAATTCAGGAAATATAGTCAATATGAAAGTCAATCATTTGGAGGAGACACACAATAATCATGAGTTGAAAAATTTATTAGGAAACAAATCCAACAACTCTGGTAAGGTATTTTTTATTTTAAAAACATTTAAAATAATAGGCAATTTATTTATAAATAGTTTCTAGGTTAGAATTTAATTACAATTTTCGAATTTTAGAGAATCTTTCTTTGTTTCTTTATTTCTTCTATTTTTGCAATAACTTAAAGTGCTTGTATTGTATTTTCACTGAGTTTCATGGAATAACGTTTAAAATCAATTGAATCATCTTTTTGTATTTTTATTCTATCCACTTATATCCAATTGTCATCAATTCGATTCAATCTATTGCGGCAATAATTATTGCTGAATAAGAATTATTATTATCATCTTCCTGTTTATTTCTTATAAACAAGGTCAATATTTCATTTTATCTCCAGATGGATAGCATTCATAATTTGCAATGTCTTTATTTTTTCAGGTGCCTGTACTGAAACACTGTTACAAAATAAGAAGTGAGTTTTCTTTTATTTGATATAAACTGAAAAAAATGGTTCCAAGAGAAAGTTGGCCTTTCTTCAAGATGAAATTTATTACTGTAATTTTCGTAAATTCTTCTTTAAATTAGCAAACCCAGTTTTCCGAATTAGTTTTTCAAAATTTTTTTTTCATTGGCCATTTATTGGTAATTAATTACGATGAGGAAAAACTAGTTTCGAAAAAATATTCCGAATATCGAATCGAAAGATTAATCAAAACCGGTTGTGAGTGACTAACATTTAATGCAAAGTAAAAATTGTTTCCGCAAAAATAGTTAAAGTGTAAACAGTCATTAGTTTGATACTATTGCGTAAAATATTTGGATAAATAAATTTTTCAAGAAAAAGAATTTTTTGGAAAATTAAAGATAGAAAAAATGTATTTTTTTTATCTTTAATTTTCCAAAAAATTCTTTTTCTTGAAAAATTTATTTTGAGGGAAAAAATTATTTTTTACACATCTTCTTTTTGAGTAAATTTCTTAATATATTTCAATTTAGTGAACATCATTTCCTGGATAATGATAATTTAAATTACATTCCCGTTCTAATCACATTAATTAACGATCATTGACTTGTATACTTGATAAAGAAAAAAAAATTGACTGACTGACAATCATATCGCTTCAGTCGTGAGTTGTCTTTTGATGAAAACGAAACCTTCAATGCCATCGAAGTAGTGTCGTGTAACTGGTGAATGTTTTTCTTTCGCAAAACGAGTCATGATTCCAGTCGCTGCTGTTTCAATCACAAGGGGGTCCAAATTCAAACTGGAGCACGCGCGCCTTTCTCTTCGTCCTGTGTACTTGCTGTATGTATGAAACGTACATTGCAAGACATGAATTATCCGCGCTTAATAAGTTTCCTGCTCTAGTCGTGAATAGATCGTTTCGTTCTCACAAATGAAATTCATTACGCGATTAATAAAGATGTAAAAAGTAAATGTATTTTTATGTTCTCTTCGCGTTAAATAGAAAAATAATCAAATTGCGTGAGTGCGATATTTCTGGATTAATCAAATCTCAAGTTTATGATAATAAATTAGAATATAAATAAAATAATTGAATTTATTTTAACTTTCTTCTTTTTTTCCTTCTTCATTCATATGAAGAAATATTAACTAATTGCAGGAAATTCGAGAAATTCCTTCTCAAAAGAAAACCCTACTTTTTAACTCTATTTCCGCAAAAAAGTGAATTTTGAAAAATTTCTATCTCTTTTGAAATTATAAGTTTGCAAATATGATAAATAGGTGTGAATTGTTTTATTTAATTATCTTCTTTGAAAAATCGTTCGTGAGGAAATTCCTTCATAGAATTTGATTCTTGTTTTTACTCTCCAAAAAAAATAAAAAAATGGTCAAAATAAGCAATCCGTTAGTTCATCAAGTGAAATTAGTTTATCGTAACTTATCTAATTTCACTCTCTCCAAAGAAACACAACTTTCCTCTTTACATATTTCTGGATATTATTCTGATCTTGCGGAAGGAACGAGACTTCTAGGGTTAGTAAATCACTCTTAAAAACTAACTGGAAAACATTTTTTTTAAAGAACTTTTTAAAGAATTATTACTAAAAATTAGTTTATTAACTTTGATCGTGTAGTTTACGTTAATCGGGTACCTTTATTTTTATTTTTTGCCTCATATATTATTGCAAGCTAAAGTTGTCATTAAATTACCACTTGCCAACATGAATAATTATCGATAACAATAGAGTTCGTTATAATTTTACGTATTTTCAAAATTTATGTATCTCTATAAAATTTTAACTTAACGGTAAAGGATATTTTTCACATGAGTGAATATATAATTAATATTTATGGACTGCGTTCCAAAGATATATAATTTCTTAAAATCTTGTGCGTATTTATTAATATTTGAATAGCCAGTAATTAGAAAATTTTTATTATACGTGTGTTTATTTTCTAAACATTTTTTTTTTTTAAATTACTTTCAATAATTATCAACATTACTTTCAATAATGATTTCGCTAAATCTCTAATTATTGGAAAAATTATATTTAATTTATTCAGTTTATGAATTTCTGAAAATGAATGATCTTTTATATAAAAATAAAGTTAATTATTGTTTTATCTTTTTTTGTTTGGATAATTAAATTATTTATCACATAATTTAATGATTTACGAGTAAATAATAATTGTCGATAAATAAAAATTGTGATAAAATTTTGAAAAATTGATGACGAGAGTATTTTTTTGTATTGTTTTAAAGGAAATTGACAAATTAATAATACGGATGTTAGAATAAAAAATTGTTGATGCAATGAATAGATGAGTTTATAAATCGAATGTTGCTTTGTTTGAAATTGTAATCAGATTTCATGAATCAAAAGTGTCAGTGAAATTGGATGCATTTGTTTAATTGACAATTGAGTCTATATTTCATAAACTTGAGGAAATGTTTTCAATAATTGTGTTAACGATTATTTATTTCTCTCTCACGTGTTTGTTTTGAGCCGATGCGTTTGCACGGATTAAGGGTTGTCGTGGCGAGTGATCGCGATTCGTTATGTAAGCAAGAGAAATCTAAATTATATGTAACTATTTATGAAAGAATCGGCAGTTTAAGTTTCATAAATTTATTATTTTATTAATTCTTTAACAATTGCTTTTGAAAATAATCTATTGGTCCTGAATTGACAGGCGTTTCGTTTTATTATACTGAACGCAATTCTAGTCCACATATTTAAAATTCCTTGCCACCACTCAAAGGAATTTATTAATTCCTTCGTCCTTCGTAGAAGATTTTATTAAAACGCTTTAATTTATTATTCCCATTCTTAGGAATTATTTATATTATTGCATTATTACTATTTTTTATTTTTATTAAATTCTTTTTTATTTTCTATTCTTATTAAAATGTTTAATTATTTTTGTTCTTAAATTGAGTAATCCTTTTAGTTTCCAAGTTTTTTCAAATTATAAATTAAAATACGAAAATACTAATAGTTAAAATTACGAATTATATTTTTTTACTAGAAAATAGTAAATTGAAAAATTTCAAACTAATTTTTTTTTAAAAATTGACGACAATTAAATTTAATTGTAAGTTCAATAACGTGTTAAACGATTTTTTTCCTGGCCTTGAATTTTCTCGGTTTTTATTTGAAAATAAAACTCAAATGGCAAAAAAGGGAAAAATTCAAAAGAAGACATAGTTTTCATTATATGGTGCCCTCAATTTTTTCCCCTTTAGTTTTCTATTTACTGCCGTTCACGCAATGTTACATAAATTTCATTAGCAATTACTTTTTTTTTTTAGAAAAAAACTTTGAAATACTTTGTGAAATATTCCTCGAACTTTATCAATATATTGTCTGCTTTTTTTCACCTATTTGCCACTGAAATCGATTTATATTTCTATTTTTAAATAATATTTTCTCTTCATAAGTGAAAAAATTGTTTTCGATTGTAAATAATATTTTTGTGATAAAAAAAATGTTATTTTATTTGTTTTCAAGTGGATGAAATTGGACAGATAATGTTTTTTCCTAGAGTAAAAAGTTACTTGTACAACAATTTTTATCGATTCACTGATTTTGATAAAAACACTGTCAATTTTATTAAAAAAGAAAAAATAAAGAAAATTGTATTTTCGAATTAATTTTCTTTTTCTTAAACTAATTGATTTGATGGAAAACTGATCACTGATCTGGGAAACAAATTATTCGACTACATAACATGAAATATTTTTTTATTCTTGTCTCGTGTACTTATCTCACAAAGTATTTCGTCATTTTATAACTGTGCCGTGAGCAAAGCTCATGTAGAGGGTACGAACTATCTCGGATTTCTTTAAATTATCAGTTGTTCCAGGAAATCTTATTTATCAAGTGATTTTAAAAGTTATTTCCATTTTGTAGGATTTATTCTTTTTTATTTTCTTCTCGTTTTTCTCTTTTTTCTTTCAAGAAATTGTGAATCAAACCTTTTTTTTTTTGTTTCTTACAAAATCAGACTTTCACTAGTTGAAAAAATCTCCTAAATAGTGACTAATCAATGTTCAAAGTGATTTACTATTTGTTTTCGAAAAAACTTTCATTTATCATACAAAGAAACTTTTATCGATTTTGCCTTCTTTTTCTCTTCTTTTACATTCCTTTAACAAAATATAAATTGTTTGAAAAAATTATTATTAATTTTTAATAATTATATTATAATTAATAATTAATAATTATTAATTTAGACAAATAAATAAAAATATTACTGCTTCGTTAACGAATAAAAATATGAGAAAGAATGATAAAGTGCCCCTTTTGAAAAAGGATTTTAATGAAGAAATTATTTCATGGTACGCCGTCGGTTCGTTAATAATATTATAATAAACGCAATTTCCGTGATTTTAGATAAGAAATTTAAACGTTTTTAAAAAATAATGATAAGAAGCATTTGTTATTGTGTGATAATCGAGTTCATTTTGCGGATTATTTCTTCCTTGTTTTAGTTTTCTTTAATAGGAAAAACAAGTTTAGTTTTAGATTTTTAATATTTTTCCACGATAAGAGTAATTTGAATATTTTTGTTTTTTTACAGGGATGAAGGTGAAGATGAAGCCTTTCAAGAGACGGAAGTTCCGGATGAAAAAATATCAAGTAAAATTGCTTCAATAAAAATTGGCATTGAAGGAATGAGTTGTCAGAGTTGTGTAAAAAATATCGAAGGAACAATAGGAAATCGACCCGGTGTTATTACCATAAAAGTTATATTGGAAGATAAAATTGGCCAAGTGACGTACAAAAGTGATGAAATATCCTCTAGAGAATTAATTGACGCTATCAGTGACATGGGTTTTGATGCTTTTTTATCGGGAGACGAAATTTTTAACAATAAGGACTCTAGTCTTAAATCTAATTTAAGTAATTGTAGAATACACATCGATGGAATGACTTGTAAATCATGCGTTAACAATATCACAGGCAAGTAAAATTTATTAGTTTTTATGGTTTTCCAAAAAATATTTTTCAGTTCCTCTTGTTACTTATCATTTTTAAAATTAATTCTCGATGTTTATTCTTACTTTAAATTAATTTTTAGAAATTTTTTCCTTAGAATCTTAGAACAAACAAAAAATAATTAAAGATTTGTTAAATTTCAGGTATGATATCGGAAAAGTCCGGAGTGAAGGAAATTCATGTTAGTCTAGAGGCAAAGGAAGCTAAAGTTTCATTCGACAGTAACGAAATAAGTGCAGATAAAATAGCGAATTACATCGAAGATATGGGTTTCGATACGTACGTGAAAGAAGTTGACGGTCAAGGGGAGAATAAATTAGAAAATGTCGATAAAACTAAGCAAATGGAAAAGTCGATGAAAAAAATAAACGGCGCAGGTGATGTGAAGTCGGAAAAAAGTCTCGCCAAATGCGTCTTGCATGTACAGGTACGTTTTCTCCTAAAATTTCGAAATTGGTAAATTTTACTGCCAGAAATTCATTAAAATAAAATGTATTTTAAATAATAACATTCTATTCTAAAACAATGTCAAATTACAGGGCATGACCTGCGCATCTTGTGTAAATGCAATAGAAAAACACTGCAAAAAATTGTACGGAGTTGACAATATTTTAGTAGCGCTAATGGCAGCGAAAGCAGAGGTAAAATTCGATCCTGAAAAAATAAGTCCAATTGATATTGCCGCAAGTATTTCCGATCTTGGATTTCCGACCGAGGTCAGTGATCCAGGAACTGGAGAGAGTGAAGTCGAAATTTCCGTAAGTCAAAAATTGCCTTTAAAAAATTCAAATTTACGAAATTTAAATATCAATAGGTATAAATTAATAATTTCCATATGAAGAATTAAAGATCATTATTTTAATTTCTATTGTACAGATCACAGGAATGACGTGTGCATCGTGTGTAAATAAAATAGAAACCCACGTGAAAAAACTTCCCGGTATGCAAATGTCGGTCGTTGCACTAGCAACTCAACGAGGAAAATTTAAATACGATTCAGATAAAATTGGAGTGAGAGATATTTTAGAATGCATTAATAAATTAGGATTCAATGCCAATTTATTGAGCAATAAACAAAACGAAAATCGAGGTTATTTGAATCAAAAGTAAGATTTATGTATTTTAACGAATTTATTCTTTTAAACAAAATTACTATTTTTACAAAGAAGAGATACAAAATTGGAAACTATATTTATTTAATGAATCTCTTCTTTTAAAATAAAATCATTTTTGTAGTATATTTATAAAAATATTTTTTTCAGAGAAGAGATACAAAAATGGAAATCGGCATTCTTGATATCGTTGATATTCGGAGTCCCATGTATGATTGCAATGACGTATTTTATGTTGGTCATGTCCGTTGGTCATAAATCTCATGAAGATATGTGTTGCGTAATTCCCGGTGTGTCATTGGAAAATCTCATTTTATTCATATTCTCTACACCCGTACAGGTATTTATAATAAATAAACATTCTATATTAATAATCATTGTATTCCGGTAATCTGTTCGCAGTTTAAAGTGAGCTGTTTGCTATTTTGTTTCCTAACTTATTTTAATAGTTTTTCTTTAATTTAAATGTTTTTAAATGAATATATTGAAAATCATTCAATGTTTGCAAAAATTCCAAAATTTTACGGTAAAAATTAACATCTTGTTAATTGAATTGTTTGATATTGATTGAAAAAGAAATTGTTTGAACAGATAAAGAATTTATTTAAACTATTTGGATTTGAATATCAAATCAAATTTTAATAAAATTCAATAATAAAATGTTTAATTACAACTATTAACAAAGACGATTATTAATATAGATTTTTGTTTTTACAGTTCTTTGGTGGGTGGCATTTTTACGTGCAAGCATATAAAGCTCTCAGACATGGATCCACCAATATGGATGTTCTAATTTCCATGACAACAACAATATCCTACGTTTATTCTGTTTGTGTTCTCTTAGCCGCAATTATATTACAAGAAAGTGTCAGTCCACAAACATTTTTCGATACACCGCCAATGTTACTTGTTTTCATTAGTTTAGGAAGATGGCTCGAACATGTTGCAAAGGTAAAGTTACAAAAAAGTCCACTAATTTTTTTCCCCTTAGTTATTAATTTCTGATCTTAATAATAACAAAAAAATTGTCTTTGATTTTTAATATTAAAATTTATATTCTAATAAATACTTTCTTCTCTAGGGAAAGACGTCGGAAGCACTTTCGAAGCTTCTCTCTCTAAAAGCAACGGACGCAGTTCTCGTCACATTGGGAACGAACAGAGAAATTCTCACTGAACGTGTAATAAGCGCAGATCTGGTGAAACGTGGCGATTTCTTAAAAGTTGTTCAAGGTTCAAAAATACCCGTCGATGGCCGAGTAATATCGGGGCATTCGGCTTGTGATGAGAGTTTAATTACCGGTGAGAGTATGCCAGTGACGAAAAAAATTGGTTCCGTTGTAATTGGAGGATCGATTAATCAAAATGGACCACTTTTGATTGAAGCAACGCACACCGGTGAGCATACAACTTTGGCGCAAATTGTTCGCCTCGTGGAGGAGGCCCAGTCGAGTAAAGCGCCAATTCAACAGTTGGCGGATAAAATTGCTGGATACTTTATTCCACTCGTAATATCCGTTTCATTCATTACACTAGTGGTGTGGATAACAGTTGGTTATATTAATTTTGATGCACTACCCATCACACACAATGAGCAAATAATGAAGACTAATTTGGGTCGATTGGAAATTATTTATCAGTATGCTTTCAAGTGTGCACTGTCCGTTTTGGCGATAGCTTGTCCTTGCGCTTTGGGATTAGCGACACCGACCGCCGTCATGGTGGGCACTGGTGTTGGTGCTTTGAATGGAATTCTAATCAAGGGTTCAGAACCACTCGAAAATGCGCACAAGGTGAAATCAATTGTATTCGACAAAACTGGAACATTAACCAATGGCGTGCCGGCAGTCACGAAAATTTGTTTATTTGTCAACGAGAAAGTTTGTTCGATCGTTAAATTATTGGCGATTGTTGGAACCGCGGAAATTAACAGCGAACATCCAATCGCTTCTGGTAAGTTTTTTTCTTTCTTCTCTATTTTTTCGTCTCATTTTTCCCATGTACAATTTCTTTTTCCCCAGCAATTGTTCGCTATGTGAAGGAAACAATCGGAACTGAAATAAGTGGCAAATGTTCGAATTTCCAAGCAGTCGCTGGTTGTGGACTGAAGTGTAAAGTTTCTTATCTGAACGGAACAATTTCATCAGCATTACGTTCGGAGAAAGTCATTAATTATATGAATCAATCGAGAAATTATAATTCTGGTTCGTTTGATTTGAATTCGGTTCCAATTGATGTTGTCGCTCTGATTAATTCAACTCGGGAGAATCAAAATATTGACTTGGAATTGCTACTGAATCCTGATTCGCAAGGTGATCAGATTGATGTTGATTTATATGAGATATGCATTGGCAATCGGGAGTGGATGAGAAGAAATGGAATTATTATTGAGCAGGAAGTTGATAATAGAATGATTGACGAAGAAAATTTGGGACGTACGGCTGTTTTGGCGGCAATAAATAATAATTTAGTGGCGATGATTAGTGTTGCCGATATGGTGAAACCTGAGGCACATTTGGCCGTTTACACATTGAAGAGAATGGGTTTGGAGGTGATTTTATTGACAGGCGATAATAGAAAGACTGCCGCATCAATTGCCAGACAAGTTGGTATTAGCAAAGTTTTTGCTGAAGTGCTTCCCTCGCATAAAGTGGCGAAAATTCAAAGGCTACAGGAGAAGGGAGTGAGAGTTGCGATGGTTGGCGATGGCGTTAATGATAGTCCAGCACTTGCTCAAGCTGATGTTGGAATTGCGATATCTTCGGGTACTGATGTTGCGGTTGAAGCTGCTGACGTCGTTCTAATGAGGGTAAGATTTTTCCAACACCAATTTACTTTGATTTTCATTTTTTAATAATTTTCGTTCTAAATTTTCTTCCTCCTTTTTTTCGTAGAATGATCTACTGGATGTAGTCGCGTGTTTGGACCTCTCCCGAAAAACGGTGAATCGTATAAGACTGAATTTCCTTTTTGCCAGTGTTTACAATTTATTAGGAATTCCGATTGCCGCTGGAGTCTTCAGTTCATTCGGATTTCTTCTTCAACCTTGGATGGCTTCCGCTGCCATGGCTCTCAGTTCCGTTTCAGTGGTCGGAAGTTCTCTACTCCTTAAATTGTACGTTTAAATCAAAAGTTATTTTTCTATTCAAATTATAAATTCTCCAAAATGTCCAAAATATTGTTTTTGTTTCCTATTTGCGAAATTTTGAAATTATTTTTTCCAGATATCGAAAGCCAAACAAAACAAGTCTAGAGACAGTAGAATATTTAGCAGCGATGAATGCAAATACCGCGGCTAGAACGCTAGACGCTGACGCGATTTCCCTTCATCGAGGATTGGACGATACAGTGTCAATAGCAATGCGGAGATCAACGTCCACGATATCCAGGTATTCCCTGACTAATCTGCCAGAGGCTTTGCCTTCGTTAAATTCTAATTATCAGCCTGTGTAGAGAGCTTTGTAACTAATCTAGATGGTGGCGAGTGTTATTTTTTAATTAATTTTATTTCATTTCTGTTAGTAAATTACAAACTTTTTTATTTTTCACAATAATTAAATTTAATTATTGTAAATTGTATTATTAACAAATTATTATTAGCAATTGGAAATATTCAATTTCTAATTTCTTCTTTATAACACAAATTTTTGTAAGCATATTTTTCTATACATCAATATTTTTGAATATTTATATAATTTTAATTCAGTTTTCATATTTTTTTCTGAAAAACTGATAAGACTGCGTAAGACAAAATTTGTGATAGCTTTTTTTTATTTCTTTTGCAAAAAATATATGTGTATAAAAATGAATCTTTAAGATAAAAATGTACACAACGACCAGATGGATTAATTCCATTAGTGAAAATTTTATTTTTTATTTGACAGAACAATAAAATTTTGTAAATAAATATTTTATCAAAAAAATTCTAAAAAATCTGTCTATAGGCTGTTTTTCTCGAGTACAAAATCTGGATTTTTTTATATAGGAAATGTAAGCAATTGCGTTTTATTATGATTCTACTGGATATTTAGAGGTAAAATTTTAATTTTTTATTATTTCTCTAATTTTGTGTTGTGTGTTTATCAGCAACTGTTATAAAGTATTGTAATGTTAAACTTTTTTATTGAAAAAAAAAAAAATTCTTTGAAATTTGAATGAGAAAAAATTTATATAATATACAGAATACACTATTTAATAGATTAGAAAAAAATGTTAATGAAAAATTTATTTATTTAAGTCTTTAGTTTTCAGGATGAATGTAAAACATAATTATTGAAAAAACTTATTGCTTTATTAACATTGCAAACTTATAGATAATAATAATTACAATTAACATAATAATAGAAGACTAAAATTAAATTTACATACTTTACTAAACGATTCTGAAAATTTAAACAGTAAAAATGTTTCTGCAAACTTTGTTACAGTTTTGATAATGTTGTTAATAGCATGTAAATTAACTTCTGCTTCTTTTTTTTATTTTTGTAACTTTTCCTTTTTTTGTAGTGTACAATATTTATTCGAAGATTTACGAATGGAAAATAATATATATTTTTGTTTTTCTTTGTCTTTTTACAGATTGTTTAATAATCGCGCAAAAGAAGAGATTGAAGGTTGTCTTCTATACAACGATGGAGACGATCTTGTTACAGTCGATTTTTCGAACTGTCAAAAAAAAGAAAAAATCGTCTCGGACATAACTAATCTCTAAAATATATTATATTCTAGTCGTGAGAATTTGTTTATTCAGTTATCAAATGTGCTGGTCGTAGAAACAAAATAAAGAATATTGGTAAGGCTGTCATTTGTAAATAATGAATTCGTCTGGAATGAGTTCTTCGAAAACTAAGACTAAAAAGAAATTCTATTTTGTAAAAAAAAAGAGTAACAGAACTTTCTAATATTTAAGGACTATTAACAATATTTTATAAATTTTTAACTTCCAGTATTTTACGATTAACTAATATAACTATAATATTATTTTACTAATTTGACAATATATTTTTTTTTAATAACTCATTTTCCAGGCAGTACTGATTCAACTTTCTTTAAGATGATTTTAAAAACCTTATAGACTATTTATAATTTCGTATTTTTTTTATAACATCATTTGAACAAAAAAATTAAGCTGTATCTTTGTACTTAATTTTCTTAAAGCGATTAAAGATATATAGATTTAACAAAAATAAATATTTTTAAATTAACTTTTGAACAATAATTACAAGTGAATAGTTTTATATCTACCTACAGTTAAAATAAATTAATCTGTAATCGCTTTTTAATTGTATTTTATTTATGAATATATTATTAGATATAAGTGGACATTACTTATGTGCATTCTTTTTGTCGAATGTGTTTTCTATATAAAAAAACTCTATTTTACAGAAAATAAAATTTTTGAGAATTACAAAATTTACTTCTTCAATTACATATTCTTTATATTTATTTACCGAGATTTCTTATTTACTCAGTAGAAGATTGCATTTTTTTTAAAACAAATATTAATACATTTTTTACAAACATTTTTTAAAAGTGAGCATTCATTATCAAATTGTAATAATTATAAAGTAATTATTAACTGAAATATAAAATAATAAATATGATTAAAATTTACTTTAAAAATTATGCATACATAATATACATGTGTTTTCATGTATTTTTTAATAATAATAATAATAAAAATATAAAATATACATAAAAGTGCTAATTAGTTGAAAAGATATTTTACTAATTTTTTTAAAAATCTACAGTAAAATACTTTACAAAAACTTAGTAAAAAAAAATGTTGTCAACTTTTTTTTAGACATTTGAACATTTAAAATAAAACTTAAATTAACAAATCATTGTAAAACTTTAAAAATTAACAGTAGCTAAAATAGATTTTAAATAAACAACAAATTTTCTGTTGAATATTTACAGTAAAAAAAATAATCTAAAATTCTTTTCTTGCATTTTTCAGAATATTTTCGATTTCTTGAAAATTGTAATAATTGGTAATAACTTTCTATGAATGTTCATACCTTTTTAATTGGATCCAATGACACAAACGTTTGAATCACTTTTATTGATTACACGCAAACTTCCATCCTCATCCACAAGATCTTCCTCCTTTTTTCCCTCATAAAAGTCTTCCTCATCTTCTTCCGTTATGTCGTAGTCGATTGATACTGTCGTTGCTTGTGAATTTGAAAATTCGATTATGGGGCTGAAAATTTTTTCCAAAACTGGTTCCTCTAGTTGCATATCAGAATATTTAATTCTTTTCTCCAAACTTGAGTTCCTCGTCAATAATTCAAATTCAGAGAGATTTGACGATTTTTCACCGAAGAAACAGTCTTTTTTGATGCAATATTTTCCGTCAGGTGAACGTGACAAAGTGATTGGATTTAAAGTTGGCGAATTAATTCCACTGTCAATAGAGATTTCTGCTGTTTTTAATTCACTGCTTTGAAAATTGAAATGATTGTTTGTCGAAGAAATACCAGAATTGAATCTACTTATTCCAGAATCACAAAGAGACATGCTTTTCTGTGTATAAATATTTCCCTCATCTTCAATATCACTTTCCAATAGATTTGTTGGGCAATGTTCTAAATCATTATTTGTACTGTCAACAATTGGGTCTTGATTAACAACCTTGTTGGAAATTTTTAAATTAGGAACACTTATCTTTTGCAGAGAACTATTAGAAGGGAAACGTGAATTTTCGACAATACATTTTTGACAGTTTTTTGTTACTTCTTCACGAAACATTTGATTTTTAAAAACTGGCACCGTATAGAACTTTGTTTGGTTTGAAGGCTTAATTAATTCTTTAACTGGTAAACATTTCTTATTCTCTTTGTTCCTTTCGACCGAATAATTTCCATTTGGTCCCTTTTTTATTAAAAGGGAATCAACTTTTGGCTCTTTTTCATCGTCAATGATGAAACAATCGCTGTCGTCACTATATTGCTCGTTCATTTTTTCTATCTAAAATATAATTATATTTTTAACAAGACTATAATTAAATTTATTCATTTTTTGTTGTCAATTACAATTACTTCACGAATTATTTATATTAATTAAAATGGAAAAAGATTGTTATATTAAATAAACAATTAAATGTAAACTTTTTTGAAGCTAAAAGAAAATTATTTTGTGCGCAAAAACACGTGCACGAAACATTAATGTCAAGCATTTCTTTTATACTGAATATTTGTAAATTGTAGATAAAGTATATTATTTTACAATAGATAGTGTTTATTGTAAAATAAATATAAAGAGGCTTAAATTTCTCAAAAAAGAAAAAAACGACTTCAAGGTTATATTGACAGGAATTTTTCGAAAACGAATTTTCTGAATTAACAAAGTAATTACAAAAATAATGATAGATTTTTACCTGCATATGATTATGGAATTTGTTTTAAAAATTAACAATGAAGCACACTTTTTCAATAATCAGTATAAACAATAATAGAAATAAACAAAACAAATGATCGGTTACACGCACGCTGCTGCTGCAAGCTTTGTTGGAGTTCGATTTTAATTGTAGCAGCCAACTTCACGCTGATGATCGATTAATCGAAGTGATCGATATTTAAATGGCGCTGGCCGCTGAACCTGGGCGTCCCCTAAATTTTTCTTTCTCTTTTACACGAAAAAAGAAACAATTTTAATAGTTTGTTTGAATAGTTTAAAAACTATAAAAGGTAAATATAAAATTAAGATTTTTTGCAGTATTCGTTTAATTAATTAAAATAAAACCCAAAGTTTAGGAAACAAAAAACAAAAATGAATTCAAAATTGAAGGTTATGGTCGTGGGGGAAAAAAACAAGTAGATTTTTTTTTTGATTGAGGTGTCGTGCCCACGACATATATTCCAAATAATATATTAACAGTGTCACGCAATAATAAAGAGTACGAATTTTTATGAATTACAATTGATTTAACTACCCCCATGACACATGATATCACTTATCAATGATAAAAACGGCATAATACATAATACCGTTTGATTTGCTTTTTTAACGAATTCAAGAACGAATTCATATTCAATTTTACACAATTGAATCTATTCTTTCTTTTTTTTTTAAATATTGTGTCTTGAAGCTAAATCCATATAACCATATAGCCTAAAGGCATTTTATTTTTTTGTAAAAAATAGTGTTACATATGCAATTAAAATATCGTAATTCGTAATAATAGTAAAATGGTCATATGTTTATATCGGGAATCGCACAATTTTTTCTTAAGTTTGTTTCATAAAATTTTCAATCATTTTCATACATTCATGCTGTTTTGATATTTTTATCTTATATAATATAATACTACGCTTTTGAAAATAAGAGACAATTTTTCCTTTTTTGCAGTAATGGGTAAAATTATGAAAATTTTATAAAACAAAAATCACTTTTGCAAAATTAATATAATAATTTGCCACTTTAAAAAACACATAAAACTTTGTAAATATTATTAAATTGTTTAAATATATAAAAAACAATTCCTAGAATTTAATATACTATTATTTAAAAAATCTTTATGAAACTTTAAATAAATTAACTGCTTTTAAAAAAGTAACTCAAAAATGTTCCTTAAAATTAATAAAAAAAAAAGATTTTTTTCAATCTTCATATTACAGGAAATTACAATTAATCATAAGGAGATACAATTTATTTTTTAATATTCACAACAGCCTTTGGTTTTTTTTATCATGATGATTTATCCTTTTTACATTTTTTTAAGCATTTTATAAACGTGATATCATTAACAAAACACCAACAAGAACATGCAATAAATAATTAAGAATAATTGTGAATGCTTTATAAATTGTATAAAAATGTTTCTATGTACGCTATATTTAATGCCTTATGAGTTATCTACCCCGAAAAAACAGTTCGATTTGCAAAAACGATACATTAGCGACTGATGAGAAAATATATTATTATAATAAATTTTTCTCGTGACAAATAATAAAATTTCCTCAATAATTCGATGGTCAGTAACGCTTTTTTTCTCTAAAAACATGCTTTTCAACTACTGAGAAAATATTTTTTTTTTTATTTCAATCGTCTAAAATCTAAGAGGAATAAAAAATAAAATAATATAACAAATACTGATGATAATGATAACAATAATAAATGTATTATTTTTATAAAAAGTTGAAAACTTAAATACATTTTTATTATTTCAATTATTCTATAATTCAATCGAAAGCAACAAATAAGAATTGAAAATAAAATTGAGGTGCTTTTGTTAAAATATTATTATAAGAAAAAATATAAATAATAATTCTACTCTAAACTTGAGCTCCTATTTCACACAAGTTTTTTTTTGTTTCTTTTAGCTAAAACATCCACGCACATCAGATACTTTTGCTTTTTTTTAAGTTCGTATGAATTTACAATAGTGTCGCGCTATCACGAAGTTAACACGTGCCAAATGTATATATCAAATTAAAAGATATATTTCAATGAACAACGTCATTCGCATCACAAAATTTCTAAATTGCCCTGAGGAAAAAAGACATCACTCGATGAAAAGAAAAATTTACATTTAAAAATAAATTTAAAAAATAAATTAAAAAAGAAAATTAAAAAATTAATTAATTAAGAAAATTAATTTCTCAAAGAAAATATGAATTTAAAACTTACGAATTGAAATCTCAAAATAATCAAGTTTTTCTATTTTTCAGAATTGGCAAAAAGGTCATCAACGTGTGAACATCTTTTTTCAACGGCAGAAGAAATAAATCAAACAACATCAATTACTAATGAGGTTGTATGACCTTTCTCTTTTTTTTTATGAAAATTAATTCGTCCATACACTTTTTTTTTCTTTTAGAATAAACTCGAATGAAATATTCACTTTTCCATTTCGTCACGAATGATTTTCTTTTTAATGATATAAAATCCTATAGTTTAAAGTGGCCGGTAATTTGTCATTATTTTTATTAATACTTATTCCGTGTAGAATCAGTTTATATATATTTATATCCGCAATTAATAAATAGATAACCATAAGCTTAATATCTAGATTCAATTTTTATGAATTATTACATTACTAATCAGATTCATCTCGAACTATCTACTTAACTTTTTCATTAGCATTCCCATTCTTTTCTTTCTTTTCATCCATTATCTATAATAATCTCGTGGTTTTGTCATTTATTGCAAAGCCCGATTCTTTAATAATTTCATTATTTAAAATAATTGATATAATTTTATTATTTTCCACGTCAAAATCAATCAACGCACTAAATTTTCAGACTGGAATGCAAGATATGCTTAATCTTGAAATTATAAGCAATTTTTGGTCTTACAATTCCTCCGAGAAAAATATTTAAGAATAAATTATTTTTAGAAAGGCGATAATTTACTAGGTAAAATAATAATTAATGATTATAATTGAAAAAAGCTAATTAAAGAAAAAATTGATCAAATATTGCTTATTATTTCGTACATTGATCAAACAGATTCTTGAAAATGACACTTAAAATTAAAATCCAGATCTATAAAAATTTATATAGAATTTGTAAAAATGCAAATTAATAAATTTTTCGATCCGGACGTAATAAATAAATTTAAACATTTTTCATTGTCTAAATTAAATAATTCCTACGTATTTTTTTTAATAGGAACGAGAGACGTCGCCTATAAAATTTAAAGCGAGTCCTTGTGACCTGGAATCTCTTTAAAATGAACTCGGAATAATTTCAATTTTCATTTTCCTCTGACATATTTTAGATGGTTTTAGAAAAAGGAGAATATTTTCTTTAAACATAATTAAGATCGTCATACTTTTTTTCAAAAATATTTTAATAAATTAATTCACTCAGAAAAATATGACAAACTTTTTTGTTTAAATCCAGGTATGGATTTTAATCTACATTTTTTTGTTGCAGGTGGAAAAAATTATATTTCTTCAGGACTGAAAAAAATGCTAAAGAAATTTGCCTGAATTTACCGATCTGAAGTCGAGTAAATAAAACTTAATTAGTAATTATTTTTCATTTCTTTTGTTTTAAATTCATAAAAAATAATACACACAGAAAAAAATATTTGGTTTAATTTTTCTTTGTAGTGAAAAAAAATTCGGTTATTTAATATTTCAGTTAGAAAAAATTGAACAAATCTATCAAAAAAGTAATTTTTTTTTCAGAAACCATCTTTATATAAAATATTCTCGATTCCAGAACACAAATGACACCTCCACGTGATCGTACGATAGTTTTGCTTTTTAATTTTCTTTTTTTTTTTTTTTTTTGTTATAACAACGTTTAAACATTAAATAATGGCGTTACATAATAACATACGTTACAAGTTTACTATGAAGCCGGGCCAATTTTTATTGTGAGATATGTCTGTTTGAGAAAATATATCTTAAGTATACAATGCATACTGTATTATAATATTTAATAGAAACATCTAATTGCTATACTTTTTCTCCGCAATCTTTGACGAGAAGCTTGTATGCATTTTTTTTAACTAATTTTCATTATTAATTTATTTACTTTTTTTCATTTTTATTGTATTGTATTGTAATTTTATTTTTTATCAATCTGCACTACGTCATTTTAAGAATAGTCTTTCTTTCTTTCTTTCTTTTTTTCATTTAAAAAAAACTGCTTTTTCCCTTCGAGTGAAAAAAATAAATCTCTCCGATGTCGAAAAGATTCTTTTTCATTTTGTCCTTTTTTCTGGCTTCCTCTTAGGCAATAATTTCGTGGCCAAAAAAAAATTCCTGGCTTCATAAATGTTATTTTTTTGCCTTCTTTCTATTAAAGCAAGAACACTAATAGATAGAGGTGTTCTTGGAGGAATGGAACAAATTTTGAATTAAGAATTACGTTCTCGTAAATGTACTTTTGTTCTATATTTTTAAATTGAAGTTCATTTTTTTGTGGCAGTTGGTGAGAGTAATAAAAAAGAAAAATTATTCTTGAAATTTGATGAGAAATCGAAGGAATATCGTGTCTTTACTTGGTTTTCTTGGATTTCTTAGTTTTCTCATCAAAGACTTTGAATATTTTGATTCCTAAAAACAGTAGACCGACGATAATATTTAAATTCAATTACCTACTTGGCAGTTACTTAAAGCCAATCACCACGTTCACTTTCGATCCAGACACACTCGAAAAAATGAAGAGTTTTTGGAAACTATTTTCAATTTCACAAAACTGACTTTTTTTTGGAAATTAAAAAAAAACTCCCTTTGTGAACCGGAAGACCTCCTTTACACCATTTCTCACAAATAATCACTGTAAAGTCGTTGAGTGCTGTCCCATAAATTTCTAAAACTGGTTCGAAATTCAAAACGGAGGTTCTCATAGTATCACGCTATATTGCTGCCACTCATTGTTGTTACACACTTTTTTTCCGGTGTATTTTGACTTTCAGAATTACTTCTCACCGCTTTTGGTGGCGTTTCTTCGCTCGTCGGTGTCACATCGTCAGGAAGTGGAATATTATTGTTTGTTGACGTTGAACTTCTTCTTCCATTCTCCCTCGTTGGTGATTTGACATCGAAGACTGATGTTTCTGACTCTAGATCAGAATCAATCTGCAAAGGAAAAATAAATATCACTACTACATTCAGTGGTAATTTAAAATTATGTAATTACTAAGTGCGATGATAATTGTGATTTAGGCATGAGGTTTGTAAATGAATTGTCAAAAGAACTAAACAAAAAATAGCGCTGGTGTTAATGATTTTTTTGTTTTTTTAGATGCAAGTCGATGTCTCTTCGGAATGTCGAACCTGTTGATAATGATTTTTTTCAATGAGGATGAGGATGATGCGCTACCTTGTTGAAACAAACTACCTGTCTGGTAGTAGGATGTGGATTAAGGAACAGTCTTTCGCTTGTGTCGCTTCCACAACTTGAACTCTCGCTCATCTCGGTGGAAAATTTCCTCGATGCCCTTGGACTCGGCGGTGCTGCTCTACTGCTTTGATTTCCCAAATTTAAGCCAATATTTCTCGAACACACCTGCGATTGTATGTGCTCGCAAACTCTTCTAAATCTCCGAATATTGCCTGCAAGTACAACAATTTTAATCCTTTTTTCAACAAAACTATTTTTTTTTGCCAATACTTTCAAAAATTACTATCTTATAAAAAACAAAAGTAAACGTTTAGAATCTTTATAGTCAGTTTTTGACTGAATATTGAATTTTATATACAATAAGTAAATAACTAAAATTATCTTCGATAATCTGATATGAATTTTAATTCATTTTTGAAATGAAGGAAGCAAAGTTTTGTTCAATGACTTTTAATCGATAGAAAGCAATTATTTGAGTATCAGTTTCTAACAGGCGGGGAAATGTAGTTTATGTCTTGTTGGTATGTGATTCTTATCGCGTGAAAGGCAAATAAAGGAAGTGTAATTTTGCGAATCAAAAAATAGGATGTGAGGGAGGAACTTTTTGAATGAACCGAGAGCGAGAGGTAGAAGAGCTTTTCGATATTGCAATATATAATACAATTCGAATAACTCGCGGAAGATAAAAGTTTTGTTAAAATGGTTTGTGCCCAAGGTAACATCGATCTAGTTGCGCTTGGATGGCTGCCAAATACAAAACCGCCCTCTCTCTCTCTCTCTCTCTCTCTCTTTCTCTCCCTGCCTTTTCAGAATTCTAAGACTTAAACAGTCCTTCAAGAAGGCTTTGCACCCATTGTCATAGCTGTGTCATCGATTCTATCAAGCATATAATCACCCATGAAATCGCATTATTTTTTCTAGTGAGAAGAATGTCAATTTATCACTTCACATGCGAAATCGTTCCTATTTTCTTTTTTTTTCCCTGATCTATTTTTCTTCTGGAAAATCTCTTTTCAAAAATCGCTTTCTGAATTTATGACAAAATATCTGAATTATCAAATAATTTCTCTGTCAAAATAATGCGAATGGGATTTGTTTCTAATTACATAGGTTGATTAAAAAATCAGTTTTCCTTAATATTAAAACTGAATTTCTTCTAATTTTTCATTAATAAATCAAATTTTCTAATATTTCGTAAAAGATGGAACTTTTCTTTATTGTTTAATTGAGTTATAGATTTGAAGTGAGGAAACGATTCAACTATTTCTATAGAACTTACCACTCAGGAGAGTAAATGTGATGGCAAATAGAGGTTCACTTGGTTGCTTTGAAATGGCACTAATGTCAACTTGAAATCGTACTTGTCTTTGAAACATTGCTGGTCCCGTACTGCCTCGTTTATATTCCACACTAAAGGACATTGCCGAACTCACACTATGCGATAATTCAGCTATCTGAAAATTAGAATTATCGATTTTTAGATTGAAATTGCAATTATTTATTTCTTTGTATTTACATGTGAACTAGTTTTCTTAGATATATCGCTTCTTTTTGCTTCCTTATGAGAAAAGCATTTTGTATTTGAAATTAAAATTGAAAATAAAATTTTTCAAAGTTTACCGATAAAAAGGCGTGAATTAGGTCAGCTTTGACACTCGCCAAAGGTTTGCCTTTTACTAATACAGTAAATGTTTCGTCCTTCTCGGTTGCCATTAAACTGCCAAACCAGGACTTTTTCGTCAACTCCGGCGAAGAACCGGGCGTTAAATGCACCTGAAAATTTATTCGTAATTTAGAAAAAAAAATTCTTTTAGAATTAGACTTTTTTTCGGAAAATATATGTAAAATAAAAAATAAGTTTAAAATTGGACAGTTTTCATTGATTATACTGTGATTTAAACATTTCTTCGATGGTTATTTATTTAAAAGACAAATTTGACATTTCAGAGTATATTTTTTGTCTGGAATTTTAATAAATAATAAACTTTCTCTGTTTAGAAATGTTGGGGAATAAATTGCTTACCTCTTCGGTGCTCGTGAGCAATTTGCGCCTGTGGAATCTTGGACTCCCTAGGAACGAATTCTTTATTGTTGTTAAGCGTGATCTCCAATGATGCGCTCCCGATCCTGCTCCCGTGTGAGGTGAACCAGGAGGTGTAACACCCACTGAAGAAAAAAATTCGATTTTTAATTCCAAAAAGTATGCACAAATTTAATTTAATTTTAAGTAAACGTTAAAATTTTATATTTTTCAATCAAGTAAAACTAAATTTTTTTATTAAATTGATTGAATATAATATTTGTCGAAAAAATCGAAATCGAAAAATAAGAATCTTGATCGAAATATATTTTTATTTTTTTTTTGAAAGAAAGCGGAAAGAAATATTTACAGATTTTGCGAAAAGAAATAAATCCGAATAATTTAAATTATTCAATATTCTCTAAAGAGCGGAAGTTGATGGAACTTTTACGAGGGGGAAAAACAATGTCCCTTCTAGTTACTTAGCTGCAAGAGGCGGAGGTCATGTAAATTTTTCAAAAACTTCTAAACAAAACGAATGCTAAAATTGTCGGAAAGTAGTTCAAATGCCCGAAGCTAGACTCATATTTTCCCTTCTGCAAACATTTCTAAGTGTTTTGAATCTTTGCGACTAACAAAAAATAACAATTACAGTTTACTGTTATTTTATCATTATCCTTTAGTGGAAACTCGGGTAATGTCTCTAGAAGTAAAATTTTTCCGTCTCGATTTAGAAAAAATGTTAATTCAAAAAATCTACATATTAATTTCGTAAGAACTAGAAATAATAACAGTAAAATCTTTTCTCTTGGCAAATTTATGAAAATTGAAAAAGTAATAGTTTTTAATATTTTGAAAAACGACTCACCAGGTTGAACTTCACTCAACTCAATTCCAACGCTCGCCAAGGGTGGAATGGGATTTGTAATTCCTTGAGTTGAATTGCCATTTCCGCCAGCGGTACCGACAGTTGACAACCTGTGTGGACTTCCGGTTTGACTATGATGTGAGCTTGGAGTCGCACGATGAGGACTCAAAAGACCTGAGAAGTTTGACGTGTGAAGAGGCGAACCACCAGGAGTCGATGCGTGCGAATGCGAAGCGTGAGTATGAGACCCAGTACTTGGTGAACGTCTCGCATGATGCCTTGTGCTGCAATTCAAAACCCTATTAACATTCAAAAATTAAACATTAAATTCTCTGCTACTTTCACTAATTCTGTTAAATTGAAAAAATTGAAAAAATTAATTGAAAAAAACGATCAGAAAAAAATTCTCCAAAGCAAATAAAAAAAGGGATTGCCGTAGTTCAATTACACTTGTGATCTAAACGTAGGGTCAAGAGTTTTTTTTTCTTTAAAGAGAAAGAGAAGGTATGAAAGTACTTGTGTACATTATACACGTGATTTTCAAGCACGCGATGTACATACAGGAATAAGAAAAATGTGACACGCGACGGAAAGCAATTGTCTTTTTTTATACTCGAGAAATAATACACAGCTCTAATAAATTGACGTTTAAAAATTTATTTATCCAATTAAAGGGTGTGGGGAGCAATTTATTCTCACCTCTTATCGATTTAACACTCCTGATTAAAATCAAAGCTAAAGATTTATTAATAAACAAAAACTAAATCTGTACTTTTTATCTTTTTTAATAAATTGAATTGTTGAAAACAAAATAATTGAATTAATAGAGAAAAAGTTGTTTTCTTTTTTTAAAGAAATATTCACCTGGATTGTCTCCTTGGTGTAAGGGGCGAACCGTGGCTTATTTGTCCCAAGTTCAAAGCAGCATTGCCATTTACTCGACAAGTATCAACCCTTTTCCTAGGAGGATCTGCCTCCAATTGTGCCGTTGAAGCTCTCATTCCGCTTCTCATTACTTCCAGTTCATCCTCGCAGGCCGGTCTTCTTCTCTTTCTCTCCAGTAAAAGAAAGTAAATCACCTTTTCTGTATTGTGACTGAAATTAAATATTACAAAATAGAAAAATCAGAAAAAAAAAGTAATGGCAATTTGTGTCAAGTATTAAAAGAATTATTATTTATTTAATAATAAATAAATTTAATAATTTAATTTAATAATGAAATAATAATTCTTTTAATACTAAAATTTATAATTTAAAAAAAATTAAAAGTAATATTAATAATTCAATTTTTTTGTAGAAAATTATTTTATTCGAAAATAATAATTAATACCAAGTACAATTAGAAATTTAATTTCCTAATGAAAAATTCATGTCTCAAAGTAATTACGAGTGGAGTGAGGTAAATCTTATTTTCAATTTATGTCAAACTGCTCAACAGCTTTTCATTTTAATGGCGTAATATTCATTTCCTAACCAAGGAGAATACAAAATTTATTTGAAACTTAATCAATCTGAATTATTAATCGCCTTGAAGGATTGTAATTTTGGTTTTGTAATTAAGTTCAGGATTATTTAACCGAGAGGTTCATTATAAATACATTATTTTGGAAAATTAATAAATTTATTATTTCATAGAAAAGATATTTAAATTTTTATTTTCCACTTTCAAAAGTGGAAGTGATATTAAAAACTTTTCTTTAAAAACAATGAGGACAGGATAATGATTGATAGACATTAATTAAGACAAAAAAGTTGAAATTCTCGAGATACTTTTAATCCTCTATTCTTCATAATAATTAAGGTCATTATAATTTTTCCTCATTTTTTGCGATTTTAACATTTTTTTTTCTAATAAAAGATAAAGATCAAAAGAAGAATAAATTGTCAATTAAGTTAATATTAATTTTTAAGTTTAATAGTTGAATAATTTAAAGAAAGAATGTTTAATATTTATAAAACTGATATTTAATTTTTCTTTCAGGGAATGGCTTTTAGACTTTCGGGCACTAATGGAATACACGTCTGATGAAATGTGGAGGAAATTTGACTTACTTGGGACTAAGAAGCTCTTTGATGAGATTATCCTTTTCCTTAAAGCATCCGAGACTGGCGATAGCCTGCAAAACGTCAGGATCAATGGCGTCCTCGGACGGAATCACGTGTGTTTGCACCACATCCATCATTGAAAGTTCTAATTCCAATTCTCCCTTGCCAGCAGCTGTCACCCATATATGCCTGTTTATCTCCGCTAACTGAAAGCCGGATATTGTTTTGCTCAAAACATTTACAGGTGACAGATTTAATATCTGATATTTTAGATTATAATAGCTTTATATATACAATTAAACGCGAAATCCTATTAAAATCCACATCCATCTAGCATAGGTATTTTCAAATTCTGAAAATTAACTCCTATCAGAAAAAAATTCTGCACTGTTTTTGACAGTTTAATTTTTTTCAAGTTAATAATATTCATAATATAGTAATATAATAACAATAATTATCACGAGTAAGAATATATCCCTTGGAAGATGAAAAAAAAAAATTCAGAATAAAAAGAAGAATTATTATTAATTATATAATATATAATATAATAAACCCTATTTATAATATGCAAACAATTCACGATGAAAAAGTGAAATGGAAAAACACAAAACAAGTTTTAGATTTCTGTATTTTCCTTTAACTTCTTTCCAACTTATGTAAGAAATAAAAATAGAGTTGGTTCTGTTTTAAAGGGAATCTGTTCAAGAGAAGTTTATTTACTTCCTTTCAAGAAGTATTTACTTGTACAATGTGCTTTTATTAAAACACTCCGAAGAACTTTTTGAATATAAATCTTTTTTCTAGAATAAATTCCAAAACAAAAAAAACAAAAATATTAAGGGATAAACAGAATTGATTTTATTAAGAAAAAAAATTATTATTATTCCCTCTATCAAAAAGTTTTGTCAGCAAAACTATTAACAAGTTTTGATTGATAGATTTATAAATGCTTGGAAAATATGTACAAAATTTTTGATAAAAGTAACTTACCGTTAGTCTTTTATCGGGAATAACTTCGATCATTCCCCTAAGTAGATTTTGACAGTCGGGCGGGACAAAGTGTGGTATGTGAAACACCCCTCGTTTGACTTTTTCCAAAAGTTGTCTTAAATTATCGTCGTCGAAAGGTAAAGCGCCGACTAAAAGTGCATAAAGTATCACACCACAAGACCAAACGTCTGCTTTTCTACCGTCGTATTTTTCCCCCTGAAATAAATTTTTCATAAAAGAAGAAAAGAATTATTTAATTTTGTCGTGTTGGGTTTTTTTTCAAATTACAATTAATTGTTAAAATTAGAATTCATTTTCTATATTAAAATATTGATTTTTTGTTTATAGGAGAAAAATTGTCAACACGAATTTCTCGAGGAGAAGGAGTTTCCGTATCATTCCCTGAAGATGTGATTTAACCAACACCCTCGTAGGAAATAATTTCCTGACAAGAAATTTCATTAGTCGCCTTCAACTAGAGATGGAAGGCAAGGCGTGTACAAAATTCAAGTGTTGTACACACTCTTGCACAGGGAAATTTTCAGTCAACCCGGGTGCTATTGAACTTAATTTGATTTGTTTTTCGGATCACTTGGCTGCTGTGACAACCTTGACCTAATCATCAACGCAGCGGATAATCATTTTTTCCTAAGGTATCAAGATTCAATTTCATTTTTACCTTGAATTTTTTTAAATTGATTTTTGCCTTCAGTGAAATATTTTCTTTTTACTTCCTTTACTTACAAACGAGATGATTTTTTGCCTTCGGAAGTATAAAATAATTTTTTTCATTTATTTTCTGAAATAAATAAAAATGAATAGAAATAAACAGAAATAAATAGAAATAAATAAAAATAAATAAAAATGAACAGAAATAAATAGAAATAAATATATAATAATTGAGTATTCCGCGACTTCAAAAGGAGTAAAATTTGTTTTAATTAATTTGTTTTATTAAAAATAAATAGAATTTTGTTTCGGAATATTAGAGAAAAATTGTAACATACTCGGATGACTTCGGGGCAGGCGTAATGAGGAGAACCACAGCTTGTTTCTAACATTGAGCCAGCGGGTTGTAACGATGCCATTCCAAAATCAGCTATTTTTATATTATTCTTCTCATCCAATAACAAATTTTCAGGTTTCAAATCTCTATGACTGAAACAAATTGAATTAAAAATATTTCACTAGAACAGAAAAATTCTTTTTATTTTAATTTGAATTTCAATTATGAAAATTCTTTTCGTTCTTTTACGAAAAGAATTCTTTCTTTTCTTCTTGCTTTAATAAAGTATGACTTTAATAAAGTAAGACTAATAAATTAAATTTACATATTTTAGTTTTTAATTTCAAATTTCGATAATTTTACGTCACTGATAAGAATTGAATTAAATTGTAAAATTTCACATTATTAGACTAAACATAAATATATTACACTGACAACAATATTATTAATCGATGCGGTAAAAGTTGAGTAGAGTTTAATTTTGACAAGGTTGGAAAGCTCTTTGCATTTTATAATGTGAAAATAATTTAATTACAACTTCTTGATCAAAGAGGATAGAAATAATTTTTTTGTTCTTAAAATTCACGTATTTCGGTAATTTAAAAAAATTTTTTTTGCTACTTTTTTTCTAATTCTAAATCAATATTCTTTGATAATTTCATCAAATGTATAATTTACGATTAACTCTCGAAAGATGTTCTCAATGCAGAAAAGAAATTTTTTTCTTTGACCTTTATGCAAATTACTCTTGAACTTTATAACAGAAACGTGCGCTTGATCGAGAATTTCTAACGAAGTGTTCAGTGTAAAGAGTTGAGGCTCAAATTAAGTTATCATAATTGGGTTTTCTACGTGATATAGAACTTTAGATAGCGATTTACATTATTACACCTTGCAATCAAACTAATGTCCTGAACTGTTAATTATTTCATTCCTTTGTAATCAATAGTGAATATTTTCTTCTTCTTTGAAAATAGAAAGATTACGAGTGATTAAAATTATTTTTATCCTCTCTTTGAGTTTGTAATACTTCTCATCACATGGGAAGGTATTTCTTTTATAATCGAAGCAAAAATTCCAAATGCAATTTTTAATGTTAGGGAAAAAGTAATTACCATATACTATGACTATGACAAAAATCTAACGCGGAAATGATTTGACGAAAAAACCTCCTGGCCTCCTTGGGTGTTAGCCTTCCTTTCTTTACCAGATAGTCGAAAAGTTCCCCTCCTGAGACGTGTTCTAAAACAAGATATCTGAAACAAAAATTGGGAGAAAAAATTTATTTTATTTGTTAGCAAAAATTATAAAAACTAAATACAAAAAGTTTTTTTTCTTTTTCCATTTGTAAAAAATTGAGTTTAAAATAGTAAATTAAATTTTTAATTTCGTTGAAAAGGGAAATATTTGTCTTGGTTGTAAAAAAAAAGAAATCCGTAAATTATTTTCATTATATTAATAATGTTGTACTTACAGGTACTTCTTGTTTTCGTACACGTCCGAGAGACCGAGGACATGAGGATGGTCAATGAGTTTCATAATGGCAATCTCGCGTTCCACTTTCATTAAAACGGACTCCGAAAGTTTCTCGCGGTTAATGATCTTAATGGCCACCTTCTTTCCAAGCACACAATGAACCCCCAGCTTGACCAAACCTGAAACAAAGGAACATGTTTTCTTTCAATTACAAGGGTGGTGACATTTTCTACATTCTCGTAAAAATACAGAAAAATTCGTTAAAGGCACAAAAATTCTCAACTAAAGTAAAAAATAAAACTAGTAGTTTTTTTATTTCTAAAAAGGTAAATTAATAATAATTCCTCCTTAAAATTATCATCAAAAGAAAATAGGAAAATTCATCTAATATTCTTAATTTTGTATTTGTGTAATCCTTAAAAAATGAAACTGTCAGGGAAATATGTTCCTTGTATTTGATAAGATTTAAAGTTGTTGCCATTTTAAAAGAGAATTTTAATTTCGGAGAAGGGAAATGAAAATGTATAAAAATAGGGTTGTGGTGAGTACTCGTCTATTGTACTCGCACTGGGTCAGGACGATTGGTTCTTAACTTGTCGTTCTTTACATTCTAGTCTTCTCCAATTTCTTCTACTTAGATGAAAATAGATCTTTGAAATTCTATCCTCCAGAGTCAACAATATTTCCCAAAGAATGTTCTCCGCAATAAATTTGATAAGATTCGTTCTCTGGTATCGTCAATTTTTGTTATAAATTTTTCTTCAATTCCGATTTCTTCTTTTCTTCTTTATTAGAAAATATTTTTATTTAAGAATTAACTTTGATTAATTATTTTAATTTTTATTAAAATTTGAAATACTTTTTCACTGAATGTTTAATTTTTTTCAGATAAGACAAATTTTCGTGTTTTTGGATATCTGGACGAAACTTCCCTCTAAGTCACTGGGACTTTAAGTTAGAAAAATTGCCAGACTCAGCTGTTTTCACTCGAATGGATAACGGAATTAATTGAACGTTTAGACGATAAATTCTTATTTGAAATCGAAATTGAAAAAAAGGAGGAAAAAATCTACCACACGATGAATCAGGTAATTTTTTCCCGTTTTGAGAATTTCCTGCTTCTTTATTTAAAATAGTAAAAAGTAAAGTGATTCAGAGAAATTCTATTTTTTTTAAAGCAAAATTCTCACTTTTAGTAAAAAAATTAAAAATACGAACTTGAAAATAATATATTACTTGATAAATCTTTTTACCGTTTGCTAACTTGAATAGTTTTTGAAAAGTGAAAAAAAGGTTTTGTTTTTTATTTTTTTTTTTTGCAACTTTCGCATTTTATTGGAAAAGATAAAAAGAGTGTCCTTGGTTGTTGGATTAAAGTAAGAAAACTTTATCTCGTCCTGGGACAGTTCGATAACTCTCATGGGGTAAAGGCAAAAGCTTTTACACGAAGATAAGTTGAGCCGCGAAACAGTTATTTTTTATGAGACTCGCATTTCATGGAAGGAAGGGCATGTCATGCTCTACATAAAATTTATTGCAAAGAATAGTTTAAGAGCCGAAAAATAAGTGGCAAGAAAAAGGGAAAGTAACTTTGGAATACCTGTCGAAATATTTCAAATTGAGAAAAAAGAAGGAAAACAAATTTTGTCTTTTTGCTGAATTTTGTAATTTTTAAACTTTTGTTTCAATTTGATCTTGTTTGGTACATTCAGGGAATAATATTCAATAACGTGCAATTTCTCTCGATTTTCAAACCCGAAGCATAAGCTGTGCTCGAATGTCCCATCCTGTATATCATCGCCATGAGAATTACCATACAATCTGCATACGCAAGTTTGATACATCTTCTGCATAATTACTGCAAAATGTCACCTCTCATTTAAAATCGTTTAGCTCCCGAGTATTTTCCAAGAATATATTATATACGTTGTTATAAGCTAATCTTCCAAATTGATCATTTAAAATTTTATTTTCATAAATAATATTACATCGAGTTTTTTTTAATCTTACGCTCTTCTTCTCACGAAATTTTATTTTACATCATTTTTTTAAAATTAGATAAAAATTTTCTTCGATTGATATCCACGAGTTTATACAAAACTCGTGGAAAATGATATTTCGAAATCGATATTTCGAAATTTTCCCAATTTGCAGAAAAGTGAAATTGAATAAAATTTGAAATGAGAAAGTATGAAAAATTGCATCGAGTATGAGCGAATGCCAGGGAATGAATAGGAGACAGGAAGCAGAAAAAGACGAGTAAAACTTATTCAGCTGACAAAATTCATTTAAATCTTTCCTAGACTGAAACTGACATACTATTTTTTTCACCGATAATATGAAATCTAATTCTTATTTTCTTTTAATGAAGGAATATTTCCAACACAGAATTTTTCGAAAAAAATAATATATAGTAAAAATTGAATTAAATAAAGAACAACAGTGGCTTGAAATTAAATTCAAAGTTTGTTTTATGGAATTCAATTATGAAAATTGTACCCGAAAATTTCAACCAATTTCAACAACTGAATCTAATTAAAACTGGAAACTAAAGCTTCACTGAAACAATCTACGTCACATTGAATCACACGTATCATTTGTTTAGCGAAATTGTGTCAAATACTATTGTATATTGTTTTGTAAAGCATAGAAAAATACTAAAGAAAATATTTCTTTCAGAAACCGAATAAATTGGATTGCCGGCGTGAAACGAGATTTGTCTGCGTACAAAAAAAGAAAACGAAGAGGAAACAAAAAGGAAAACAAAAGAAAAACTTTATCATTGAAATCTGTATGCGGTGATGATTTTACCTTGGAATATTTACTTTTCTGTAAAAGAAGCAAAATTTGAAAATAGTGGTAAGTGGAGCAAAAATTAAGAATTTGATTCGAATTTTACTTTGCGAGACACTTTCCTTGAAAACTTTTGCAAGAATGAATGTTAAATAAGACAGTGTTGAGTTGAAAAATAGGGAATTGCTTCTCAGAAAAATTACTGGACCTCAAGTTGAAAATTCACATTCTTGAAAAAAAAGTAGGTCATGTGAGAACATCGGAACAATGTAATCGCGCACAATTTACTGCCATTCGAAATTGAAAATCTTTCATTGTACCTTCAAAAGATTCTCGACATGTGAAAAATTTTTCATCTATTGTTTCCGTGGTTTCAACATTTTTTTTTTTCAATGCTACGGCACTCTCGGAAAATTAATATTATTTTAATTAGCTAAATTAATAGTACAAGAAGGAAATAATTTTTGTTTCTCATTGTTTCATATTTGTCTTAATTAAAATTAAAATTTAGAAGAAATAGAATCGAAATTAAATTTCAAATTGTAGGATTTTAAAATTAATTTTAACTTGTTTTTTGAAGCTTATCCAGTTTAAGAAATAAACTATCGAGACTACCTGGTTAAAATAGTGAAAGTGAGGGTGTATATTATTATAAAATGACCCTCGTATTTCTCATGAGTGTACAATATATGTACATACAATACGCAAACTCGAAAACCACTGCGGGGATATCAAGCATATTTCTCCATTGTTTACTTTCAACATATCCTCAAGCTGTACAAGTTACATGCAAACTTCATTTCCTTTGAACAAGTCATAAAGTATCGGCAAACAAAGTCGGAATTGTATTTCCGACTCTTGCCATATTTAGCTCTCAGTTAAATTTTCCTTTTTCAGTCTTTTCAAATTTTGCTCTAGTTATTTGGATATTTGATTATTTCTTCTAATTTTAAAATTAGTTATTTTTAATCTCCAAGAAACTAAAGATTTTAATCACTAGTTTCATTTTAATTACTTTTCAATTACTTAATTTATCCAAATTTGAAAATTTTAATTTTGGCAAATATACTTTTTAGTACTTTATTTATTTTTTCGAAAAAATTTAGACAATTTTCCTTCTTGTATTGAATTAATTAGACAATTTTTTTCCTACGATTTTTACAATTGGGAAAAAATTGTTTTAAAAAAAACTCGATTTTGATTTTAATATTTCGTAGAATTGAAGAAAAGAAAAAAAAGTATGAAAGACTAATTTGTGAATGTGGGAATTTGTTTTCTAATAAGCAAACAGGTTTTTTTTCACAAGAATATAAACGAAAGTAAATAAGTAATTTCATATTTTGCATTTTTCTATCTCGTTCATTCATCTGCAGCCTTCGATCTTATTGATTCTACGCGTCGTCACACCCAATATCCAAACTCAAGTTACTTACTTCATTTACACGCACATGATTGTATTCTTGATGACCTTTATTAAATGACCTTTTTTCCCCATTTACATTTTATGTGTGTATAAGCGCGCACTTTCCCTATTCATGTACATTTTGTTTTTTTTTCTTTTTTATTTTTGTAATTTTATTTTCCTTAATCAATATAATTTTCAATAATAATTTACCCATTAACCTCCTTTACAAATCGCTGAACTAATATTATTCAGAAAGAAAAATAAAGAAAGAGAACAAATTTTATTTTCTCTTTGTTTAAAACAGAATTTTCTTTTGCAAAAATTGAATTTCAATTTCTATTTATTTATATATTTTAATTTATAGAGTAATTTTATTATAATTTTATATACGATGTTAAAAATTTATTTTTTGTACAAAAATTATTTAAACTTATTTATAAGTTAAATTCAATTCTTTATTGAAATACATTTTTTTTCAGATTTCAGCTATAATGGAAGCCCTGGAAACTACTGTTTGGTTATGGATTTAATAACAGGACGAAAGGTATAATTCTTTCCTTATTAAATTTAAATAATTATCGAAGACTGAAATTTTTGTATTTATTTATTTTTTTATTATTTGAAAAATATGTGAAAATTGATTTGATCTTTCATGGAATGAGCCGATGGAAATAATGAAGAGTTTGACACTCTATGGGGATTTTCAAGTATTTTAATAATATAATTTTGTCAACAGGCATTTTACTTTCTGGCGTATTCGCGATTTTGTCTGACAGGTGCTCTTGTGAACTTTAAAGTGCGAAAATGTGTATGTAACGAATGAAAAACTCTCCTTTTTATAAAGAGTCGCGTTTTTTCCTACCCCACGCGGTGTAAAATGTTCGATGTCATAAAGAACCTGAAAGGAGAGAACTCTTTTTTTTTCATTTATTTTCATCACGTCTCGTAATAAAACTCTTCTCTTATCGCCCTTTTCTAACGCAGATACATTAATTGAGGAACTTAGTAATTATTTTTAAGAGACTTTTTCTAGGGTTTCGAATATCGATAAAATATCAAAATAAGCTTAATTTTTAGAATTTTCCGTCTTTTATATTCCAACGAATTCATTAAATTAAAAGAAAGGGTTTTTTCTACAAGAATGTTATTTAGAAAAATTTTACTGTCGAAAATCGAAAATTAATTTTCGAAATAGAAAGGGAAACTTTTATTTTTTATTGGATAAAATTCTTGACTTAAATTTCTTAAACGGAACAATTAACGTCTTATTTTTTACTTTTTTTTTGTAACGTCTAGAAAACTTTATGATTGATATATTATGTGAAAGATCAAATCTTTTTTCTCATTATACGAATGTGAGCACTTTCTCACGAAAGTGACGTTTCAAATTATCGTTATAAATGTTTAATGTAAACGAAATGATAAGCAACACGAGTAAAAATATTATTTATCGTCAATAAAAAAAAATATTGGGAAAACATAAAGAATAAAGAAAAAAGTTATAAAATTTTTAATTTTAAAAAATAATTTTTTTTGCTACATAATAATGTGGAGGGATATTAAAAAAATATATTTTCGGTTACTGGAATTGTGTATGAGAAAATATTGATCGTTCATATAAATGCTTCCCATGGACTGTCTGACTAAAGCCTGTTTTGTCTACTGTGAAATTTTAGATCCCTAAAATAATCTTGATTTTTTTTCTTTAATTTAGTGTATTTTTTAATATTTCTTTTGGGAAAAGAAAAATATTTTTCTATTTGTTTAATTATTAAGTTATAAGAAAATAAATAAGAATATTAAAAATTTGTTGTACAAAATAATTTTAAAACAGAACAAAAATTTATAAAATGAGAAAAATTACCTTAATATTAAGTAAAAAGAAATCTTTAAATTAAATAATTATTATATAAAATAAATATCAGAAAATTTGATAACAAATTTATATTTCAGAGATACGAGTCTTCAGGAAAAAGTCAAAAGTTCACGAAAGGGGAAAATTTGGAAAGAAGAATGGATTTCTTTCTTAAAAAACCGTCTGTCAGGTAACTTTTACTAATTACTTATTTATTATTACATAAAATTTTTACTTCTAGATAATCAAAAACTCAGTCAGAAAAAATGGAGTTTTCACCAAAATTTCTGGTTTTAAAATGAAATTTTAGATTTTTCATAATTAGTACTATTAGTGGGAAAATTAATAAACTTTAAATAAATAAAATTATTATCGTTATTATTTATTAATTTTGTAGTAAAACTGCCTAAATTATTTTCGTTTTAAAAAAACGTTTTTGACAAAAAGCAAATTTTTATTCATTATTTATTATAACAAGATTTAGAGATTTATCTGTAATTTATTTATTTATTTATTTATTATAACGACAATATAAATGTTAATTGATGACTTCCAATAAAAATTATAATGCAATTACAGGAGGAATAAAATGAAACTCAATGAGGATAAGATTAATGAAAAGTAATCAAAGGCTGAAAATCTGATCGGAAAACTAGAACAAGGGTCCAGGAAAGTTTCTTGAGAAGAGGGATGGCGGAGAGGGATTCTGTCTCTCATTGAAAATCTTGAAACGATGCCGAATCATTTTATCTTAGAGTGGTATTTGTTACTTTAGTCTTTTCTCTCCCCCTGTTTCCTTTTTAGTGACTCATCTCAGACTTGCCCTTCGACCATTGAATCGTAATAGGTGATGAGCCAAAAAAATAGAGATTGCGGAAAAAATAGCCTCCTTAAACGATATTTTATGTCATCGTAATATTAGGAAAATTTATAAAAAAGAAAATAGAGGAAAAAATATATATTTCAAGGCTAGTTGCAGAGAGTAAATATTAAATAGATCTCTAAGGACTGTTTTCCTCAATCTCAGCATCTGCAATCTTTTATTTTGCAATTTACTTCTTTTTTCTCACTCCACGAATCGCGAATTTTCCTGACTTTTCTAATTTTTGTTGTTTCTTTTCATTTTTAGTTTTTTTTTACTTTTTCTTTTCGTTCAATTTTAAATTAACTTAAAATGAAAGTTTGTTAATGAAAATGACAATTTGTCATTTAAAATTCCATTTACTGCTATATTTACTATTTTTAAATCTTCCTTTTTATGATTTACGTTAATTTTTTATTTCTAACAGAATTTATAAACGAAAAGACTTCGTACAAAATTATTTCATTGCATGGTAATTGAGTAATTAGAGAAAAATTATTGTGTAATAGAATTTTTAATTTTAATTTGTAATTACATTTTTGTTTGTAAACTAACGGGAATTTGAACTAGAACTTTTTGTTTAGAATATAATGGGAAACTTTCAGTTTAATAAAGTTGAAAATTGCAGAATTAATTGTCGATCAGATAAAATGTTGGTATAAATTAAATAATATTTATACTTTTCGAGATTGACAACGTTAATTATATTAAGATAATCTCCGAGAATAGTATAAAATATCTGACCTAAATTTTCCACTATTCTTTTAAGTTTTGTAAACAATTTTTCATTTGCATTTTATTTTTTGTATTCGTTTTATAAACTTTTCCAAATTTTTCGAAAAAACTGATTAAAATTGAAAGTTTCCCGTGAAATATAAATATAGCAGGAGATGGCAATTTTTTTATTTAAATAAACATTTTCTTTTTTGATAGAGTCGAAAATTGTGACTTACTCTTTTTTCGGGTATTTTTTTAAATTTGTGAGATGAATATTTGTAATCAGACCCAAAAATTGTGTATAATTCTGATTAAATGTGAGCATTGTGATTAAATGAATATTGTTGATTTTAGATTGGCGACGGAAGGATCGGAGAAATTCGAATATTCTTTTTGTGATAATGGAAGAAATGAAAGCAAAACGCACCAGTTTGGCCTTTGCCGAGGGTCTTCTCAAGTCGATAGGGCCCGACATATTGATGTGTCTCCTGGGTGTTGGACCCAACAGAGCTTTCCTTGCCCTGCTGCATCGTCGACGACTCGCCCTTGTTGTTCGCCAGATTGAATGGACGAATGCAAACCCACGAGGTTATTATTTCTCAATCCTTAATTTTTGTTCTTATTTGTTTCTTCCTCCGCAAATGGATCACGAGCACATTAACATTCGAAAAGAATGAGTAAGGCCCATTCTTCATCTTTCTCAATGTTGGTCCTCTTGACTCGTGATGACCTTGAGAAACACCTTCGCCCCTGAAATAGGCTCTCATTCGTATTCGGAAAAATTTTTTTTATCACTTTCTTAAACGTTCCTTTCTTTTTGTTGGTCGCTTCTTTCGGAATTTTTTCATATTTCGCCTTTTTTCACACAAACACACTGGGAAAAAAATAGAAAAAAAAGCAATTCACTTTAGATTTTCTCACCACCACACCCTGAGAATCATTTTTATTGTGGAAAATATATTTTATTTGACACAATTTTCAAGCACTGACGAGACACGAGAGATTATCAAGCTGCCCACGTTGGGCGCCATTGCGAGACGAATTTCTGAGGATCCGGGGGTTGTCGGGGGTGGAAAAGCGAAACGATTCGTTTTTCTCCCGAACACACCGGGTCAGGGACAATATATACAATTTTCTTTCTTATTTTTTTTTACTCCATCTCACGCGATGACGAGCCTTGTCACACTTTTCACTGGTAAAAAGGTCAATTTACTTTTCATAATTCAGAGTCCAGAATTTTGTGGACTTGATTTTTCTTTGACTCTATTTTTTTCTTTTCTGTTTTAGAATCGCGCCCCTAACGCACAATCGCGCGGATGTAGGAGCCACGGCGCTCCCAGTTCGATTGGTGGATGTGATGCGTGCGCATGCAACAAACCACCCTTCTTTTCACTGGGTGAAACACTGGGAGAAACCCTGAGGTTAAAAAGCCGGTATAGAATGGTTCGAGTCCAGGATGACGATGATAAGCACCGAATCCTGGGATTTGCGGTGTGGTTTGTGTCTATTCTACCCGGTAAAATAGTCGAGCATTGAAAATTATTCAAACGAAAATTATCAATTTTTTGTTTTTAGATAAAAAAAAAAAGACGTTCAATAATTCTAATCAGGGTGGAAAAGAAACGAGAATTTAAATTTACTTTTAAATATGAAGTTGAGAATTTTTGCGAAATTTTTATCTCGCGAAAGCTCTGGGAAAATGTCCTTGAAATTGTTGAATAGTTCAAGTATTTCTTCATTCACTCCCTATTGACTCGAGATATCATTGTTCCTAAATCAATTTTAAAATCAGAATACAAATTTTTTCGTTCTTTCGAACGTGGAAAATTGTTCTTGATTGTAAAATTTATTTTATTCTATTGCTTTTTTTTGCTCTATAAATTTTGCATTCAAGTATAGAATTTAAGAAAATAGAAAAAGTAGAATTGAAGTACAGTAATAAGGCATAATAGTACATTTAAAATTATTTAAAACTATTTTCAATAATAGTAAAATTAAAATTAAACTTCCAAGTATTGTAATAGTAAGAATATAAAAAAGATTGATAATTTTCAACATTTATTAATATTTTTATTGAGAGATAAAAAATATTTTTGCTTATTTTTTTTCTCCCTAAACAAATTGATGAGTTGAGTTTTTTCTTTTTCGTGAAGATAATTAAAATACGTGGGAGTTTTTATTTCTTTTATACGGGAAAAATGATATTTAGGTCGATATCAGATAGAAATGTGTAGCACACAAATATTTCTTGTATTTTTTATCATGAATTTTTCTACAATAAATAGGGGGGAAAAAAAGGTACGGATTTTCCCAACTGGACAGAAAGTTATCCGACTGACGAGCAAAAAAAAATGTGGGATGGGCGAATTTTTCGCTATAGATAAAAATATACATAGATTAGTGACCCAATTCTTGTAACAATTCAAAATCTTTAATTATCAAGGTCGGAATAGTGGTGAAATCACTGTTGGTTGCAATTTTTCCTCTATGAAACTTTTCTAAAAATTTAAATATTTTTCTACAATTTTACTAAATTTGAAAAAATTCGAATTTGTTTCCAATTTTAATAAATTTTAAAAGATTAGAATTTATTTATTTTAAGAAATTTAAAAAAGATTGTAAAGGGGTATAAACAGAAAGTTTTAATAAAGTCTTGAGTAGAATTTCAAGCCAGACAGTTTTTCCCGTTAGAGAAGAAAATTGCTTGGGAAAAGCCTTTCTGAATCTCTCCTAACAAAGTCCATGTCACTGTTTGCTTTTCTATTCAAATCCGTTCGATATAAAGGTCCGTCTTGACCTGAAAATACACAAGTCACAAGGGACATCCCCCCCTCTTCCCTCGGGGTGAATTTGGTGCATTGAAAAAAAAATTTTCTGATTAGAAAGATTTAGCGCAAAAACAAACTCGACATCGAGGACTTTTGCTCACATTTTCTATATAGTCGGACAAAAAACGTACTCGACGAAAAATTAATTTCCTCGTTGTAATAAACTTTTAAATCCCTCTGATTCATCACAATTTTTCCTCTTCTCATATTTATATTGAAAATCGTTTCTTTTATTGCTCCTGCTGGTTAATATTAATTTTTCCCGGTACCATCGAAACAATTTTTTTTTCTTTTTTACATTTCAGTAAAAAATTCTATTATTTCCAAACTTATCAAATATTTTATTATATTTAAAACTAATTAGAAAATTAGTCAATTGGACTAAGTTTTAAAAATTAAAAATTTGGAATTTCGGAAAATTGAAAAGTATTTTTATTATTGAAATATATTTCTATTTCGTTAAACAATGTTCTAATAAAATTCTTTCTCTTTTCAGAATTTGTGAAAAATTTATAGTCGAAATCGGAAAAATTGATAGAGGACTCGAAACTGGAAAAATTTATTTATGAGGGTGAATTAATTTCGTCCCCCCCTTGGATTTATGGGAGAATATTTATTAACATTAAAAATGTCATTCATTTTTGGAAGTTGTTGATGGAAATGGAAAATATTTGAACGGAAATCAATATTCGTGAAATGGGAAAATTTTCGATTGGCATTAAAGTGAATATATTGATATGCATATGCAAAGAAAATATGATAGTTGCGAAATCTTTAGAACACACCCGTTAGAGTGAGGGGTATGATTGCAATACATAGAGAGGGACAACAGTTGGTGGTATAAAAGAGGAGGGTTGAGGAAAATCGATTTCTATATAAACTATAGAGCCAGAAAGGAACACAGGAAGCATCGTCGGACGAAGCCTAAGATCCGCTTAAACCTATGTTTAAACCCCTGGCGGTTTCTATCACTTTTTCAGTCTGAGACTAACTTTCCTTTTTCACTTGAAAAGAAGGCCCCCGTAAAAATTGTACGATTCTTTTTCCTCTTTCTCACACTTGGATGAAAACTTTTTACTTTATATTACACACACACACACACACACAATATTTAAAAAAAAATTTAACCATTTTTTTACTTTGGAAAAAAAGTTGAAAAAAATGGTTAATTTGTGTTCTGAGAATTTAATTTCGAAATTGAGGAAAAAGTATTAATTGTGTATATTTTATGTTTTAGGTTCTACAAAAGAGGATATTTTTTTGGAAAAAAGTAACATTTTCAATTTGAATCTAAAATTGGCCCAATCGGATTTCATGTTCGTGTGTATGCTATTGAACGAGTAGAATGGAAAACAAATCGGGGAAAACAGTAGGTGTGCCTGAGGCCTTTGAATAACGGGATCCAACAAATAACTTTGCCACCGCATATGGAAGTACTACGGTTCACAAACAAAACCCCGTAAATCAACATTTATGGTCAGGCTTTAAAAATTTAACAAGTGCATTATTTTATCAATTTTCTTGCAATACCAACAAACTCTTTTAGATAAAAAAAGGAACTTGTTTTTCAAATTCAATTAAACAAATTAATTAAAATTTTTTTTGTCAAAAAATCAAAAGAATAAATAATTCAATAATTAGACAGAAAGGGAATAAAAATTAATTTTTTATTAATAATTAAATTTTTCTTGTTTTAATTAAAAAAAATAAATAAAGCCCAATGGATTAAAAATGAGAGATAAAAATTTCTTAACAGATTTTTTCGTTATTTTTAGCTTGCACAGTATGAAGAAAGCGGCCTTCTAACGAGAAAAAAAAATATGTGATCGCACCAAATATGGGACAGCTGACGTAATCTTAATTTTCATTATATGACATTATATTTTGTGTCAAGATCCAGAATTTCCAGAGGAATTCAAAGTAATTTTTTTTGTGCTTACTTTTATTTTTTTCATATTTCAACAATTTTTCTTTACACTGTATGGGTTTTAGCTCGTCTATGAGAACTAATAAGGCTTCTCTTAAATCTTGCCAATGACACGACCTGACGTGTCTCACGATCATAAAAGGCATGTAGTGCCTCAATAATCTTTCTTGTTACCAAGATCTTAAACAACTTTTAAATTAAACCATTGAGGGAAGAAAAAAAAATTTTTAATTAACATTTTCTAATCTCTGATAAATTTAATTTTTTCAAAATTTGAGAAAATTTACAAAAAAACTGTTTTTTAATTAGAACAAAATTTTCTAAATATATCTAAATATATTGATTAATGGAAAGATAATGGAAATTAATTAAAAATTATATAAAGTATACACTTGAAAGTAGAGAATGATAAAATATAAAATAATTTACTGCATGGAGTAAAAAAAACGTACTCGATAAATGAAGTTAGCTCTCTGTTCATAATGACTTGTTCTATTAAATCTTAGGCAAAGATCGCTTGTTGCATAACCTAATGAATTTATTATCAGAAGGCAATAGAACCATCGCGCTGAATAATGCAGGATGAATACTCCTTTCAATCGAACGGCTATAATGGAGTTAATCAGTTTAATTTACCAATTCGTGCTTTAAATTTCAAATGCTTCAGGCCAGGTCTTTTGTAATTCAATACTAATGCCACTCTGTTTATTAATTATTACCAGATCTAGTTCATTTGAATATTTCTTTTATTTCTATTAATATCGACTTTGTCAACTTTGTTATCATTTTGTGATAATTTTATTATTCACTAAAATAATTATTTTCGTGAAAATAATTATTAATTATAATAATTTATTGTGAATTAAGGGAAAATTTATTTATTTTATCTGACTTGACAAATATTATTTATTCTTTCGATAATGATGGAAATTTTTTCTTTCTTTTATAGCTATGGCAAATGAAAATGGAGCGCCTTGATAATGTAAATCAGGAAAAGGAATCGATTTGATGGAGCATCAAAATCAATGTTGAGAAAGATATACAAGAAGATAAATTTTTCCTGCTACAGATGCTCTAGGCGCTTTTCATATCTTAATGGCCTTTGAAAAAGGAATACATACCTGAAAGTGCAATTTATCTCTCTTTCTCTCTTTCTCTCTCTTCCACCTATTTGATTGCAACGAGAATGGAGGAAAATAAAAGACAGGTATTTCTCAAAATTATTTATTTCCATCTTTATTCACTATCTTCGCCTCTCTTCATAATCAATTGAATGAAATATTTTAATTCCTTCTTTTTGCTAACTTTATCAGTAACGCGAGAAATTTTATACCTGTAAATAATATTTTTTACTGAAAACTATATTTTTGAATTTCTTTTTTTTCCTTTTCAAAATCTATCGATTTTGAAAATAAAAAAATAGAAATTCAAAATTAATCTTCTTCTTCTTCTTCTATATTAATAATCGTTGTATTCCGATAATCTGTTCGCAGCTTGAAGTTCGTTGTTGTTTGCTTTTTTGTCTCCTAACTTTTTTAATAATTTATCTTTTCAAATATTTTCAATTTGAAAATTAATGTATTAAAAATCATTGAATTCTTACAGAGAATTTTGTCAAAAAATTTGAGATTAATTGAATTCCTTCGCAGAATTCAATTATTAATGAAAAAAATTGAATTCTTGACAAGAATTTGTTTCAAATTTTTAGAAATAATTGAAATCCTCCGAAGAATTCAATTATTTATGAAAAAAATTGAATTCTTGACAAGAATTTGTTTCAAATTTTTGAAAATAATTGAAATCCTCCGAAAAATTTTATTGTTAATGAAAATAATTGAAATCTTCCAAAGAATTAAATTTTTTATGATGATAATTGAATTCTTGCGAAGAAATTTATTGAAAATAATTGAAAATAATTGAAATTCTCCGAAGAATTTTATTATTTAAGAAAATAATTGAAATCATCAAAAGAATTTTACTTTTTATAAAGATAATTGAATTTTTAGGAAGAATTTTATTATTAAAATTTTTGAACGTAATTGAAATCCTTGGAAAATAAAATTTTATTATTTATGAAAATAATTGAAATCATGCAAAGATTTTTATTAAAATTGAACTCTTTCGTGAATTCAATTTTATTATAATAATAATTGAATTTTTGCAAAGATTTTACTATTTTAAAAAACAATTGAATTATTTCGAAAGATTTATTAAAATTTTGTTGTAAATAATTGAATTTTTGTAAAGAATTTTATTATTTATAAAAATAAGTGAATTCTTCAGAAGAATGTTATTATTTATGAAAATAATGGAATTCTTCCGAAGAATTCAAGAATTGTATTTAAATTTTTGAAAATATAAACAATAATAATTAATTATTTACTTAATAAGTGAATTTTTTTGAATTTTGATGAAGACATTATTCAAAAATTTATATTTGAAAATAAAAAAATTCGTAATTTGCATAACAATAATAAATTGAATGCGACATTCCGCGCGTAACATTTGCTTGTTTTTAAATGATGAATTATTGAAATTTAATTTTTTTCGTTGAAATTTAACTTATTTAAATTTATGTTATTTAAATTTAATTTACACTAAAATAAATAATTCGATACTTAATTGAATAGTTTTATAAATTAAAAATGAAGATTTTTGTGCTTTTTCGTGAACTTTTTTCTTGAGGAGTTAAAAACACTTGGCGAAAAAAAGACTTCTGTTTTTTTTATTGTCTTCGCTCTCAATGGATTTTCTTAGGTAGGAAACTTTTTTCATTTAAGTTGTGCTTGCAGGATTGAATGCTGGATGCAGGGCGCTTTATATGATTCAGGCTAAAGCTGTTGGTACGAAAGTTTCAAGTGCGAAAGGCCGGTAATACGTAAAGAAAAAAAAGGGGAAGGCCTCAAGTGTTAACATTGCTCGAGCGATGTAACACTCCCCACACGCAAATATTCTTCATCTCTTTCTCTTTCACAAGAAGGGAAACCCTCAATTTCGACTTTGAATTCATCCATCTGAATTTTCCACTATTGCGCTTTGGAAAAAAAAGTGACGACCCTTGAAAATATATCTTTTCTCCCACTTCTTCATTCAACTAATTTTCAGGTATGTTCTCTAAAAAAAATTATCGTTTTCTCGAATTTCCTGTTTTCATAGATAAAAAATCTTGTTTGATTTATCAACAAATTATTTCACTTTTTTCTTATTCGAGTAGTTTTTGTTTTTTTATTCATAGTATTATAGATTTTCTTTAAATTAATCACTATAATAAAATTTTTCGAGAATTTTTTAACGGGGGAAAAAATTGTTTTATCGCAAGGAACCCCTAAAATAATTTTAATTTGAATTTGATGATTTTGCAGCTCCAAGGGCGTTACTGTGTGTGGAAATTTTAATATTTTAGCCATGAAGAGAACGAGTGAAGGGATGCAAAGAGGAAAAAAAGGGTGACTGGGTCTCTTAACTACTATACACAAGTTGCGGTACCCCGGAGGGAAGTACTCACAATTAACGCGGTAAGACTGCAAGAAAATAGAGAGAGACAGAAATAGAGGGAGTTTGAATATTTGTCAGGGGGATCTAACGGAGTCAGGGTGAATTTCTTCCACGAGCCGGAAGCTTAGTCATCGTTTGTCCATTGTCACCATAAGTGCACTGCCATGTAAAACCAGAAAACGAGACCTGAATATATAGGGAAAGAGAGAGAGAGTGTCTCATCCCGAAAACAATTTCGAACTCCCTCTTTTTCCAATGACATGCGTCACTTTATCTCGCAAATCTTCATCATAGATCGACGCACATTTGAAATATTTAATCGTTACCCAATAGTTGAAAAATTTCCAATTTGGATTTCCAAAAATCTAAACAATTTCTTTTAGTTTTAGTTTTATTTGTAATTTTTTTATTTTTCGTTGATTTAAATTCATTTTTATTGACTATTTTTTGTTCAGTTAAATATTTTTCATTACTTTAATTATATTTAATCAGCAGTCCGTTATTTTTCTTGTATTTTTAAACTTTATTTACTTTTTCATCTACTTTTATTATCATTTTTAATGCTTTTATTAATTAATTTAAAAAGTATAGTTTTTACTTTCTTTTATTAATTTTTTTTTCTATGCTTATTAATCAAATTCGTTGAATATTAAAAATCTTGCGCATCAGGTGCGTTGCAAACAAATTGTTATATTAAATGAAAAGATTTGAAATCAAGAATTACCTTTGACGGTAAGATTTTTGATTAAGTTAATAGTCCTCTAATTATCATAATTACTTAAATGATCTGCGCGAATACCGTGTGTGTACTAAAGAATGTTAAGCACCCTTCGACGAACTGATCGCAAACGATGCGTTTGCAATGTAATTAATTAAAGCACAAAATCGTGATTACTGAACTTGAGAAAATTGTTTGAAAAAGTAAAAATAAAATTAAGCCAAGGCAATGGGAATTATATATGTTCGACATTTTTTTTTTATCCAATTTGCCAAAACCATTTTTCAATGACAGACACACACTTATTACTTAATCCCCCGGGTATCAATTTTTCCCTTATCCCTTATAATCATAATCATTAGGAGTTTAGACCTTCCCATTTAGATATTGACCGTGAGAAATTAAATTCAAATTTATTATTCATTTCAAATACATTTTGTCCCTTTTTTTCAATCTTATAATGTTTATCGTTTTATTTACAGTCGAATTATTAATTTGATTGATATTTAAATTCAGTAAACATTAATAATTAATATCTATTATTTACATTATTGGTTTTTTTTTATTTCAAGTTTAATGTTTGCAATATCGAGTTGTATATTAAAATCCATAAATTTAATAGTAATTTTCTTTTTTAGGTAATTTTCCTGAAAATTGGGTTTTCAACTTCTGGAAACGACGATATTTGGATTGCAAGGAACATCATTGCGGTGGAAAATGAGAAAAACAAGGGGTGAAATGAAACGCCGCGTGTAATTAACGTAGAAAAGCTGAAAACGAGACGAAAGAAAGCAAAGAGAGGGATATATCACCCTCATCCCTGCAGACACGTGTCACCAAAAAAATTTCAAAGAACTGACCAAATTGACCACTAAAAAAGTACACGTACATCAGGTCAGGTTAAAAACTCGATTTTAAATTCTTTTATTACAAACATTGACAATAATATAATTTTTGATTAATAGGAACAATGAAAAGAAGAACAAGAATTTCGAAACAATTGTTTGAAATTTGGAAAAATAGTTTCGAAAATGGATTGTTTAATTAATAATTAATAGACTTTTCCTCCCTATGGGAATTAAGAAGTGGAATATTTAAAAAGTGAAATCCACTTGCTTAGCGCCAGTTTATTCCTTTCACTTTTTAACCCAGTTCCATTGTTAGTGTTACTGACCGATTCCACTTGTCGTTGACGATCACATTCCACTTTTGCAGTCGATTCATTCGACTCCATGCATCCTTGGAAATTCTGCCTTTTAATTGACGTGAATTCCTTTCTTATTTTATTTTCATGGTAAAATTTAGTTTTGGAAAATTCTCTTTTTTTCTTAAAAAAAAAACATTTGGAATAAATTTTATTCCCTCCAATTTATTGAAAACTCTTTGTCAATATCGAGAAATTGTTTGCGATGAAAGAGTAGTTTTGATTCACCATCAAAGCCATTAATCATTTTTTTACAAACAGCTTCCGTTGACATTTTATTGGCAATTTGAAACCTTAAATAAATTGCAAAAAAATTTGTCCAGTGAATAGAGAAATCTGACAGAATATTTAAAATTGTTAACTTTTTTCTCTCTTTCTAAATCAGTTTTTGAACTAGGGAAATTTTGAAAAATTCTTGAAAAATTGTTTTGTTTCTCTCACGCGCTCTCTCTCTCTCTCTCTCTCTCTCTCTTTTTCTCTCCCTCTTTGACAATTAACTATGGAATCTACAAATTGCGTAAAAAACGAAATGACGAGTTTTATGTGTGTAATGATTGAAGGTGTAATACACTCTCTTCACTACTGTGATCAAAGACTCTCTCAGCATCTGAGTCGACTAGGACTTCGATATATCGTCAGTACACTTTCAAGATCCCGCGAAATAACATTGTTTAACTTTTTCATTCACTAAAAATTTTGTTATGAATACGTTGAATTTTCATTTTTAACGTTACAGTTCTTTGGTGATTAAATTTTTGTCATGCACACGAAGGATTAAAATCTTCTTTTTCTTTTAAAGAAAATATATATTTTTATTTTATTTAAAAAAAAAAATGTTTATTAAAGTGATTTGTGTGGTGTTGTTTGTGTGTCTTGCGTCAGAGACCTTCGGCAAACCCACAATTTATAAACGTAATGAGGATAATATTTATGAACCAGGTGATTCATCAGATGAAATTTTAGTTAAAAGTGTTTATTTTCATTTACTTTTCATTATTTATTTATCTATTCAATTATTTATTTCAACAGTCGCATTTTTGAGTCGTTTATCCGTTCTAAAGCTTTCTAGAAAATTTTTTCTATTATTATTTTACTGTTTTATTTATTTTTATTTTTCACATTTTATGAGTTTTTAGTTTTAATCTTTAATTTTTAGTTTTTCTGTAGTCCTTAGTATTTACAATTTTTTTTTTGTTAACTTTAGACAAACTTCTGTTAGTTTCTTAATGTTTATTGAAAAATTTATTCTTCATATCATATTAATACTTTCGTTGAGAAAAATATAATAAAAGAAGTTGTATAATAATGATGAATACTTCCTCTTTTGCTTTCTTCGCTTTCTTTAAAATCCGACGAATTTGTGGAAAAATATTCCTTTCTAGCTTCTTACGTTTTTCATATTTTATTACACATAAGAGGAAGAATGAAATAATAATTTTTCTTCTTTTACTTTTCAAGCAACTAATTATTTCATTGAATTTACTAACAATTTTTACAGAAATTTTTACATTTCTAATGTTTTGAAATCATAAAGTCGGTCGCTTTCTCTATTTTTCAAGATCATCCTACAATTTCCTTCATTATAGATCTCGTTACAAGTTATAGTTTCAGAAAAAAATACCAATTTGGAAATTACTTTTTCCGTTTAGAAATAATATTTATTCTTTTCTTTCGAATTGCAACACATATTTTGTTTAATTCTCAAGAACGTGAAGTGAAACATTTTTCAAATTTCCGAATTAAAAAAATTTAAATTTCGATATTTTTGAACTTTCGAAATCTTTTCCTCTAAATTAGAATGCAAATTTGCATTTTGACGAAACAATTACGTCTGAGAAATTCGTTCCACGCTAATTTCGATGCCTATTTGAAGATGAAATGAGATTCGTTTTTTGAAAAATAGTCGGAAATCGTGGGATCGAAATCACGCGCCTAGGAGAGAGAGAAAGAGAGAGAGAACGTGAGAACGAGTACGAATATCTCGTGTGGAATAAATTGAGACTGTCGTCCAGATTAATTAGCACAAGAGCCTCATTGCAAACATTTTCACAATCTTTTTATTCGAGAATAATATGTAAAAAAAAATTAAAAAATCAAATCACAGAAATATTAGAAATCGAATCACAGAAATATTAGAAATTAAATAACAAAAAATTAGAAATTAAATCACTAAAATTAGAAATAGAATTACAAAAAAATTAGAAATGAAAAAATCGCCATATAGAGAACGAAAAATAATTTTTTTTAATTAGATTCGTGTTGACAGGTGGGTATATAACGGGATGATGATGTCAATTTGCGTAGGTTACGATTATAGCAACGTGATTTCAAGTGCGTGATACTGGCCCTCACTTAAACGATTTACTGTATAATAAGGATTTGAAAAATGATTCTTGGAAAGAGTTAGAGAACCAACAGAAGCGAGGCAAACGATTTATTTATTGCTATTTTTTCTTTTTTCTTTTCTATATTGCAAAAACCATCATAAAGTCATTCGTGAACACTAGCACTCAGGATAGATGCGCGTAAAAGTACAAGTGCTTTGAATTTAAATTCTTCTTATTAGAAACCTTTTGAATAGACACATTTTCAAAATTTTAAAATTAGTTTTATTCTAAAGTAGAGTTATAAATAAGATAATTAATTACTGTTTTTAATAAAAATAGTCTATTTTAATTGATTTTAATTGGTTTTAAAAAATCACATGATTTGAAATGGAAATATTTTCGCGCTACATCTACGTCACGCGTATGACGTCACAAGTTGGCTGCAAAACTAATGTAACATGCAAAATGTCAGATTCAGAGGTAAAAATTAGACAAAGCATTTCGAAACGTTGGTGTTTTGTGCCTGGATGCACAAATACAAATTTAAAAACACCAAATAAATTATTTATTTGTGTTCCGAAAGGAAACGAAAGAAAAAAATGGATGAAAGTAGTGAGGCGAGATCCAAACGAATGTTCTTTAACATCAGTAATGTTTTGTTGTGAAGACCATTTCACAGTAAGTATATATTTTTGCGTTAATTACTTTTAGGTTTAAAAACATTTCTAAAAAATGTGATAGTTAATATATTTATATAAAGTTTATAATAAGAAAGTTAAAGAGATTCCTAACCTAAAATTATGTTATATTATATTGTGTATTGATGATGTCAACAATCAATTATATTTAATTACATTCTATTTTTACCATTCATAAATATAATTAATTTGAAAATATATACCGAAAGAAAGTAATGCAAATATTTTATACAGTTGCAGGATGATTTAGAAAATTACATGAGAGTAAAATTGGATCCAACCTCGAGAATTTTACTTAAAAAAGGAGTAGTGCCGCATATTTTTGATTGTCAAGAGGATCGTCAACGAGCATTTTCTAAACCTAAAAGACGAGCAATTTGCAAGCTTACTAATGTAAGAAATTTAAATGAAATGGAACAGGAGATGGCTAGAGAAAATTTTGAAGTCGAATCTGTGGTCAATGATAAGAACTTGCTTTCTCTGGAAAATGAGGAAACTGAACAAAATGTAGTTAATGAAAAAAATGAGTTTCTTGCACAATTTAATGTAAATAATATCACTGAAAAAAAAGATTGCGGTGTTCAGACATTGCAAATTCAAAAACCATATTATCGCAGTAAAGGCACTTCCTGTTGTCCAAAAACAAAAAATGTGGCATGTTCACCTATTAAACAGTTAAATAAGCAGACTTTAAATAATAATAATATAAGTTTAGATTCACGGAATTGTGAACAAACCTCTGAGCCTGATTTACAAATAAATTCAACTATAAGTAGCACTAGTTCTATTTTATGTTCGTCTTGTGCATCAACAAGAAATTCGGATATAACGTACATTCCTGATAACGAAGAACTAAGTAGAGAAGAATCTGCGTTCTTAGACTGTGAAAAAAAGGAATTATATCAAAAAGTAAAAATGATGCAAATTATGGATCATCCGAAACTTTTCATGTGCATACCAACAGAAGCTATTTATATATTGAAATTGTTAAGCGATGAGACTAAAATTAATATTAAAAATATTTGCATCGTATTAACAAAAATGAAGACCAATGATTCTTTTGAGAGGATAGGAATTGAATTCGGACTAAGTACTTCTGAAGCAAATAAAATTTTCCGACAAAGTGTACCTCTATTAGCAAATTGTTGTAAACAATTAATTATATGGCCAGACAAAGAAAAAATAAAAGCTCTTTTGCCAATAGCTTTTCGATCTAGATATAGCAATGTTCAAAGCCTCCTTGATTGTTTTGAAATTTCGACTCAGAAACCCAGTAATCCAGTTCATCAAGCTCTTACGTATTCCGAATACAAAAAAGGCAATACAGCAAAATATCTTATTTCATCAACTCCGGATGGCCTTATAAATTTTATATCAGAAGGTTTTGGAGGAAGAACATCGGACGTATTGATAGTAGAAAAATCGAATTTTTTAAATGCCTTGCCACCAAACTCGGCAGTTATGGCTGACAGAGGTTTTAAATTTATTGATAAATTTCTACAAACAAAAAACTGTACTTTGGTACGTCCACCTAGTGTTAGTGCTAACAAAAAATCATCTAAAGAACAAGTAATTGAAACTAGAAGAATTGCAAGTTTGAGAATTCACATAGAGCGTGTTATTTGCAGAATAAGATATTTCGAAATATTCAAGCCTCATGCTTGCATTCCTATTGAAACTTTGGATATCATTGACCAAATGCTTGTAATTGCAGTTAGCATAATAAATCTTCATGCAGTCGTTATAAGGCAATAAATCGCAAAGTAAATTTTGTTGTCCTTTTTTAATATAAGTAATATTTGTTAAAAGATCGTAATACATTACGAATTTAAAAATACTAAAATTATAGAAACACAAATATTCTTTTAAAAAGTAAAAAATACGGCATTTAATTTATTCACTTAAAAAGTAATTTACATTTATGTAATGTATTGAAATAAAATATACATTAGTAACATGTTATAAATATTTTTTGCTTCTCCTAACAACAAATACCTAGTTGTATAAAACAATCGAATTTTTTCAAATAATTTATGTAAATCTTCATTTTATTTCTCAATAAATTCGTTATTTCTCGATAGACTCAAAAAGCACTGGAAAAATATTTTTTTTCCAAAATGTCATGGCCTCCATTATGATTTTTTTAATATATTTTTCATTATAATTTATCACATTAATGGAAACGTTTTTGGAAGTTTCGAAGTCATGATTTGCCATGCAAAAATACCCTTTCACTTTTTTCGCCATTAACATTTGCAATTGTATCTGAGCTAAGTACTTGTCATTGATTTTATGTTTTTTTGAAATATAACGATATTCGGCTTTTTCTGACATCGGACATTTAACCTCTACAACGAAGTTTTCTCCTATTCCATCAGGAGAAGCTCCAATTGCTGGATATTTATCATTTAATAGCAATCCACATTTTTCTACTTTTATGTTTTCAGTTTCTTCTAAAACTCTAAGAACTTGATTCTCTAATCTTCGACCTCTCTCCATAGCTTCATTATCTCTCAGTTTCGACACTCCCATTATCCTATTTGTTAATGATCCATCGACAGTTTTACATTTAGAAGCTTCGTGAATATTTGAAGCAGTTATCCTACCATATCTAAGTTCAAACCATAAAGTCGAATTGCTTTGATCCCTCGTTAGTTTTTCTACTAAATCAATTAAATTTGCATCCAGAATATTTTGTGCAAAATCTACAAATTTCAAAACATTTTTATCATTTTTTTGGGAAAAAAAATTTATCATTAAATGATGCATTGATGCAGTTTTCTCGAGATTTGTAGGCAAAAAATATCTGGATAGCTGACAGTCATGATTATGTCCTTTCATTTGCTCTACTACTTTATTTAGAAAACTATTGTCACTTTGAAAATCAATATTTTTTGGTTTCTTTATGTCTGTTAGTCTTAAATATTTTAAACTCATGACTGCATTTGATAAAGTAGGTTTTTTCCAATAACAAATAGTGGATGTAGGAGAAGGTTCTTCACTTCGACGATGCAGCCACATGAGAAAAGCAATGCCATGCTTGCAGCCACCTAAAATATAATTGCAGAATAAAATGAGTCTAAAAAATTACTTTTCTCAATATTAATAACTAAAGAATTTATGTCAGCACTGCAAATGTGCAAAAAGGAATTATAAAAATATATTTTTCTAATGGTATAGTTATTACCTGCCGATGCTGCGCAATCATGACATTCGACTTTTTTAATTTTTTCGTTTTTTTCATCCACTGTCACGGATACCACATACGGTTTGTTTCGTACCCTATGTTCAGGACAAATTTTCCCTCGAACAATGCAAGAGGACCTATTTCTGCTAAGTTCTACATAACCAATTGCCTGGTCTCCATATTCTTCACGTTCGGATCTGTATATATTATAAATATTATATTATAAAAGTAATTAAATTAACAGAGGTTTATATAAATTAAATATCTAAATAATAATGAATGGCTTTTATTTTAATTAAACATAAATAGCACTTTAATAAATTAAACAATAGCAGGTAAAAAAATATATTTTTATTAACTTAGAGGTTATGTTACTTTATTTTGATTTTGTTTTTTCAAATGAATGTTTTTAGTGTATAGTAAAATGAATAAATACTTTTTAAAAACAATAGAAATTAAAGATATCCTATTAAAATAAATTATTATTAAATAAATAAATTATTGAAAATAATAATTAAGATTTATAAAAGATATATTACTTACTTTTTTGCTTTAACTCCACGAGTTTCTGCTGCATTAAAAAAATCACTCTCAATAAAAAAGTCACTGACCATTAAAACAGTCACTTTGGGCAAATTATCTGATCCAGCTTTTATATATTCAGTCATATTTTAATCAATAATTATTTTTTTTTAAACAAACATCAAAATGTACAACAAACTCAATGTTGTGACAGTTTGCAGCCAACTTGTGACGTCATACCCGCATCAGCCAATAAGAAGCCGTACAAAATCACGTGACTTTTACATTGTTATTTATGCTTCTTTTTTTATTAATTATAATTAATTCAATGAACAAAATATGTTTTAAACCATTTAATATAAATCTACATTAATTAAAGTTTATTATAAAAAATTAATTTCAAAAAAAAAATTTTTGAGAAATGAGTCTATTGAAAGATTATAGCGTAATTTTCTAGAAAATGAGAAATAATAATGATTCGACTAAAAGTGCAATTACATTTATTGTGAGAAAAATTTTCTCTTTTTTTGTATTATTACACCAGTGAAATTTTAATTCACGATAATTTGAATTATTAACTTTTTTTCATTTAGTTTTTTTTTGCAATATTTTTATAATTTTCGTGCCTCTTTTTTGTAATTTTATTTTTTTAATTATGTAGAAGGATTTTGTGAAGAAAAATGAAAAAATCGTTTTTCAAATTTGATATAAAAATAGAATTTATGTAATATTTAATATAATAATAGTTTGAGGAGAGATGAATTATTAAATAGAACTCAATTCTATCATTAATGTCAGAGAAACTCTCGTTATAATTAAACAAATGCCTTTAACGAGAGAGGTGATGACGATGCCTCTCAATTCTCAAATCAATCGATATTCGATTAAAAGCATTTAGTAAATATTTTTTGAGGCTCTACATTTTGTTTTACTTGAAAGGAATATTTTACATTCAATTAATTTTTATTATTTAAAATGAAAAAGTCAATTCCTAATGAATGTGAAAAAATAGAATATTTTGAAATAAAGAAATTTATTAAAAAATAAAAAGAATTTATCTTTCAGAAAAAGGGAAATTTTTTTTTTATTTTTCATTTATTGATTGAATTCTTTTAATAGTTAATTAATAATTAATAATTTAATAATTCTTTTAAAGTATAGAATTAAGTTTTTTTCTTTAATATTTAATTTGTCTTTTTTTAACAGTAATGGTTCCGGTATCTTCAACGGTTATACCTTTGCCAGTCTACAAAGTTGGATATGGATTTGGTTTTGCTTCAGACAAAAAATTTAAGCCCGACGATAAAGTGAAATTAATAACAGGTGAAAATGCTCTCTTTTGTTACTATCCATTATCATTACTTATTTTAAATGAAATTAATCAAATTTCTTTCCTTTAATTCATTTTCATTGACAAATAATACGATTTTTAGAACTTAATTCTAAAATATCAAAATAAACTAATTTAGCAAAGGGCTTTCTGATTATAAAATTGTGAAGAAATATTTCATTTTATAGGACTAGTGCTCGCCTGTTTTTTGTGTTTAGATTTGAACTAGATAAATACAATTTTTATGCTCTCATTAATTTGCCTCTGACGCAATAATAAAATTTTAATAGGCATGCCGTAAGAGATTTGGAACCAGTCTTTTCTCCGTCAGACATGTATTTTAATATCCAGTTTTAAGAATTACATTAAAATATATGTTGTGCAGGCGGATATTTTAGTTCACTATAAAAATTAGAATTTTTCTTTTTAACAAATTTGTTCATAGTCATAATCTAATTTAATTATTCATTTACAAATTTGTTTATTTTCAGTAAATTTAATTTCAAACATTATGTTTATTATAAACTCTGAGTATTAATTTAGCTTTTCTAATTCTTCATAATAGAAAAAATTTTGTTAATATTGTTGTTTTGTTAATTGTTTTATAAATCGTCGAAAAATTTAAAATAATTTTCTTTTGTTATTTCTAAATCAGAATTTTCTTTACATTACAGTCAAGAACATTGAAGAACACAAAGTTGTCAAAAAATTGTGAAGAGAGCTACAACAATCAAGATGTGATTTGTCAACTGAAAGAACTATCGGAGAAAAAGCTGAATTCCGAAAAACTTACTAATTTTGAGAGGAAAAAGTCATTTAAGTTTCTATAAAAGACTAATGAGCTAGTAGCAATTAAATTTAAAGATATAATGAGTAAGAAGAAAATACGTATATTTTGAAGAAATATTTCATATTCGAGTATTCTTGACTTCTTAAATTCAACTAAACTGAAATTTTATTAGCTTTCAAAGTACAAATCCTGGACTGAAAACTTTTCCAGCTACACACCAAAAAAACGAAAAAAGTTCTGTGAATTGAAGAAATTTAAAAACATTCTCAACAATAGTATAAAATTTCGAAAAGAGCAAAATCAATGTTCAACTTTTAAAATATGCAAAAATGATAAGAAAACTATTCTTTAAATTAAAATCTTGAAACTTTGTAAATTTAAATTTAAATTTTAAATTGTAAAACAGATTGTAATTATTTTGTAAAATATATTAATACACTAATTCAATAAAAAAAAGAATCTAATAATTCAATTCATATAACAGAAAATATAAATTTTTGTTTTGATAAAAGAGCTAATGTGTAATTTATAGTGATAAAATAAGATTATTTTTTTATACAAACGTAATTTTATTGAATACTATAGTAATATCTTGTTTTTATATTAAAAATGAGAATTTGCAGTAACTTGAAAATACAAAAATTCGGAAATTTTATTTCTGCAAATTATATTGACAAGTTAAATTGAAAATAGAAAAAGAAAAAAAAATGTCTTACTTAATACTGTCAATTATTGTACTTATGTTGTGTCCATATTTTGTTCCGCTGAAAAAAAAGAATTAAACGAAATAAACAAAAATACTAATATTTTTTTACTTTGTTGATACAAAAAAAATTTTAATCAATTTTACTTACTCATTTCATTAAACATAAAATCATCCTGATATTCTTTTAAGAATTGTGTCGATCTATTCTCGTCAACGAATAATGAATAAACTCGCTTTACGTCTTCGATACCAACCTGAAATTAATTTTTAATTTGAAATACTACGATTATTAATTTTTAATACAAAATTATTATTTTTCAATTCAAAATTATTGATTTTTAATTCAAAATTAAAATTTTAAAAACTTAAAATAGTAAAAATAATTTTTAAGTAATGATGTGATGAAAAAGTATTAGAATACCTCGGTGCTTTTTCTCTTGCGACTAACGAGCGACGCAGTGGTAATTAATTGAATAGCATATCTCAAAGACGTTTCCAAAGCAATGCGAGTAAGTACCAATAATGCGTCGTCCGTCATTTCGCAATCTTCCTCCTCACATCTAATTTTCAAAATCTCTTTCAATTCCTTCTCCTCATAAGGTTTAGTTGGAACGATAATCATACGATCTAATAAATCAATTGGCATTCCATGAGCACTTTTGTAACATGTGCCTCTTATTCTCGTAATACCTGCAGAATAAAAAACATTTTTCTATATTCATTCTCTATATAAACATTCTTCTATTTCTATTAAATATAATTTTTCTATTTTTACCTCGATTTGTAGCCATAATAACAACAGGAGCCATATCGTTCTCCAGGGCACGATTTAAAAACGAAAAACACTCAATATCGAGCATGTGCACTTCGTCAATGAACAAAACTCCAGGTACAATTTCCGCTTTCCCTTCTTCTCGCCATTCGGAGATTTTTCCATTAATTTGTTCTCGGACTTCGGATTTAATTTCACCAGTGTCGCCGGAGAAGAGAGCAAGAAATCCATGTGTTCTACTGTTAATAACATCGATCTCGTGAAGACTAACTGTGTGAACGACTTCTTTTCGCTTTTGTAATTCACCTTCTGGACATTGAACAAATCGAGTCTGTGCTCCAGTTGCATCATAATCACGAGCCCTGGTGAAAGAGCGACCGAGTCTGTTTATCTTCCCTGTTGCCTTGTCTATTGTTATTACATCGCCGGCTTGAACCTTTAACAAAAGAAAAATTCGGTAAAATTTTCAAAAAAGGAAAAAGGAAAAAGGAAAGAAATCAATATTTACCTTCTCCTTCATCAGACTATCAATCATTTTATTTCCCAGGTCATAAATCGTCTCCATTTCCGTTGTTTTCAAAGTAAGTTTACCAACTTTCGCCCCAACTCCAGTTGCTGGTCTGTCAACTTGAATTTCAACGACTTCGCCTTCGATAATTTCTGTTTCCTCCTTAATTCTCACGCCAATTGATTTGCGAAAAGCTTGCGTTAATGCCTCGGTTTTACTCATTTCTAGGGAATAGATTTCGGAACCTGCCATTGATGTGAATGGTGTGTCTTGACCAAGGGCTTGAGCAAGACCCATGGCAATGGCAGTTTTACCGGTACCAGGTTGTCCAGCTAATAAAATTGCTCTTCCCGCAATTTTACCATCCTTAATCATTTCCAGAATAACTCCCGTGGCTCTTCGAGCCATAAGCTGTCCGACCATTCCCTGTGATACCTGAAAATGGAAAATAAAATATTAATAAATATTAAAATTAATAAACCATTTAATTATTCCCTTTTCTACTCACATTTCGAGCTTCTAAACTGTCGTTTAAACCAAGACCTCTTATATGAGAATGTGCGCCAATTCTTTCGATTCTCGTTATCTCGCGAACTTCCTGCACTTTTGCTACAGCCACAGACTGAAAAATAATAACAATTATTATAATTACTAGCAAATGTTACGCAATTATAAACTACTTTACTAATTATAATTATTCTTGTTTATTAACTTCAAAAAGAATTTCATTTAATAACATTTCATAAAAGAATTCAATTTTTAAAAAAAATTTTAATAATATTTTTCGAAAAAATTCAATTATTTTATAAAATTTTAATAAAGTCTTCGAAACAATTCAATTATACATATTTATAAATAGTAAAATTCTTTGCAAAAATTCAAATATTTTTAATACAATTTCAATAAGAAACAAAAAAGCAAACAACTAAGTTCAAACTGCGAACAGATTAACGGAATACAACGATTATTATTACAGAATAATAATAATAAGAAATAATAAAAATATATTTGAGTTTAGATTTGAAAAACTTTGAGGTTATGTTTGCCGTTTGTTTAATCGATTATTGCTCTGATGTATTCTTTGTATTTATATAAAATAGAAAACGAGTAAAAAATAAAGGAAATCGCACTATTTCAATAAAAATTAATAAATAAGTTCAAATTTCAAATTTGGAAAATGAAAATCATGAAAATCGAGGTAAAATTTAGAGGTTACGGCGCGGATACAATTTCAAAAGTATAAAAACATAATTACTTAATTTCAAAACGAAATTCTTTTTCTCTTGACAAAAGAACTTTAAATTAAACTACTTACTGCCATGTTTTATCTATTTTTCATGCAAATTTCTCGAAAATAAAGCCGGCTAGGAAAAATTCGCGTTTTGTCACAAAGAAAAATATTTTTTTTCTGCATAAACACGCATGCGTCACGACGCCCGCGATATCTAATGGCAACGGGGAGAAATAAAAAAGAAGATGTTCACAGACGCAGTTATACACACATGTACAAATATCAACGTAATAATCCCACAATGTGTGTGCACTGTCTACCCGGCACACACGTGTCTGACAAGAAAGTGGAGTTTATAATTTATTAAGTGTAATTTAAACCAAAATCAATTAAATTCATCAGGACGAAAGTACTCAAGACTTGTGAATAATGTTTTGAAAGGAAGATATTTTCACTGAAGAATACCCCTTTTTTTCTGGAGCAAGACTGATTCATCTTTTTAAAACTAGGGATACGTTTGACCTTTACTGTCTTGCTTGACCTTCAGATCTACCCTGAAAAAACTTTCATTCACTCTATCTGCTCAAAAAAGGTAAATGACTCTCATAATAAATTTCTTGTATTTTAGGAATTTGTGCAAAAAAGACAATATTTTTCTACTTTTGAAAAAAAACAGGGTTTTTGGACTTTCCTCATTGTTCATTTTTTAAAGAATGACCCATTAACTTGTTTATTACGAAAGGTTCAGAGATTATCATTTTGATGACTGATTACAATCAATAGTGATCATTCAAAAAAGTTTTATTAACAAGATTTATCTCTTCATAATACAATAATGAAATATTTCAAAATTGATTTAAATTAAATTGGATAAGAATTAATATTTGTATTATTGGATGAACAATTGAATTCAATTACAATAATTGAATAATTTTTTTCTGTAATTTAGAATTATATTTTTAATTATTAATTATTAATTATTAAATATTAAAAATTAAATTATTAATTAAGAAATTAGTTATTTTTTTTAGAAAAGGTCCAAAATGTCGAGCAGGGAACGGGCATCGCGAAGATTTTATCGTCTAGACAGTACAAATGATCTACTGGGAAATATGGATCGTGGACAATCAGCACAAATTGATAATCGATGGAATTTTGAAGTTTCCTGGGAAGCTGTAAACAAGGGTATGTAATTTTAGTTTTGGAGAACAAGGATTGAAATTATCAGTTAAGTTATTAAGGATCCAAATTTATTTAAAAAGTGATTTTTTGGTGAAATTCCTCTTTTATAGTTGGCGGAATTTACACTGTGATTCGATCAAAAGCATATGTTTCGACTGAGGAAATGGGTGATCAGTACATTTTGATGGGTCCCTATAAAGAAGCGAGTGCAAGAACTGAAGTTGAAGAAATAGATTTTCCATCGAATAGTCCACTGAATAAGGCAGTTCAAATAATGCGAGAACAAGGTTTCAAGGTACGATTTCCGATTTCAATTTTTTTCAGGTTTCAACTTCTCTTTTTATCGTTCGTTGAAAATCTTTCTATTAAATTTTCTTTGCGTAAATTTCTCATTAATAGTTCAAACAGGAAGTCTTTCTCATTGAACTGCCTTGGCAATGATGTGCATTTTAACGCAATTTGGCATTTTTCCAAGCGTCTAGGCAATTTTAAATCAGGGTCAGGTTCAATATTTGTCAAAACAAATTTATTGATACGCTTTTATCATTTCTATTCAATTTTTACGTATTTATTAATTTCTACTAGAGAGAAAGAGTGTCCTAATTTTTTTTCATCCGAACAAAATACAGAGAACGAAATTTTTTATGGATTTAATTTAAACTTTCGAAATTGCTTTTTTTCAGGTCGTTACTGGTACTTGGTTAGTGGACGGAAATCCACAAGTAATATTGCTGGACATTGGAAGCGCAGCCTGGAAATTGGACGAATATAAATCAGAACTTTGGAGCACGTGTCATTTGGGAATTCCTCACTTGGACGTTGAAGCTAATGATGCAATTATTCTTGGCTACTTGGTCTGCCAATTTATTTCTGAATTCAGGTAAGTACACCAAAAAAATATTCTTTTTTTCTCATTTTTATATTTCAAAAAATTAAAACGCAGGAGAAATTAAGTATAAAGAACAAATGTTCTTTATTTAAATGAAGTAAAAATTAAAATAAAGGGATTACAGGAAATAGAAATACAGGAGGGAAATTAATTGTTTAAGTAAATAAATTTTAATTTAATTTGAATACAATAGTATAAGTTCCTCATTTTTTTCTTATTGAAACGAAAATGATAATTACGATTACGACTTACAGAAAAGCCGCGGAGGAATTCTCAACTGCTCCGCCGAGAGTTGTCGTTCATTGTCACGAATGGCAGGCCGGTGTTGGATTAATAGCTCTAAGAACAAGACACGTCGATGTTGCCACTGTTTTTACGACACATGCCACTTTACTTGGAAGATATCTCTGCGCTGGAAAGATTGATTTTTATAATAATTTGGATAAAGTAATCTAAAAGAAATTATCATTATTCTACTTTTGAGAATGGATGAAAAAGAAGATTTTTTATTTTCAGTTTAACGTTGACGAGGAAGCTGGTAAACGTCAAATTTATCATCGATATTGTATGGAACGTGCGGCAGCTCATCTCTGCCATGTTTTTACAACAGTCTCCGATATTACTGGTCTTGAAGCTGAACATTTGCTCAAAAGAAAACCCGACATTATCACGCCAAATGGACTGAATGTGAAGAAATTTTCCGCTTTACATGAATTTCAAAATTTACACGCCGTTAGCAAGGAGAAAATACACGAATTCGTGAGGGGACACTTTTATGGGTAAATTAATAAATATTCATTTCAAAAATGAAATATTTTTCTATTTTAATTTTTAATTCTCTTTTTTCTATTTAAATATTTATTTTACGTTACAGACATTATGACTTTGATTTAGACAAGACTCTGTATTTTTTTATTGCCGGACGGTATGAATTTGGAAACAAGGGCGCCGATATTTTTATTGAAGCTCTAGCGAGATTGAATCATTATTTGAAAAATTCAAAACCTGACGTGACGGTTGTTGCATTTCTCATTTTTCCAACGCGCACAAATAATTTTAATGTCGAGTCTCTTCGTGGTCATGCTGTAAGTAGGAAAAACTACTTTTTACATTCTACTTCTAATGATTATTTTTTTCCTTAGTTATTCTATTCTTCATTATAATCTTTTATAATAATTCTTTATTATAATCTTTTTATAATAATTCTTTATTATTATTATATATCTGCAAATTAAATTCTAATTATTGATTAATATTAGGAACTTTTTGTTGTTTAGTAATACAGACTACGTTTCTTTCACCAGGTGACAAAATCGCTGAAGAACACAATAGACGATATTCAACGCAAAATTGGAAAACGAATGTACGAGACGTGTTTAACGGGTCACTTGCCCGATGGTCATGACATTTTATTAAAAGAAGACATTATTAAAATTAAAGGGTAATTAAGGAGATACTAAATTCTATTATTAAAACTTTTAATTAATATTTTTTAATATTTACATTACAAAAAATCTTTTAGGTGCTTGTACTCTTTGCAAAGAAATACATTGCCGCCAGTTACAACTCACAATATTGTTGACGACTGGAATGATCCAGTGCTAAGTTCAGTGAGAAGATGTAATCTCTTCAATTCTGTCCACGATCGTGTGAAGGTGAAATCTCTTTTCTCTGCTTTTTCAAATTTATTTTTCAAAATTGAAGCAAAATTTTTTTATTCAATTAATAGAAATTATCTACAAAATTATTTTTCCAAATTTATTTTTTCAAAAGTTTTTCTTAATTTTCAGATAGTGTTTCATCCGGAATTTTTGTCATCGACTAATCCTCTCTTTGGTTTGGATTATGAGGAATTTGTCCGTGGTTGTCATTTAGGCGTTTTCCCATCGTACTACGAACCCTGGGGTTATACGCCGGCCGAATGTACAGTAATGGGAATTCCCAGTATAACAACAAATCTATCAGGCTTCGGTTGTTTCATGCAAGAGCACATAGCCGATCCAATGAGTTATGGAATTTATATTGTCGATCGTAGATTTATCGATTTGGAATCAAGTGTTCAACAACTTGCTAACTATATGTTCGATTTCGCTCGACTCAATCGTAGGCAGCGTATCATTCAGAGGAATCGTACCGAGCGTCTCAGTGATCTTTTAGATTGGAGAAGTCTTGGAATCGTAAATTGAAAATTTATTTTTTTAAATTTAATTTATTTACTAAAGTAGAATAATTTTTAGAACATTTTTAAAACTTTGATTTTTCTATTTTAATTTTTAAATCTAATATTTAGTTTAATTTTTTTTATTCCATAATATTATATCTTTTAAATTTTCTGTAATGTGTAATAATCGAAATTTGTGTTTTATTCGAAATTACGATTTTTTTTAGTACTATCGTCAAGCGAGAATAAAAGCATTGTGCACTGTTTATCCCGAGCTTGAGTCGGAATTCGATGAAGGAAATGTGGGAAGATTAAATTATCCAAGACCAATTAGTGAGCCTCCATCGCCGTCTTCCTCTAGACACACAACCCCAGCCGCTTCTGTTCATGGCTCAGACGACGAGGACGATGAAGTGGACGAAGAACAAGAGGTAAATCAACATAAATTCTCGTATCGTCGCAAGATTTAAATATTTGTCACTATAATTGTCAATTATTTCTATTTTAATGTCTTACAATAATAAACTAACATTGTGCTTCTTTAACTCATTAACTAAATGATTAAAATATATAAAATCTAATTTTTAATTAAATTGAATTTTAAATTCAACTATTATTAAAATAAATTAATAGTAATTTTAAATTAAATTAAATTAAAATAAAATTGAATATTAAATTGAATTATGAAAATAAGTTTAAAAAAAGTTTAATTTAATCGATATTAAAAAGAAAGTTTAAAACTTGTAAAAAAACAATTATTTTTTAAAGAACCAAAAAACAATTCCAATTTTCTATTTCAGTTGGAAGAATTAAGAGAAAGAAAATAAACTTTAATGCAGTACATAAGCACGAGAATCAAAGTCGCAACTAAAATATATATAATTTAGTGAACAAACTCACACAATACTCCAAGATTGATTTGTTAAGAATTTTTTATTGTGCACTAAACGCTTGAATGAGTTTTTTGATTTTTCCTGGGATGTATAGGAATTAATTTTTAAACATGACTGCTACAATAAGAATATCCGTAAATGATTTTAATATTTATATAAATAGATTTATTAATATTCTCTCAACTGCCTATAGACGACGGATTTTGCTTTTTTAAAATGTTGTTTATTATAATAATAGTATTAATAAACTAATCATTGTATGTATTGTTGCATATATCTGTTGTCTTTGATGATGAATGATAGATTTTACTGAATTGTTAAGAACAAATAATCTGAATTTTAAAAAATGTGATTGTGATTCTTTTAAACTATATGAATTAATTTGTAAATTTATGAATTTTTGTTGGTCTCCATTTTTATGTAAATGTATACGTATTGTTCAAAACTATTTTAATAATTACAATGATTTTTACTGATTTATTCGCATGCCTTTTTCTTAACCCTCGAAAAATGTAATTAAAATGAATATTTTGTATTCCTCCTCTCTGTGAAACTAATAAATTATTACATTCGATTTTAATAATTAATAAATTTAAATAGTCATATTTTATTTTTTGTATATTCGCCAGGTGAAATAAATTGATGCAAAATTAACTATCATAACAGTTTTAATGTTTCAATTTTTTACAGGTAAGTAATAAAATTAATTATTACAAATAATCTCATTGTCAAATTATAACAGTTGCTTGTAATAAATATAATGAATCTGTAGTAACTTTCTTTACGTTTTTAAATCATTAATTAATAATAATAAACTTCGTAACGATTTACATACGAGACTTCATAACAGTTCGGAAGCAATTTTATCCGAAGAATAAATAAAAATGCACAATAGTTTTTTTTTATACTAAAAACTGTCATTAATGTTGTACATATTTTCTATTAATTTATTTATTATCTATTGTTTTATTTCGTTCCCTAAATACATTTTTTCTATTACAAGTAATATATAAATATATATAATATATTTAGCGAATAATAAATAATACTTTGAACACAATTGGATTTCGATTATGTTTATTGCTTTACGGAAGTAGTTTAAAAAAAAAAAAGAATACTAACGTCGCCAAATGATTTCATTTTTCTAATTAGACCGAATTCTTTTCTACATTATTATTCTAAGGTTTAAAAAATCTACAATATTTTAAATTCGTATTTTACGTATATATAAGAGGGAAATAAAACAAAATAAAGAAATGTACATTGACGTACATTTTAATTAATGATGGTAAAATATTTTAATAAAATGATGAAAAAAATTATTATCCTATCCACGATTATTTTTATTATTAAAACTATATAAATATATAGGTTTCATAAAACGTGCATAATTTGAAAATTTGCTTTTTATGATTTTCTCTTCTTGTTTAAAATTTTTCTTTCTTTTATTATCATTAAGTCGTAATTGCTTTTCTAAACCGTGTAAAATTGTGTTCCTTTCTTTTTTTTTGAATAATGAAAAATGGAATTAAAACCTGTGTCAAATCGTAAAAGATCTCTGACATGAAAGTGCTTTAGTTGTTTTGTAAAGTTTGTAAATTTATAATTTTTAATCATAAAAGGGAATTTTTTTCAAATTGTTAGAATTTATTATTATAAATTGAGAATTTAGTGATATAATTCTAAATTTATAATTATAAATAAAATGCTTGAAAGAATAAATAATAATGATCGTGGAATTGATTTTTATACCTTATTCATCGATAAATACAAAATTATCACTTCCTGTCCAATAATTTACAGTACGGAGATTTTTATCTGCTTTTTAATATCAAATGTACATACCTAAATTTTTGTTTTATTTTTTGACACGTTTTGAATTTTTTCGTCGTCTTCCTCTTCCTCTTCTTCTTCCTCCTCCTCTTCTTCTTCTTCTTCCTCTTCTTCATATTCTACTTCTTCTTCTTCTGTATCTTCAACTTCTACTACATTATGTATTTCACTTTCTTCTTCTTCCTCCTCTTCCTCTTCATATTCCTCTTCTTCTTCTTCTTCTTCTCCTTCTGTGTCTTCAACTTTCGTTACATTGTGTATTTTTACTTCTTCCTCCTCTTCTTCATCTTCTTCTTCTTCTTCTTCTCCCTCTTCCTCTTCTTCTTCTTCTTCCTCTTCGTCATCATCATATTCCTTCTCATTGTTATTAAAACTATTTTGTGCTACAGAAGCATCATATTTAGGTTCGATATTCTGTAATACAACGAATCTCTCATTTTTCTGTTTATCTTTGAAGTTAATTTCTTCTATTTCCTCTTCCTCCTCCTCTTCTTCTTCTTCCTCTTCTTCATCATCTTCTTCATACTCATCTTCTTCGTCCTCATCTTCTTCGACATCGACTCTATTATGTTTCTTATAATAATCAATTACTTCCACTTTTTGATCAAGAAATTTCTCTTTTTCTTGAATATTCGTAATTCGATTTAGATTCGTATCTTCCTTTTTATTCAAAATTTGATTTGAATTCGCATCCTCTATTTCATCCATCACTAGATTTGAATTTGTGTCTTCTTTTGTGTTTACAACGCCATTTAAAATTGTTTCTACTTCCATTTCCGTAATTTCTTCGTCATCCTGTAATAAAAAAAAGCGTTGGAATATTTAGGATCTCAATGTTAACATTTTATTCAACTTTAGACTAATTTTGAATATTAAACAATATATTTAACGGGAAACTATGCATGCATTAGGTAGTAAAACAATTAGTGTAAAAAAGTTAGTAAATTAAAGTATTACTATTAGTAAGAATAATTTAATTTGAAGCCATTCATTCGTTTTTTTTTAGTATTAAAGCCTTGACAGTTTATTTAATTAGATAATTCAAAAAGCTTTCTTACTTTTAAAATAAATTATTTTGTTAGAAATAAACAAATTTAGCAAAGCTATATTTTTTACTAATTTTAGTATTATGTTAAGAAAAAATATTTTACTATTCAAGAGAAATATTATCAACCTCTATTTTTGTTAGTAAAAATGCAGAAAACAATTTCACTCAAATAACACAAATGACAGGATTAAATCAAGTATATAAATTATTTAAATCAATTGTTTTGTGAAAAATTCTGGGAAAATTCAAATTAAATCAATAAATACTAATTAAGGAAAAAATACAAATAAACTGAGTATAAATAAAAATAATAAACAAAATTAAAAGAAAACAAAAATAAATGTAAATAAGTAAAAGAAATTTTAGCTAAATAAGTACTTGAATTTTCTGATTACTTTAAATTCCTGTTATCTGTGACTGAAAAAATGATTAGTACTTTGTTTTAAATAATTAGCCAAACTGTCAAATGAATGAAAGAATCACCAAATAAAACTAGTTCCCGTAGTTCGATTCTGTTGATAATTCTAATATTTTCTTACAGCTGGAATCTGGTCGAGACTGATGAGGGAAAGGGTCATTTTGCCTGAGAGAACAACTGGTGCCTCGGCGCTTTCTTCTTCTTTCACTGTTTGGGTCTCCGAATTCGTCACAAGAAGCTCACACTGTGATGGTAGTGCACCCTCCAAATAAATAGGCACTGGTGGCGTTTTCTCCCGTTCGACGTGACTAATACATTTTTTAAAAATTAATATTGTACATATTTCTCTATTTATTTCAAAAAATATATTTCTTTGTCTATTTCAAAACTTTAAAAATTTAAAGAGGAAAATAAAATCGAAAAATTTTACTTAATTTCAAATAATTATTACCTGCTGTGTCCAGGAAAAGTGGGTGTTGTCGGTCGACTGCATTTTTGTCCACCTTCACAACTTGCTGTCATTTCCACGTTTAGAACTTTAACTTCGCCATGTGAAGCGTCATCCAAATCTTCGCCTTCTTCGTCCTTTAATTCGAAATTTTACATTAATACACTTTCAAATTAAACAAAATTATTTATTTCTTCTACTTCTATAAAAAATAAATAATTATTTATTCTATAAAATAATAAAGACGTATTTATTATTTTTTTTAGATAAATAAATATTAAACGAAAATATTTCGAGTGTTCCAAACAAATAGCTTTTGTTTTAATTCCAGTAAGCAAATTGCAAGACGATTCTTTACCGTTGCAATTGAAAACATTACAGTTGCATTCTAAAAAAATCTATACGTAAATTCAGCGCTAAAAAAATGAAGCTTAACCAACTTCAAACCATTTAAAACAAAAATTTCTATTATTATTTTACCTTAAAGGTAAATTAACATTAATTCGAGAATCATGCACACAATTAGGAAAATTAACTAATTGACGACTATCTCTATTGTTTAAAAAATACCAACAAAAAATTAGGCGAATAATTTTTTCATAAATGTAAAATTGTACGAAAAAATATATGAAATAGTTTATGAAACAAATTTTAAAAGGAAATAATTTTTTTTCATTTTGCATAATATTTAAGAAATTGAAATTGATGAAATCATATTGTCATAGATTATTTTGCTATAAGAAAATATATATATACAAAGTTATGAAAGTTTACATCAAATCGCTGATTGTTAGACAAACTTTCAGAAGCTTTTTTTAGAGAATAATACCTTCAACTTATGGCCAACTGCCAGCAGACCATTCGATTTTGGAGCTTCATCTAATTCTCAAAATGTAAAATTATATTTTTTATTGTTATTCTATATATAAAAGTAGTTTTTAATTAATTATTAAATTCTACAATATTTCCATTTAAAAAAGGAAACTAATTCCCATACTGCAATCGAAAAATCTCGATAAATATGATTTTATCTTGTTTTTAATTTTCATTTAAAATTATTAGCCTCGAAAATATTGTTTTATTATCGCAAATTGTTTCTGCGATTAATCTCATGACAGAAAAGCTTTGAAATGCAATCAAAAAACACAGCAACGTGCAAAGTTTGTACATTTTGATTAAAAAAGTGAAAAGAAAAAAAAAAGAAAAAGAAATCGATCGTATATTTTTTTTTCTTTTTTGTGAAATTGATATACAATCAACCTTGCATTCGGACTGTGGGCTTGATATATGCATAACTGAACGTGATAAATTGCCCATTCGAGCAACAATTCGTTCCATGGCTGCTTCTGTCTCAACCAATCGTCGCCTTAGTTGATCTATCTCTATATCTCCTGCTGCTTCTATAGTGTTCCAGCATGTACAAAATTACCAAATCGATTCAAAATTTTTTCATTTAAAAAAAGAAACAAAAAAATTAAAATCGTAATTGTTAAACCTACACTAAATTTTTTGGAGCAAGTTTTTAAAATGAAAAACATGAGAGAAAAATGTGAATTAAATTGAATTGATTGATGCAAAAAAAGAAAAGAATTAATTTAATTCACATTTTCGTGAAATTGTTTTGATAATTTGAAAAAAAAATTCTTACGTTCATTTAACTCTTCTATTGTTGGCACTGGTTTCATGGAAGTGGATGGAGGTGTCTGTTTCGGTGTGGGAATTGTACCGCCAGTCATTGCCGTTGTAAAAACGTCAGGATTAAAAACCATTTTCTGAAATTCCCTCTCAGCTTCCGCATTTGGATACGGATTCGAAATTATCTCATTATCGGAACTTTTCTTTAGTACCTGTGAATTATTTTCCCCGCATAAAACAGTGATTTTGAATTTTAAAATGAAAAATAAAAAAAACTCGAGATGAAAACTCACTTTTGAAATAGTGTACAGGAAAAAGAGGACAATGCCTACGGTGTAGAGGGGCATAATAATTCCCATAGTTGAGTTTCCTTTTGGTGCCGGAACAACATGTCCGGCTCCTCCCATCGATGGTCTCATTTTTATCGGCGATGCAACATGATCAGGACGACCCTGAATTCTTGGCACTATATGGGATGAGGGTATCGCTCTTCCTTTTTCTCTCATTGCTGGATGTAAACCACCAGCGTGAGGTGGAGTTCGTCTCTCTTGTCTTATAGTACCTGAAAAAAATGTTTTCTTAGATTTTTAGGTAAAAACATGAATATTAACAGAGAAAATATAAAATATTTATTCTACGGTTAAATATATTAAAATTAAATTAATATTACGTGATTTATCCTTCTAACAATATAAAAAAGAAAAATTGTCATATTTCAAGAAATAAAAAATGTTAAATGTTTTAGTAAATAAAAATGATCAAATTGCGTTAGTTTTTTAAAAAGCCGGTATTTTCGACTATGATGACAGTTCAGCCCTGATGGAATTCGTTCATGTTAATTTTGTTGGCATTTAGCCATTAAATGAAAATGCTCTATGCCATATATATCCGATGACCCAATCCAGCCAAAATTTGTGGTTTAAGCACATTTTTAGAATGCAGATCAGTATTTTTAATTCATAGGAATTTTTCTTTTTTTAATATCTCGATTATTAATAGTATGTATTATTAAAGATAATTAAAAAGCCATGACAGTTAGTTTTGAAATTCAATGTTAATATAATTGACGAATTCTATTCTGTCTCCTTACTGTGAGGCATTAAAATATGATAACGTATAAGATGCGGTGTTCCCAATTGAGATAAGGATATTCCAAAATTTAATTTCAAACACAATGAACTGTTGAATGAACGAATTTCCTCCAAAATTTGTTTATTAGATTTTCCCAGTCTTTCCGTTTCGGCCAAAAAAACTGTCAAATCAATTCCACAACGAGCTAATACTTGCTCCTGGCATAATTTCACACTCTGTGGGGTTAATTTTCCAGCTGTCAAAATGTCCCTTACACGAGGATCAACCTGATGATGCTTGACAATATTCCGACACATTTCTTGCATTATATCCACAGTGTTTACATCGCTTTCGAAAATAACGTCGCAACAAGCTAATGGAATATTAATAAAAAAAGGATAATTTATGTACAATTTAATTCAAAAATTATTTTCCCTTCTATTTTGTTAAACATAACCTAAATTTTTCTTTTAAATCCTTTTCATTCAAAATATTCAAAATACCGCTTTATAATGATCTTTTCAAATAGAAATTTTTTATACTTAATTACAAAATTGTTTAAATTAATTTGTATTCATAATAAAAAAGAAAAACAAACAAAGTAGAAAATAAAATCAGAAATACTTAAAAATTGATAAAACTGGTTAAATTCATTTAAAGTGTAATTACTTACCGGAATCAAGATTCTTAGGGGCTGGTGGTGGATTAATTGATCCAGAAAGCATTGGATAAAATATCTTTGGAAATAGAATAGCAAAACATCCAGCGACAATGGCTAGAACAATCATTGTTTTCCTAGGACCAAAATCCGTTATCTCAGCCATTGTTTATTTTCGTTGCGTATTTTTTTCAACTCCTTGACGTAATTTTTAATTTGCCAATTTAAAAAAAAGAAAGAAAAGAAAAAATGTCACGCCTTTCTTCGAGAAGCCATCAAAAACAGCACAATCTGTCCAGATGACAGCAAAACTACTCTCTTAAAACCTTCCCTTCCGCAGTCGCAGATCGCAGTGTCTTCTGCTAATTTTGTTCTTCCAGGGCCGTCAGTATAAGAATCTCTCTCTTTTAAAAAAAAAAATATTTCCGATCAATTTAAAAAAAAAAAATATTCGCATTTGGGTATCTTTAATAGAAAGATAAAATTTAAAACTAAATAATTTAAATTAAGTAATTTATTTTACCTGGTGTAATTATTTATCCTGATAATAGTGAACTTAACAGAGAATTTTTGAATTTTCCCAAAAAGAAAAAGTTAAGTTTGTTTTTCTCTCGCTTGGAAAAAGGGACGAAATTTTTTTTTCACTTCGCAGACACGTTATTTTGTAATTCATATTCTAATTCTATTTAACAGTTTTCAACTTTTGCTGAAAATAACTTCACTAACAACGCGTCAGTCAGCTTGAAGAGAAAAACTATTAATAGCAAATTGGGCAATGTCAAATAAATGTTTAGTAAAGTAACCTTGTATATGAAAAAAAAATTTTGGGAGAAAAATAATAAATCTCACCCAGGCAAAAATCCTTGATAATTTCAAAATTTACTATTATATTATGAATTGAGATGAATAAACTTGCTTCTGTACAATATTTTTATTGCATCAAGCGACTGGATTATTCATTCATTGCAATTTTTTTTAAATTATCCTAATAATTAAAATTCTATGTAAACTTGATTTTCATTCCGGACCTCCACGCTGAAAATGAAAAAATATCACGTTTCGTAATTTTCTTCTGCGAAAACCTCTTCTTTCATTAAAAAAAAGTATTTTATAAAAACACTAAATAAGATTTAAAAAATAATGAATGAAATAAAAAAGTAAATTCTCTCACATTAATATATTCGATTTCCTTTTGATCAATTCTTCGTCGATGATATCGTGGTGGTAATTGTAAATCATCAATAATCGGTAAAGGAATCACATTAGGTCCGGTAGCACCGCTAATTTTTCCCGATGACGACGTCCCTGCCGGTGGTGCAGATGTAGTGGATGTTGCTCCACTGACAACTAACCAACAAAAACAATGTTCTATATTTTGTCCAGCATTTATATATAAAAAAAATTACACTTCAATAACAGTAAAATGTAAATTAAATTTACCTCTAGTTATTCCACCTTTACGGAATTTAATTAACGGCACGTGAGCCTGAACCACCTAAAAATGATAAAAGATAAAAGTAGAATTTGTATTCCAGTCAGAAATAATACTATTAAATTCAAATAAGACTCAAATTTATAATTACCTTCCATCCTTTGCTAGCCATCATTACATACAGTTTAAATTAATAAATATTTTTATTGAATAATGTTTATTTTTCATTGAAAAAAAAATTACCGAAATTTACTTATATAAAGTCAGCCATCTTGGTTTCTATAGTAACTAATCAGTCGGCCAATCATATGCTAAAACGAAAATTAAAACTTTTTCTGATTCGTCAAGAAATTACTATTCTTTAACCAACCGACTAATGACGATTCAAAATAAATATTAAGCCGCTACCGCTTTTGTATATATTTTCTTTTTGGAGTAAATAAATTATTTTTAAATAAATCTTCAATGATTCCGAAGAAAAGAAGATTTTTGTGTACTTAATCAGGTGTATAAACAATAGAAATTAAAGGAAAATAATTTTACAATATTTTATAAACTAAAAGTGACGTTTATAGAAATGAAGCTTAATGTTCTTGTCCATAACCACACATTTTTTTACAAATGGCGACCGCACTAGGAACTGTTGGCTGGGAAGGTATTTATTTTAATTTATGAATAATTTTACCTATATGATTGACAACTATCGACTGTCATAGTATTTTTAAGTCTTCTATTAATCGAAGCAAAAAGTTTGATTAGTAAACAATGAGAATTTACCTAATTTCAAGAAAAGTGAATGAACTGTTGATTTTGACAGAAAAACAAGGGAATACTACGTATTGCATTTTATCACACTTTCAAAATAAACTATTACCTGTTGCTTTTAAACTCCGAACATGAAATATTAATTCGTTTATAAACTCTTTAAATATGAATTAATATTATAAATATTAATTATAAACTATAAATAAGAAATCGACTATATACATTTTCTTTTTGAAAAGAAAAACTGCAATTATTTGCATCAGAATATTTTTGTCTATATAATTAAATGAATATGCAATTTTCACGATCTATTACTAAACTAAAAAGAAATTTCCCTGTGAAAATAGTTGAGAATATTAATGTAAAATTAAATTAGTATAAAAGTATGATTAATTAGAATTTTACCAAAGTAACCACGTCAACAATTTTTTTTCTAGATCTTCGTAAACAAGCACGTCATGTGGAAAATGAAATTGATGCGAAATTAGTGGCTTTCAGTAAATTAGGAGTAAACACAGCGTCGAGTCATGCCAGTGCTGATACAGTTCCACTATTGGATGAGGAACATGTTTTCGAAAACATGGCCACGGAAATTGAAAATCTTCTGTCCAAGGTAATTAATTTGCTTATTTTACATTGGCAGTTCTAACTTGAAAAATATTAACCTAAATTTTATGGTCAAAGAAGAAAACTAAACAATTTGGATAATTTTCAGTTAAAATCATTAAATGACAGAATGAGTGAAATTCAACCAAATGGAGCCGCAATGTTGCATACAATGCAAAGACACAGGGATATTTTGAAAGATTATAAACTGGAATTTAATAAAATACGAAATAATTTTGTGGCAAGAAAGGATCGTGAAGATCTTTTGGGTGATATTCACAAAGAAATTGAGTAAGAATCTATTTTTAATCAATTCATTTTCTATAAAAATGATTTCTCAATTAATAAAAAATTTCTGAACTTTTTTTTTCAATTTTTTTTTTAGCAATTACAAATCTGGTGGCTTGAATCGCAGAGACATGTATCTTAAAGAAAGTCAACATTTGCATAAGTAAGTGAATTTGTCAATTATTGTCATATGTACCTTTTTTTATTATTGAATATTTTTTTAATTATATTAATGATCAAATTTGTATTTTTTAGTTCCGATCGTATGATAAACGATCAGATCAGTATTGCTATTGAAACACGTGATCATTTGATGTCACAACGTCAAACGTTCAAAAGATTTCAAACGAGATTCAACGACATTTCAAATCGTTTTCCAGCAGTAAATAGTTTAGTTCAAAGGATACATTTACGTAAGAGGAGAGATTCTGTGATTCTTGGTCTTGTTATTGGTTTTTGCACATTTTTAATGCTTCTTTATGCTTTCCATTAAAACAAAAAAAAAGCTTCTTCCCTTTGTTAAACCAAAGTGAATTTTATTTAAAAAAAAAACTGTCGGGCTATGGTTCAATTTTCAAGTCAAAGTGCATTTTTCATGACTTAGATTTGTATGAATTTTCTTTTGTTTTTGAGAGACAGACAGAAATGAAAAAAAAATATGCAAGACTGCAAAAAAATATGAATGTGAATTGTACAGATTTTATACTCTCTGTAGATATAGAATGTGGAACGTCTTTAATACATAATCCACGATTGTTGACTAATTGAAAAAAATAAATTATAACATCTATGAAAAAAATATGATTCGTTTTTTATTATAGAGAAAATAAATTGGAATTAATTGGTAAAAATTTGGATATTTTTCAAGGGTAATGTAAAATGCAAAAGACGTTTTAGCTAAGGTATATTATTACAGATACATTTATACATGTATATGTTACATACATATATATATGTATAGCATCTTCGACTTGTTTTTTTTAAGATCTCACCAACGTATTCGTCTTAAAAACGGAAAAAATTTTTCATTAACTATCATTTTTACCAGATTCACACTTCTCGTCTCACGGAAAGCGCGTCAATACTGGTTGTCTAGATATGTTACTTTATCAAATTTATAATTAATTTATTTTCTTCAATTTTTGGTAGTGTTTTTTCAACAATTCTCTTATAAGTAAAGACAATATTTTTCTCCAAAATTACTAGCATGATCAATCTGAACAATTTGTCAATTTATTCTTTTTGCCGAAAATTTTTCACTGAAACCAGCTTTGTCACGCTTAAAAAAAACACTCTCGATAAAAGTAATATTCCGTTCAAACGTTACAAACATGACCACAAACATCTACTCAGTGTACAATTCAATCCCTACACTATATCTTTGAATATAAATATATCATCGTATGCATTTGTCAATTTCTAGTAAACGCTAACAATAGTAGTAGTAATCTTGATGACAAAAAAGAGAGATAGAGAGAGAGAGAAAGAGAGAATGGTGATTTTTGAATATGGCTAAAAAGCATACACACGTTGTTCGAATGAAACTTACAATCAGGGATTTTGTATGCAAACCACCTGTTTGTTTATGAAGATTACAAAATAAGTGTTCTACAATTATTAAAAACGGCACATGTTCTAAATCGACAAATAAAAAAATCGATTCAAATTTTTACCGTTCAAAAAAGCTCAAGATTCTTTAAATAGTGCGATGTACCCTGACCATCGTAATACTGTATGTAAAAAAAGAAATTATGAAAATTATAATCAAAAAATACGAAGCACAGTACTGGTCACAAACATTAAGCCATCTATTTTTTTTTCTTATTGAATTCTCCAAATAATAAAATCTTCTCTCGTTTTCAAATCATTTTCTGACAGAAAAAAATATACCCAAAAAAGTGTATATTTCTGAAAAATAATTGTATAAAAAATAGTTTAAAAAAATTTTGAAAACAAATTTTTTTAAACTTTTAAAAAATCACTTTTAAAAAATAGTAGCTTCTTGTTGTCAGTACTGTATTATGCCGACAACATTTACTTCCGATTTTCAAATATTTCTAGCATAATAACAGTATAATAATGACAATATATAGGTATTGATAATAAACAGCAAACTTCTAATTATTATTTAAGTGGGCGACTTCTTAGCCCTGTGCTTTTCTTTAAGATTTTTAATATTGAAAACTCATCAAAAGTATTGTCAGTGAATTCTTTTTAACTGCAAAAAAAATTTACAAATTCTTTTATTCAAGAGAAAAAAAAATTAAACAGAATGAAATCTAAATGTTCTGTATCCATTTTGAGGATACAATTTTTTTAATTTCTTTTTCAAATAGGGCACAGCCGAGATGATGGGTCGCTCGGGATCGATCATCCTACGTCAACTTTTTTTTTTTTCTTTATAATATTTATATATTTATAAATTTATGTATAGCAATACTAGATCTCGTTGAAATTAAAAATTTTAGCGCGAAATAAAAAAAATATATAATATGTATAATAGAGATATTGTCCGGTTTGAAAGGTGTTTTTTAAAAAAACCTTCATTACCAGAAAAAAAAAACAAAATTAAAAAAAAAGGAAACTAACTACAATAATAAATTTCATTTACCCTCGAAGCTCCATTTTTTTCTTGAACATTTTTTTTTTGGGGGGGAGTAGGATTTTTCAAATATATATATATATCGACTTTTCGAGATCAATCCAGTTAAAACGTCTGCTCCTCAGTTTTTTCGGCGTCTGTCGACAGTGCTTCACGTAACGCTTCTATGCACGATTTTGGAATCAGTGTGCCAACAATTTTGAGACCCTCATCTGTAAAAATAGGTGGAAATGGTGAAAAGTGTTTTTTTTTTTATTTTTTGGATGAACGGGAAAATATACTCACCGGTACGTAGTCGTACGACTTGCATTTTTGAATTGTGTCCAGAGCGGGCGGCGAGAACGCTCTCTACACGACTCCAGACGCTGAGAACAGAGCCGGCAAGGACGTTGTAGGATCTCCTGCGTAAACCAACCTCGCATTCCTGACCGAGTGTCACATTTTTACAATTACCTCGCCAATAGGCGTGCGAACATGTATTCACCGACGATTCGTATTGTTGGGTCCAGTGCGATTCAGCTTCTTCGGACGGTACTTTTTTGTACTTCTTCTCTAGTTCGCCCAACGATTCCTGACGCAACTGTAGTCCAGTATTTGGCCTGAAAAACAAATTGACAAATTTCATAAAATAAAAATCTATTTCGAGAGTCGAGTCAAAAATTATTTAAAAAGAAAGGATTGTGTCGTACCTATAGACCATGTAAAGTTGATCTTTCTTGCCCTCGGCCTTCTTCTTCCCACTGTCTACAGCAACCGCGAGAATTGCAGTTTGTTTGCTGTTTCTCACTTGATGACTCAAGTAAAAACCTTCCTTAGCTCCGGAGAGTTCCGACCATCGGTCAGTGGCCTCTGCCCAACTCATTCCTCGCTCTACATGCACGACATGCAATTCTGTTGGTGCAACACCCGTTGCGTGCTTCCTCAGGAATCTAAATAATCTCACTCTCCGAACATTTTCACCAGAAGTGCCAAGATCGAGAATTCCCATGTCAAACTTCCCTGTCTTCTTCGCAGTCGTAATAATCGCATTCAACGTGTCCGTGAAATATTGGAAAAGTCGATTTTGCAAATCGACCGGCATACCGAGTATTCGATTCAAAAACTTGGACATATTTGTGAAATCCTTATCGAGCGACAACACACCGGGCATACTATCACTATTGCAAATTAATCCCACTCCCACAAGAGCGTCAGCGACGTCCTTGAAGAAATCTCCTCTATAATCTTGTGGTGGTGGAACCAACGGTTGTTCATACCTGCAAAAAAAATCACAGAAAATAAGAATTTCAAAAATTTCAATAATAAGAATTTCAATATAGTTTTATAAATAAATATAAATCATAAAACTTACCCCATAATTGTTTTCATAGTGGCCTCAAGTGCCGAGCGTCCGTACTTATTATCAATGTTAAATTGCGATAAATCGCGCGTCTCAGTCGCCCGTCGATCACCATGTGTCAGAGCGCCAAGACTCTCGAGACGTTTGGCGACAATCGATGCGAAACGTCGTTCACCGGCAAGATCGGAAATTAGGAAAATATACTCGGGTGCATTGACCTGATTCGAACGATGTGTACGACCAAATTGTTGTATTGCACGATCAGCACTCCAGGGCAATTCCAAAGTAATATGAACACGACGCATTTGATTACGAGCGCGTCGATCACTTTGCAGGGAAATACCGCTACTGGCTGCTTCCGATATAATCGCAACTGTTTTCTCGCCATCCATAAATCTTTGCTTCTCCGTCAAATTCAGCGTTTCGAGTGGTACATCCGCCTCGGATCTGGATTCATATTGAATTGCGCCATCCTCCGTCTGAACGACTCTTCCCTTTCTGCCTGTCATTTCGGCAACATTTTCCGGTCCACCGAGTTCATCAATCAATTGGTCGAGGGTATTTGGTGGTAGACGATCACCGAGAGTTTCAATTTGTGCCAAAAGTTCCTCCTTCATACTACAGGCACGCTCTATAGAACTACGAGGAGGGGCTTGATTTCGAACAGCCGCTGTATTGACACCATAGGGACCGACACCTTTTCCTGTAGCCGTATCGCCATTTCGTTTGTTTTTGCTATTTGACGTTTTACTTGTCAACATCGATTGAATTTTATCTTGTGTACTTAGACGTTTCTTGACTGGTTTCTTTTGTTTTTTGTTCAATTTCTTCTTTCTCCTGTCCCATGGATCTAAACCAAAAATAGTTACAAATAAAAAATTGTAATTAAAAAATAGCGTTAAATTAAAAGTTTGTTTTAGTTTCGTTTCTTACCTACGTCAGAGTCGCTATCACTGTCAAATGGATTATAATCAGAACTTGGATTACTTATTTCTTCGTCGGATTTATTGTCCTCCTCACTTTCGCTACCAGTTAATTTGAATTCAGAGCCGGAACTGTGCCCTCCATTTCGCTCCTCCTCTGAAATTTCATCCTCCGATGACCAGGCTCGAACTTTTTTCGAAGCTCTCTGAGCCGCCTGACGGGTTGGTTTTCTTTTACTACTACTACCACCGCCGGATCCACTCGCGTTCTCCACTACATTCTCGACTTCCGCTACGCTTTGAGTTTGTGGCAAATCACCAATTATTCGATGGATTCGGTTGCGATCGGGTGCCGGAAAATGTTTCTCAACCAACGACTGCAGTACTCCTCTGTTTAAAAAAAAAAAATCAAAACAAATACTTTCACCCACCGTTTATTAATTTAAAAATCTGATAAGAATAGGCAAGAGACATTAAAAATTCAAAAATCCAAAGAAAAATATAAAAAGCTTACTTTGCAGTAGAAACGAAGTCGCTCAATTCGCCGTCATCTCGCTCCAGTTGCTCCAGAGTGCGTGCTTCGCCCGTTGATTGCAGACCAATAACGACGCACTTTCCGCATTTTACAGCCTCGCGTGCCACGGACACGGCGTGCTTTACTTTTGCAGCGATACATAAATACTTGAAAAAACGTTGATGGGATGACCAGAATTGTCCCCACATTGTTTTTTTCATGCGATTTTCTGCGTCAATCAATTCGGCCGCTTCCTGGAACTTTTGCATAGCCTCCACCCACTGAAGCAGACAAATTTTTTAATTATTTAATTAAAAGTAAAAAAATATTTAAATAAAATAAAAACGCATAAAAATAAATAGAGACACACAAAGACAAATAAAGTACAAAAAGACTACTTTGCTCTTTTCAAATTCCCTGACTTTTTCAGGTTTTCCAGGTTAAAAAACGGAATTTTTCTAGGTTTTTAAAACGAAAATTATGCGATTAAATAAATATTTAATCATTATTTTTTTTAAGTGAAATTAGATTTCAGGAACAAACACAATAACTTTAGAAAACAACAATTTTCCAGGATTTCGATCAAAATTTCCTGACTTTTCCAGGTTTTTTCAAGGTTTATAAAATTCCCTGACATTTCCAGGTTTTTCAGGTTGCGTGTCAATCCTGCTACTTTTGGACAAACAAATTAAATTTTAAAATAGAAAAAATACTCACCAATCTGACGGAATGATCGTAGACCTTTGTGAAATCGTCTGACAGCGGAACTTCCTCTATTTTAAATCCAACACCATGAAAACTAAGCTGACGAGCGATGTACATTCCTCTTAATTTCATGTCCATAGCGACAATTTCCATTGCGCCGACACCTCTCTTCTCAACGGCTGTAATGAAATCTGTGAACTCTGGAAAAGGTGTTCCCTCGCCCCACATTCCAAGTCTTACCATGTAGGCCATGTTTCTTGGTTCTGACGCTCCCGTTGCACTGGCATAAACTACTCTGGCTTTCGGTAGTTTATTTTGAATTTCTAAGACCGTCAAACCTGAAACAAGTTTTATTCAAATCGTTTAATCGTTTAATAGAATTAAAAAAAGAAGAGAAGAGATAAAAAAATAGTAAAAGTTTCTTACCAGTTTTTGTGGGTTTAGAACTCCCGGTAGGACAGAGATTTTTCGCTCGATGACATTCGTCAAATATGATCAGTCCGTCGAATTCCTCTCCGCACCATTGAAGTAATTGTTTTAGTCGACTTTTATACTTTCCACCGCTTTGTGATGATTCGCCTATTAATGCAGAATATGTGCTGAAAATGACGCCCTTCTTCACATTCCCATTTACAGCCGAATTTATCCTCGCATATTTGAACTTATTCAACGGATGTACGTCTATTTTTCCAGCTCCAATGTCTTTTAAATCGCGTTCAGCGTCATACTTGAGATCATTTGACACAGAGACCCAGATCGCTCGCTTTCGGCCCTTCATATAATTTTCAAAAATTGTACCAGCTATGGTGCGACCTTTTCCAACACCAGCGCCGTCACCAATTAGAAAACCGGCACGTGTTCCATCGGGAAGGAGTTGTTCATGTTGCTGTGAAGCATAAGTTATAGACTCGAGTTGCAGAGCAGATAATGCTCCCGATTTTATCGTATCTTCTGGTAACGAAATTTTGTACCAAACATCCGTTGGTTCAACACTCGACAATGATGCCGTCTCAACGACGGGATCTGGATGTTTTCTTCCTAATTTAACTGTAGAGGAAAATTTAGCATTTAAAAAAAATTGAAAAAATTGCGATTTTTTAAAAAAATCAATTTTTTTAAATTCGGTAATTATAATTTATTTCGTACGTTTTGTCGGCATATAATCAGCGTAAGTCTCGGCAACTCCCATTTCCTCGTCATCAACATCCTCCTCTTCTTGCATACCTTGTTGTAAGCCCATTTTACTCGGATCCAAAGGATTCATCCACATTTGTTGCAGATTTTTGCCTTGAAAGAAAAATTGAAAATTAAACAAAATTTTATTATAGTTGTTATCATTTTTATTTTTTCAACTAACCAGTGAGACCAGCCCAATTAGGATTCATAACTCCTTGATTCAATAATTGCATGAATGGATTGACTCCCATGTTCATACCAGACATTCCCATCACTCCCAGAAGATTATTTAAATCCATGCCCATGGCTGTAAATTAAAAACAAATTGAAAACAAAATTCAAAATCTCCAGTTCAATTCAAAAGAAATATATTTATTCACTCACATTGCTGTAGGAATGCAGCAGGATTAAAACCCGACATATTTGGAAGTCCAGACGGGAATCCCCCATAGGGTCCCCCTTGTGGAAGTCCACCCATTTGATTTAATTGATTTTGACCCATAAAATTAGGTGTTCCACTCTGTGGTCCTGGTAATCGTACCATTTCATAACCGGGTGCTGCATTTTTTGTTACAAGTCCACCGGGAATTTTACCACCAAATTTCTGATTTAATGCTAGAAGAAGGGGAAAATTTCCTTTTTTAAAAAAATAAAGTAGAAAAAAGCAGAGTAAAAAAAGTATTCAATTTTATTTACATTATCATAAAAAAATAAGATGTTTCAAAAAGGATAATCAAATAAATGAAAAATAATAATTTTACCACTAATTGCACCTGTGTCTTTTGAATCTTCTGGATTTAGTGGTATATCTAGTGGTTTCTCGTCCTTTATGTTTGCATTTCCTATAACTGTCGCGAGATCTTTACCTCCACCTTAAAAATCAATAAAGCGAATGAATTGCATAATTTATTCGACTTAAATAAATTGTGAACTTTCGATTAAATAGAATAAATAATAAATTACCAGGAACTTCAATCTTGTCAGGATCTTCATCTTCGTCAAAGTCACTACCACTACTTTCTTCGCTCACCGATTCTTTAAATCTAGTCGTCGCCTAAAAAGAAATTAAAAAAAAAATTTCAATTCAGAAAATTTTTTAATTCACCCTTTTTTACATTATTTTTAATTTAATCGTATTACATCACTTTTATTAATGTATTCTCAAGGCTGATTCATTGTTTTTTTTTTTATAAATAATGTAAAAAATTGTCCTTTTTTTATTTTCGAAAGAATAATCAAGACTTTGATAATAAATAAAATATTATATATTAATAGATTAATTTTAGGCGAAATTCATATCAATACAATTAGTGAGTCTGGTTCCTCATTTCCATTCTTATTTTCACGCATGTGAAATAAGGTTATGTTCATATCAACGAAAAAAATTGCACGTGAAAAATAAAAAAAAAATATATTAAAAAAAAGTATTTAAAAAAAATTTTTTTTGCAAAAAATTTTGCGAGGAATATTGCAAGGATAATAAATATTACTGTAAAAATGTTTGCATTACAAAAAAAAGACAAGAAAAAAAGAGAAAAGTTTTTTTCCTTTTTTTTAATTTTTCTTTTTTGTACATGCTTTTTGAGTTATAAACCGTTGTGGTTGAATAAAATTACATTCCACTTTTACGATAAAAAACATCTTGGTAAAAAAAAGCAGACAAAAAAAGAAATGGGAGGGATGAAGGAAAACGGCGTGCTTTGAAACAAAAAAAAACTATTTTTTTTAACTATCAAAAATTTGCAAAAGCATCGCTAATTTAATGATTAAATTGATTAAATTCAATAGGAGAAATATAGTCATGCTTTTTTTCTTACATAAAGCTATTGTCTCATTAGAAAAACGTTTTGTCATAGCAAAAAATCGCGCGTACAAAAGCCCCGGTGTTGTGCAAAAAATTGCAAGAATTTACTCACCATTGTGTGCGTGTTTTTCTTTTTCTTTAACCGATTTTCACACCTCGTTGTCGAATATTTAAAAATCAATTAATGCTGATATACCCGGTTGCCGAGGAACTCGTAGATTTGTTTCGTTGCCGTCGAAAGAACGCGATCTTCAGACGCGAATGACAAGGGAAAACTTACGACCTTCCTCTTCAGCGTTCCTTCCTTGAATGGCGTTTCTATGTTGTATGCCGACCTCAGAGGCTTGTACGAATTCTTAATTTTCAATGTAATTAATTATTAAGCGTTTAGATCTGCTCATTTTTGGCAAATATCAGTGCTTGTTAAACGCGTTTGTCGTCTAGGCTGCCGCCATCTTATCTCGCCCGGCCCACGGTGCACCACGATGCAAATACAAAAACATTGCACTTGAATTTACCCATGAAAATTTTGCGACGTTGCCAGATTGTTCAATTTACCACCCACGCTCGCTACTCACAATTAACCAACGCGCGAACAAATTCAAAATCTAAATTAATTTTTAAACCTCTATTTTTTTAGCATCATGAATATTTAAATATGCCACAAAAAAAATTTCTAATTTTTACCATGTAATATAAATTTAATTTCAAATTAATGCTCATTCGGGTATGAATGTCATTTCTGACATTTCGTATACAAAATGTAAATAATTGATGTTGGAGAGAAAAAAAGTAAAAAAAAAAATGCTTTTGCTTGGCACACTCTTTCAGAGATGAATAATCAACATAATCAGATATGAAAATCGAAAATAAGTAATAATATCAAAGAAATAAATTATTTTTAATCGAAAATACGGTGTAGTTTGGCTAAATAAACAAAATAATTTTTTATATTTATAAAAAAAGTTATTTGATTCCTGTTGAGAAACGGGTGATACTGCAATAATTGATTTGGCAACGTTGCAGACATACAGCGCTGATCGTTACTATAGTTTAAAGTATACGCGGTAAAAAGAAAAGAACGCGAAATTGGACTCCCAATATAACGCGTTTTTAGGAGAAATTTTTGTATATTTACAATTCTCATAAGTCGTGGACATTTTCAGAAATATTCTCCACCTAAATTAATATCTAATTATGTCAAATTTTAACATAGAAGCATAAATTTAGACTTAAAAATCAAAGGGGCGGCGATGCGATCGATCCATGTTCCGCGACTGCAGCGTTCTCTGCCGATGGAATCATGAAACACTGCAGTTGTTTGCATTTTTTTCGAATTTCTTATAATCAAAATTCCATATTTGCTTTTTATTTTCCATTATATAGAGTAAATAAAAACTAACAACTAATGGAGAAAAAAATTTTCTTTTTTAAGGTTCATTCAACTTTCAAAAATCTAATTAAAAATTGACGCTTAATGAATATTTAAAAATTCCATTTTTTATCCCCTCATGTGAATTAGCCTTGAAAGAATTATTTTCATAGAAAAAGGACGCATCGTTGTGTTTATATTGTTCGCGTTCAAAACCAACCTATAACGAAAATTGACGAAATTTTTTAACTTTATTTGCAGAGTACTAAAAGTACAGAAAATAAATTGTGTTTTTTTAATTAAAAAAAGACAATTACGTATTTTAATAACAATGCTGAGGAAAAATGGTCAAATATATGGAGAATGTGTAGACGAAATTGCTCTTTAATTAAGAGTAAGATTAAATGCAGTAAACAAATACAACAAGTGCTTAATTCTTAACCTTAGTGAAAATGACGACAGCCTTGTATTTGGAGCATTATTTAGACAGTGAGTATCCCCATAAATCAATACTAAAGGGATAACCAACCCTCATGAATCATTTGTGCATGTTTGCTGCCTATATTGCTCATTTCAATTACAGTTAAAATATGTTTTCAAGTATTATTAGCATGAAAATAAAATGGCGGGTATACTGAATTAAAATATGTTAACCATGTTAACCTACATTTAAAAATTTATTTTCTTTTATATATATACAAAATTAAATTACGGATAAATTTAAAGAAATTTAATATCGAACGTGTTAATAAATAATATAATTAATAAACTTTGGGCAAATTATTTGACAGATTAAATAATATTTGACAATGTTTTGACATTTTATTAATTTTGTTTATCAATATGAGTTGAAATTAATTCGATAATTAATTTTTATTTCTTTCAAAGGTTTGGAGCATTTACCAATTGAGTTGCAGAGGAATTTTACCTTGATGAGAGATTTAGATGCGAGGGCACAAACTCTTATGAAAGATATTGACAAATTAGCGGATGATTATTTAAAGACTGTGAAAGAAGAGCAAAATGATAAGAATAATGATCAACTGCAACAAATACAAAATATGTTCACTCAAGCGAAAGCCTATGCGGACGACAAGGTGCAACTTGCAATTCAAACTTACGAGTTAGTCGATAAACATATTCGAAGATTAGACTCGGATTTAGCGAGGTTTGAGGCTGAGATTCAGGATAAAGCTTTAAGCAGTAGTCGAGCACAGGAAGAAAGTGGAGCAAGTAAAAAGGGTCGAAAGAAACTTAAAGAGAAGGAGAAACGTAAAAAGGGCACTGCTAATGCAAGCAGTGAAGATGAAACCAAAAATGCGAGGAAGAAACAGAAGAAGGGTAAGATTTACTTAAAAGATAAAATATTTTCCAAATTTCCTTTTTTTCATTAAAAAATGTTTCATTTTGCAGCTACTTCGACTGGAGCTGTTGGTAGTGGAGCACAAGCAGACGCTTCTCTAGGTCATCCAGCGGACGTTTTAGACATGCCAGTTGATCCAAATGAGCCAACATATTGCTTATGTCATCAAGTTTCTTACGGCGAAATGATTGGTTGTGATAACCCAGACGTAAGTCAATTTCTGTCATATTTAATTAGATTAATTCTATTAATTCTATGAAATTATACGAATTTACACAGAAATAAAATTTCCTTCTCGTTGAAAATAATGAATTTTTCTTGTTTATTTACAGTGTCCCATTGAATGGTTCCATTTCACTTGCGTTGGACTTACAACGAAACCCAAAGGAAAGTGGTATTGTCCAAAATGCACGCAAGATCGTAAAAAGAAATAAATCATAGATTATTAAAATTAGGTAAATTTGTAAAAAGGCAATTAACAAATTTTTTGTATTAAATTTTTTAATATTTATATTAAAATTTTTTTATTTTTAAACATTTTCAGTTTTAGGATAAGTTTTCGTTTTAAGAGAAAGAATTGTTTATTATAAGAAAATAAAAGCTTTTATTTAAAAAATAATTAAACTGGAATTTCATTTATATCAAACCTAATATTATCCTGTGAATCTCTTTGCCTTTCTAAATAGAAATTTTTACAAAAATTATATTTGAATTATACAGAAAAGTGTAAATATGAATAATTTTGCTTCATCGTGGAAATATTGTTTCAAGTAATGAATGTTATTTATTTTTCTTTATAAATATTTTTACTAAATGCAAGTACAAAATACACACTATTTCTATAGCGAGCTTCTTCCTCCTAATTTTTAATCGTCATTACTTACTAAATATCACAAAAATGTCTTATCTACAAGCCTAATGGAAATAGAGAAAACTCCACAAAGCAAGTTTCTTCTATCAATTGAAAAATTTGATTTAAAAAATAAAAAATTAACAGATGAAATAGAAAATGACAAGTTAATCGATATTAAATGTTTCTAAATAACGTCAAGATAAAATTTAGAAATGGTTCTAAAAACAAAACTTAGGGAATACCTGACTGTCGATTACAACATTGACTAGGAGGCACAGTCCAATTATATTGGTAACTCATTCGTCTTTGTATTTCTTTCGAACACAATATACCATTTGATTGAAAAAATTCGTGGAGATTTCTCATATTGTCAATTGTTTGTTTGTGGGTAATTAAATATTGATTCGAGCATCCTCTGGATCGGTATTCAGTATCAAAGCGGACGTCATGTCTTCTTTCTATATTTGCAACTGGTGCAAGCCACAAGCCAACGGAAACATCTTCAGAATTATAGAGCCTAAAAAATTAACATTTTTTTAATTAACATTCTTTAATTAAAAGAAAAAAAATTATTTTAATTACTACACTTACTTTAAATGTTCTGCATTTTTGGCAATAAACTCAACAAGTTTGTATGATAAAATATAACCACCACCTAGAGCATAGGGTAAATAATTATCGCACATTATCCACTCCGTCTCCTTCCAAGGTCCACTTCTCTTAACTTGTGCTTTTCCATTAAAAAATCCCCAGTATAAATATTTCTTCGTTCCCTCTCGCTCCCATCTTTCCAATTCTCTCAATATTCGACTAATAAGAACAAAACTGTCATCATCACACTTAAGAATAAAATCAAAATCATACTCATTCTGAATATGGAAGAAAGATTGAAGAACTTTTTTTGTTATTGTTCCATAAGTGTCTTGAAGATTTGGTAAAAAGAGAAGATCGTTAAATTTCTGTTGCTCCGAATCGAGGGTGATTCTTTGACTCGGATGAATATTTAAGGTCCCCAAGGCAAATAGGTATTTAACATCAATATATTTTTCGGAAAGCCAGGTTTTTCTGATTGTATCGCGATGCTCCAAATGATCAATACCACTTAAAACGAGAACGATAAGGCGATATTTTGATTTGTTGTATTTTGATAAATTGTGCTCCTTGGAGGAACATAAAAAGGGCATGAAAAGATAAATAAAGAGGAGGAAAATTGAAATAATTAAAATTAGAGAGAGAATATTTATCTTAATGTACGATCTTCTTAAAATCATCTTCCGAATGGAGAATTGGTGATTCTTCATCATTTGTCAAATAAATTTCTTCTCGTCATTCTTAACACGTATCTAAATCTATTAGATTTCAATTGTGACATTCCAAGTGAATATTTTTTAATATTTTATTACTCTAATGCTCTAGTATGGGTAAAAATCATGAAAAAAAATGTAGCAGCCGACAATGTAAACAAATTTAAATGTCAATTTTTTTAAGGTTATGTTCAATCGAGTGAAGGTGTCGACAAATTCAGATTGGTGGAAATTTCCCGCTGAACTTTTAAAATTTTTTCCTGTCTGTAAAGATAATTTATTTAAAAATAGAGTATATTTTTTATCATATCCCTTGTAGATTAATATTTTTATTACCGAAGTTACTTAAAATAGAAAAAATCATAATAAACTTTATGTAAGCAACAAAAATTGTAAGAATTGTCTACATTGTCTAGTGGTCTAAACGGTATAAACACTTGTCACGTTTCGTAGTTAACTTCACAGTCTATTAGTTGAACAACATGGTTGAAAACGTTGTTTGATTGTTTGATGCCAAATAAAAGTTTTGTTTTAAAGAATAGAAAAAAAATATTAACAAGGACTTGTGTGTTTAATAAATAAATAAATATGCATCTTTTATAAGTCCTGCGAATTAAATTTTTCAATAAAAAATGGAGAAAGCGAACACTGAAACACAAATTTTAAATATTGTTCATGATATTCTGGTGAGTTGTCATTTATTAAAAATATTTACGATACTAAATTAACTGAAAATGATATTTACTAGTGTTTTGTACAATATTATTTAATTATTAATCAACACTTTGAAAGAATTCGTTAATAGTTTAACAAACAAAATTTTTTTGTTAGGTTATGTTATGAACAATAAAAAAAGGTGTTCTTTTATTTTTTCTCTTAAAACGCTTGAAACAAATTTATTCTTTATATGTTTAATAATTAACTAATACTTTTTTACAAAGTTTCATTAGGGTAAAATAGTATTTAATTCATATAATTAATTATTTCATACTAAATATTTGTCTTTTTGTTACTTTCCCATAATTTCTTTTAAATCTCTCACTGTCATAATTATTGAAGAATTTATATTTTAAATTGTTCGAATTTTAAGTAATTCATCAAATTCAAAATATAGATTTAAAAGAATTGAATTTATTTTTTTATAACAGAAAGTAGAAGCAATAGAAGAAGCGTTCAGTTGCGTTATAGTTCATAATGCAGAGTTGGAAAGTGAAAAAATAGCAGGATGGCAAAAGGAATTATCGACAATAATGACTGGATTAACAGCCGAACAACAGGAAAGTGCTGTTCGTCAGTTTCTTTCTCTGGCTGCTGGAATGACAAATCATAGACGTTTACAATTATTGCTCTCAATGTTGGAAACGTTAGTTACAAAAGGAGTTTTGCCAGCTAGGTACAACTTTTTTTCATTTAAATTTACAATTTTTATTTGAAATCAAATTTAAAATATTTTCTCTTGCCTTACAGATTAGTGTGTGAATGTATTCTCAATTGTGATAAGCTTGTTTATCAAGCAGAAGATTTCTGGGTGAAGTGTTTTTCATTAATTCGAAATATTATCGGTGGAGTTGATTATAAAGGTGTTAGAGAAATTTTAAAGGTAATTTAAAAACATAATTAGAAAACATTGAGTTTTTTAAAAAATATAATTATGATAATGATAATAATAATTGATTCAAGGGGTGTAGAGATAAGGCTCAAACAATTCCGACAAGACTGCCAACAACCGTGCAACCTCAATTGAAAGCTTTGGAGAATGTAATTGAATATATTTTTGATCGTAACGCTTGTCTATTGCCAGCAGTATTTATTATTAACGAAATAAGAAAAACATCGCCCGATCATAAACGATGGCCCCATTGGGTAACTATTTAAAATTTTCGAAAATTTTGCAAAAAGCACAATACATAAAATTAATTTTTTTTCCCTCTTTTTAAATTCAGAGATTGACGAAGCTTCTTTCGGATTTCGTGGAAAGTTTTCGACCCGCTGCACAAATGGTATCAATTGTGGGACATTCGAAAATGTTACCAGTCGTCGAGCATTCTGGTTACGCAGATTATTTAATAAATCCTTGGGTATTGGATCGTGAGAATTTGCAATTTTCCCTTAAGGGCAATCTTCCATACGATCAGGATTTATTAAAGCCACAAACGGAATTGTTGAGATACGTTTTGGAGCAGCCCTACAGTCGTGATATGGTTTGCTCTATGCTCCAACTTCCAAAGCAGGTATTTACATTTAATGGAATTTAATTTTTTTTTTAAATTTTTAATTTAAATATTTTCTATTGTCTACTGAAAAATAATCTTTTTTGCAAATAGCATAAACAGCGTTGTATAGCTTTAGAAGAACAACTCGTGGAACTTGTTATTCTTGCCATGGAACGATCCGAGAATGATCCATTGCCTTCGGAATCTACTGATGGAACAGCCGCAGCAAATCATTACGTTTGGCTGCATTTGTCTTCACAATTAATATACTTTGTGCTCTTTCAATTTGCATTTTTTTCCGAATTCTGTACAGCAATTCATGACAGGGTGAGTTGAATATATTTTCTTTTCAATAACTATTACTGAAGTTTAATTGGATCTTAAAGTAAACAGAATTTAAGAAAGGATTTTTTTTAAACTTTAAAATATAGCTGGCGAGTTGTGAATTGAGAAAAGGACGAGATCATTTGATGTGGGTTTTACTTCAATTCATTTCCGGAAGTATACAACGAAATCCGGTGAGTAAATGTTCTAAATACTTAAAAAAAAATCTACATCGTTTGTTTTTACGATTGTATATGTAATTATAATTTATTTATTTGGAAAGATCAAAGTTTCTAATATGTAATTTATTAATTTTAATTTCTGCAGTTATCAAATTTTCTTCCTGCTCTGAAACTTTATGATCTTCTTTATCCTGAGACGGAACCTTTCCCAGTTCCCGATCTGACTCAACCACTTTGCACTCATCAAATGGCAAGCACCTGTATTTGGATTCATCTTCTGAAGAAAGCTCACAGTGAACACGCAAATTTTCATCGACCAATTCCACACGCCCTCAAAGTTCATCACGAGTGAGTAATCCCCCCGATTTTAAATAACTAAAATTTTCCAGTAATTCAAGTAAATTGTTTTTGAAAATTTAGAAGTAGTTAGATTTTACTGATTAAATAAAATTAAAATAAATTTTTTTTAGATTTTTACAACATTTAGTAATACCGAATACTCAATTGTGTATGGGATCCGACTATCGAATTGCTCTTTTGTGCAATGCTTACTCGACGACTCAAGATTGTTTCAGTAGACCAATGGCTGCTCTTGTCGATACAATACTAGGCAATCAAAAGGTAAATTTATTTCAATTAAATTAAAATTTTTATGAAAATCAAAAAATAAAGAAAGCAGAATGTAAAATGTATTTCTTTCTGTATAGGGACAACAACAACAGTCGTTGCAAAATTTGCAAAATAATGCAGCACTCGTCAATGGACCAACGACTCCATTGTCAATGTCAATTTTAGATTCACTCACAGTTCACTCGAAGATGAGTCTCATTCATCATATTGTTACGCATGTAATTAAATTGGCTCAATCAAAAAGTAATATGGCCTTGGCACCAGCTCTCGTCGAAACGTACAGTAGATTATTGGTCTACACCGAGATTGAGAGTTTAGGAATTAAAGGCTACATTGGTAATTGCTTCAAGTATTTTTAAATATTTTCAAATTTTTCTCTTTTCTGCTTTGAGATTTAATATAAAATTTTTCCTTCCAGGACAATTGTTGCCACAAGTTTTTAAATCTCACGCTTGGGGAACGTTGTACACTCTTTTGGAAATGTTCAGTTATCGAATGCATCACATTCAACCTCATTATCGTGTACAACTTTTATCGCATCTTCACAGTCTCGCCGCTGTACCGCAAACAAATCAAACTCAACTGCACTTATGGTAAATGTAAAGAATTATTATTATGAAATTTTTTTAACCAAATATAACGATTTGTATTAAAAGGAAAATTTTAAAAATTACTTTCAGCGTCGAAAGTACTGCTCTCAGATTGATAACTGGTTTAGGCTCTGCTGAGGTGCAACCTCAACTTTCACGCTTTTTGTCTGAACCAAAAACTCTCGTCTCCGCCGAATCGGAAGAACTGAATAGGGCTTTGGTTTTGACTTTAGCACGATCGATGCACGTGACGGGTAAATTCATTAAGTTTCTATTTTTTAAAGTTAAAAAAATATTGTTTTTCCAAACTTTAAAAGAAATTATAGAGAAATTATTAAATTAAAATAAAAATTTACAGGAACTGGAGCTGATTCAATAAGTGGTCCATGGTGTAAAGAATTGCTCAATACAATTATGCAAAATACACCACATTCATGGGCAGTTCACACTCTACAGTGCTTTCCACCTGTTCTCAGCGAATTTTTCCAACAGAATAGTGTGCCTAAGGAAAATAAGCCACAAATAAAGGTAAAACAATTTTTTTCCTTTTCACAATTCCTTGATATCAATAATATAATATAATTATAATTAACTATGTATAGTATAATATAATTAATATAAGATACTATAATTAACTCCAGTTTCTTTATTATGGTCACTAGAAAGAAATTCGTATAAATTTTGAATTATTTTCTCCAAGAAAAAAATAAAGTAAAAAACTCTCTTTTTGTATTTTTTAGAAAGCCGTGGAGGAAGAATACAGAAATTGGGCGTCAATGAGCAATGAAAATGATATAATTGCCCATTTTACAGCTCCCAGTGCGCCGCCACTATTTCTTTGTCTTCTTTGGAAAATGATACTTGATACTGATCGTATTAGTCCAATTGCCTACAAGTATGAAAAATTTATTCAAAATTTTCTTTCAAGAAAACTGTTTAATATTTTGTAATTTTATTTTTGTAAACTTTCTTTTTTCTTACAGAATTCTAGAAAGAATAGGAGCAAGAGCTTTATCGGCTCATCTTCGAAAGTTCTGCGATTATCTTGTTTTTGAATTTTCAAACAGTGTCGGCGGAGGACAACATGTTAATAAATGTGTCGACACAATTAATGATATGATTTGGAAGTACAATCTAGTAACAATAGACAGACTAGTACTTTGTTTGGTGAGTATTTTTATTGTATATATATTTAAATTGCAACTATATTTAAAAAAAATTCCTTAAGTTTAATTACAGAATTTATATTAATTCATTTTAAGTTCGTTTATTTGAAATTGGAAATTTTGATCATAATTAATTTTCACTTTTAAAGAATGTATAATATTTGCTTTCAGGCACTGAGAACGCAAGAAGGAAACGAAGCGCAAGTGTGCTTTTTTATAATTCAATTATTACTTTTGAAAGCCACGGAATTTCGCAATAGGGTTCAGGAATTTGTTAGAGAAAATTCCCCCGAGCATTGGAAGCAATCAAATTGGCACGAGAAACATTTGGCGTTTCATAGAAAATTTCCGGAAAAATTCGCACCCGAGGGAATTGTCGAGCAAACGAGTGGCGGACCGGGACAATATCAAAATTTACCCGTTTATTTTGGAAATGTTTGCCTGCGATTTCTCCCTGTATTCGATATAATGGTTCATCGATATTTGGAAATTCCGCCCGTGTCCAAGAGTTTGGAGATTCTCCTCGAACACCTAGGATGCCTCTACAAGTTTCACGGTAATAAAATAAATCCAAAAATAGAAATATTCAATTAATTAATTTTCAAAAATTAATTTTCTAAAATTGATATTCTAAAATTAATTTTTCTCATTTATATATTTTTTCGTTTTTAGATCGGCCAGTGACTTATCTTTACAATACTTTGCATTATTATGAACGAAATTTGCGAGACAGACCGAATTTAAAACGTCGTCTGGTATCGGCAATTTTGGGATCATTGAAGGAAATCAGACCATCAGGTTGGGCTCTATCGGAAGCTTATACTTTGTATATATCGAGACCAACGGAGGATGTTATCACTTGGGTACCTGAACTCGATTATTATATTAGACTCGTTCAAAGAATCGTCGAAAGTAAGTTTCAGTTTCCTAATAAAAAATAATTCAAAATAAATTCTCATTTCAACAACAACAAAAATCAATTCAATTCAAATATATTAAAAATTTCAATTCAACAAAATATTTCAATTGCAGCAATGTCGGGAACTGCGAATTTTCCAGCCACTGATTGGAGATTCAATGAATTTCCAAATTCAGCCGCTCACGCCTTGTACGTGACTTGCGTTGAATTAATGGCATTACCAATGGCACCAAATTTAGTTGCTAATTCATTACTAGACGTCGTTGCCAAAGGGTAAATTTGATTTTCTTTTAAACTAATTTAATTAAAATTAAATCTGTTAATTTATTTGTTTATTTGTATAAATTATTTTTGTTCGATTTTTGAAAATTTTCATCAAATTTTCTCTTTTTCTTATAGATACACGATCATTAATTTTAACGAAATTCATTTATGGATTAATTGTGTTGGTCTATTGATGGCAGCGCTACCAGAATGTTATTGGTCAGCACTTTACGATCGCCTTGTTGAAACGATCAACACACCGGCGTTGATAAAATGGCCTTATGGAAATTTAAGTCCGTTTCAGCTCTTTAATTTTAACACCACGCACAATGGTCTACTGGAAAACAAATACAGTTATATGCTCGCCTTGGCCCATTCGATATGGCATCACGCTGGAGTTGGACAAATCACAACTTTGCCACAGTGAGAATTTGCAACTTTATTTTTTTAGATCTACTTTAGAATTTTCTTTAATTGTTGAATCAATTTTCAAGTTTGCTTTTCAATTTGAATTTCGTTGGAATAAATTTTAAAGCAAAGATTTTTTAAAAACAAAAATAAATTTCGTAATATCGAATTAATTTTCGATTCATTTCGAATATTAATTCTGTTTAGAAATAAAATTCCAAGATTATTTGTGCTTCTTTGGAATACTAAAATTTATTTTCTTTTTCAAGATTCGTGAAAGAAAAGCTACAACCTGTTGTCACCAGTGAGGAACAATTGCTTTACGCGTGTCATCTAATAGGACCAACTCTGGCACGTTTCAACGTTGAAAGACCGGCCTGTGTCAACAAACTCACGGTCAATTTGTACGAAATGTTGGAACAGGTGGACAAATCTCAGGCTCATTTAAATTACATGGATCCTGTTTGCGATCTTCTGTATCCTTTTCACAAAACATTTCTATTTGTTTACATTTTCGTTATTTTCAGCTTTTTAATAATATTATTCTCTAGTAATTCCTTTTTTAATTTATTCTACATTTGAGAAAGAAAATTGAATTAATTTGAGTTATTTATTGAAGCGATTTCCTTACATATTTACGTATTAATTAGATATCACATTAAGTATATGTTCGTTGGCGATACGATGAAGACTGATGTGGAATCTATAATTCGAAGACTGAGGCCAGCTCTACAAATGCGACTTCGCTTCATCACGCATCTCAACATTGAGGAAATTCAAGCTGATGGACAATCGCAAGCAACGCTCCCAACAGCATAATTTTTTCAGGCGAATTTTAAAAATCATTTTTTTTTCTTTTTTTTAATAACATGACCATAATATTTATATATATAGATATATAATTTATCTTAATTATTAATAAATTGAAGAAGGCGAAGATTACTCGAAGCAGAAATCTTTTGTATTGTCAATCAAATTGTATAAAGTTGCATTTATGATAAAGGTTAAAAGAGTCAATAATTAATTTTTCAGTAATAAATATTCGATATGTTTAAATAGTCTTCTTTCTGCAATAAGTGTAAGCAAACAATTATTTTCCACAAAAAGGCTTACTATTTAATTATTGATTTATCACACTCTTTTTCTTTTTTGGAAGTTTTTTCGCGTGAAGACAATTTTTTTTTTTTAGAAGGAATCATAATTGACTGTTCCCTCTCTTGAGGCTAAAATTAGTTCGGCAAATTTATCATAAGGCCCTGCGTTCTCGATAACAAAGTCTTGAGCTTTCATTTTTGTGGTCCAATTTATCTTTGATTTGAGAAAAAAAAAGAAGTTGGAAATTATTTGAATGTAGTCAGAAATAATAATTTATTTAAACTTTTTACTTACCACATTGGGAAATTTCTCTTTTTCAAAATTTCTCAACGGTTGTTTATAGATCAAAGGAAGAGCTTTCGAACGTTCAACCCATGGCCAAATCATAATGTCAACAATTCCGGGTTTCTCACCTGAATTAAACATTTTCGAAATACAAAAACAAATATAGATTAGATTATTTTAATTTTGTTAATATTTAGATTATTTTCCTTAGGCAGAAATGTGGTAATTTACCTCCAAAGAAATCAGTGCCACGAATTTTCAGCTCCTCCTCAAACTCCTCCAAGTGGTGCGTAATATCGCCAACAATATCATCTAATGATCGATCATCTTTTCCGTGAATGCAATTAGAAAATATGGTACTTATCTGAAAAATAAGTAATGACTCGTTTTTAACGATAAATTTTTTCTACTTAATTTTCACATAATTAGTTAATTTAAAATAATCATTAAAATTAAACATTTTTTCATCCAGTTTCATTAAGTTAATTAAAGCGAAAGTTTCAGACACCTTTCCAAAATTTTCAATCAATTCCAAATCTCGAGTTTTTGTATCTTCATTGCAAAGAGGCGGATCGGGATACATTTCATCTAAGGTGTAAACAATCACGTCTGATTCGATGACGACTTTGCCATCCGGTCCGATAAAAGCCGGAACTTGTCCTTTCGGATGGATCTGAATATTAATGAGATATGAATTTTTAATCGTGAAGAAAAAGAAAGAGAGAGAAATAATAAGTGTCGAAACAAAGCTATTCCAATGTGAATAACCTTTTAATTATTTTCAAAGTATTCTATGAAACTTACGTCAAAATACCATTTTGGTTTATCTTTTAAATTGATATTAATAATCTCGTATGGGATTTGCTTGAATGAAAGTGCCAATCGTGCTCGATGAGCATACGGACAAAATTTCATACTAAAAATATATGGTTTTCCTTCCACTAATTCCGGCTTTGCAGAGCCTGAAATTAAAAGTAGAATTTACTCACTATAATTCGATAAAACTTGGTTAAAATAAAACTTAAACATATAACAAAAAATATTATTGCTATAAATTACGAAAGATTCGTTTAATTTAGCAAACGATTCATTTTTCCAAATTATATTGAAATTAAAAAATTATTTAATCCAGATCTAATAAAAATACACAAAAAAAAAAATTAAATGATCGATATCGGTGTAAAAAATATGTTTCTAATTAAATTTTAATTAATAAATATATTTAATATACCTTCAGAGAGATGAATTGAACTCATATTTTCTCCTTTACTTTTTAGTTGGAAATTAAAGAAATGTTTCAATCCCTGCGTTATCCTTCTGATGCCGGGATTTATTAATTGAATGACGTGGATGGCAACTTTCACTTTTTTTTCTTATCAAGGTCTATAAAATATGAAAATTCCAGAAATTCTTATAGCAATTAATCATTAATTGCTCTTTAAAGTCAAGAAAACTTGCTGTGAACTGTGAATATTTCCGAGATGTTACTTCGAACACAAATGGAATTGCACTGCCGGTCTGACGGGTCGATGTTGTCTAGAGGGGAACTCAAATAATGATAATAACTAGAATGTGACTCCCACTTTTATTTATTTTTCTTTCAATTTTACTGTTGATTTTTCTTTCTTTCTATCTTTCTTTTTTTTTTACTATTATTGACGCTTCGAAAAAAATTATATTTTCAGAAATTAACGAAAAAAATATTTTTTAATATAAACAATTCTCTAGGAATAATAAATATTTTTATTTATTTTGAAAACTTATTTTGAATTAAATAAATAAAAATAGTAAAATAAAAATACGGAAAAGAATAAAAATGAAAGAAAAAATAATCTTTTTAGTGAAATTTAATTCTCTTTTAATGAATTAATTTTTTCCGAGTTATGTTTTCTGCAATAAATTTTTTATTTCATTTTTATTTCCATTGAGTGCAATCTGAAAGAGCCAATTATTGTTACAATAATATTAATCTTTCAAGGTGATATTTTCAGTTATTCAGCATCAAAAACTGATTCAGTGGGAGATTGTGACAATTGTTCACTTCCAAGCTCGGTAACACTGATACGAATTTCCGGTAGATCGGAATCCAATTCCTCCACATTTTTTGATACACTAGATAAGAAATTTATTAGCTCGTTTTTCAAAAAGAAATAATTGAAAATTTTTTTTCTAGATACTTATTTATACTTACCTGGAAAGTGCTGCTTTTCGCCACAATTTTCGAATAGATTCATTACGACTCGAAGGTAAATTTTGATCATTAGGTAACGATTCCAATTCACCTTCGGTGCCTTCGCCAGGATCTGATGTCACAGACATTCCTTGAGCTCGTTCTACTTGTAATTCAATATTTTCCTCCTTCGGATTTTCATTTTCATCTGAAAGGAAATTCTTTTTCTATTACTCTATTCCTTTTTTTACTTTTCTTTTTATTTTACTATTTTTCAATTTTCAATATTTCTAATGTATTCTAATATTTTTAATACATTAACACACACAATAATGAAAAAAAATTTGTGAATAAATTAGTAAATTACCTTTTAGAATCGAAATTCCAGTGTCCTTTCTAGGAGGCATAAAGGATGGTAAAATATTTTTCCATCGCGTAAATGGTGTTTCTTCTATTTCCTGCCTTTTTTCTGCAATTTTGAACATTTTCCGCCTCTCCTCAGTGCGTTCTTGTCTCAATTGTATCTGAAAACAAAATTATTAATTATGTTAATTTTCCTTAAAGAAAAGGAAAGTTATGAAATAAAAACTACCTTTAAATCATTATTAGCTTCTCGTAACGATCCAGTGAGGGAGACCATGTAATAAATAATTAACGCCATTAAAACAATCAATGGAATAATTATTCCCGGCGAAACAATATAATCAACAATTCTGCAAATAAAAATTGACTTTTAGAATTTCAAAGAAATTATTATATTTCTATTTCTTAAATTTATTTTTTCTTAAATTTTCAACTTACTTTTGTAATTTTTCAGGTAACGCCTGTTGTAGAGTTTTCGTTCCCAAATGATAAATTCTCTTGTACTGAGAAAATGGACCACAGTGCCAAGATGGTTCAACCCAAACTATCGCATATCCAACAGGCAGAACGCAGAGGAATAACATTGTCAATAACAGAGCAAAGTAAAAATTATTCGACCTATAAATAATTTTTTTTTCAAACATTGGTATTAAGTAAAAGTTTCTCTTTCAATTTTTCAAGTAAAAGTCTTTTGTTTCAATTTTCTTTTCCACTTACCTGGATGCACGAAAAATTACTTTATGCGGTACATTGCAATTGAGAACAGCCCACGATCGAATATGCATAAGAATGCCGAGTTTCAAAACATTCAGTGTAATTAATCCAGGACTAAAGAACATTCCCATCCAAACCATACCCTGATTATTAATCAAATATAAAATATTTTCCGCAATTTTAAAATCGCCATACTGTGGGAATTTCTTCTCCAAATCCCAGCACCAACAGCTATTCATGTAACGAACGAAAATCGCACGGAAAAAATCCAGTGTCAAAACTGACAGTATTGTCATTACCTGAAACACGAGATTTTAAATCAGAAAAAATTATATTTTGAAACAAATCTAAAAATTTTCCATCGCTAATAATATTTAATAAAGTAAAAATTTATTTAATATCTATTTCAGTTCGAGAGAAAAAAGAAGAAATTTACCAAGTCCATTACAGTCAGTTTTGCAAGTTCCTGACCAAACATTGTCTCCCAACAAAGGCGACGAAGTTTTGTGCGAATCTCAAGACTCAGAGGAATTACAGACGTCTCTAAGGAGAGTTAATAAAGATTAATTAAAAAATAACAAAAATTAATTACAAGCTCGTCAAGAAGAGTTAATAATTTGTTATTACCTCTCTCCTCTATGAGACTAGACGGAAGATCACAAACTTTTACAAAACATCTGTTATTGTAGATAATTGGATACGATCCTGTAACTTCCTTGACTACTAAAGAAGACTCGGTTTCATTTTCATTCCCAAAAGTCGTCATTTCAGTTGTTTCTGAAAAAGATAATTTTTTATTATGTATTTAATGTTTATTTTATTTACTTTATTTTATTTAAGAAAAATAAGTTCAACAAAAAATCTAATTTACAAAATTTATTAGAAAATAAATTCCTTTAAAAAATACCTTTATCTGTATCTGTTGATATTTCCATTTCTGGAGTAGAATTCACAAAAGTATGTAAAGTATCGGAAATATTTAAAAAATCGTAATAAGTATAGTCCACGTGTGGATCATCATCGTCCTCGAGGTGATAATTATCAAAATCAGTCGTTAAATCATTTTCAGAAGTCGTTTCAACTATTTCTTCCTCTGTTGTTTGAGATGATTCTTTATAAAATTCATTAGTAACCGGAGAAATTTCACTTGTAAATTGAGAAATTATTGTTGTTTCAGAATATTCATTTGTATTTTCTACACTCTGTGTCGTTAACGAGGAGAGATCATTGAAATAATGCAATTTTGGCACATGAAGAAATGTTTCATTTTCGTTGAGAAAATCGTCTTTTACAGAAATTTTCTTCTCCAACGGAGAGACAATCTGAGAGGAATTCGTCAACACAAGACTCAAAGAGGCCAAAGACATTGTCACATTTTGAAGATTAAATTCATAACACGATTTCGGAAGATATTTGCAATTTGAAATGGAAATTTTCGTTTTATTTGGCTTCAAACTTTGTAGTTGCTTTTGCTGAAAACAAATATTTTCTGATTTTAATAATCAAAGTTATTAATTTATCCAATTAACTAATTATAGGCAATCATATTATTGGAAATAATAATTTCCATCAATTTGGAATATTACTAATTATCGAAAAACTAATTATTGAAAAATAATTATTCGAAAACTATACTACTAATTAAATAGTAATCTAATTTGTAGAATTTGTTCTAAAAACAACAATTATTTACCATATCGTCAATTTTACTGAAGAGAGCAAAAATTAGTGAATATTGATTGAGAAGATTAAGCACCATGATTCTGTGAAAGAAAAAATTGTTATGAATATTAAAAAAAATTGTTTTCATCAATATTAGAAAAGTACAGTGAATTGAAGAATTTTCAAGTAATTAAGTTTAAAATACCTGGCTAGTTGTAGTCTTAATTGTTTTCTCGGATGATAATTTTCAAGAATGCCGAGTATTTCGAAAAAAATGGGAAAAATGTAATTTATAAGTGACATTATGACTGTGATCTCATTCTGCCTCCACCAATTACTATTTGCTTCCGGCTGAGTACTTCGAGCGACGATTTCAATAACAATATAAGCGGACAAAGATAAAAGGAACAAAACCGACAAATTGACAAATATTCGACAAACCAATGTCTTCCAACTAAAAAAATAAAATTCTTTACTTACAGAAAAAAATTTTATTGAATAAAAAAAAATACCAACTTTCGTTTAGCTTTTGCCTTCTCAGCTTCTTCAAGTAGAGCTTCTTTAAATCCGAGAATAATACTGGAGGTTCGATTATCAGATGTTTCTGAATTGCCAATCATAAAATCCCAACTGGTGAAGAGTTTCCACGAAAATGCGTACTCGTCTTCTTTTTCCGATAGTTTACTCATTCGAGAATTTTTCGCCATCCTTAAATAATTTATAGAAAAAGATATGTAAAAAATGTTTAAAACAATAATTTATTAAATGTTTAAATAAAAAAATCATGAAAATATATTTTTTATACTTTCGTAAAATGACGACAAAACTGTAGGTATAGACAACGAGATTTGTGATGAAATACGCCATGGGTAGTTGATAAATTTTATTCGATTTTTTATTCGTATACCATCCGTAAAAAAATGGGGAATACTTTAAGACGCCTTCGAATTCCCATAAAGTTAATAGTTCCTTGGATTTTATTTGTTCGTCGGGTAACATTATTTTCCTTTCGCCCGCATCTTTTGGAACCGCTATCAATATCTGTAATAAATTAATAGTTTCTTATTTCAAGAAATTTTTTTTTGTATTTTTTAAAATATAGAATAGAATTTTGTGGAGAAAATAACTTACTTCTGGAATAGCGATAAAAGCAGTTAGAATTCCGGAAATGACGAGATTTATCCAGAAGAGCCATCGAAGAAACGTGAAAAATGACGCGACCGCAGATCCAAAATGAGATTCTATGTCTTTTATTCGATGCTCCCAGGGTATTAGGAATGTTTGAATATTGACAATTTCACGTTTATAGTACTGCCATTTCTGGGAAAGGTAAATATTTTCTAATTAAGTACTATCATTTTTACTAATAAATAAATAAATAAATTAATTAAATTAATAATTTTATTGAAAGTAAAATTAAAATAAGATTCAGAAATTACCTTATCGAGTAAAATTGACATTCTTGCCAAAACATCTCGAGTGCTGTGCCTTTGGGCAAGTCTGTCATGAAGAGCACCTTCATGCTGCCTCACATAAATTTTGGCTTGCCTAACGAGTTTAATTTTTCTCCGAAGAGGCCAAGGTTGCTGCCTGATTCCACTTAGAACTTCCTTATGAAGTTTCAATTTCTCAAAAATTAATTCTTCCCCTCTTTCCTCCATGGATATTGATATACTAAATTTTAATAAAGTATTTATCGAAACTGAACAAATTATAAATAAAGGTGAATTTTTATTATATTAATTAATTTAAAAAATTGAACTTACTCTCCTGAACTCGTTGTATAAACAGAAGATCTTCGTCTCACGTTCGCATCGAGACTTTCGGGATTAAATGGAGAAGATGATCTTCTTCTGTGTCTTCGTTTACTTTTTCGAGTTGAATTACGTCTTTGAATAATAGCACAAGCAGAAATTGAATAATCGTCCTCCTCTCCAGGTTCCTCTTGTCCATCTACTCATCCAAATGGTGATCAGATTTTGTTAATTTTGTTAAATTAAAAATTTCCATATTTAAAAAAACAAGAAAACTGAAAGTACCCCGTTGAGTCATTTTCGAATTTCTAGTTTTCACGTTCTCCAATTTAAAATTATTATTTTCTTTACTAAATTCGCTTCTATTTCCATCAAGAGCAAATGAAACCGATAAACGATCCGCCGTTGGTTGTAGAGATTTCTCCTCCTGAAGCAATGTTTTAAAATAATTTTAAAAAAACTTTTTTTCTAAAAAGTAAGCAAAAATATTTGTTTAAATTTAATTTTCAAAAATTGAAAAATATAATTTTTAGTAATTACAATTCAAAGTAATTCAAATTTGGATAAACTTCAAAGTAGAAAATAAATTAAATTTTTGAAATGTGGAGTAAAAAAAATATAAGTCCTAATACTTTTGAAAAATTACAATTTCTTTAAGTGAAGATAAAATTTAAACACTTGAAAATTTGCAGGCACTTGAGTGGAATATTTAATTCAGAACCCGAAGAATGGGAAGAAATCATTTTTTCTCTATTTTTGTATTGAGAGGAAGGAAAAAGCGGATAACAAATGGAAGAAAAAAAAGATATGGACTGTATTAAATCACGAATGCTACTGCCAACTTGGTCAATTCTAGTTTACGAAGCAACCTCATATTCTCATAACCCCTGCCGCACCTTTGCAGTATTTTGTAGCAGGTGACTCAAAGTTTAATATGTGGCCTTTTCTATTCACAAGACTTCTGTATTACATACAAAGCTATTAATTAGAAATCATTTCTTTTCTTCTAATCATCAAAAGGCACGACATCATCTTTTCACTAATTTCTCAAATATTACATTTAATACATCTGTTACTCTTGCTAATTCGACTCAGAAAAAAAAAATTAGCATTTTCATCAGAGAAAAAATTCCATTTTACATATTTTACAAAAAAAGTAAAAAAATTTGTTTTTCGACATAAATTTTCTACATTTCAATTTCATTTCATTTTGAAAAAAATTTTGACAATGATTTTTTTTCTAAGGAGTTACAAAAATTTGAAAGAAACTTAAAGACAGACTCTTGAATTTTTAATTACTAATCCTAATGAGAGAAAAAATCTGTCCCTTCATTCGGTATTATTTTTTCGATTTTTTTACATTACGAGACACTTAACATTGCGTGCCGTTTTCATATTACACACCCTCAGTCACCTTATGTTATCTTTTTTCTCCATAAACATTATTAACGAGAAATTTCATACAATATTGGGATTTAAAGTTAATTTTACATTCGTTTTGCAATGAAATCGAAATTTCTACTTATTTTTAAGAGAAAAAAATGTGGAAGAGGTACAAAATAATTAAAAAATTTTTACTGGAACATTTAGAATTTTTTTCAATATTAATTAGTGTTTTAATAATTTTAATAATATTCTTTAATAACAAAAGTACCTAATATTTTAATTTAACTTTATTTGAAAAAATAAATTACTCTTAATTTTATTTTGAAAAAATAATTACTCTTAATTTTAGTTTGAAAATATCGAATTATCTAAAAAGTAATTGATTTTTTTGTGTCAAAGTATTTACAAATTATTATTGTGTGACTCCACCCATTAAACCGAGAGCTAATCACTTCAACTAACCCTCGCGACTAAATCGTTAGACACGCCACTTCTAGAAACACACAAAATTTCCCTTTTTCTATACAATATTATATGTGCTATATTTTCACAAAAACGTGTAAAAACATTATTCTCTTCTTTCTTTTTTTTTGTTGAAAATCGATAACAGCAGACAAAATGAATTGATCTTTCGCGTGCCTTCAATTTTTCATCAAAAATTGCTCAAACGAAGGTATATTTAAATTTCATATCTTTAACAAAATCATATACCTTTTAATCTAAACATTTTCGCCTCTCACAAAGAAATTCTAATTTTTCATCGTAAACTAATTTTCATTAATCTCTTTCTTAAATGAATGGAATTATTAAAATTTTCATTAATCTCTTTCTAAAATAAATGGAATAATTAAAAGAAAATAATAAGATAAATTAATGTAAACAGTAGAATGAATTTAGAAATTATTTTTATTTTTACCTGTCGTGATTGACGAAAACTAGATTTTGTTCGTAGAATTCCAATCGATTCTTTATTATTTTTCGTTGAAAATTGAAAACTTTCCTCAGCACTTGCATCAATATCTTGACTTTCTGAAACTTTTCCATCATTTGTAATTCCTATTTTCTTTGGTTGAATTATAATTTCTCTCCCTTTCTCCCACTGTCTGGATTTCATGATTTCTTTAGCCACGAATCTTTTTTTTTTTTCTTGTCGTCTCAATATTTGTGTTGCAAAACTATTCTAAAAGTCTCTGTGAAATATTTTTGAAAACTGTGAAAAAAAATTCAACAAGTATTGAAATTACTGAAATTATGTAGATTAATAAACATAATTATAATTCTAATAATAAATATAATTCTAACAATAAATATAATTCTAACAATAGATATAATTGTAATAAATATAATTTTAAAATCAAATATAATTCAAATAATAAATATTTGTCAACCAGTCGAAAATTCAAGCGAGCTGCTCGTTTGTTATCCCTTCGACGTTAGAGTTTCACTGGCGCTTTATGAAGCGCAGAAAAATTGCTACATTTGCTAATGAATGCGGCGTTATTAATTGGCAAGTGCTAAATGCTCACTGTTCACGTAAAGTGCGCTTTTCAAAGACAATTTTTACCCTTATGGACATGTAGAAAAAGCAATGTATTATATAGGCTTTTATTTACCAGAAAAGTGTCGGACACACCCTCTTTCCTTCGAAATTTAATATTTTAATGAGAAAAGCAAACATTTTTTTTTAATATTAATTAGCTGACAACTAAAAATGATATTTTATATTATATTGCAAAAGTTTCTCTCATAGAAAATTTTACATTCAAAATAAAAATTCCAATTAAATAAATGTGAAGAAATATCAACAAATATTAATTAAATATTTTAATTCAATTCAATTTATTAAATATAATTCAATTTCAAAAATTAAAGGAAAATGGATTTGTTTGATAAATAACTGAAAATTCAAATAACATTTTAAATATTTTTTTAATAAAAACTTTTTTAATTCCCAAATAAGTGTAGCACTTTCTTTTTCGGAAATCTTGTGCTATCTTAGAGGTTCCTCGAATTATTCATAAATTGTTATTTATTGTTAATTAAATAAATTTTCAATTCAATTCAAATTTAATGTAAACTAAACAAATTCAAAAAACTTTTAGTTTAGTCAATTAATTTTTCGATTTAATTAAATTTAGTTTAAAAATCTAATATCTTGAATAAATAATTTTAGAAAAAAGTATGTGAAGTTACTAATTTTGTGATCCTCAATTATCTGGTTGTGTGACGAGCCCACGTGGTCCGTTTAACTTGACCCATGATATCGTTTCTTGGCGGTAATCTGGCACTGGTTGTCCTCGATGGCGGTGGTCCGGGTGTTCTTAGTACACTCGCTAATTTTTTCTCCCTCTCCTTGGCCTTTTGAACTTGAGTTTCATTTTCCTCGCGAATTGTCAAATTACTCCTAGATGGTTGCGATAAATTTTCATTACGCTTGCCTTGTGGTGGCGGATCAAGTACAATTGGCGGTATTTCATCGTAAACATTTTTCCCTTTCTTTAAATCTCCAACAGAAGCAGCAATCTTACGATTATCAGCATTTAACGTTTTACTGTAATTACTCTCCTGTCCAGGAATCATGTAGTTTTCCATTTTTTGCGACATCACTGGTGACGATGTGAAACTACTCGGCTGTGAAACTCTTAATGACATGGATCCAGGTGAGAACTGCGAGGAGTGTGTCAACTACTTTTATTAAATTGATAATGACGTTAATAATCTTTTTATACTATTCACTGGCTGAGTTTTGTTTCGCTTTTTTAATTTCAAAATTTTCATATAAATTTTCCAAAAAATTAATTGAAATTAATTGAAATTTTTTAATAAATTGATTGAAATAAAATCAAAATGAATAATTCAAGTATATTTACGGTGAATTTTTGTAGCAAAAAAAACTCAGCCAGTTTTTGATAACTTACCGAGTGCCTGCTATTTGGAGGAATCAGCAGACTTGTCCCCATGGCAAAGGGTGACGGTGTGGTGTACGGAGATCTCTGAAGTTGATATGGACTGATATTGTGCAGCCTCTCGAGAAGCTGCGTCTGAAAGTGTAATTGGTCGGCTCCTTGAAGACCAATATTGTTCGAATTGCCGGGATACAATAGCGATTCAGTTGGATGTGGTTGAAAAGAGCAATACGGAAAAGTCGGCGGTTCCAATTCCCAGGGTGAATTCTGACGCTGAGGGAAACGGTTTTTTACAGGAAAGCCTAGTTTTCTCAAAAATTCAAGGCCACCTTTTTGCTAGCATCACTCTTTTTAGCAGCTCTACACATATCCATTCACAGGATTCGTAGTGGAAATTTCCATTTTTTTTTTTTTGGCGCAAAACACAAATATTACCTAACACTTGAGACGCAATAATTATTACTCACTGGAATTTTATTTTTTTTACCAACAAAGAATTTTGTTCAAAAGAATTCCAAGAGCGATAATTTTGTGTCTCTTAAAGAAAGCCGTTTGTATTAGTCAACATTGATCACAAAACAAGAATTTTTGCATTTTTGTCAAAAATGTTTTTTATTAAAAAAAAGGTATAAAAAAGTTTAAAAAGGCGGTTACACTGGTATCAAAAATGTACAAAAAAGAATGCATTGTTATAGTTAACGTTACTTTATAAATTAATTAATTAATAGAGGATAAAGCAATGTTCCACAATGTTGCGCAAAACTTCAAGGTATGCGGTAGAGTGTTACCTGGCCAAGACCTGGTAAATCGGGGATTGTTGGTGTTTGTGGTGGCACATTGGCCGAACCTGGCACTTGTGATTGACCCGATATATGTCCAACTGACAGACGCTCTTGTTCACGTAGATGACCAACTAATGCACCGATGTGTTCCAGCAATTCCTTGTTCTGAACAAGCAATTGTGTCTGAAAAAATGAAAAAAAAAAGAATTACAGAGGTCAAGTTTGTAAAAAAAAAAATGTCAATCAACATTAAAATAATTAGCTTAATTAATAATGTCTTCAAATTGTGATTCATATTACTTGAGCTTCAATGCGAGCAGCAGTTTCTGCAGCGAGTTGTTCTTGCAAAAGTCGCGCGTGCGCCACCGCAGCGCGAGTTTGCTGATTCTGTTGATCTAATCTTTCGCGAAGCAACTGAATTTCGTGCTTCAACGCTGTGAGTTCACCGCCTGCCAGCAATCCACCGCATTCGGATGCCACTGTTCCCTGATAAAAGAACTTTATTTCAATTTTAGTGGCCATTCAAATTATCATTCAAGACGAAAAATTCTATTCATTCTTCATTTTAATTTCTGAATGCAATGAAAATCGAGTTCTACATTAAAAAAGTTAACAACTCCCTTCTAAAATTGTATGTTTGCAAATTTTGAATTACAAAAATTACAATTGAAACTAAAATTTGCAAAATTGATTGAAGAAAAATGGAATTTTTCGCTCCTGATTTTATACTGTAAGAAAAAAATGTTTTTAATGGATTTAAATCTACCGATGGGGATTGCCCGACAGGGGAGGCAGAAGCTGTTGTGATTGGAACTTCATGAGATCTCAGGAGACAGGACATTGGAGTCTGATCTGGAATAACGTCTTCGCCATCACCTAAAAGTGACATGTCTGAAAGAAAATACAGAAAGCGAGATAAAAAGTAGAAAAAAATTAATTAAATCGCATTTGACTAAACTAATCCGGTAATAATTGGTAATTAATAAAAAGGAATTTACCTTTGTGAAGTGAAGTTGGGGAAGGCTGTGGTTGATCGCTCCCAATTTCTTCGCGATCATCGTAATCATCATCACGATGAATATTCTCTAAATCCCTACTACTCCTGTCGTTGTCGCCTCGCTCTTTATCATCAGCGGCACCAGTGATGCTGAGTTTATGGCATACTTCAAAAGCTTGGCCCACCGTTCGGACCACTCTCATTGCTTGACTCTGAAAAATTCCAATTTTCCATAAAATATCTCGAATTGAATAAAAATTATTTCTCCACAGTCTTCCTGCGAATCGAACTTATCGATTTCATCTTCTTCGGTGGATCATTTAAAATGCAGTGACAAGTCATTAGAAAGAAGAAGAAAGAAAAAAATACAAGAGGGAAGAAGAAAAAATTCGTCACTGATAAAATTCAGAATTTGGAAACAAATTTTGGAGTAAGATTTAGAAATATAATTCACCACGAACCGAAAAATCGAGTTCTAAATTTCTCCCAATATAATTAAGACTGACAGTCGCAAAATCTTACGGCCCGAATTAACTTTCCAACATTCCGTCGTCTGATTCAAATTAAATTACTGTTGTAGCTTTAAATATGAAGACAATTTTGATCGAGAATTTTTCTTTTCTCTGATCTATTATTAATTTAAAAATTCTATTGAATAACAATACTGTTATTAAAAAAACAAAAGATAAAATAAAAAAAATATACAAAAATAAAAGATATACCTACATTTACAAGAAAGAGGAATTGAAAACACAAAAATAAAAAAAAAGAAATTAGAAAACTAATGATTTAGTTAATTTGCAATCGAATATAAAAGATCAAAGAAAAGAAAAATGAACTTCACCTCGAGTTCGGCTTTAAATGTCTCATCATCTTCATCGAAGAGATTATCGGTCAAATTCTCCTCAGGAGTCGAGGGAACATGCTCAATCAACGGTTGTGGTTTATTCTTCGAAAATGGTTTTTTCAATTTCAAATAACCGAAAAATTCCGGTTCCTTAAATGATAGTTTCTTTCTAGGTCTCGCGGGACCCTCAACATCCACCGGACTTCCGGGACTTGAATTTCCACTTCCAGTCGCCGTGACATCGGCCAAAATACTGGCCTGTCTCGCCAATCCACCTCGTAGCATTTTTTTCCTTTATCTCGAAAAATTCAAGCTCGAAACATTTTTCTTTAGCTAAATTCAAATTCGAAACTTTTTTCCTCAGCTAAATTCAAATTTGAAACATAATTTTTCTTTTAGATTCTTTTTAAAAAGCAGACAAGGTCAGAAGAATGCGCAGTATGTCATGTAAGTGTATATAAACAAATGATTTGTCTCGGCAGATGAACTTTTCCTCTTGACAGTAAAATTGGAGAATTACCCGGCTAACATGTCATTTGTCAAAATTGTGTAGACAATAAAATGAAGATGTCAATTCTAAAAGTGATTCAAGTTATGTCGGGTGATAAACAAGTTACTTGGTTTTAAATCTTTCAATTTTGACTCACAAACGTTTTCGAGTTTCGTTTGAAGATCGTCTTTGACATTTCTTCACTGTCAAATAATTCCGACGTCGCTGCGGTGAAAGACAATTTTTGTTCCTTCTTCTGACGAAATTCTCTGCAATCTTTCGTTCTTCTTCCTTTTTTTCGTTATTAAAAAGTTCTTCCAAATTCTTTAGTCCTTGAATAATTTTCCTTGATTACAAATTCTCTGCGCGATCTTCCTTCTCCTTCTTTTCGTTATTAAAAAGTTCTTCCAAATTCTTTAAAGTCTTCTTTTCTTTCTTCTTTTCCCTTGATAACAAATTAATTTTTCTCTCTTGTTCCTAAAAATAAAAAATATTTTTTTACAGATGTTAAGAAGAACTTGGTAATATTTCTTCTACTATTTCTTTCTTTAGCGGTAAATCCAATGCACTATGACCCGAAGGAAAAATTCGCTAATATTTTACAGTTTAGATTATTTTTCACGTGGAAATTTGATATTTAGAAAGCTTTCTTTTCATATTTCTGCGGGATTCACGATGGCAGTTTGTGTCGAGGATTTATCACGCCGCGTGTGGTGAAGAAGCGGATGGCTGACTGGCTGGTCGATTGGTCGAGTTAGTCGGTTTAGGTGAATTGGGTGGGTGGATAAAAGTTGTTGGCTTCTCAAACTCTTGTAGTACGTCTGTCTTTTCCTTCATCTTGCAAAACTCAACTCTGCCAATTTCGCATATATCTATTGTAGACGTCGCAAATCGAGTTCTCCAGGTCACGAGTTTCGACCGCAATCGAACTTGGGTTTCTTATCCTACATTCAAAAATGCAACGAATTTTTAATATTTCACCAAAACACAGAAAATAATTGAACCGAAGCAGAAAATAAATTCTCTTTCCTCTTTTCGAAAAGTGATAAATCATCGTTGACTCTAAATTCCATTCCTAAATGTGATAATAATTGGACTAGACACGAAATGTAAATTAATCTATTTTCGAATTTTCCGTTTCCTTCTGGAAATATTTTTAGTAGAAAAAAAAATTGTTATCCGGGAAAATTCAAATTGATAACAATTTGAATTTTCCCGGATAACAATTTTTTTTCCACTTAGAAAATTTGCAAAATTTTAATATAAACGATTTTTATAAATAAAATTATTTCGTGAAAATGTTCAAATAAATTATAATAGATGCCAAATAGAATTTTTCTCGAGGGGATTATTTGGAGAAAAATGATTGTGACTCTTTTACATAATTGTCGGAGAGTAATCATTTCCGCAATTCATCTGGCATTATTTATCATAGACAAAAATATTTATCGAGCATGTTTTACTTTTGCAAAAGTGAACACTTTGATAAATAACAAAAAGTTGAACGTTATTTATAGAATTCCAAGTAGAATGATACGTATATAAATATAATCGGAACACACATTGTTGGTGTTTGTAAGGATCGCGTCCAATATTGCCAGAGAACAAAACTCGAAATTACACTTTTCAGAGATATTTCAATTTTCCTCAAAGGTCAGGTCATTTGCGAAAAAAGAACACGAAGAAAAAGGAGAGCAAAAAAGAAAGAAAGAGTAGAATGACAAAAAGTTTCGAAATATCAAGAAAGGTGTTATTAGTCGCAGCTATATTCAGAAAAGAAAATAGTTATTCTTTAATGGAAATAATTATCCGCTCCAATTCTCTTTATGGGAAAAATTATTTTTCTACTCAACAAGATTAATTTTTTGGTCTGTATAAAAATTATCAGAACATTTGTCATTAACCCCCGTTTTTTAACACTTGGATATTAAGAATTGATTTTTAAATTTAGATAAAAGTGAGTCATGAGAAATTGATAATACACTGAAACCTCGAATATTGAGACAAACGCGAATCTTCACTAGCATCTCTCTCTGAATTATTAATGAGCTTTCAATGTGAATAAAATTATTTTTAGCGTGCTTCTAATTGTAGAAAAAGGTCAAGTGTCATTGTTCGAAGAAAATAAGAAACCATTCCAAGAATGAAAAACATTGAGAAGAAGAAGAAAGAAAAAAAATGCAGGTAATGGAAACGCGGCCAAAACGTCATCTCACCCACGTGTCATCATTGCGCGCGCGTATTAAATATTTATTTTTAGAAGCACAATAACGTCAGTTGATAAAGCGCCAGACGACGGCGTGCACCGCGAAATTATTGTATATATACATTTTTTGCAACATACACACCTGCACGTTTGTATAAGTCATTTAGCCGGTCGCATAAGATTGCAAGTTTACAGCGCGAAACCCCTGCGCGCAATTATGATCCTATACAAGAATAGAACTTAAACAGAAATGAGAAACAATTCAAGCGGAACTAGTCACCAGAGGGTCTTTGAAATCCAAGAGTCGTAAAGAGAGAGAAAAAGTTCCTGATGACTGAAAATAGTAAATTGTTCACCATTTTGAAATTAAATTCTTTTCTCCACAAGAGTGTTTAAAGATCCGCTTACCTTTTTACTAGATTTGAAGACATTACATTTAAAGGAATTACCGCTGCCGTCACGGGCAATGTAGCTAAATATTTTTAAGTCTTGGCTATCATGGGAGACGTAGAATATCCTAAAAATAAAAATTTTTCTTAATATAATTCTCGTAAAATTTAATAAATTCTCTCGATAGTAAGCAAACACAATAAGAGAAAGAGAAAGAAAAGGATTGTTACCTGTAGATTGGATGATGCATCAGGTACATCTTGTTCTCGTCCATCCAGTGTTGTTTTTTCTGTGCAGGAAATAAGGATCGCATTAAAGTTGGTTCCAATCCAATCGAAAACAAACGATCAATCAATGGTGCTTCCTCAGCGGACGAGTTCGCGAGAATTACCTTTTTCTTACGCAATGTGACTTTAACACCGTCAACCGAGACCTCCAGCGTCACTTTCTTCTTCTTGATCCCCTTGGCCTTGAACTCGTACTGAAAGCGAAAGGAAAAAAAACAATTATTCTCTGCTACTGTTTACATCCGCGATATATATGCAGTGAGAGGAAATTCTACATACATATATGGACCACTCTCACTCATTATATATTGAAAATTAGTACTCACGCGAATTTTTCGCATCGCCGCCATAATTTCCAGTCGACTCGTTGGACGTGGAACCTCCATAGAGCCAATGAACTGGAAAAGAAGTGAAAAAAATAATAATGATTGTACATCAATTTGCTATTCATGAACAGCGAGATTGGCAGTCTTTCGAATTTACATACAAAACTAGAGAAAATTTTCTTCTCAGCAATTTTTCTTTCCCATAATTTTGTTTGTCGTGTCTTTAGAAATCAATTTTTTCTTTGAGAAAAATTTATTTGTTTAGTTCTCAGATTTTCAGGCTTCGCACTCGATAATTAAATTTCCGAAGTAGCAAAAAGTAGCTTTAATACTGAAAAAAGTAGTCAAAAAAAGTTGCTGTCGAAAATTAATTTTGACGACAAAAAAAATCGTTTTAGACGATTCACATGAATTTGATTCTGAGTTTTTCCTACTTTTCATAAAAAATATTTACTTTTATTCTTATCTTGCTAAATAACTTGAATTCTAAATTTTTACAAAATTCAATTATTTTATAAATTTTTAATTAAAAACTTTCAAGAATACAATTCTGTTTAAAAATAATTTTTAAATGTAAAGAAATAAAATTCTTTAAAATATAAAATTTAATTTAAATTGTTTATAGGAATTTAACTATCTTCAAAAAATTTTAATTACAATTTTTTTAAGACTAATTTCTTTCGTAATTTCTAAATTAAATTACATTCAAAACACGAATAATTTTTGTTAAATAAATATTTAAATACTTTTTTTCACAAGAATTAAAATATTTTTAATGATTTCAATGTAAAATTTTTTGTAAAATTTTAACTGAAATTCATTTTTAAATCAATTTTTATTGGAAAATTCAACTAAAGTTCAATTATTTAAATACAAAAATAAATACTAATGTATCAATATTTAAAAAAAAATTAATTGTTGACAAAAATTTTATTATTTATGAAAATAATTGAATTCTCGTGAAAAAATTTATTATTTAGGCAAATAATTGAATTCTTGTGAAGAATTTTATTCAAATTTAAAAAAATAATTGAATCCATCAGAAGCATTTTATTATTCATTAAAATAATTAAATTCTTGGGTAAATTTTGATTCAAATTTTTTTAAATAATTGAATTTTCGTGAAAAAATTTATTGCTTTTGAAAATATGTAATTGAATTCTTGCGAAGAATTTTATATAATTTTTTTTAAATAATTAAAACTTTCGTGAAAAATTATATTATTTGAGGAAATAATTGAATTATTCCGAAGAATTTTATTCCAATTTTTTAAATAATTGAATTCTCGTGAAAAATGCTATTATTTAGGAAAATAATTGAATTCTTGTGAAGAATTTTATTAAAACTTTTTAAATAATTTATTTTTCGTGAAAAATTTTATTGCTTGTGAAAAGAATTGAATTTTTGCGAAGAATTTTATAAAAATCTTTTTTAATAGATTTTTTTCGCAAAATTTTATGAAAAGTATTTTAAATAATTGAATTCCGGTTTAAAAATTTTAGTATTTATGAAAATAATTGAATGTTTGCCAGGAATTTCATCAAAATCCTTTTATATATAGAATTAAATTCTTTTGTGGAATTTTATTAAAATAGTATAGTAGTGAAAATAATTGTCATTTCGAAAACAATTAAATCGTTTCAAAAAATGTTATTACAATTTTTGAGAATTATTTTTCTATTTCAACTATCATCGAATTTGAAGTGTTACAAATTCTCCCAAAAAAAAGAGAAAAGAAGCTTTTAGTGTCACAAATCTAAAAAAAGTATCCAAATAGTAGCAAATCGTAAAAAACAGTGGTAAATAGTAGGTTTTAGTAGACGAGTGTAAAGCCCGGATTTTCCTTACTTTTTCAAATCGATAAAAATGTCATGACATTTACAAATAAAAAATAATAAATAAAAATACTTTCAAAGAGGAAATACGTTCCAAATACCCAGGTGTTGAACCAATTTTCCTCAGTTCGATGAAAATAGGCGATGGTTCCGCCTGGTACATCACAATTTCAAACTAGAAGTAAATCATGTACATAATAAAAAATTTCCAAGAAACTCCAGCATTTGGAGAAACGGTAAAAGCTAATTGTCTTTTCTAATAATTTAGAATCTCGTCAAAAAAATGATGAAAATATCTATTGTCAAAGGAAAAAGAATATTCTAACTTTTTTCCATTGGGAAACGGAATATTATTTCCTTCTTCTTGCATTCAGTAAAAGAAATGAATGGATAATAAAGAGAAGAGTCTCTCTTAAGAATTTTCTGTCCGCCCACAATCTTACGTCAATTACGCATCAAGAAATAATCTGTCTGCCTCGATAAAATACCTGAGTAACTATTCTTCCCTTTTAATCAAAAAAACATTCTCCGTCGAAATTTTTTTTTAGTCTCACAAAATAAATATTTGGGAAATATGTTTCAAATTTTCCGTTGAAAATTTTGAAAAAGAAGAAATTTGCCTGAAAAAAAGAGGCCAATAAATTTGAATTGGAATCGAATGTATAAGTGAAGACAGATGGATCATAAGAGGATGGATCGAGAATGACGGAGATTTACTCTGCAAGTAGGCAGTTTCGAGTCATACGTACAAAGCTTTCAGTCTTTCTTGGAATGAGAGCTACTGAAATAAACACGTGCAAAGTGCCGTCACCATGTGTACGGTGTATACTAGAGAAGACCAGCGGCAAAATTTTCTAAAAATATCCCTTGTCGTTTCTGGTTTTCAATTTTTTCCCATTCTTTTTTTTTCTTTAAATTTCGCCCTCTCTCCACAACTTCATTCTTGCGTATCAACATCAGTGAAACTTGCCGAAGGAAAATTCATCAATTTTATGGCCGGGAGCTTCGTTGACATTATTTTTCACCCGTTTATCAAAGCACCGAAGCCAGTGAATTTGAAATTCAGAAAAAAACTTCAAAACATAGACTGAAATAAAAAAATTTTCTATAAATTATTATAAACAATTTTTTTTTTTATTGAATATTGAATAAAATTTGAAGATTTAAAGTTAAAAAATTAAAATTGAAACAAAAGGGGAAAAATAAGCTAAAATTGAATACCTAATCCATAAAAGGAAAAAACAGAAATAGAAGCGAGGAAGTGAATACAAGCAAAAAAGGAGAAAAAAAGGAAAAAACGATCGTAGATAATTAAGTACTTACACAAAAGATAATTCTTCTCCTTCTAAGAAATTGATGATTATTTTAGAAGTCGTTCCAGTTGGAAGACAAGACTTTAATGGTTCGTTTGATTCGATCAAGTGCCAATCTCATGGATAAAATTGTTTTATAGGAAACACAAGTGTTTTATAAAGTATATCGAATTACCTTGGCGTGGAAAATGATACCACGGTGGAACGTCTCGTCACTGTAGATTGGTATTCGCGTGTCGTACTCGTCATTATGCACGAGATTATATTGCTTCTTAGAGGGCATACTGTGCCCAACAACTTCATTCGATCAAAATTTTCTTCTTCTATTTCCACTGAAACAAAGAAAAACACAAAAATATTAATAAAATTTAAAAGAAATAAAATAGAAAGCTTAGAAATCTTTCGACAAAAAAATAAATCAATAATTATATCCTTCAATCATCGATTATTGATCTGGAAAAATATTTACTTACTACTTAGTAATTTACAACTTTTAGGTTTATAATATTAAACTCTCTCTTCAAAAGAAAAATTTATCATTTTTCAAACATTTAATTATCAAGAACGTAATAAAAAAAATTTTATTTTTATTAACCAAATAAGGAATACAATTGAATTTAAAAAAAATAGCTCAAATTCAATAATTAGGAGAAATTTTGTCAAAGTACTTCTAAAACAATAAATAGTTTACGATACATAAAATTCGCGTGCTTTTGTTAAGTATTCCAGGTAAATTCAGTAAATTTATAGGATTACGAAGATTAGCATTCTTGGTAAAGGGTGGCGAATTAAATTCCAAGAAAAGGGTCTTCCATGTTTGCGAGTATATTTACGAAAGATAAAGAGGGACTTGTATAGCGAATATCTAATTTTAGTTGATGGAATTTTTTCCAAACGCACTGAAATGCAATTTTTTTCGAAACTAGAATAATTAAATTTTTAATAAGGAAAAAAAAAATTTTCCTGAAGTAAAAAACAAAATAAAAACTAAGCCAAAAAACAAATGAAAATCATTATTTGTTATTTAACTAAAAAAAACATCAATTTCTAGACTCAAATTAAAAAATAAATATCTAAAATACAAATGTAAACAAGACCTCTTCTTTAAATACGAGCGGCATGAATGACTCTCTTCAGAAAAATCTCATTTTAACATTAGACGAACCAAACTGTTTACATTTACTAGTTTCGATTTCTTTTTCGAAATTTTTTTTACCATTTTTTACGTTTTCCATTTTTTTTTACAAAAAATTCGATTTTTTCTTCTAATTTTTGTTACTTATTTTTAATTTGTCGTTTTATATAAACGAAAGTGTCAAAAAATCATTGTCCAACAAAAAGAAACTATTTTTTAGAATACAACAAAATTTTCGAGATCACAAAAGTAAATATTATACCACTCGGAGAAAAAATTAAATAAAGGTGTAGAAGACAAAGGAAATATAAGAAGAGATAAGCGGATAGAAACGAGAGAAAAAAGAATGTGAAACCCGAAAGTCTGATAATAGCTAATTATTTTTATTTTTCCGTCAATTTTTTTGTGTTGGAAATTGAAAAACAAAAATATACACTTAACATAAAAGTTTTAACTGTTTGCGGATTTAGGTATGGAATTTAGTCCAATGAAAAAAATTGGCATTGTTTTAAAACAAGTTAAACTGAAAATTTATTCATTCAATGGAAATTTCTGAAGAAATAACTGCCTATTTACACCACTCTTTTCTCCTTTTTCAACAATTACTGCTCTCGAACAAGTTCAACTTTCCTTTACAGTTCCCCGAGTTTTTTTTCCGTATAACCTTTCTTCTTAATGACGAAAGTTTTTTTTTATGAAAAAAAATCCATTTTTAAGATTTGCGAAAATAGTTTCATTTCTTTTAATTTTAAGACAATAAATGTTTGCTCTCCTTGCTCTTGGGTAAAGTTCTAGACATTAATATACTATTCTTTTTTAGTCTTTTATTACTTTTTGGTACTTTTTGTTTTTTTATTATTTTTAGCAATTATCGTCTTTTATTGCTTTTTAGTACTTTTCCGTCTTTTATTATTTTTCATTATTTTTTGTTATAATTTTTTACCAGCACTATTATTACTATTGCTAATAACACTTTATTACTAGTTACAACTTTAAGCACTGCTTTTAAAATAAAAGGGAAGCAAAGTTTCATTGAACTCAAAAAAATTAATAATTTAGTAGTTTTTTCTCTATATTGGACATGAACTTCCCCCTTGGAATTCAAAGATTTCCACGCGAGTAAACACCCCTCTTTGATGTATTTCATATATTCTCCGAGCAAATGAAATATATGAAATAGTTCAAGATAATAAAATATTCATAAACATTCACTTATTTAATTTTTAACATCTAGGACAAAGCGAAATATTACAAAGTTTCTTCTTGCACAAGAAACGCAAGTAACACAAGAAACACAAGAATCGCACAAGTAGAGAGCATGTAAACTATTTTTGACTTTAAATACAGTTTATAACTAGGAAAAAATTTTTCCTTTCATTTCACATTCTATTTTCGTATATTACACTTTTTCGAAGAAAAACAATATTTTTTTACAAAAAAATTTGCGATAGAAAAGAATTAATTCCTCGAAGAAAATTAATAAATAACAGATCAAGATTAAGTATCGTTTTTTTTTTTAATTGTCCGAAGTTGGGGAGAAGAAAACCTCTGATAAAAAATGAAATTCCATAAAATAATTCTGATTATAGAGAATGGTAAAGAAGAGAGAATATGTTCGGAGATGCAATTTGAAGAAGATAGGGAGAGAGAAGAATGTAAAAAAAGTGGTATCACCTCGGAACTTCTATAACTCGATATATGTGAATGCAGCTTTAAAGAAGGCAGCATGGAGCCGACCGCGAAACATGCGGACAACGCCGGCTGCTGAAGCAAACAAACGTGTGGTGGTTGTACACATAGATGAGAGGGCGACTAACACGGACACTTCATATCACATACGATACACGGGGAAGAAGACTGGCTTCGCTTTTCTTGGAAGTTGTTTTTTCTCAATGTGTGTATATGTGTGTGACCCCCGTTCAAAAAATCAGACTCGATTTTTTATTTTGCCGATTATAAGTAGACTTGGACGGAAGCTGCACCCTATGAAAATGATCGCACCCTTCTGTTAATAAACCTCACACACGGAAGGACACTCGGTTCACTTGCTTGGCTTCACCGTCCGCACTACCTTTATTGCCACAAAAGGTTTAAAGCCCATTGTCTTATTTCTTTTCGTCCAGACCGCCGGGTCAATGCTCCAGGGCTGAAGGACGAAGTCGATGCCGATCGAGAAACTCGCGTGCAACGTTGTTGCCAATTCTAAAAACCCTTTCTTCAAATCAACAACTCTTTCTTCTCTTTCACTATTTCTCCTATTGACAAGTTTCTAGCAATTTATTTCCATTTTTTCACTTTCGTCAATTTTATAATTTTTTTCGATCAATCTTCTTTTCTCTAAAAATGCTCTTTACTTTAATATTCTCCACTTTAGTTTTTTTTTCTCAATTTTGTCTGAAACTATAACTATACCGAATCTTCAAAGGTAGAATCACTTTGTTCCGAAAATAAATAAATCGAATTATTCTTCTCTAGACTCAATAATTTTTTCTCTAGATTGAACAATTCTTTAATTTAACTCTCTGAAATTGAGATTCATGGAGTATTATAAAAAATTAGGAAAAAGAAAAATAATTAAAAATTTACTTTATGACAGTCTTGCCTTGATAAAAGTCTCCGCTTGATGAATATTGAAGAAAAAGGGCATGATTCTGAAATTGAAATCACAGTGCGGGATTCTTCACTGGGGCTAATTCCTGTCGGCTGCTGCGTCGTCACAACTCATTTGAATTTAATCGAAAGGTGCGAGAGGTTTGAGAATGTTGTCATGAGAAAGGCATGACGCATTCCTCTCGTACAGTAACAAAACACGTGCTTGATTCTTTGAAGTCACTCACAATAATTTAACAAAATCCCTCTTTTCCTCCAATTACAAGGCACTGTAAAATTGAAGAAAAAAAAACAATAACAAAAAAGAAAAAACCACGTTCAAGAATTAAACCGCGAACAGAGGGACAAGCTATAGACCTACCGCCTTGCCAAGACTCTCTGGAGGTTGCTCCGCTCGATCTTCTTTGAGAGAGGCGCCAAAGGAGAGGGAGAGACAAGCCTGACGTCAAGTCTCTGGTTGTCTCTCTTTGTCTGCCTATATTGCTCCGAGGGTGAATTGTACTTCTGAGTAGGCAAAAAAGAGACACACTATTGCACAGCACATATGCTCCGTATGACAACACACGTTTCTATATTGTGTCGAGGGGTGAACAGCACAACCTGAGGAAGAGTAAAAACTTTGCGTTAATAAAGCTAGGTTCTCGAATATGTCTGAAAGATTTATCAGGGTGAAGCTATAAGAATGGATAGCATTGGGGTTGCAAGGTACAATGGTGTGTAAAGACCACCTGGATACTATTTCCAATGATATTATATTACCATTTTATATCCAAGACAAATATACATATATATATACATATCAAAAACCGGATGAGTTTTTTCTTCTTTTTATAGTATCGAAAATTATCATAAACATTTTTTTCCGAACCATTCTTGGATAAAATATTTGTCATATATTCTTCAAAGAAAAAGAGAATTTAATATTTTCATTTTTAGCAAATGACGAAGACCTCAATCTATACAAGTGTATATCACGTTCGATTTTAATCTTTAATAGGACTTACACTCAAGTACAGGTGTCATTTAGTTTATAACTTTTTAAGGTCGGCATATTTTTTTGTAAAGGAAAATATTTTTATATATAAAAAATAAACATTATAATTAATAATCGTTTTTAGTACTGCATGCAAATAAATAATAAAATTAACAATAAAACAAACAAATAAATAAATATAAAATTTGTATATGTGAATATAAAATTATAAATTTATTATATATAATACATAAATAATAATTTATTATCAGTTACATAAACTGATTTCGATAAATATTGTCTTCAATAAAATGCCCTAACCCAATTATAGATTAAAATAGTCTAGAGACAGAACTAGACTATAACTCATTAAAAAATATTTTTATCCATCATTTCTAAATGTTCGTATTAGAATTCTTTTTTTATACCTATTTGTAGAAAACGAAATTTTAAAAAATCAGAAAACAATTAATTAATTATTTCTTAAACATTTGTTAAATATACACAATAAAAATAAAGCAACAAATTATTTTTTAAACATTTGTTAAATATTCACAACAAAAATAAAGCAACAAATTATTTCTTAAACATTTGTTAAATATACGCAACAAAAATAAAGCAACAAATAAAATAAAGAAAAGAAAGAGAATAAAATAAAAATTAAAAAAATGGTACCTTTCGGTAAAGCTAATGAAATATTTTGATTTTTCTATTCCAAAAAAAATAGTTTCAGAATAATGAAAATATGATTATTTAATAAATAAAAAATTTTTAAAATACCTAGCGGTGAAGCTAAATTTAATTTTTAATTTTTCCATTACAAAAAAAGAGCCGAGGAATAATAAAAATTTCTTCTCATAAATGGAAGAATAATTTAAAATTATCCGCCAAACTGAATGATGTCGTCAGATGGCACCAGTTTACAGCAACAAAATATATATTTTCTATTTTAAATTTAAAATTATTTGAAATTACCTATTCATTTTAAAAATATATACTTACGAAACATTTAGGAAACAAGATTTTTCCATTTCAATTTGCATCCAATACCTTGGAATGTCTTAGTTTTGGACCAAGGTCCATAAAAAAATGATTCTTCTTTTTCGAAAGATTCAATCTGCCATTTGCTTCACAGGGACGCATGCACTATTGAGACCTGGGGAATAAAATAAAACAATGTTATTATAAAATAAAATTTTTCTCTTTATGTAATTAATTTTTAAAAATTTTAATTTTCCTATTATTCTCATTTTCTCCTTTTTTGTAATTTGTATTTAAAAAATTTCAAATTTCATAAATTGCAAATTGCAAAATTTTCAATTTTTGCAAAAAATTATATTTGTTTTGCTTGATATTTGAAAAATATAAAAAATTACGCATAGGTTTATAATTTAAAAATATCTACAGTTTTAAATTATAAAACTTAGTGATATATAGTTTCGATATTTGATTTCAATTTCTCTTCTATTTAATTAAAAATATACATTTGTATTTATCTCATTAATTAAAAAGTGACAAAAAAATACAAAAATCCTGCAATTAAAATTAAAAATTAATGACAAAATTAAATAAAAAATTTCAATTTATAAAATTCGAATTTAATTTAACGCTTTGAATTTAAAGAAAAAAAAGTAGCAACGAAAACTAAAAAAAAATTTTCATGAAAAAAATAAGAAAATATTTAAATAAAAATAACAAATTTCAAATAACAAAAATTTTCATTTAAAAAGAAGAAGTAAATTTGATTTTAGTCTGCAGCCCTGATTCTTTAGTTCGGATAGTCTTACGTCACAACACGCGAGTGAACCAGGCTCTTTAATAATCCTTGTTCTTAGTGAACGGGCAAAGTGCCAAAGCCGGTATAACAAATGCAATAATTTCTGATTGACTTTTGCTTATAGCTTGAAAAAAAAATTGTTAATTATAATAATTTATGACATACAAGTGAAAAACAAAATTATAATAAAAATTATTTCAAGAAACAACTTTTTAACATTAATAATGTCATATTATAATAAGCAGTAATACAGTAAACGTTTCATAAAAGAGAAATCAGGTGAAAAGTGAAAAGTCTTCCGCTCACATTATTTGACATAGCTGTCTTCTTTCTATTCAATATTATTTCAAATTTAAACAAGGGCCAAGCAAAACAATTTTAAAAAATGTCTACAATCACCTGTATTGCGCCTGTTAATATTGCTGTTATTAAATACTGTGAGTAAATTTCGTTATAATTACACTAAAATTTTAATAAAATCCTAAGAAAATAAAATAATTAAAAAATTATATTTGAAAATATTTTTAAATATTTACAAAAAAGTATTTGTAAGTGAAAAGTAAAAAAAAGTATTTTCTAATTATCACTATGTATATTTAATCCATGTTTTCATATTTCTAATTATTGTACAATTGTACTTTTACTTTTTTATTGCTCACGCAAAAATTTTTTTCCAAGAGTTAAAAAGAAATTTATGATTGAAATAATCATTTAAAACTATTGCATGTTAAAGAATTGAAGGCATATATGATTATCATATTCAAATTAGAATACTTTAGTGTATTGCGATAAGAATTTCAGATTTATTTTCAGTTACAAATATAATTTTAGTTTCTTTTATTTAAAATATAAAATTATATTATAACTATTAATAATATATTATTGTATATAATATTGTATTAAAATATAATCATTATGAAAATACCTATTTCATTTTATTTAAATAAACATTTTATTATTTTATAAAATTATTATTAAAAAAAATTAGTAAATAAATATTTCTATAGAGAGAATAATTTAATGAATTGGCTAATTTAAAAAGTAATTGTTTTCAATAGGGGGAAAACGAGACGAGAATTTGATTCTGCCTATAAATGACTCGATTAGTGCAACATTAGACACAGAGCAGGTATTTTTTTTTACAATATTTATAATATTCAAATTTTAAATACACTTTTTACAAAAAAAAAATACATATTTTACATTAGAAATTATAATTGAAATTTTTTTCAGTTATGTGCAAAGACAACGATAATGGCTAGTCCTGATTTTAAAAAAGATCAAATTTGGCTCAATGGAAAGTAAGTTAAAAAGAAAATTATTACACAAAAATCCTTTAAATTTTTTTTTCAAAAGTTGTAAACGTGGTAAACATTTAATAATTTATCATTTTTGCCTTCTTGATAAAAATTATCATAAAATTGATAAAAATTGTTATTGTTTACAAAAAAGCTTCATTTTTCTGTTGCAAATTATTTTAAGACACAAAATTCTTTTTTAGGGAAGAAACGATAAACAAACGGCTACAAAATTGTTTACAAGAAAGTAAGTGACATTTATGATAGAAAATAAGAAAAAAATGACTTACCCAAACGTAATTATTTGTTTGTGGAAATATTTGTCAATATAATTTGTTCTTTACAGTGAAGAAACGTGCCCAAGTTGAAAATGATGTATTGCAATGGAAAATTCACATTTGTTCAGAAAATAACTTCCCAACTGCTGCTGGATTAGCTTCAAGTGCTGCTGGTTATGCATGTTTCGCAACCGCTTTGGCCAAACTGTACAAAGTAGAGGTTTGTTAGAAAAAAATTATTATTTGAAAATTTCTAAATTGAAAATAACCGCTATTTTACTAATATAGTAATTTAATTATATATTTAGTTATATAATTGTTAATAAATTGTAAATTACGAATAAAGTACAAACTACAAAATTGAAATGAACTAGAAGAAAACTTTTTCGGAGTTCAATTAAATTAAATTAAATTAAATAATTAAAATAATTATTACTTTTCAAGGGTGATGTCAGTGCAGTTGCCCGAGCAGGATCAGGATCTGCCTGTCGAAGTACAATGGGAGGATTTGTGAGATGGCACATGGGTTCTGATCCAAAAGGAAGTGACAGCACAGCCAGACAAATTGCCCCAGCTGATCATTGGCCAGAAATGAGAATCCTTATTCTAGTCGTGAGTGATCCATTTTTTCCTTTTTTGATAATTAGGAAAACTTGAATTTGATAATTAAGATTTCCTAATTATGATTTCCTAATTGAATAAATTTACCAATATTTTGCTGAAATACCAATATTTTCAACTAATATTCAATATTTTAATTAAATTAATTACATTAATTAAATATTCAATCATTCACCAGGTGAAAGACGACAGGAAAAAAGTCTCAAGTGCCGAAGGAATGAAGAGAAGTGTCGAGACTTCCGAATTATTAAAATACAGGGCGGAATGTATTGTTCCAAAAGTAGCGAAACAAATGGAGAAGGTAATTTTAGAAAAGAATTTTGAACAATTTGCATTATTGACAATGAAGGATTCGAATCAATTTCATGCAATTTGTCGGGATACATATCCACCTTGTGCCTATATGAACGACATTTCTCAATTAGCCATTGAATTGGTTCACGCCTACAATTCTGCTGTCAACGAAACTAGGGTTTGTTTATTCAATCATTGAAAAAAAGAAAATTATTTTCTAAATTAAAAAACGTGGAATTTTAATTAAATTCTTAATTAAGGTGGCTTACACATTTGATGCTGGTCCAAATCCAACGTTATATTTGCTTCAAAAAGACGTCCCTGAATTTAGTGCAATTTTGAATCACTATTTTCCACCTCCAAATGATGCAGACGTTGAATACAAGAAAGGGATTCCAGTCTCAGCTGTCAAACTTTCAGAGGTAATTTAATCTTACTTTGAACTTCATTTGAAAAATTATGAGATTTGAATTATGTAATTTTTCAGGACCTGTTGAAAAAAATGACTGTTAAACCACAATTGCCAGGACTTTTTAAGTACACGATACACACACGTGTAGGAGAAGGTCCAAAAATTCTAAAAAATGAGGAAAATCACCTTTTGAATAATCACGGTCTTCCAATAAAGGGTTTTAAAACAGATTAATACTGTTATAAATCAAAATGATTATTAGGGAAATTAAAACAATTATTTTTACACTATTCAAGGTTTTATGCGGTGATATATGACAATAATATTATACAAGATTGGTAAAAAGTCTAAGAAATAAATATTTTTTCTACATAAATGAAAGTGTTATTATTAACTCAAAAGGAATGTGTAAAATACTGGGGAGACAGAAACTAAAGAAAATATTCCCAAATTTTCTAATGTTATATTTTTCCCTTAATTTAGAAAAAAACTTCAACTCTTTTCTTTAAAATTATTTAAACATATTCTACTTTCGTATATTCATGCAAAAATCTCTTAAGATGTTAAGAATTATAATTATTGCAAATTAAATGAGAAAATATTTTGAGCACGTGCTCTAACCTTACCTTGATTCGCTATCAGAAGTATAGATACACTTATTACATTCAAGTCATCATCGAAACGTACTTTGTATATCTTACTGATATTTAAATATTATGTGCAATGAATACTTTAACACGTGCCATTCAATTGAAGCAAATTATAACTAAAAATAACAGCATTTTAATCGACACACAGAAAAATACGTTGTAATTTAAAAAGCTCTACTCGCTTACTGCGCATGCTGTTTACGTTAGTCACGTGACCCACATCAAGTGCTCCCATTTGTCGTAATGGTTATCCAATCAAAACAAACTAAACAAAAACAAATAATTTTTTAAACTTAACCTAAAAATAAAAAAGGTTTTTTAAAATTCTAAAGTACAGTTGACGTTATTTTTAAACAAATTGTCTTTGATTTATATTTAAATTAGTAGAATTACCGTTTGCATGCATTTTTTACTAAACTAGTTTATAAATAGCTGGAAACAAAAGAAAAAAATAACGAATTTTTTATAAATTGATGATTGAAAAGGAAAATACAACGTAAAATTTGCCAAGTTTGTAAACAATAAAAATTTATCTATTCAATATAAAGTTATAATAAATAAATTGATAACTATGGGATCTCGAGTTCGTGATATTAGTCATTTTATGAGAGATGTTTTTAAAACTGCACAAAGTTCAAAGAATTGTGAAAAACTCTTAAGAGACGTAAGGACTATTTTTTATTTTTAAATATAAATATATTATACTTTCTACTTTTATATTGTTAGTAGTTTAGAAATAAAGAACTATAATTTTAATAACTATCTAAAAATTTTTCAGGTGCATTTTAAGACTGCCAATAATGGTTATTGTTCGGCAGAATTAACACTTTCAGAGAGACATTTAAACGAAGATGGAATTCTTAATTCTCGTATTATTGCTAATTTAATTGAACGTATGACAACTTTTGCTTTAATGTCTTACAATAATAAAATTTGCGGAAATACAATAAATACAAATATTCAGTAAGTATTAAATAGAATTAATTTAATAATAAATAATTTAAATCTAAATAATGTATTAAGAAAAAGTTTTTTTTTGAAATAACAGAAAAAATTGAAAAATATGATTATTACAGATTTTTGAGTCCAGTTGATCTTGATAGCAATCTCATAATAGACTCTCATGTTTTGAAAGTAAATGATCCTGTTGGTCACGTGGAATCTCAATTGTGGACTAATGAAGGTCGTTTGATTGCCCTTGGACAAAGTATTAAATACCTAAAAAATATCCCGGCACCGGAAGATAAAAAAAGGAAAAGAACAATTCGAATTGTTCAATCCAATTTTTAAAAAAACAATTGACAAGAAAAAATTGAAAACTAGCAAATTATAACCAAAAATGACAAAAATTTATTCATCGCTTTTTATTAAACGAAAAAATAAACGTTTTAAAAATATTTTTTAAATTTCTAAATTAATGGTCTTGAATTCTTTACATATAAAACTAATTTACAATTAAATATTCTTCATTTTCGGATCAATAAATTTATAAATCAATGGCTAATCATCCGGTTCATTATTCCGTTTTTGAATTCTTTGATAGGGCAAGAAGAACAAAAACTTTTGCTAGACTTCTAAACAAAGTGAGTACTTCAAAATTAAAATCAAAATTCATTTCATTTTTATAAATTCATATAGTTTTTCGACAAAATTCTTTGTCTTTTTAATAATTAATTTCAGGTATCTGTAATTGAAGCTCAAAATGGAAATTGTCTTGCTCATTATACAGTCACTGAAGAAGAGACAAATGCAGGCGGAGTCCTACATCCTGGATTTATTGCTTTTTTAATGAACTCCATTACTCATTGCTCTAAAATAACAAGTAATGTTTCTCATCCAGCAAAAGACGAACCTCTCTTTTTAAATATTCAGTAAGTAATTTTTTTTTATTTTCATTCAATAAAAAATACAAACTGGTGAAAAACATTTTTCGTTTCAAAATCTTTCAATTAGAAATATTTTTGTTAAAATTTAAAGAAGAGAAAAAAAGTAGTACCTAACAATAAAAATAATATTAATAAAAAGAATTAAAATAAAATTTATCAATTGTAAAGATATTTGCGAAGTGCTTTACCAGGAGACGAACTTTTAATAGAAGCAAAAAATCTAAGAACTGGATCATTACTTCAAAATTTTCACACTGAACTCAGATTACAAGATGAATTACATGGAATTATTGCAACTACTGGAAAAGCTGGTTATTGATAAAAATTAAAAATTATCTTGTTCATTGTTTTTGGAATTTCTAATTTAATAAAAAAAAAAATCTTTCACTGAAAAAGAGAATTAAATATTTTTATTTAAATATTAACTCTGATAGTCATTTGAAAATAAATTAGTTGCTTCTGTAAAGAAGAAAAAATGAATAACGCAACTGATGACAAATTAATGTGTCATTAAAAAATGTATTTTGTAAACAAAACTTAATTTTAATTTTGAAATTAAATTAAATAAACTAGTAATAAAATTAAATAAATTTGACATGATTTCTTGACATTTTTATTTATTTTTCTACTAAATTCAAGTAAAAATTTTCAAGTGAAATTATTTTAATAAATAACTAAAATTTTCAATAATGTCACTTCAACTTCCTAAATATCTACAATTTTTGTTTGATAATGAAAAAAATTCGCGAGCATTTGGAAGACATTTAAAAAAAGTGAGTATAAATTTTCCCGTGTTGAGTACATTTCTCAGTTTTCATTTTTTACATTGTCTATTATTATTCGGTTTTATTTAACCAAAATTTATTTTTATTCAACAAATTATCAAAGAAAAACTTGCATATTTACAAATTTTGATATTTAATATTTTGAATTTCAGATAAAATTAATTCCTTCTGAGCCAGAAAGTATAAGAGCAGAATTTACAGTTTGTACGGAACACACGGATATTGACAAGAAACTTGATTTTGGATTTCTTTCGTTTTTAATAACAGCTATATCGAATCACGCCTTAATCATGAATAAACAATATTTTGGAAGTACAAAAAATTTAAGTGTCCAGTGAGTAATTTTAATAAATAATGAATTATAAAATAATGAAATAATTAATAATCGTACAATTTTTCAAGGTGTTTTAAACCATCGTTTCCTGGACAACTACTGACAATAGAAGCGAGAACAGTAGGAATTATATCAGACTATATTGCTCAAATGGAGGCTGAAATTACAGATAAAGATGGTGAACTTGTCGCTTCTGGTCAATCAACTATAAATATGAGAGATGCTCGCTTTTTGGTACCAATACAAGAACCAAAAGAGGAACCAGAGTATTGATAAATTTACTAACAACGTAAGATACATTTTTTAAACTATATCGATTCGTTTCTCAATAAAGAAATTACGATTTTTTTTTCTAAAAATTTCTCTAGATTTATTTTTTTATTTCAAATATTTAAAGGTTTAAAAAAAAGAAAACACAAAAAAATGAATAGCGCACCTATGACGGATAGTGTGCATTAAAAATGACAAATATAACCAATTTTAAAAAAATGTAAACATATTTCGAACTATTATGACAAAATTCCATTCGAGTTAAAATTTATTCATGTTGGAAAATTAATATTAAACGTAAAATTAACAATGACTTTGCAATTTGGTAAAATTCCCCAAAAGTGTATTCAAAATACGAGAAATTTAGTTTCTTGTTTAAAGAGCGTGAGTTTATATTTCAGTAAAAAAGGAAAACAATAATAGTAATGATAAAAGATAAAATTCTTTTAAATTCTAAAAACTGCAAATTGAAAGCTAAAAAATTAATTCACAATACATTGTTTATTTCAGCTAAAAGTAGACTTTGTTGGTGAAGGAATTTATCGAGCGAGAATTAAAGTGGAGGAAAAACATTTAAATGATAAATCATACTTTAATTATGGACTGATTGCCTATTTACTTGATCATTCGGGAACAGCAGTATTAAAATCCATCATTCAAGAGCCTGGTCTTCCAATTAAATTGGATATCGAGTAAGTAAAATCCGAACAAGAGAATAAACACAAAAATTTATTGAAATTAAAAAAAGAAAAGAAAAGTGGGAAATATTTTCGAAAATTTGATTTCAATACAAAGGGAAATTTTTATCTTAGATATTTGGAACCAGTTCCTCTTGGAAGAGAATTAATATTATTCGCCCGTCTTCGAAGTATTCATAACAGATACGCTCACATTACGTCCGAATTAAACGTTATTGAAAAGAATAAAAATTTTCCAGTCGCACTAGCTCAATACACAAAATTATTACATTCTGAAAGTAAACGGTACCCAGAATGGTGTTTGGGTGATTGAAGAAAAGACTTCCTTCAAAGAAAAGATCTAAACCTTTTAATTTCTTTTAACTTTTAAAAAAAGTTTCTAAATAATATATTTAGCAAAAAATTGCTCGTTTGTAGTATTTCAAATAACGTAACTTGTTTCAATTAGTTTCAAATTTAAAAATGTTTTTGTCGTCTGCTTTTAATAATCACGTGACATAATCAATGTCGAATTACGTAAACATTGAAATATAACCTAAAAAACTACAACTGTCAAAGATTCTCATTTCTCACTATTTATTATTTATATAAATGATATAAATATATAAATTGCACATTAAATTTGTAAATTATAATTTTAATCAGTCTAGTTGATTTAATGTCAAAAATCTAATTCACGAATAATGACAATAATCAGAGAACTGAAAAATTGAACTTGAAAATTATATTTCTTTAAAATTTTTGTTTTCCTGAAAATTGTTGTCATTATGAAACATCTATTTATAATATTTGCATAATACTCATTCTAAATGTAAATTTACCAAATAATAGTTATTCTTTAGTGAATGAATTAAAAATTACGAAACTCATTTACTATTTACATTTTAATTTAAAATTCAATACGTATTTTATAGTATAATTATAATTTCAAAAAAACTTCAACACACGAGTAATGAAAGATCGTAGATTGTAAGTTAAGACTGTGAAGTAGTAGTTTCATTTAATACTCGATTGAAAATTATCCATAAAAATGGGCGCTTCTAGAGTTGTTAACGAATTAGCTAAATTATTTTTTGAAAATACAAAAAATTCAACCACTTTTGGAAGATGTTTAAAAAACGTGAGTATCACTTTTTTCTTTTGGAAATAATAATAATAGTTAAACAATAATAGTTTTTACTAACATGATTATGTAATGAAATTTTTTTTACCCTTACGCAATTTACGCATTTATTTCCAAATAGTTGTATTTTTTACTTAAAAATCTGGAATATTTGAATTAACAGTTATTTCTTACTATAATATTTTAATTAAATTATGAAGATTGTAAATTTATTTGAATTATTTTAGGTAAAGTTAATATCTGCCGAGAGTGGAAACTGTAGAGCAGAATTTACAGTCGACGAGGAGCATACTAATTTAGGCGGATCTCTTCATGGGGGATTTACTTCAACTTTAATAGATTGTATCACTACTTACGCTTTAGTATCACATGGAACTGGAACTCCTGGTGTCTCAGTCAATTTACACGTCACGTAAGTAAATTAATATCTTGTAAAGTAAAATTAATTAATTATTAATTAAATCAATTTTACTGAATAGAAGAAGAGGGCAATTTAAAAAAAAATACAAATTTACCCTTATTGTTCATAAAGGTTTATGAAAGCAGCTTTTCCCGGAGATAATTTAATAATAGACGCCAAGACTGTAAGGGCTGGAAAAACTCTTGCTTATCTTGAGGCCGAACTCAAAATGAAAGAAGGAGGTGCTATCGTCGCTCGAGGACAACACACCAAATTTATAGGTTCTTAAATTTTTCTATTAAAATTACTTTCGTTGATTCTAATCTATTTTTTATTATCTGAAACAAGAAAAGAAATAAAAATACTTTCTTTAGAAGGAAGAAATTGAACTTTTTTCAGTAGTGAAAATAATGAGAGTTATTAAAGTAGAAAATATATTTAACACAATAACAGATAAAATGCGTCTGGTACAATTTCAAAGCAATGGTTTAAATCGAATCGAATTTTTATACCTAAGTAAATAACTTTATACCTAATTTCAAGTTCAAGATCAACAGAAAATTATTTCTCTCTCTCCAGTTCCTGAAGTAAAGATTTCATTTCACTCATATTTTCCGTAACATCATTAGTCAATTTTTTCAACAATTCATTTTTCTCATCAGTTTCCATCAGTAGATGATGAATAAATTCCATCTTCTCCTCTCGATTCAACTCCGACTGGAAATTAAATTTAGACATTAAATTTTCACTCTTGGAATATTTTATCGCCGCACTTCTTCTAAATCTAGAAATATCATTCGGTTGATCTTGACAATCTTCACAGCATTCGTTCCACAATCTCAAATCAATATCTGGTATTTCCTCGCAAGAAATAATTGGATTCGCACTACTCGGTAAATGGAAAATATCTCTTTGAATTCTCGTGATATTATCGCCATTATCACACAATATTCTTGCAAAATTTGTCGATTTTATCTGTTCAAGTTGTTCGCTCTTGAACGTCGATGGACTCTCGTACCAAAATCTATCGGCATCTCTCATTCGTTGAAATTGCTCGGTCAAAAGACACTTAAACAGTGGTCCAACTTTAGCATTCGGTAATTGATCCTCCAATATTCCTCCCACCCAAACGTCAATATTTCCCGGATGACCATAAAGTTCCTGTAATTTTTCCCGTACGCGTTCACTGCTAATTTCATTTTTCAAATCCTCGAATGTAGAGACATTCGACATGTTGCAGTACTTTCTCCATTCTAGATAACCGGGAATCGCGTGATCACGAGAACGTTGAATATTCATTGCGGCAAGATCAAGTGCCACGGCGTGAGCGACTCTAAACAATTGTTCCGTTAATTCAATATTGAGATTTTGTTCCGGTAATTTGAGTTTGGCTGCGGTTGCAAACATTCCTCGGATTAGGGGATCAACACCACCTTCCTCGACTAATCGCCATGGGGAAAAGAAAGCATCCCTGAGATCCAATGGACCTTGAGGAATCGACGAGAAATTATCGTCCAATCTTTCCAAACGTGGCTGTATGAGTGAATGACCAAATCGAAGAGCAGCGGTCGCGAAGACATTCGATATCGTCGCGTCTAATTTTGAATTATAACCACGATAGCTTTCTAAAAATCCTCCAAGGACTGTAGGAATCCAATTATTAAAAGTGATATGTTGCATTTCGGCACCGACGATTTTTCTCGCCTCCTGGTAAAGTTTCTCGCCTCGCCAATGTGGATTAATTTCGAAAAGTCTTCGGGCAATTCGATTGTGCTCCCTCATCCAAATGGTGTGCATCGCCAAAAGTCCCACTTGCTCATTGGCACGAAAATCTCCGGTCAGGAAGCAATTTATCGAACTTTCCAAAGGATCACGTCTACAGTCCACAAACTGCCCGGAAGCGTAAGGAAGCAAAGGTTTTCTATTCGGAAAATTCGGTCCTTCACGCAATAATCCACGATCTGTGGTCAAATCACGAAGATCTCTAGCCACATCGTCATCGTAGCCATAAACTTGCGACGCGTCCAAATAACTCGTCAATTGATTCAATTGCTCCCTTGGTGTGAGTTTTCCCCAAAGAACACTCGTTTCACCAGATCCGCAAACAGCACTGGTTCTGAAAAAATCGATACATCTTCGATTCGTCACTCGAGGATCGTTCGGTGGCACTTCCATGGGGAAGCACGGCGGCGCATTGTCACAGGATTTTTTACAATCGATTCCGTCCCAAGTTTCACTCGACACTGCCGGTAGAGCGTGATCAAGATCGTGATCGAGAAACTGTCCCCACTGCATCACCATATGCGTTATCGAATCATCAGACGTAATATTGTGAGTTGATATCAATGACGTTGAAACTAATCTTGCAGCCGGTTTCTTATGACCATGGTACAATCGATTTTTATCCCAACCAACGGGAGTCGAAAATCCATTCTCGTAAATAGGTTTTAAAATTCTTCTGAAACCCGTATAGGACGATCCCCAAGTCGGATTCTCAAAATTATTACATCTTCCATCAAATGTTCGATAACGTTTGTGAAAACATAAATTATTACAATTGTCCTTTCGACGATGCGCCGTACATCCGGAAAGTCTTTCGATTTCGATTATCTGAAATTTGAAAAAAGTTAAAAAATAGTCAAATTGCATTATTAATGATTAATTATGTATATTTGAATTAAAAGGAGAATACCTGTTCGCGAGTGAGAATTTCGTCATAGATGAATTGATCAGTGACATTAGCGAAAGTTCCAGTTCTCACTAGACGTCGAATATTTTGAAGAGTTCTCTCGAATAGTTCTGCAGGTCTTGCCGCTGCTCTTCCTTCAGCCGATGGAAATCTCGACATTCGGAAAAGATCCTTGTGATGTTGCGTATTTTGCCCTCCAAACAGAGACTGCAGGGTATTATTGATAGCTCGATCGATTTCACTTCTCGCCTCCTGGAAGGCTCTCAAGACAATTGCATCACTAGCTTCCGCTTTTCGAATCTGAAGCAGCGCCTGTCCGGTGGCTCGCCCGTGTTCGTTAATCGCCGAACATTCGTATCTAAAAAAAGTAGAATTAATTTTTTATTTTCGAATAAGTAAATAAATAAATAAAATTAATGAAATAAATAAAATATTTTTCAGACGACTAACATCAAAATAAATAAAATAAACTTGAAATAATTTGTTAATAGTAAACCTTCCAGCATCCTGGGCGGAGATATTGTACAAATAAAGACTTCCTCCTTTCGACAATCGAAAACGATTTCTATCGAGAGGAATATTTCTATTCGTATCCAGAGCAATTCCATCCTTTTTCCAATGTATCGTTGGCTTTGGATTTCCACGTGCTCGACAGGGAATTTCAATCGAAGCACCACTCTCGACCTCCATGTCCTGTGGCTGATAGGTCATTTCCGGTGGTCGAAAATCCTCCCTCAAGACATTTAAATCAGCACTCGTCTCAGCGAGACCCTCGCCACCTTTTGCGCGACAAACATAGCGCGCCGAATCACTCTGCTTAGCTGCTTGAATTTTCAAAACGGCTCCATTGTCCTCGAATTGAAAACGACCACCAGCTGCAATTAATCTGCCATTCTTCCACCATTCAATAACCGAATCGCCCTCGACCTTACAAGTGAACGTGACATCAACACCCGCCTCCACAGTTTGCGAAATTGGAATCTCAATGAAACGAAGAAATTCCGGAATTGCTATTAATGCTCTCGCCTTCCTTGAATTTATAAATCCCATATCATTGTGCGCCACGCATTCATAGTCTCCATTGTCACTTTCATTCGCATCGAAAATCATCAGCGTATTATCGTCCATCATCTTGTAATGTTCGCCATCAATCGGCACTTCCGCTGAGTCGCGCATCCACTTAACGTCCGGCACCGGATCACCTGAGACTCGACAATGAAATTTAATCGTCTCCCCCGCGTCCACCGTATTATCTTCCGGCTCTTCCATTATCTTCGGTTTCGCTGGAAAAAAATTGAGAAACTAGGAAAAATTAAAAATCGGCAAAGAAACTAAAAATCTTAAAAATCAGTAAAGAAAAATTAAAAACCAGTAAAGAAAAATTAAAAACCGGTAAAGAAAAATAAAAATTAATATCCTCCAAAAAAAATACTCACAACAGTGTAAATCATCGAATGCGATTGAATCGAGACGTTTTCCTTTTAAATCATCAGGAGAATCGCAAGCAGCATTCATTTCATTTGGCGGTAATTTTTTAATGTGCTCAATTAACCACATTAAATTACAGGTGCATTCCAAAGCTTTAGTGTTCATTTGTAATCGTGTTGCAGGTCCAATATTGCGAAACGCGTCAAATTCTATTCGACGTATATCATTATTCTGAAGGGAAATTTTTTGCAAGGCTGGCAAATTGTTAAACGTGCCTTTCCTTATCTCCGTCAAGTAATTGTAATGAAGATAGAGATGCTCCAATTTTGCCAAATTATCAAATGCACCAGGCTCAATTCTCTCAATTTGATTCTTGAATAAATAAATTACTTTTAAATTCAAACCCCCCTTGAATGCATCTTTTTGTAAATATTTAATTTGATTGTCATTCAATATAAGAGTATTTAAATTTGGCGAATTTTCGAAAATTCCTGCTGGTATGTCCATTATTTCGTTGAATCTCAGGTCCCTGGAAAATTAAATTTATTAATTATGAATTACGAATTAATTATTAAATATAATTACAAAAAATAATATTGCACAGAGCGATGCATTTTTTCAATCGAATAAAAAATTGTACAATATTTTTTTTCAATGAAAGTAAAAAATGAAAAATATTCATTAATAGTGAGTTTAATCAATCTGTAAAATAATTTTTTCATGTTTTGTCTGGTTCTTCGGAAATAGAAATTCAAGGTTTGTTTATAAAAAAGTTACCCTCCGGATGTGAATAATTTCGCACGTTTTAAAATTACACTTTATCTCAAAGTTTGTTTAAGGCACGTTTCAGAATTGTAAATCTTGACTCACAGTTGGTGAAATTCAACGAATTGATTGCTGACAGAAAATTTGCTGATGTCTACAGATTTGATTTCAATTTTAGTTTAAGACATTGAATCGAAGCTTTATAGTCAATTAAATTTTTATTCGTATTTTCAAAGAGATTTTAATTGTTTATCATTTAAATTTGAACATATAATTTACTGATTCATTAAAAGTCAATTCTTGTTTCTAAAATTAATTAAAAAATACATAATTAAAGAAATCATAAATAAAAAATCCATTATTAAAGAAATTATAATTCAAAAATCCATAATTAAAGAAATCTTGATTCAAAAATCGATAATTAACGAAATTAATAATTTAAAAAATCCAGAATTGAAAAAATTGATAATTCGAAAAGCCATAATTAAAAAAATTGATAATTTGAAAAATTCACGAGTAAAAAAATTAAAAATGGAAAAAATTAATAATTAAAAAGTTATTACTAATTTTAATTGAATAAATTACGAATAATTTTTGTTTGCTTACAGGACAGTAGTGTTATCCGGAACTCGTGGAATAGTTGTCAATTTTTGAAGAGTACATCTCACAGTCGTCTGCGGGCAGCTACACTTATTAGGACACAATTTTGTCAATTCCTCCTGATATCGTCGAAATTCTTGGCAGAAATATCCAGGAATTCCGCAGCAAATGATCATCAATAGAAAATATTTTTCCATCATTATGAAACGTTTTGTTAAAAATAAATTTATCGTACTTCAATTTCTTCTTTTTCTGTCTGATGATTGCAAGCTCACCAAATCGAATGGCAGACTTGGCAATGCTCACGAAACATCACTCCTTTATTTTTCGATTCTTGGGAATTTTGAAGATGGTAAATTTCACGGAAACATTGACGAATTGTGTGACTATTCTCGAAACGCCGGTCGATGCTGAAAACAGATTTTTGAGATGTGAGCACGTCGACTGATAAAGCACAACTGTGAGCGGCTTTCAAAGTTGTTTCCCTGTTGAGCGAAAATAATACTCGAACCTTCCCTTTCGATGAAACAGCTCTTGGCTTCTATATAGCGCGCTAAGTTTATATAGGAATTTAAAACACACATGTGAATGTGTGATACCAGAATTTATAAGAGGCTTCTCGTTGTGTGAAAGATATTGCTTCTTGGAGAGGAGGGATCCAAGCGAGCAGATGTGGGAGATGAGAAGAAAAGCTGTTCTCAAGAGACGAAGAAACCTTGATTGCAGAAGTATCCTCTCAATATTTGTCGATTATTCTTCAATTAAACATTTTATTTCCTTTTTTTCCAAGGAAAAAAATAATCGTCGGGATGTAAAATTATTCCCGGCTCTGATCGAATCTAAAATAAATAAATAATTAGTAAATAGTTTCTAAACTTTTAAATTTTACTCGAATAGCAAAAAAAGAAAAATTAAATACTTAAATACAATTTGCTGTCAATAATATAAATATCGAAACAATAAATTGTTTATTACACATTTTCTCAAATATTCAAAAATAAAAAAAAAATATTTCTAAACTAAATGATAACAAAAAATAAATTCAGAAAAAATTGAAAAATTGTTTATTTTTAAAAAATTACTTTAGAAACTTTAGTTTCTAAAGTAATTTTTTGAAAATAAACAATTTTTCCTCCACTTAGCTGAAATACTTTCTCACGAACTTACGTAATATTTTCATACAACTCCTTATTTGGTCTCTGGAAAAAAAAACATGATTTAAGAGAACGACCGTGAATATTTTCAGAGCTTTTACAAGCATCACATTTATTTCTCAAAGCAGAAAGCAATCACACATGTTTTGGAAAATATTTCTAGTTAAGAAAACCAAAAAAAAAACAAATTTATTATAGACAGATGAGTTTAAAAGCAAATGCCTGAAAAAATAAATTTCAAGTCCATTTTTATTTTGTTGAGAGGCAAAAAAATTGAAAGCAATCATTTTAATGAAGATGAATTAAAATTTACACGCTCTACAAAGATTTGATTGACGTTTATGTTTGTATAATTTTAAGTTCACTGTGAGTAACTCTGATGATTCAATATTCAGAATTAGACGCTAAATTTCCAAACTGGGGCAAATGGAAATTATAGTCGTGTATATAAATTTAGTGAATTATAATAATTTTCCATCTTATAAAATTTTTCTTTACTAATTTTCCACTTTGGAAAATTGTTAATACTTATGAAACAGAAATTAGTTTTAATTAAAATTTTTAAATTAAAATGAGTTAAATAAAATTAAATTGAATTTTCCGTCTTACCGAAAATGTTCCATTTCTCCAAAATCACGTGGTGGCATTCCCGGCGGTGGTCCTCTTGGTTCAAAATCAAAACGTGGGAAAGGCATTGACCCTGGGAAATGTCTCATCATAAAGCTACTTAAAAAAATGTTCGAAAAATTCAATTAAAATTCTATTTTCTAAAAGGAAAATATGAGTGTAAGTAAAGAATAAAAATGTAAAATACAATTATTAATTTCAATAAATTAGTAAATAAAAAAAACTGTAAGAAATAAGAAGAAGAAGAAAAAAGAAACGAAATAGAAATAAAATAATTTCAAATTTAACGTACAAACAATAACATTTATATTCTTTAAATACTCTCATTCGATAAATATTATTTTTATCATAATATATATTTTTTTCAATTAATTCCATATTTACATAGACAATAATAAATTGATATCATCGAATAACATTACCATTCAGAACAATTTTTTATATTTACATGAATGAATTCATAAATTCATTTATAATATAGTATTTGTCTCCCTCTTGTCAAACACTAAATGAAATTACTATAATATCTAATCGAATTTAGAAATTATAAAATTGCAAAATTAATTACAATCATTCAACGATTCAATAAATTATGTTCATTGCTGGTGAAAAAAAAATGACGTTTCAATTAATTTCAATAAAAAACAATCATTCGAAAAATAATAAAGAATAAAAAATAATCTCTCTGTTGTAAATCAATTTTCTTTTGAGTAAATTTGATTTAGATTTTTTAAAATGAAAATATAAAAAAAAAGAATATTGCACAATACTTGTCTCTACGATAAAAGACGAAACGAAAAAAAGACAATTTTTTGTAAAAAAAAGATTATTTCTGAAATAAAAATATTTTAAAGAACATTCTTCAATTTTTCTTTTTTTATCTTCTTTAATTTTTCTTTTGTTCTTTAAAATATTTTCAATTTCAAAAGCAATTTAAAAGTGAAATTGAAATGTAGCGGATATTAAAAAAATTAAATATGACTAATCTTCTTGAAGAGCACTCAAGGGATCCTCGATAATCTGCTCAGCAGTTTTCTTTAAATCCCTGGTGACAACTTTTTTAGCAGCACTATGACTCTCTTTATTTCTTGATAATGATGAAGATGTCTTTCCAAAGATATCTGTGTCACCATCATCAGTATCATCATTGTCGTCATCAAACAATGATTTTCTTTCGCCAGTCAATTTCTTTGATATGGGTTTCTTAAAAGCAAAAATATCCTCCTCTCCACTCGATTGATCGCCAAAAATATCGTGTAAATTAGATTTCTTTTTACTATCATCGACAATATCTTTGGGAATTGTTGCTTGTGTTCCATCTGAAAAGAGATGTTCTTCATTGTCCTCATCATCAAATAAACTCATTTTTGTATCCTTGATCAATTTCTTATTATTTTTATTTTGAACTGAAGTGGAAAATAAGTCACCATCATCATCATCATCATCATCATCATCATGGAATAAATCAACTTTTTTTCTTGTACTTCCTGACTTTTCGATTGGATTACTCTTTTTCGAGGTGCTGGAAAAAAGACTGTCATCTTCATGAAACAGTAGTGCTTTCCCCTTCTCAGGTGATGGAGTCTTTGTGACAAATGCAAATAGTTGGCTTGGATCCTTCAATGGATCGAGATCTTTATTTCGTAATGGATCAAGTGGTGGTTTTTTATTCTCTTCCTCCGAAGAAGAATCGTTTTTCGAATCTGATTCTTCCTTGCTTTTCGTTTCGACGATTCTCTCATGTTTTTCTTCCGCTTTCGATTCTTTTTCGACAATATCTTTTTTGATAGATTCTTTAATGACATTCTCAGTAATAACAGTGGCAGTATCAATTTTCGTAGACTTTATTTCTCTTGTGACTAAATCGTCAATTGGCGATAAAATTGGCGCTCTACCGAATAGAGAATCCTCTTTAAATGGATCCTCGGGTAAATCGGGTGGTACATCGAATAAATCTTCCTCGTCAGTGGATGGTGAGAGGAGTGTATTCTTATTAGTACTCTCTTTACTAAAGGTGCGTTCCGATTTATCATCAATTGCCAATGAGAGATTTAATTCTGTGTTTTTATCCGACTTATCACTTTTAATTGATGGCGCCAATAGTCTCTCGTTACTCGAGTCGACAATTGAATTGGGATCTTTTAATTTAATATCATCGTCGACATCTTGCGCTGAGTCAATGGCATCGAAATCTATTCCACTTTGTCGTAATGCTGTTTGACGTGCCTGCCTGCTTTGTGGGCGACGTTTCACTTGAATTCTCGCACGACTCTGAAAATTAAGGGGGGGGGGGATTAAAATATGAATAATTCAGATGTGCTATATAATATTAATAAATAAATAAACAAATAAAATAAAAAGAAGTAAATAAAATAATTAAAAATAAAAAAAGATGAGAAAGTAGAATGTACGCTAACGTTAAGATTATATTTGTCAAATAAATAAATTTCCCAATTTGAGTAATTATTTATATTCTTTCAAAATTTTTTATTTTGAAAGAATTCAATTATTTAAAAAAAAGTTGATAGAAGTCTTCGCAAGAATTCAATAATTTTCAATACATTAATTTTAAAATTCAAAACATTTAAAAAGAAAAATTATTAAAATAGGAAACAAAAAAACAATTAACAATAATTGAAATAACCGGAATACAATAGTTATTAAAATAAATTATTTACCTTCGAAGCGTTGGTCAACGTCTCAACATGTACAGGTTCATCGAAACTTATCGCCTTTTCGGTATTAATTTCTTTAGATAATATAGAATCAGAATTCTTTCTTGTCAAATCATCAGCTGTGGAAAATAATTACAATAATTTTACTGAACAGTTTAAAATTGGTTTAACAAGAAATTAAAATTTTTGTTTTAACTTCTATTGGTAAAATTGCTTAATCAGCTTTTCTGAATTTCAAATTTGAAAAAGTAATTATTTTAGGAAACTATTTTTTATTGTAATATTTAAAATAAAAATGAATAAGAAATACAGTGGAAATAAGAAAAAACAACAAAACACTCAATTGAATTCTCTAGATTGCAAAATTTGTTTAAAATTCAAATAATAAGATGAAAAAACAATAATAAGCGGAAAAATAATATTTCTATTAATATTATACTTTGTAAATTTTCTGTATTAAAATAACAAAACTGTTGTTCAAACTTTAAATTTAAACTTTAAAGAAAGACTATAAATCATAAACAATGTATATGTTATTGATAATAGTTTAATAACAAATTGACAAGTAATTTTAAACAAAAAAAAATTAACACGTCAGTGAGATAAGATTTTTAATTAGACAAGATTAATAAACAAGATTCTGTAATAGTAAATTTAAATATTTTATATTTTTTTCATTACGAACGTAAACTTTCATTTCACAACTTTTTATTATTATTATTATTATTATTATTTTGATTTTACTGATAAATAACTTTCATTTTATTTTATTAACGAATCAAGAGGTTTTAAATCTAGAAAGTATCGATAATAATAATTTTCTATTTTTAAAATGTTGCCAAAATTTAATTTTCCCAATCTCGAGGATTTTGAGCATTTAATTAAGACAGAAAGTTAAAAAGTAAAGAAAAATTACTTATTGCATTGCATGAATTGTATCAATTCTTCAAAAAATTGGAAGGCGAAATTTTTAAAAAGAATAAACTAAATTTTTAAATTCAGTAAACATACCACTAATGCTTGCTTCCTTTCCAGAACTCGGTATGCTCAAACTTCCGCCATCTTCACTGTCAAATTCCAAAGACTCATCATCGTCATCTTTGGTTTTCTCCTCATTTTTCCTCAAAACAGGTGGCGTATCAGTGGGCGAGAGAATTTTCAAATCGCCCATTCTTCCCATTAGATTTTTTATTTTTCCGGAAACTGCCACCCGACGTGGTGGCTGCTCCTTCCCCTCTTCGTCTATCGGCCGAATATTCAAACTATTCGGTGGATTACTTTTCGAAATGCAAGCACCGTCAACAACATTTTCGACTTTATTCGACTCTGGTTCTTTTGTTCTCGTTCTAAGATTATCGGGTTTTTGCGGAATAATTGGTGGCAACTTTTTAACCTCGGAATTTGACACTTTTTCATCAATATTGGATTCTTTTGACTCAGGCTTATCCTTAATGGCACTATCTTCAGACTTTATTTTATCGACATCCTTGGGAGCTTTATGCCCGAAAAGATCATCATCGTCATCCATATCGTCATCAAATAAACCACTTTTACTTGCTTGAAAAATATTCGATAAATCACTGCCGGCTTTATTAATATTTATCTTCTCTCCTTTATTTGAATTCTTTTCCGAATTCGATGCAGCAGATTTTAATGAATCATTATCATCATCATCGAATATATTTGTGACTTTAGTTCCTTTTTTGGGTAAAATTGAACCAAATAAATCATCGTCCTCGTCACTATCACAAAAAATGGATTTACTTAATTCAGAGGCTTTTTTCACTACTGTCGATGAATCATTTTCCCTTGCCTCACCAAATAGATCAGAAGTTTTTCGTGTTGATGATTCATTACCTAAATTCACTATTTTTTTATCAACGGAGAAAATATCTGGAGAACTTTTAACGGCAAAAATATCATCACTATTGTCTTCATTATCGTCGTCGTCGTCATCGAAAATACTGATTTTTTTCGATGTCTTTGGTTTTTCTTTGTTTTCTGATTTCTTCAAATCGACACCTTTTTCCGATTGATTATATTTCGATATTGAATTAGCAAAAAGTTCATCATCAGAATCCGAATCATCGAAGAGAGAAATCACTTTTGATTTGGATGATTTTTCATTCGCTTTGGGCAATGGCGGTGGACCGAAAACATCGTCATCGACTTCATCGAATATATCATTATTCGATGGGATTTTATTTTCTTGCACTGTTGTAAATAAATTATCACTAGAAACTCTTTCACGATCAAGCTCTTCTGATTTCAATCTCGTTGAAGTCATCGGAGGTTGAAAATCCACTCTGAAAAATTAAAAATTCTAATTAATATAAAATATAATATTAATATTATAATAAATTTATAATGATTTAATTGTAACCGTTTAGCGAATCAAAATTTTGAAAATGAGAGAACAACCTGATAAACGAAATTCTCCATTAATATTATTAGGGTTGTAAATCCATTGGAGATAATTAGAAGAAAAGAATGTTTCGTTATTTTTCCCAAAGGAATTTATTAATTGTCTTTGGAGTGTCTAACAAAATGACATTATGCGCACTTTCCTTTCAACAGTGAGTATTCACTAACTGCTAGGCAGTTAGAATGAATTTTCCAGGTGAAAGGCGCACAGAAATTCGTATCGCATTGGCTAAAATAGCAGACCTAGTTCTTTTGGCAAAGATTTCTAACTCTTATCATTTTTGCAAATAAAATAAACAAAAAAAAAAACATCTTCCTTTCACGAACAAAAATAAAAACAGAAAATGAAAGGAGAACTTTTTCGTCCACTTTCTCCAAAAATTAAGTTTAGAGAAAATTTTCTACAAGGTAAAAAAAGAAATATTTATGAATATGGTATAATAATTAATAAATATTGTATTTTTTAAATATATTTTTCAATAAATAAAAATTATTGATTATTACGCGTTTATTAATATTACAAAGTAATTTTTATTTAATAAACGAAATTTAATAAAATTTAGTAAACAAAATAATAAAACAAAAATTAATATTTCTACAGAAAAAAAATTGAGTTATTAACAAAAACACAACACTAATTTTAAAGCATGAATTTTTTAATTTATAAGAATAAATAAAAATAAATTATAATGAAAAATGAATTTAATTTTGTATTATTAAAATGTATTATCAAAAAAATTACTACAAAATGATAAATAAAATTTTGTTTATCAATTTTGCATAATTAATTCTATTTATTGTTGACGGGGGTCTATCTATTCGTAAATATTTGTCTTCACTAAAATTCTGACGTATTTATTTCATATAAAAAGGCAAAATCTTCAAGATGTTATCAATAAATCAAACTTTAACTGGACCCATTAACATTTCAATTTTGTTAATTATTAATTATAACATTTTCTTTAATAATGAAAACCGTCTTTTGGTTCCTTCTCTCTTTTGTGTTAGTAACATTCTCTTCGGCTTATTGTAAGTGAAAAATAATTTTTTACTTTGGTATAAATATTAATTTTTTGTACAAATTATTTCCTATAAATATTTTTATAAATTAAATTATTTAATTATTTAATTTTTAATTAATTATTAAATATTTTTTTAAAAATTATTAATTAATCATTTAATAATTTTTAAATAATTATTAATTTCAAAAATCACTTTTTTTAAAGCAACGGCAAAAATTTGCAAATACAAAGGACGACAGATGACAGCAGGACAAATAAACATTGACTGCTTTTCAAAAGCAACATGCATGTCAGATGGAAATATCAAAAAAGTACCATCGTAAGTATCTAATTGTTAAAAAAATTAAGAAAATATTTTTCTAAATCGAAAATTTGTTGAAATAATTAAATTTAGAAATTTACTAGAAAAATATTTTATTACAAAAATATATTTCGTTCTAAATTTAAATAATATTAAAAAAATCTTACTTTAGATTAATTTAAAAATAATTTCTATGAATTAGTAATTTAATTACATTTCGTTTCTGTTAAAGCTGTCCGAGGTATTTCTGTCTTCCCAAGAGCAAAGTGACAGGGTACAAGCGATTTGAAACAAATCAATCATTTCCCCATTGTTGTGGTGGAGAAATTTGCGAAGAAAAGTACAAGAGTTTTTGGTAAAAAAAAAAATAGAAAGCAAAAAATAAGCGAGAGAATAGCGATATTCAGTATTATTAGAAATAAACAATGCGAAACGATTCTTTATATTGTAAGCATATTTTTGATATCTCTCTACTTATCAATATAATTTATCACCAATTTATCATTTTTATACTTTGATTAAATTGTCTATTACTTTATAACACTCTAGTCTTAACAATTTGTAAATATTTCAATAGCACTTTATCATAATATTTAATTAAAGATTTTACAATGTTCCTATTTAAATATTAAAATTCTACATAATTCTAAAAATTCTAAACATTTTAGAAATGAGAAAACGTTATACATTTTAAGTATCAACGTTATTGTAAATATATTGTAAATAAAATGATACATGTTAATATTATTCTATTTAATAAATAATTATTTAATTATACTCCAATTTTCGTAAAATGAATTAAAAATTAATTTAAATTCATAATTTCAGATAATTTACACTTTAGTTCAAACTTATTTACATTTAGTTAATTTATTCGGCAGGAATAATTCTGTTTACTCTTAAACAAAGAAACAAACAAAATGTTATTTAAAAAAATGACATTGCGTGCTTTCTGCGTAACAAAATAATCAAAATTAAAAAATAATTAGCGAAACAAATGAAGAAATCGGGAAAGCATTTAAAAATAAATAACTCTTACCTCTATATTGAAAATAAATATCATTTGTTACGTGCATAATGAACGCAATTATATATACTTTTACTTTAAGAGATGTATCACACTACGCGCTGGTTGAGAAATTCTCACATGCAAAGATTGTTCAAGAGATGCTTGCCTTGCAAATTACGTGACTAATGCATAGAACATCTTTACGATGCAAATGTAATATCACAGATTTTTCTTCTTACAAATATGAAAATTGAATAATTATCTTCATTCAAGTTTCTTTAAATTCAATTAATTATATTATTACAAATGACTTAAAAAAATCCAAGTAAAAAATTTCTATTTTTTAATTTTATCGTTTAAATTTTAACATTCTTTTCTAATCCATCCTACGAATTTTTATCTCGATTTTTAATCACTACTTTTATTAAATCAATTTCTTTACTCAAATTATTTCCGCTCTTTTCCTCTGCTTCATTTTACTGTATCGCCATTCTGACTATTTTTACTTTTAGCTTTTCTATTTTTGTATCTCCTAGTACAGTACAATTTAATGTTCAACCTTGAGGTCCAGTTAAGATATGATTTCTGAGTCCCCTCATAGCAAAATACTTATTTTCTTTTAAATATTCTCTAATACTGAATTTAAATATTCCCTAATAGTCAATAATTGGGATATTTACAAAATTTGATAAATAATTGAAAGTATTTTCTACCCGAATGATTTGATTTGATTATCGTGCTTTGATTATAAGTTAAGAATTTGAAGTAATCAAATTTTTTCATTTTGTAATTAATTAGAAAATTGTATTTAAAAAAATGTCTCACCCTGAACTGGAACCAAATGCACTACTCGTGGTGGAAAGTTGAATTGAAGTTCTACTGCTTTGAGTACTTGAATCCGTAAGATTTTCATTCGGTGATAGATTTTTTGGAATATCAATACCCGTTTTACTGGTAGCACTGTCGGGATTTGCACTCTCACTGCCCGAAGAATCCGAGGAGCTTTGACGAAATATTTTCGTTGATAATTTCGACGACCGGAAGTCCATTCCGTGAAGAACTGAAACTCCTCCAACTGGTTTCTAAAATGTAAACAATTCCATTAGTCCACTGTGTCAATCAGAAAAATAGTAAAGAAAATAAAGTAAATTATTTACTGAAATAAAAAAATAAATTAAGTAAATTATTTATTTTTAATAAGAAAAAAAATAAAAATTATTTATTAAAAATACTAAATGAAATAAATAAAAAAATATCAGTAATGAATATTTAGATAAAAATATAGAAACGAATAAAAAGAATGCAATAAATTAAAAACAAACTTAAAGAATCGAAGGAGCCAAAACTTTTGAAAATAAAAAAGGATATAAAAATAGATAAAAGTAAAAAATAAGAAGAAATTATTTTAAAATTACTTTTCGAATGCTGTTGTCAACAGGTGGTGCATCGACGTGACTCTGTGGCTTCGATGTACTAAAAAGATCATCCTCGTTTATTTCTTCGTCAGCAAAGAGATCCTTAACATTATCGTCCGTTTCCGACAGGCTTGTTGTCATACTTCCAATATTATCCATAAAATCGCTATTCATGAACTTTTTATTCCCAGCATCTTTTGGATTCGAGAAAATATTTTTCTTCGAACTTTTTGTTGAAAAAATATCATCAGAATCATCGGAATCTGCATCTCCGAATAAATCATCAAAAGCAGATTTTGGTTTCGTTGCTGAAAAGATGAAAAGTATTTTTTAAAATATAATTCTTTTAATAATTACTTCATGTATTGTAGAATAAATAATTATTGTAAGAAAGTATTTTTGTATTTATAATAATTATAAAATTATTACAGGTAGAACTTATTGGCGGTGGAACATCAACACTTGGAGGAATCATATTCGTTTTTACGGGTTTGGGAATAGTTTTATTCCATTTTGGCGGTATATCGTCGTCAAATAATCCACCACCACCACCTCCACTTCTTCCTCCTTCACTGAACAAATTTTCAGATTTATTGCTGAAAATATCTTCTTCATCGTCTTCTTGAGAAAATAGATCATCTGCAAAATGGTTTAAAATAGTTTGAAATAATTCCTTTTTCAAAAATTTAAAGAAATTCTTCTTCGAATGGAATAATTCTCTCCAAACACTTTGTGAAATAAAATGAAAGTCAAATTTTTTTCCTTACCTTTTGCACGATTTATAGAAGGATTATCAGCTTCCTGTGTGATAACTGTCTTTTGAATAGGAAGGACACTTCCCAATCGCTTAGCCAATTCCTCCGCAAAACTCGGTGGACCATTATTGATATTTTGATTCTAATTTTGAAAATTAGATAATTTACATTTTTTAGCGTTAGAATATTAAAAAAGATGATGAAAGATGATGATTAAATGAAAGAAGGTAATGAAATCTTAATTAAAAAATAATGAAATTTTAATTAAATAAAAAAAATGTCAATGAAATCTTAATTAAATGAAAGGGGTAATGAAAATATTAATAAAATGAAAAAAAAAAGAAATCTTGAATAATTTTCGTTAGAGAAGAAAATGAATTATAAAAACGAAAGAATATGTAAAGAATGTAACCTTTGGTAAAACACTAGTTGGCGTAAGAGGTTCGGACTCGATATTCAATGTATCTTGACTCTTAGCCCTGAGACTTCCATTATTAGTTCCTCTCGTACTGTTACTATCTAAATTATAATCATTCGATTCACTTGACGCAGACGATAATTGAGAGTGTAACGATTTCTGACGATGAGTTACATTCAGCAAATCCATTCCCTTAGTTTCCGCCTCGCTCGACGAGTCTTCCTCATCCTCCTCCTCCATCTGCTCCGACTCACTGCTACTCGACTCTAAACCTATTTTGACTGATGTTTTCCACTTATCCGAACCAATAATATACGGTAAGGGACGATCTTGATATGGATCTTTCGGCCGCAAAATTACACTGCAATGTAAACAATTTAGAATTTAAAAAAACGAAAAAAATTTAAATAGGTTTGAAGAAAAAGAAAATTCTCATCAACTTAAAAAGAAAGTAATTATTTCTACCTCGGTAATGTATTTTCAGCTTCGTCTTCACTGTCACTGGCCACAACGTCCACTTTATCGTATTTTTCATCTATTATTCGTAAACCTTCTTTTATACTTTCGTTTACGATGGCAATAATATCCGCTGGATTTAATTCCCGTTCGGTTGTATTCTGCAGGGAAAAAATTTTTCTTATTGAAATGAAATACCATTCAACTATCAATTTTCTCAAAGAAAAGTATAAAACCAAAAGAAGCAAAACTTGAAACATTTTCATGTGTACTTGTATTACTTTTTCAACTTGTTCAGTGACTTTGTCGATTTCGACATCATCCTCTTGCACTCGACTTTCAATAAATTGTGTATTGGCCAAAGCTAATGATGTGTTCGTAAGATTATCTACAAATATTGCAGTTTCATTTAAACGATTCGTCAATGAATCCAAGGCCTCTGTTGTCTCATTAGCTTTTGTCGTTAAATTCTGCACAAAAAATACTCCTATCAGTAAAATAAGATAAAGATAACACTAAAATACATATCATAAATTACGAGTAGTATCTAAATTCTAAACCATAACCAAATCAAAAAAATAAATAATAACCTCGGAAAAGCGTTCGAGATGTTTTAAAAGTCCAGCATCACCAGCAAGACTCCATTCTCTTCTTCTATTTCGCATTTCTTCTGTACACCAAGGATGATCCCATGATTTCTCAGCAGTGCCATCGGAGCCAGCTGAACCATCCTGTTTTTTTTAATGATGAAAAAAAGAAAAATAAACATGAGTTATCTGAATTTTAATTTCACCAATATTTATCAATATTTTACCAGGTAATTTATAAAAGTCTAGAGAAAAATTATTTCTTGTGCTGTTTATACTTTGACACAAGGTAGAGAGATTAAAGAAAACAATTTTTGTTTACATCGTTCGTGGAATTTTTTTTTATCTCAAAACCGTCACCAAAAAACTGACCATATTAACATCCATGACTATACGGCAAGCACTGTTCCTGCCGTTGATTTCTTCCGTGTCATTCAAAAAAAAGAACGAGAAATTATATTTTTTCAGAATAAAAAAATTTAGAACAATCCACTAATTTTCTCTCTCGGGAAAAAACCACTTTGCAGGTGGAGCACGACACTTGTGTGGTTTTAAATCGCAACTCTCGATTGCCAGGAGCGGCACTGTTTTTAAAAACTTAAATTTAACAATTTTAATTAATTATTTAATTTTATTTTACTTAACATTTTAAAAAGATTTTTTTAAATGTTCCAAATATTTACAATACTTGAAAAGAATATTTCGTTTTATAAGAAAAATTTCTTTTCAGCTTTTCTTGATATTTAAGAATCGTATTTATAACAATCAATCATAGATTGATATTTTGAAATATTTTGCCTAAATTGAATAATAAAAACTTTTTAGACTTTTTACAAAAAACCGGTAATTTCTATACAAGTTAAATTTGTAAATTATAAATTAAATTGTAAATTGGATTAAAAAATTAAAAACCGAGGGCACCGAGGGTGAGAAAACTACTGCCAGCACTGATTTATATCAACTGAAGTTAGCCGCAAGTTCCGGTGGTTCTCAAGCCGAAAACTGTCAAAATTTGAGGTTATGTATCAGATATTGTCGTCAAGTTTTCTGCTTTATCAATTGTTGTGTTATTGTTAAAAGGGTAATGAAACCCGACAAAGAAATATTTGTCGGCGTTCACATCTTTTTTTTTTGTTAAAATTCCACGGTTTTGCTCGATTGACCGACAAGAAAATGGTGTAGGTTGTTTGTCAATATTTTTTTTTCGAAAGATTGTGCTTTCCTTTGCCAAAATATAAAACCCAAACTAGTGAATTACGACAAGCTTCTATCAACATTGAATCTACTGTACATGGGAAATTAACAAGCCATTGTTTCTGACGTAATTGATACATTGTGTAGGCGTATTTGTTCAAGTTTGCATACGCATTTTTGATTACAAAGCTGTAAAAATTTCGTTCATAAAAAAAAGGTATGTAGTTGTTTCCTGTTCGAAAAGAATTTTTGAAATTCGTCACAAACTGAATTTTATTTAGCAACAACTATTATCATTGATTTTTGTTTTTGTAGGAAAAGGGATAATTTCGGTTGATTTGAAATAAAACTTGGTGCTATTAGTATTTTAGGAAAAGATAATCCATGATTGGTAGGTACAGATTGTTTTTAAGTATAAAAGTAGATTTTAATTATTTTAATTGGTCTTTGTATTTGTTAAGGTAAAAAAAGGAAAGAAAATGAAGCAGGAAATTTCGTGGTTGATGAAAGGAGATTCATCTGAGAATGAAGAGTTGTTTAGAGGAAATTGCATTCTGTTTAGTTGATGCACAAGAGAGCGTCGTAGATCATTTTTCTTTTTCTTTATTATTGAATATTGTTAGTGAAGCTCATTTAGAGCTTTATAATTGTTCGAAATCACCAAGTGTTCAAAAAACCACTTTTAATGAAGCTAAAGTGGCGCGCGTGGGGGCAAGCTCTCTTCTGAGAACGTTCAGCGTCGTACAATTGACTTCGATGAACAATGAACCATTCGGGAAGCGGAAAACGTCAGGCGAAGGTTTTGGAAGAAAACTATTGGGATTGCAGTGTTTGCACCTATAGAAATACAGCAGAAGCATTCAAGTGCCTCATGTGTGACGTCCGTAAAGGAACTTCTACGCGGAAGCCCCGCATCAACCCTCAATTAGTGGCCCAGCAGGTCTCGAAAAATTCTCTAATATTTTTTTAAAATTTTATTTACACAATTTATTGATAAATTTGAAAATTTTCAGGTTGCTCAGCAACAGTACGTGCCACTGTTAAAGCCAGGTAAAAAGGAAGGTGGTAGTGGAGGAAGTACGACAAGTAGTGGTAAGGAAAGAGAACGCAAACTGGATAAACCAAGGCGTAAGAATCGACATCCCCCTAGACTTAAAAATATAGACAGAAGTACCGCCCAAACAAATGAGGTGACAGTAAATAATGTCACTGTCGTTATCACTGAGTATAAGCCAAAAGTGAAAAAAAGTTCCGATCAATCGGGTCTCTCAAGTAGTGCATCGTCCGAAAATGGTAGTCAACACGACTCCAATCAAGATTCAAGAAGTTTGGACATAGGAACAGACGCTTAATGCGTTTCTTGTGTCAAAAAAAAAAAACAAAAAAATGAAAAAACAAAAAAAAAATTCGTCTATGAAATATTCTAACTAATATATATATATATATATAATGTATGTCAACGTTGTCTATTATCCCGGACATGTTCTATCTACCTTTAAATTAAAATATAGACCCTACGCTAATCATGTTTACATAGAAATTTAAATTCTATGATCATTATTAGCGTAATAATGACTTGCAATTTGTGAAACAACCACTGCCAGAGAGCAAATATTTTATTTAAATACTTAAAACCAGTTAATTATAATTAGTATACGTATATCTTATATTAAATTTTCACCCCTATTTTTTTCCCCTATCTGTGAAAGTAGTCTAGACGAAAATTAATGAATTTTTTGCCTTTTTTAAAACTAAAAGAACTTAAATTTTTCAAATATTGTATAATTTTTAAATGAATGAATGAATTAATTAATGTAATGTGTTTTAAGAAAAATGTGAACGAATCCTATTATCTATATTTTATTTCATTTGACAAAAGACTATAACGACATTCTTTTTAGAAAATAATTATAAAAATGTCGATTGTTCTTTATAATGCGCTCAATCAAATTTCTGCAATTTTTGTTGTCAAATATGCGTTTATTTTTTTCGTAGTAAATATATATATATTTCACATTTCAGTGAAAGTAGAGAGTATGTTTTATGTAATTCTTAAATGAAAACTTATTAAAAGATAAGTTTTTTGTTCTTGTAACGGTTAATTTTTACACTACTCATATGTATTTGAATTCTGAAATTCTATGTACAATAAATTTATACCGTCACTGAAAATCTGTTGAATTTTTTAAAGTAAAAAAAAGTAAATATTCCTAAAACGAAACTAAATTTATAAAAATACTTTTAAAGTTGTTTCTGGAAAAATTAATATTTATCGGATAACAAGTCGATTTTTTATAAATCAATTTAATGAGTTCAAGAATGAAAATTAAACATTAGAAAAATGTTATATTACAACACAATTAAATTGAAACATTATTTACATTACCTAACTTTTTAAAACTTCTAGTTTTCGCTCTTTGTCTTCTTCTTTTTCTTGCGCATTTTTTTCGCCGATAATTCGAGATTTATTTGTCCGATTTCCTCAGCCACTTCCATCATTTCTTCATCCTGATCTGTCGTCATTTTTGTCTCATCAGATTTCATCTTGATTAATTCTCGATCCTGAAATCTTTCCATAACTAAAAAAAATAAAAGTTATTAAAATTGCTGAAAAAAATTATTAGAGGCTCAAAAATTTGATTGTTAAAATATCCAATTACCTAACGTTATTTGAGTGAAATCGAATACTTTATAATTATGAGCTTTATTATCGCCTCCAACGGAGAAAACAAACGGATTATCTGGACTCGAATCGAGACAAAGAATTTTTCCAAGATTTGTTTTCTTTTCCCAAACCAATTGCGGCTCTTTCAGATCAATTAGATCCCAGACTTTAAGAATATCATCGTCAGATGTGGTGACCATTAGACCAGGACACGAAGTACTCATTGATAAACCTTGAGAAAAAAAGGAGAAAAGAAATTTAAATTCGAGAAAGAAAAATCAAGTAATGAGATTAAATTATACTTTAAAACAAATTTACCTGTTATAGCACCTTCGTGAATATTTTGTTGCCATAAAGGAGCTTTTTTCCTGACATCAATGCACTGAATGAATCCATTATCGGTAGTAGCCTGAAAATATTTTATTAAAGTAAGTTTATTTCGAAACCAACATTATTATTATTAAATAAAAAGAATATGAAAAGGAAAATACTAATTTTCCTTTAAAAAAAGAAACCACTAAAGTAATAATAATTTTAAATTTCGTTACTCACGAAACAAATATTAGGATCAAAATGATTCCACAATACTCGTTCGACTTCTCCAGGACTTTCCCACGATAGGGTTTCGAAATTGTCCTCCGTCCTGAAGTCGAGCAATCTGACAAATCTGAAAATAATTTTAACCAATAGAAACTTTTCTTGATAATAATTTTCAAAAACATAATTTCATTCTCACTTATCAATCGATCCTGTCAACAAATGATGAGCATTTTGTGGATGCCACTTGATTGTTTGTACCGCATCATTAAATGGCGATAATTTCGTGACCGGCGTTCCATTGTCTAAATCCCACAATAATACAGTTTTGTCCACTGAACCACTTGCTAACACATGCCTGGGGGAAAAAATTAAAATTTTTAATTAAAAAGTAAATTAAAATTAAAGATCCAAAAAGCAAAATAATTCAATTCTCATTGTCATTATACGTACGTATAATTTTTATTCCACGATAAATCCAAAACAGATTTCTTGTGACCGATTCGTTTAATTTTTTTCTTTTTATTCTCCTTACGTCCCAATTTGAATGCTGGCTCTAAACAATCGACTAGATCCAAATCCCAAACTTTAATTACTGGCGTAAAATCACCAATAGCGCACAAATTGCCTAAAATGAATAAATACATTGAACATTTTCGATCTAAAATATTTGTAATACAAATAAAAAATTAGTTTATTTACCTGGCTTAGCGTCACTAGGATCATAATTGAGCCACTCGAGACACAAAGGTTGTGAGGGTAATAAAATATCGTGATGACAATAGAACGATCCTTCCTCCTCATTATACACTGAAATTTGACAATCAATAAATCATTAAATTGTCAATTTTTAACTATTTTTTCTATTTATTTTCTATTTTCTAACTATATTCTTTTTACATTCTCATAAAAAATGAGAAGGTCTCGTTTTATTTCTATTTACTTAAATAGATATTTAGCCATACCAAATATTTCCAAAATACTGGCATCCTCCTCGATATGTCCCATCAAAACAAGATTATCATTGGGTTTAATGATATCATCTTCTTTCTCAGAATCATCGTCGTCATCCTTGATTGTTATCAAAGGATCCTCCTCAAATTCCGCTATATTATTAATATAACAGTGGATATTACCAGCTGTGGAAAATTGCAAACAGGTAATTAAATTGGAAATAAAGCATGACAATGTTTTCTTTTAAAAACAAAGAACCATCAATGTCACATACATTCGTCATCATAATTTTCGAAATTAAACTCGTCTTGGTCGGCTGCACTTTTAATTGTAACGTTTTCCTCTTCCATATCATCATCGACGTTTTCAGATTTATTTCCCTTACTCTTCTCCTTTTTAACTTTTGTATCTTTTCCTTTTGATGACGATGGTTCATTGTCACTGTCCGACTCATCCTCAAGGTCACTAGAAAATTTATTTACACTCTGAAGAAAATTAATTAACTTACAAAATACTTAAATAATGTTTTCTAAATAAATCTTATTGTCAAAATAAATATCGTGTGTCAAAGTGACATTTTTGTTGAAATATGTCAAATAGGTAAAAAAATGTAAACGATGTAAACTTACTCCAAAGCTGTCTTAGTTTCCTGGATAATATTCTTTAATTCCTCTGGACTTAATTGTACCTGAAAAGTAAATATTGGTTTAATTTCTTTTTAAATAATTAATATTTAAAGCGCATGTAAATATTGTTGAGAATCCTAACCTTATCGGGTACCGCTGCTGCAACTCCTTTTTTTACCCACGTTGTACACAATATTGCGCTTTTCGTTTCCGTTGTTTCCATCGTAAGTAAAACAATTCCAAAATTTCGCAAACAATTTAAATAAATATTCTCTCTATAATTAAATTTTAGGCAAATATTAAAAACGTTAAAGTTAAAAACACGTGTAATGAAAACACGACCACGTTTTTTAAGGTCAAAATGCGCATGCGTGAATTTAACTAATCAAAATTTGAGATACAAATTAATGCGGCAATTGATGATTTAACAAATTTTCTTTTTCTTTAAAAATTTCTATAATAAAAATTAAAAAGATAATAAATTACAAAGCGTTTATATAATTTAAAAATTGTTTTTTAGATGAATAAAAAAAGTAAAAGCCAAAAAGAATGAAAAGTATTTAAAATTTATCGAATTTTGGATTTAAAGAATCATTTAATTATTATGATTATTAAATTCGATTAAATTTATTATTACGTTTTAATCATTACTTTTAAATTATTGAAATTCCTATTATTTTTATTAAATCCCACAATTGTTTATTTTTTACAGATTAAATAGATCTTTTTACAAATAGAAAAAAATTCCTGTATAATTTAATATAGATATTGTTCTAAATAATCAAAATTTTATTCACAATAACGAAAACGTAAATTTACGACTTGTTTTTGACAGGAATTAAATAATAAAAAAATAAAAAACAACTTTTCTTATCGATACGAAAATAATTGTCAAAAAAAACACGAAAACGTGCGGCTATATAATTTTAATCAGAAGATATACTTGATCAAAGTCTAAAAATGGCAATTTTATTTGATGAAATTCTGATATTGTAAATCAAACTTCAAAATCGCTGATAAGAAGGACACCATGTATATAAAATGCGAAGTGACGATTTAAACGAATTCCCCTCACGAAACGAATGCCTATACACATTTAATCTATCCTTTTGATATACACTCATTTATAACTTTGGCAACGCTACTAGAAGTTAGTAATACTTCAGCTATCACAAAAGAAAAAATAAAAACATAATACAAATTATTTTTCAGTGATAAAATGGTGTTATAATTTTTTGTTTGCCTTAGCAATTAATTTGTTACTAAATATAGATTTAAAAAAAAAAAATTAGTTAAAAAACAAACAAAAATGGGATTAATAAAAACTGGAATTCTCGGATTATTTATAGTCTATACTGTTTCTTTGTATCTGAGATCAGGTAAGACTGATTTTGAAAAACTTCCAAATACTTGGTGGGGGCCTGGAAAAGAAAAACAAGTTGATCAAAGTGTTCGTCCATTTAAAGTAGTTTTTCAAGATAAGGTAAGATATCTTTTTTTAAAAAATAGACGTACAAATATAAAAAAAAACAAGTTGTTCATTTCATGATCATTAAGCTTCCTCAATATAATATATACCAATTGTTTAATTTTTTATTTTAGAATAATTATTTTAAAGTGTTAAGATAAATTGTCAAAAAATACAAAAATTCAATTTTTTGTGAAAATTTAAAATATTTATTAATTCTATAAATTTTGATAAAATATATACTTTATATACATAAATCGATTCGTTTTTATGTCAGGAATGCAATTTTGACAAGAATTAATAAAAATTTTAATATAGAAAAAAGTTATTTCAAAAAATCCAAAAATTAATTTTTTTCAAAAATTAAAAAATTGTTGAAAAATTTTTTTTTTTTTTTAGATATTTTTGAAAATCCTTTTGTCTGATTTTTGGTATTCGTGACCGTAATACACCTACAAAATTTTATCAAAATCCGTCAAGACGTGTAAGAGAAAATTTGTCCACAAGAATCGGTGACATACACACACACACACACACACACACATACATCCGGACATTTGTTCCTCTCGACGAATTATGTATACTACACTTGAAAATTTGTAAAAATAATTGGTTCTAAAAAATTCGGAAATCGACATCACTATAAGGCTTCCTTTATGAGGAAGCAAAAACAAAAAATTCAATTTATAATTCAAGAACCATTTATCCATTTAATTGTTTTGTCACTTTTTTATTCTACTTTATACCTAATCCGGAATATTTTTCAAAACAAGATTTGTTTGTTTGGGTCTAAATGAAAAAAATGGGATTTTTCAGGACGTCGAAGATTTAAAATTAAGATTAAAAAATACACGACTAGCAAAACCGGGATTAGAAGGTGCTTCTTGGACCTATGGCGTGCCTTCTCAGGCATTGCCGAAAATAATTGACTTTTGGCTAAATAAATATGATTTTAAAAAAAGAGAAACCTATGTGAACAAGTATCCTCAATTCGTAACGAATATTCAAGGTAAAAGTCTGATAAAAAGCACCTTACATATTAAATAATCTATTTTTAAATTCCCCCAGAAATGATTTGCATAATTTTCACGATGGATTTTTTTTTATTATTTAAGTATTATTTTCTAAAAATAGGAATAAAATAGGAATAAAAAAAGAATAAAAATAAGGCCTGCATCAAAAATCAGGCTCATTGGGCCTATTGGCAAATTTGCCAAAAGATAAATTTTGCGTAAATAAAAAATTTATTTTCTATTTAATAAATTTCGTTGTAGAGGAAAAAAATTATAATTGAAAGAAAATTAAAAATGATTCGTTAAATTAAATGCCTCTTTTCTCAAATTCTATTTTTTTTCTATATTTAATCTATTTTTGAGTGCATAAATTTTTTCTCAGGTCTGGATATTCATTTTTTGCACGTGAAGCCAAAAGATGCGAAAGGCAAGAAAGTTCTTCCGTTATTGCTACAACACGGTTGGCCAGGATCGGTTTTGGAATTTTATAAAATAATCCCACTTCTTACGAATCCAAAGACAGAATACGATTTCGTTTTCGAAGTGATAGTTCCATCACTGCCAGGTTTTGGATTTTCCGATCCGGCCGTAAGACCAGGTCTTGGGGGCAATGAAATGGCAGTCGTACTCAAAAATCTTATGTTGAGATTAGGATTTAACAAATTTTACACTCAAGGAGGTGATTGGGGCGCTATAATTACTGCCAATATGGCTGCAATGTTTCCTCAACAGTAAAAACCCATTTCGATTAATTCTCTAATTAATAACTGTTAAATTTAGATTTATATTTAAATTAAATATTTAAATTTAAATTTGGATTTAAAAATTAAATTTTAATTTCTATTTCAATTTAAAATTTAAATTTTAAATATTAATTAAAAATTAATTTTTTGAAAAATTTACAGCGTACTGGGAATGCACTCAAACATGTGCGTTGTTTCATCGGCTTGGAGTACCGTGAAAACCTACTTTTTCAGTTTCTTTCCATCTCTTTTGCTACCAGAAGAAGATCATCATTTGATGTATCCAATGGGTGAACATTGGTCTAGAAAAATTGAAGAAACCGGATATTTGCATATTCAAGCGACAAAACCTGACACTTTAGGTGCGTGAACGAAAAAAATTATCTTTAGAAAATATTTTAATTTTAATAAAGAAAAAAAAATAATTAATGAAAACCATTTCAGGTGTTGCTCACAGTGATTCACCAATAGGCTTGGCTGCCTATATTCTTGAAAAATTCTCAACAGGCACAAATCCCAATTACAGAATGAGAGACGATGGTGGTCTTTTTGAAAAACATACTCCTGATGAACTCATTGACAATTTGATGTACTACTGGATTCCAAATACAATGACAACGGCCGTGAGAATTTACGCTGAAACATTTAATAAAAAAATGTTAAAACCTGGAGCGCATAAGTAATTTTTTTTATTAATTTCTTTACTATTAATTTCATTACTATTAATTTCATTATTATTAATTTCATTAAATTTAGCGAATAGAAAATATTTACTGATGCAAAATTAATATTCGTAATAATCGTCTGTTCGTAATTACCATTCTAAAATTACTATACTTAAATATAATCTTACAGTGCGCCGATAAATGTACCAAGTGCGTGTGCTCAATTTCGTTATGAAATTGCGTATCAGCCGGAATGTTTGCTCAAAGAGCGCTTCAAAAAATTACTTCGTACAACAAAATTCCCTAAAGGTGGACATTTTGCAGCGATGGAGGAACCCCAACTTTTGGCCGAAGATATTTGGGCATCAGTGAAAATCTTCGAAGAATCTAAAAAGAAAACAAGTTCTTGATGTAAATTATTTTTCTAATTACAAAGTCGAATATTCACTTAAAGTCTATTTTTAAACTCAATTCCATGAAAAAATATTTATCCGAATAAAAGAAAATTTAAATTCAAGAACACGTCCATCAATGATAAACAAAATCAAACAAAATTTTTTTCAAGAATACATATTTCTTTAATTGAATTTTGTAAATTAATAGCAAATTTAATTCTTAATTTGAAAACTTGTATCTTAAATTTAGAATAACAATTTTCAATTTTTTCGTTTCAAAAATACTAAACAAAACTTGTTATTTTTTGTATAGAAAAATTTACTTTTACGATGAAATTATATTTATCTTATCATTTTATTTTTGCAACAATGTTACAATTCAAATATTGCACGTGACTAAAATTATTAGAGATGTAGTTATAATATAAAAAACTGCAGCATCACTTTATAAAATGACCTTCAACACATAGGCACACACTCCTTATGTAAAGTGAATAATTGACAATAAAATGACTGCGCAAATAAAATCTATTAAATCTTTATAATAAATGTTCTTGAACTTAAAAGACAGTCGAAAAAATTCCATGCCATCAAAATCAAATTACAAATAAAGTAGAATAAATAAAGAATTCTATAAAAGAAATGTATAAATAAATTCTATAACAAAATTTGTAAATAAAAAATAAAATACAAAATATTAAAAAATGTATTAAAAATTCTACAAAAAAATGTACAAACAAAAAGTTCTATAAAAGAATGTACAAACAAAAAATTCTATAAAAAATGTATAAATATAAAATTCCATAAAAAATGTATTTAGGAAAAATATTTCCAAAAAGAATAAAAAGTATTTTGTGAGTTAAGAAAACGCCATTTGTTTCTTGATTACTGATTTTACGACATCTACTCGAAAAGGCGATTGTTCAAAGTACAATTGAAAATAACGTCCCATAGAGTCAGGAAAAATATTCACAATCTGTGTCATAAATTATCATAAGACACTTATGACATGATCATTCATAAAAGTTTTTTTTTCGTTTCTACGCTACTGACAATCAAGTGAATTGGAAAGATGCTTTTCTAACTGTATTTTCCAACAAGCTTAATTTTATGTGGAAAAAAAAGAGATTCCTTTAGTTTACAGTTTCTCTCCATATAATAAAAAACGGTACCTAATTCTCATATTCGAAAATATGGGTTAAATATTAACGCTCTATTCTTTACCATAACTTTTTTGCCATAGTGGAAAATTATACAACGTATACTAAGTCTGAAGAAAACTATAATCTTTTATTTAAAAAAAAGCAATAAAAAATTCTACAATTAGATTTTTTAATTAACTAACATAACAAAATATTAAATAATAGTTAAAATTTTCATTTCATTACTTTTTCTTTACGTTTAAGTCAATAATCAATAATATTGTTGACAGTCGAGGAAATTGTTATCTATTTCAAAACTAATATTGTGTATTTAATGTCATTGAACCTTTCGTCTTCTTAAACAAATTAAAAAGAGTAAATTTAAATTTAAATTTTAAATTAAAAAATAGAAATACTACACTATTTGAATTTTTTAAATTAGAAAACAAATTTTCAACTTAAAAAAATACAAATATTCCATTATTTGAATTTCTTGAGTTAATAAAAATAAATTTCAAAAGAAAATCACAATTGAAAGCAAAAAAAGAGAGAATAATTAAATAAAAGAATGGGAGCATTAAATAATATTCGAACGTTTAGAAAAAAGTGGCCTTTAAACTTTTCACTAAAAGATTTTACAGAAAGTTAATTACTTTCTTCAAACCACGCAATTAATGGTAAATTGACTCTTTTAGAACGCAATGTTTATAAATCCTAACTATTTTTCGAAACACGCATAATTTAAGTAATTATGAGGTGAATTGTTCTTCTTTATAGTGTAATATTAATATATCATATATAAAAATAAGTAAAATAAATATATTGTCTTTATATCTTTGACTTTTACTTTTTGTATCAAATTAACAATTATTTAATTCAAATTAAATATACAATTGAAAATTAAATAACATTTATTTAATTCAAATTAAATTTGCAATTAAAAATTAAATAACAATTATTATTTTAAATATACTAATAGAATAATTTCAAAAAATTATATTACACATTAAAAATAATTAAGAAAAACAATTCACATCTAGTAAAAATTTAGAAATATTTTTTTCCCATAAATAAAAGAAATAAACAAAAAAAAATATAATACAATGGAAAATATTTTTTTTCTTCTGTAAATTATGCACTCTTAAAAAATACCTCTATGTCATTTTTCTTTTGATTTATGAAATTCATCATCTTTATCGTGTATGTAGCCAACGCCTGAAGATATGTTTCACGATGAGGTAGTTGTTTTGCTAGCAAAGCTGAATGTTGTCAGTCCCAAGCAGTTCTCGAAACGGTGTGCCACGATGTGGAAAGCAGTTCCTCCTATTTTAATCCTTACAGTAGGCATAGCGCATTACCTCAAGTAAGTGTTCTCCTAAAAAAAGTAAAACCACTTTAGTCGAAAAATAAATTTCAAAATTATTTAAAAAAAACCATTTTTTTCTTTATTGAAATATTTTTTTTTTGTTAAAAATTCTCAATATTCAAAGATCATCGACCTATATATTTTACACTATTCGCATCCCATTGTGAGAGAGCTTGATTGACCGTTTTGATATCCGGTTCTTTTTAATCGAAGAGAAAAAAATTATTAATGCAGCATTTATCACTGAAACCTTTAACCTTCTTTGTTTGTATATTTAAAAAATGCGAACAATTCTCGTAATTAATTATTGAAATTTTTTACACAAATGTATTTAATATATATTTATTTCTGAAATTTGTATTTTGTTAATTTACGTCTCTATTTACACTAAGTCACTATTTTCGTAAGAAAATAACTTAATAATCGTAATTTTGTTTTTATGTAAAAAAAAAATCAATTTTTGCTTTTTTATAAGAATACAATTAAATTCTAATTGCTTAAAAATTAAAATAAAGAATTACATTTCACTAAATAGATACCAGCAAGGAGATCCAGAAGTGCCAACGCTTCCAGAAACATTTTGGGGACCAAAGGAAAAAGTCAGCAAAGATGACACTAGTATTAGAGAGTTTAAAATCGATATTTCACAGAAGGTAGGACAAATCAATTATTTATATTTTTGCTCAAGTCTTGAGAAATAAAGAGTGGTCAGTTTTCTAATCGATAATTATAATACATTATAATATTTACCGTAAAAAATTCATATTTAGAATTAGAAAATTGTTTATAAAGTTGAATTATAATTATTAAGAACTCTACTTACAATTAATTTTTTATTAAAAAGTTAAAAAATACTTTTCCAAAGATTAATTTGCTATTTAACATTTATCAATTGTCAATAGTATGCAATAACCATTTTTTAAGTACAAAAAATTATACAAAGTCATCGTGAATTATTATTCTACTGACAAGCATTTTTTATCTTAAAAATTTATCTCCTTTTTTTGATTTACTTTTATGTAATTGTAAACTCGTTTATAAGGAAAAGGCTATTTTTAACTTTATGGAAAAATTTTAATTGTAAATAAGCTTCTCCCATCACAAAAAAAAAATGTTAATATATTTGAAATTAATAAATAACAAAAAGAATCAAAGCATTAAAAAAAGGCAATGTAAAATATTCTTCTAAAAATAGAAATCATAATAAAAAAGGAATTTACGATAAAAAAATAATAATGTAAAAATATTATTTTTGCCTTCAGTGAAATGATTTTTCCTGTTCAAATACTTTGTTAAAAGTGTATTTTTCTTACAAAAAGAAAATATTATTTAAAAAAATATTGATAATATTTAAATGATATGAAAATAATAAATATTAAAATACCTTTAAGTTTTGTAAATGCGTTTAAATTATACGCAATTACGTAAGTTTGAAGATAATGTTTATCTTTTTCTGCTCAAAGGTAATAGACGACCTTCATGAACGATTGGATAAATATTTCAATACGGTAAATTTGCGGCCAAAAACTGCACCATTAGAAGATGCTGAATGGACGTATGGAGTTAATTTTCAATACATGCAAAATGTACTTCGATACTGGAGAGATAATTACAACTGGAAAAAAAGACAAGAATTACTCAATAAATATCCACAGTTCAAAACAACAATTCAAGGTATGAATTTTTACAAAAAAAAAACGGAAATTTTAAAGTCAAATCAAGTAAAGAATTAAAAATAAAGTAAAGAAATTAATCAACTTAGTTAATAATTTATTACTCGTTAACTTTTTATAAAGATTAAAAAAGAAAGATAGAAAAAAAGAGTTTTTTTCATTTATATATTAAAAAATTTACAAAAGAAAAAGAAATTTTAAAGTTAAAATCAAGTAAAGAATTAAAAATAAAGTAAAGAAATGAATCAACTTAGTTAATAATTTATTACTCGTTAACTTTTTATAAAAATTAAAAAAAAAAAAGATGGAGAAATAGAGTTTTTTCATTTTTATATTAAAAAATCCACTTTCTAAAAAATGTATTATCTTCAGGATTGGACATTCATTTTTATCGAGTGAAACCAACTATTCCAAAGAATAAAAAAATTAGAGTATTACCTCTACTAATGGTTCATGGCTGGCCTGGATCAGTAGTGGAATTCCAAAAGATTATTCCAATGTTGACAACGCCTCAAGATGGGAAAGATTTTGTTTTCGAAATAATTGCACCTTCTCTACCGGGTTATGGCTTTTCGGATCCAGCAGTTCGTCCTGGTCTTGGAGCTGCACAGGTATTCATTTTTTAATTATTCATTCCTTAAGTTTTTATTCTTTTGTTCTTTTTTTTCTTTTCCAATAAAAATAGAATGCAATATCGATGAAGAAGCTGCTTATACCGTTATATCTGAAAAATACGTGAAAAGATTTCATTTGCCGCTCTCACTTTCATATTTGAACTACTTATCCATTTAATTATATTAGGAATAAATATTACAAATTACAAATAGAAAAATAGAAATTGAATGTTTCAATTTACTTTCACAGGTTGCTGTGGTATTTAAAAATCTAATGGCCCGATTGGGTTACGATAAATTCTACACACAAGGAGGTGACTGGGGAAGTATCATTACTGCCTCAATTGCTACACTTTATCCCGAAAAGTAAGATATCGAAAATTTCTAATTACAAATCTAATCTAATTTATAGTAAATAATTAAATAAAAATAATAGGGTAGTAATAAAAAATATTTTTAGTGACAGTGTGTTTATTTGTAGATAATTATTTTAATAATAATTTAATTTAATAATTATTTGAAAAAATTCAACTATTTTTATAAATAGTAAAATTTTTTGCAAAAATTCAATTTTTATTCTTAATTCGTTATAAAATTTTTCAAAAGAATTCAATTATTTTCTAAAAATTTTTGCAAATCCTTCATAACAATTAAATTATTCTTAAAAATAGTCAAATTCTTTGCAAAAATTCAATTATTTTTAATACAATTTTAAAAAATATTTCATGAAAGAATTAAATTATTTAAAAAAATTTTAAATAAATCTTTCACAATTAATTTATTTTTTTAAATACATAGTAAAATTTTTGCAAAAATTCAATAATTTTCAATAAAATATCACGAAAGAATTCAATTTTTATTCTTAATTCATCGTTATAAAATTTTTCAGAAGAATTCAATTATTTTCTAAAATTTTTAAAAATCCTTCGAAACAAATTAAATTAAATTTTTAATTTTTTTATTAAAATTTTTCGAAAGAATTTAATTATTTAATTAAAATAAAAAATTAAAAGAAATTCTTCAAAGGAATTTAATTAGGATTTGCAAAAATTTTAATAAAATTCTTGTCAAGAATTCAATAAAAGAAATAATAAAATTCTTCAGAGAAATTCAATTATTCTCAAATTTTTTGATAAAATTCTTGTCAAGAATTCAATTATTTTCATAAATAATTAAATTCTTCAGAGAAATTAAATTATTCCCTAATTTTTGCTAAAATTCTTTGCAAGAATTCAATGATTTTCAATATATTAATTTTAAAATTGAAAATATTTAAAAAGTTAAGAAACAGAGAAGCAAACATTTACTAACTTCAAACTGTGTACTTACTGATGAATAATTGTAAATTTTCAGAGTAACCGGTGTTCATCTAAATATGTGCAGTATAAGTTCGCCATCGACGTTCTTTTGGACATTTGTAGGATCATATATTCCTTCACTCGTTGTCGAAAAGGAACATGAATCCAAAATGTATCCCTTGAGTCACCATTACAGTAGATTGGTGGAGGAAAGTGGATATTTCCACATTCAGGCAACAAAGCCAGACACTATTGGTAAGAAAGAAATTAATTTTTTGCATTTTACTTTACAATTTTTAATAATAAATATTTAAATTTGAATTCTACGTGAATTGTAATTTTCATTATTAGTAGATTTTAATTTTTATATAGTGAATTTGAAAGCATTTGTGGATTACTTTTCAATGCCAAAAATTTTTTTAAAATTATATTTATTTATAGAACAATAATTTACCAGAGTTGCTTGAGCAAATGCGAGAAAATTTAAATTCTTTCTTGATCGTTTCACGTAGAATAAATCGAGAAACATTTCTAATTTTCACAAGAAATAAAATTATACCTTTTTGTTTTAGGTTCGGTTCTTTCGGACACTCCGGCTGGTTTAGCAGTTTATATTTTAGAGAAATTCAGCACCTGGACGAATCCTGAATATAGATTCCGAGCCGATGGTGGTTTACTGGAAAAATACAAAATGGATGAGTTATTGGATAATTTGATGATGTACTGGGTTACAAATTCAATAACAACTAGTCAAAGACTTTACGCTGAAAGTTTTAGTAAAGCTCACCTAGCCTTAGGAGTCGATCGGTAAAAATACAACATTTAATAATAATTTAATTACCGCAGTAGATTAATTAAATTACATAATTAATTATTTAATTCTTTTACCTCTATTTCTACTGAATTTGATCAATTATGATTTATTTTCAGGCTGCCGCTCCATAAACCAGTTGCTTGTGCGATTTTCCCTTACGAAATCGTCTATCAATCTAAATCACTTCTCGAAGCGAGATATAAGAATATTATTCAATTCAATCATTATCCACGTGGAGGACACTTTGCTGCCATGGAGGAGCCACAATTTGTTGCTGATGATGTTTGGTCTTTCGTTGAGAAAGTGGAAAAAATGCTGAAAGAAGAAAAATTATCAAAGGCCAAAGAGGAAGCAAAAAAAAACAAGAAAAAAGATATTTAGAAAACCTTCAATGGGTTTCAATAAAAGAGCTGTGAATGATAGTTTTTTTTAATTAATGTTTTGTAAAAAGAACACCGCCGATTATCTCTAATTATTATTATTATATAATTACCTATTCCGGACAGTCAAATTTCCGGTATTTTTTTATGAAGAATTATTCTTTTATTTTTCAATAAATACGAATTTTTTTGTATAATAGTCAATTTTATTTTTTATATTGTTTTCACTTTATCATTTCTTTTTAATTTTTTTCTGTTTTTGAATTTATTTTTAATGCAACTTTTTTTTCTGTTTCTTAATTATTTTAATTTTATTCATTTGTAATATATATGTAACATATTATGATAGTATTTTCATATTCAGAATAACTTGTCCTGACCTAGGGTTAAAAGTCTACTTTTTTTTCGAAGACAAAAATAAATGTTCTATTCTTAAAAATCCTGTATCCTTGTTATTTTTCTCAATGCAAGGGATGACAGCTGCAATCTCACACGAACACAAAACTCCCCCGCCTGTTACATTTTGCGTCAATCTATATTACGTTTTTCAAAAATCCACCTTTCTTGGTAAAGGTACTCAATACAACGCCCTTTCCTTTCTCAAAAGAAGAATAGTTCCAATTCAAGAATCACTTTTACGTAACTTCCTTTATGCTTTTTACCTCGAAAACACACTCGTCAAAAGTGTCTCAAAAGTTGAAAAGTAGAATATTTTTTATGTACTAATTAACTTCGAAAAAAATTCTCTATAAAAGTAAATTTAATTAATTGGTATTTTTTAGTATTTTTCTATTTTCTTCTATTCTATTCTATTCAAATTTTTCTGGATAAATTCTAGATAGATTCTAGATAGAAAAGAAGAATAGAAATTAAAGAAAAACAATAATTATTATCAATGACTGGATAAAATGATTCACATTGAAAGTTTAAACTATTGAAACCATGAACTTTAAACGGAATGTATTTTTATAGAAAGTGTTTTCTGCATGATTATTATCCGTTTTCGAATAATTATATACTTTCTGAATTTATTCCCATACTGATTCGATTCTGAACAATGGAAAAGGAATGTGTATAATACATCTTTCAAAAAAAGAGATTGTAAATAAAAAAACGGTTTCAAAACGTTTTTCTGTCCATAAGAAAAATAAAAATCTACCTCAAGTAAAAAATCCAGAGAATTTTCATCACAATTTACCTTTCATTTTTCCCTTTTATGTACAAGCAAAAAAAACGAAATTTTCCAAGATTCGCCTCTGATAGTTTCCTCCTTTTTTTCGTTCCATCCCAACAGCAATCGGTTTAAGCAATAAAAATATTCTTTATAGATCTGTAATAATAGAAAATCTTTGTGAATATCATTGCCAGTAAAAATGATTTCAAAGAAAAGTGCAAGAAACTGAAGACTAAAGCCGCATATGGTTCTCCTGTAGCTTCGAACGCTTATAATACTCCCTCGTGGGAGAATCGTTCATTTCACATTGTCAGTCGGGCTTTGGCTGTCGAAGCGGAAGGTATTTCGTTTGGAGTGTTGTTCCTCACCGAAAACAGCAAAAAAAGACAAAAAAAAATATAAAAAAAGGGCACGATGATCATGCCATAAAACCGGTTCGTGACACAGAAATTTACGTACGTCACATGAAGAACGTCACACTGACATTAGTCAAAAAAAAAATTCTCAATTTTCCCTATTAAATAATCAATGTATCTTCAATCAAGTAGTGATTTTGTGATACCAATGATGCTGCGAGAAAAATTTCGCGAAATTGTTAGATAATAACGGTGATGTGTAATTATTTATTTTCTTTTTTTTCATTTATTTTACTTACCCCTCCCCCTTTCCGCCTTGAACCCCAAAAATGAAGGATACAACGTTTATCACTCATGCCGATGTTTATCTCGTCGAAGAATCTCCAGGGACTTCTGATAGGTGGGTGTCACACTTCCAGTAGCCAACAAAAATTAAATACCTCTCGCGATTTACTGTCATCTCACACTCTCTTTTATTACAGCTTCGCAATCCACCTGCAATACATTTTTAGTCTTTAAATAACTTTCAATTTTGCGATCAAATTTATTTTTTAATTTTAAAACTAATTTAAACATTTTCTAGTCTAGAAAAAAAAATTAATGAAAAAAATAAAGAAACAAAATAAAAGAAAATGAAATAAAATAGAATAAAAGAAAGGAAAAGAAAAAGAATAGAAAAGAAACGAAAAAAACAGAAAGAAAAATACTCACAAGAAGAAATAATTATAAGTAAAATTTATAAAGAAACGTAGAAATTAAATTCTGAAAAACAATTGCCAATTACAAAATTTCCTACTTATAGAGAAACAATGAAAAATTTTTAAACTGTAAAATTAGGAATTTTTTCTTATTTGCAAAAAAATGGAGCTTTTTTTCTTTGAAACTATTTAAACGAAATTTTATGGTCTTTTCTTTCTTTTTTTTTTTGTTAAAGAAACACAAGAAATTTTTATTCAGATTTATTCAAATGAGAAGGTACTCATGTGATTTTGAATTTGCAAATCGGAAATACATAATTAGTGTTTACACATTTAATTATATACTGAGCAAATGTCATTTCCGAGGTGCGCTTAGCAATTTTTTTCCTTTAAAAAGTCAATGAAGTTGTCACTGAGAGTACAAATTTCATTTTGCTGATGAAATTCTTTGGCTTATTATTACAACCAAAGGCACGCAGAAGATTCATTTTTTTACCATTCTTCTTGCGAATAATAATAATGAAAATAATAATTATTATTATAATTATCTAAATATTTAGTAATTATAATTATCATAATGAGAATAATAATAATAATAAAAATAAAAATATAATAATAATAATAATAATAATAATAATAATAAGAAAAATAATTTAATAATCATATAAATAATAATAATAAAGCAATAATAATAATAATAATAAAATAACAATAATAATAATTAATATAATTATAATTGTTTGATTTACGAAAATTGTTGAACCGAATCACGACAAAAAAGTGGAAATAATTAATTAATAAATTTGGAAGACAGTTAACGAGACTCTCTTTTCAAGCAACAAAATTCATATGAAAGCGAAAAATTCAGAAATAAAATGGGATCGTGTTTCAAGTAAAAAGAAGATTCTCGACGAAACTTGATCACAAATATACATATATATATAAAATAAAAAACCGGAAGAAACATAATGTGCAACTTTTGTCGTATAAAAAAGAAGTTATATATTGTATGCGGTTTCTCTTGTCAATTATTTGCAAGCACCAACAAAAATATATTGTATAATATATCACAAAAAATTTTTTTTTTCTTTAATTAAATTTAACCGAAAGTCACGTAAAGGAATTTTGAAAATAAATAAACTTTGAAAATATTTTTGTAAATTCATCACAAATAAATTATACACATATTTTTTTTGCTGAACTTTATTAATTAAATTTTTAAGTATATAAAAAAATATATTTAAGTAAATAAAAAGATATATTTAAAAATAAACTTTCGAGAAGGAGAAAAATTTTTGCATAGGCGAGAAAAAAAATTGCGATACTTTGCAGAGAGATTATAAAGAATTTTACTAATTTCGCGAGATAAATTACATATCAAGAATATATGTGAAAAATTTCTCAATTCTTTTCAAAGAAGAAAATATCAAATTATGCTCATAAACGAGAAAAACTTCTAATATACTTCAAGAGCTCTCTTTGTAATTTGTAAGGCAATACTTTTTTGTGAGAAGACGTCGGTATGAGAGTTTGATATTTTTTTTTCTTTTTTCTTCTTTTTTTTGTCTTTTATTCTTGAGAACCGGTTTCTTATATCGACCATGTTTTACGTGCAGTGATAAAAAAAAGGACAATAATTTTTTGGCGTGGGGGCGAAGTCACTCGAGAAAATTTTTGCACAATTTCTTCACAAAAAAAATTCGTAAATTGTCTCATTGTCTCATTTTTCTCAATAGTAAATAAAATTTCAATTTTAAAATATAAAAAAAAGAAAAGATTTTTCACTTCAAAAAAAGAAAGGATTTTTATTAAAATACCTCATGTGCCACATATGAGTCAACATTACTCGAAAAGTACCGAAAAAAATTTCTAGAACTTCGGAATTTTAAAACCATCTGTCTAAATATTATTTGAAAAATTAATAGAACACCGAATCGATAATTTTTTGATTAATAATAATTTAATATTACCAGTATTTTTGTAATATTCTCTCAAATTTTGTATTTGAAAGAAAATTTTACACTTAAGAGAGAGAAGGGAAAAATAATAAAAGATTGAATAATGGCGATAATCGTTTATAAATGACTTGATCGGAGAAAAATTATAAAATAATTTTCTTGATAATTGTAAATCTGTAACTAAACTTAATTAATGAATGGTTATTGATAAATTTAATGAATGGTTCTCTTCTCAATAAATTAAAAGAAATGAGAAATAAAATACAATTTTCAATTGTTAATGTTAATTAAAAATGAAATCGTTAAAAAAACATTAAAAGATATAATGAAGGACTTGTATACTGTCCATATAAGTACACAGTGTCTGCGTTTTAACGAAAGGAAAGTTTCAGTACAAAAATGGAAACTGGTACAGCTATAATATTGAAAAATCATTCAAACTGGAGGTAAAATTAAATATTTAATTAAACATTTTTTTCACTAAATCTCTGTTTTTCTCTAAATTGAATTATTTCCAGAAAAAAAACTTAAAGTTTAAAAATGGATACGACTTTCAAAAACTGAGAATTAAGTATATGTAAAAATTATAGTTTACGATTTTAATTTTGTTTTCATCTGAAAATTAATAAAAAAACGAATTTTCGCCTTTGTTCATCTTCATTAAAAAAAGAGAGGATTGTCGGCTGTTAATGAGAGCGGAAACAAACTGAGTTAACCCACACATAATATTAAAATGACGAGAGCAAGAATGATTCTTTGTACTTAACAAATTAACACTTGTAAACGTAACATGAGATTTATTTTGCGATTTACAAATGCTCACACAAGTCAAATGACCTATAATGTGTAAAACTGTACTGTGTTTCATTTTTTTCAACTATTTGAGAAAAATCTTAACTGCTGGTTTAAAATACATAATGATATTAGTAACACTAGTTTTATTAACGAGAACTGAAAAAATTTCACCTTCAATTTTTAAATTAAAAAATCTGTATTTTTACAGACAAGATGGCATTTATTTTATACTATCAGAAAGTTAAACTGAAAAAAGATATTGACTATAAATAAACTATAAACATACTATGATCTGACACCTGTTTAGATAATGGTTCTCAAGTTTCTCGAGATGGGAGGTTCTCAGTTTTGAGGACGAATAAAAAATATAACAGAAAATTCGATATCCAAAAAACGAAATTATTACTATTGCTATTATTATTAATTATTATTTTTTTATTATTATTATTCTTATTATTATTATTATTGTAGGTAATTATTAAATTATTTTTCTCATTAGTTTTTTTAGAATTTTTTTGATTTCTGACTATTTCACGTTAAACGTGAAATTAATTTCGAAAATATTAAGACCAAGGAAAAATAAATTTCGTTTATTTATATTTTTCAAGTTTCTTGAGAATTTTGAAAAATAAAAATAAACATTTGGCGCTTTCGGCCTTTCTGTGGCAGGAGAATTTCTAAATAAACCCTTACTACTTACGAATTATACTTCCTGCCTGTTAAATCACAAATTGTAGGCGACTGTTCTTCAATGTCCCTGTGTTCTCTATTATTTCGTCTCATTATTGAAGTCTACCCACGAATCATGTTTGGTTCGTCAACCTTTCACTTCAGAAAAGCATTTTCCTTTTTTTCCACCTTCGAGCTGCACTGAAAAAAGAAAAAACATTTTATTTCCAAAATTCATCGCTTTTATTCTCATAAATATAACCAAATCTTTTTTTTTCAGAAGAAAATTGAATGTATTTCGAAAAACTTTCGTAAAAAGAATTTTTAAAATCATTTTTTACTTAATTTGACAATTTTTCTCTTATTTTCGGAAGACAAATTTAGAAAATCGAATTTTAGGAGAAAAAAAGCAAAATCTGTTTCTTCTAAAATAAAAATCAAAGTCCTTGAATTACCATGTTTGTTAATTCAAGTTTTCACTTTAGAAACTGATCTATATTTCAAGGCGACAACTTTATTCATTTAAATATTCTGATATTTCATGTCATAATTCAAAACACCTTGAAAAAATTAATATTTCTAAGGGGGAATAATCGTCATCATTATCAGTTAGTTTCCTTCAGCAGAAATCATTATGTTTCTGAAGAATTATATTTCGGAAGGTGTTATTTAATTTCACGAGAGACAGAAAGAGGAAAAAATATCTTTTTAAAGTACTATATACTTTTGTCATGAAAACGTTTGGAGATGGTTTTAAAGTTTAAATGGAGCTTCGAATCCAGCGAGGGCACAGGTCAAACCTCTGCCCAGGGACTTGCCTTTATAAACTGGCAACTTGATGCCCTTGACCTTGACAGAATACATGTTGCAATTTTCTACTGCAACCTCTCGCTTGGAAGCTGACGATGACTTCTTGTCGTGTGATGGAATTTTATTTTAAAAGTTACGCAAGAAAGAGTCAGTAGCACGTGTGCCATATATTTTATTTCATATTTAGACACGTGCTCCAGACAAAATTAATTTCCTCAATCTTTCTATTACGAATCTCATTCACTAATTCATTTACTCATTCAATATTTCAAATCAAATTTCGCTAATTTCTTTCATTTCTCTTTCAATATTATTTTTTTCAATTTACAAATTTCTGTTTGTAAAGTTTACTCTTCGTTAAGGGTATTTTTTATTTTTACTCTTCGGTTTCAAAAATTTCAAATTAAAATCTTTTTAAAATTAAATAATTTTGAAAGAAATTACACTTTTTTAAACAAATTAATTCTGCAGAAATGTTAAGTATGAAAAATTCAGATTTTCAAAGCTTTTAATTTGAAACTTTTTCAAAATTCACGCTACAATGCTTTTAATATTCAATTATTTTCTAAAATTTTAACTGAAATTCATTTTTAAATAAATTTTTATTAGAAAATTCTTCGAGACTTCAATTATTTAAATACATAAATAAATAATTTAAGGTTTCTTAAAATTCAATTCTCATAAAGAATTTTATCAACAAATTTTTAAATAATTGAATTCTTTTGACGAATTTTAATAAAATTTTTGAGAATAATATTACATTTTTCGAGGAATTCGATTCAAATTGTATTAAAAATAATTGAAATTCTGCTATGAGTTTTATTATTTATTAAAATAATTAAAATTTTGACAAGAATTTCAAAAGAAATTTTGAAAATAATTGAATTTTCTTGTAAAATTTTATGAAAATTAAAATAAATAAATAAATTTGAAAATAATTGAATTTGGAAGAATTTTATTATTTATAAAGATAATTGAAATTTTGACGAGAATTTTTTTTAAACTTTTGATCATAATTAAATTTTTGAGAAGAATTTTATCACTTTTGAAAATAATTGAATTCCTGGTAAAAAATTTTATTCTCCATGAAAATAATTGAATTATTGCGAAGAAATTTATCAAAAATTTCTAAATAATAGAATTTCTGTGAAATTTTTATTATTTACTATTTTTATTTTATTATTCATTCAAAATTGAAATTTTCTAAAATAAATTTCAAATTAAAACCCTTTGAAGTTCATCTATTTATGAAAATTGTAAACGCAACTCTTTTAAAAATGAATTAATTTTGAAATATTTAAGTAAAATTAAATTTCAAGAATAAGCACAATAACTTTAGAATACAATAATTTTACAGAATTCCGATCAAAATTCCCCAACTTTTCCAGGTTATTTCAAGGTTTATAAATTTCCCTGTCATTTTCAGGTTTTTCAGGATTCCGCAGGTTGCGTGGAAACCCTGATTTTGCTATTTCACTTGCAATACTTTTCCTTTTTTGTGTTATAATTTATTTTCCTACTTGTTTTCAGAACATTTTGATTTAATTGAAGAATAGAATTTAGAAAAAAAATTTGCATTAAAAATAATTCAGTGGCTATAAAAGTTAGTCAGTGAAAAAAATTTTCGACTGCGACTTAGTACCTTGTTTCTGCTCACCTGCCTTTTTTTCAATCACAATAGACATGGTAATAGATAAGTCTATAGTGTTGATTTTCCCCGACCTTCATTTCTTCTATTACGCGCATTTTGGAAATCCCCTTCTCTCCTCTGATAAGAAATTAATACACGCAGTTCTAAAATCTAAAAAAGAAAAATCGTATATCAGACATTTAATCTATACAACGAAAAGTAATTACTATTTTCTATTTTTACTTGCATTTTCCAAGATGAATTCAAATAAATTAAAATTTTTGTTTTCTTCACAAATTTCTAAAAAAAACTGACTCTGGAAAAAAATTGTCTCATACAGCAAGTAGCATTGAAATCCTTGGAACAATAGAAATTTATGGCCGAAATGAAAATTCTTTCGTAAGAATTCAGGTTAATATGGAAGCATTACGCTCTTTCATAGTGAGAAATGATGTAATGAACTCTCTGCTATAGAGTGTTGATGTAATGAAACGTCCATGGAATTAAAAATCCGTCTGAATATAGCCGACAGTATAGTTGTCTCCGTGATTCGTGCAACGTGTATAATACTGCTTTACTGGTTTTCTTGCTTTTTTTTATTGCGGCTAAGAAGACGCAATAAACTAGCTTATCTTTTGTGCGATTAGACAGACGAATAGCTTTACATGTTTTGCAAGGGAAAATTTCCCAGCAGCTACAATTTAAAGAGTGAAAGTGCTATGAAATCTGTAACAAAAAGAATTTTACCCAAACATCATTTTATGCGTCATACAGTGAATTTTTCATAACTAGAAAAATAGAAATATTCCCAGATAATACCTGAAGAGAAAAATATCAAAAAAAATCATATAATTAGTAAATAATACCAATTGTTGATTAAAAACTGTTTAATATGTCTTATTCTTGAATCAATAATAATAATTCAACGATATTAGTAATCGTTTCAATTATTTTTCAAAAAAGGAGAAATTGCAAATTTACCTTCTGGGCGTAAATGAAAAGGTTATTTTTCGAAAAAATTGCGTAGGCGTCAGGGCAGATTTTACCGTTACAAAAGCAATGTATACCATCAATAATATGTGGTATATTGGATACGTTTAAACACAACCGGGTAAAACTTTTCATGAAGGTCTGTGTTGCTTACACGATTAAAACCATCACGTGCCCAGCATATAATAATACTTCCGGGTTCATTTCAAGTACTACAAGGAGAACCTTCACCATATCATCAAAGGAAGGCGTGGGACATTCGCCAAGTAACACGTGTGTCTGCTGAAGCCACTTTACTACTTATAGGAATGACGAAATGAGATTGACTTTCTCTACGTAAATACCTTGAAAAAAAACAAGTTCAAAAAATGAAAAAGACCCGCTATTAATCTTGACAAATTCACCTCTTAACCCCTTCACAAAACTTAGACACGTGTGCTCTACAAACTATTACCGAAATTCATCTTATACCTGTAAACTGATTTCCATTCGCAAAGAAATAAAAATTCAACTGACGAATTTTATTTTCGTCAAGTTTTTACGTTTGTCTTCCAAAAAAAACACCATCTTCTTCCCTCTGTATTTCTTGTTATTAAAAAACCAAACGATCCGAAATTCTGGAAAGACAAAAAAAGGCAAATTAGTGATATTTTTTATTGAAATTTAAATACAAAGGAAGGAAAACTCAAGTGGAAAACATGTTTAAACGATCAGGACCCGGGGGTGGTCGACATAATAATCGACCACCCAAGAAAGAAACTGGCAGCAAGAGACAAAGTATACGAGCTTGGGTACTTTTAAAAAAGAAAAAGAACAAAGATTATGATCACCACCGTTCTCCCTCGATGTACACAGGTGCAGGGTAAGCTCCACTTTACATATAAATCATCCATCAGTGAAAATAATTAGCGAAATTTATCAAAAATTGCAAAAAAATATCAACAAACACTGAAAGTCTGAAAGTTATTACAGTCATGCACCGTCATGTCATTACTCAGAAAAGTGAGGTTATGTTCTAGGCAAGGTTGGGTATAGTTGAGGTCACGCATGTGAACGAACAAACCTGATTGGTCGTTTGTTAAAAAACGGACCAATCAGAACAGTCTGTCATTTTGTCCAAAAGAAAAAAAGTTTCTCTGCTTCCAAACAATTGCAATAACAATTGTTAATTAAAAGATTGAAACGGTTAAAATTCGTTACTTATTACTGGTATAAAAAAAGTCAAATAGTTATAAACAAAACTTAATAAAACAAAATTCGGTTAAGTAATTATGGCATTCGCGTCGAATTTCGCGTCAAAAGAAAAGTATTTTCATAATAGTAATTCTATTAAATTAAATGAAGAAGATTCGTCTACTGATAACCTCTTTAGTCGACATATTTGTGATCCTGACCTCCATCTTCCGAAACGTGAAATATCCTTCGAAATTCCATGGTCTACTCCTCGGTGAGTGGAATTCCCGCTAAAACTAACCTTCACAAACACACAAGCAGCACGTTTGTTCCCTCTCTGTCCCTTCACCTCTTCGCTTGTGTGTGTGGGTCTATACCCTTCGTCTTCAGTTGTTGTCCCTTCTCAATATATATACACAGTCAAGAAAGCAAACCAGGATTTCACGAATCTTCGCACACACAAAGGCAAAAAAGTTTCCCAAACACGTTCGTTGTGCGGGATGAATCTACTCTCAACTCCACTGGTCCAGTCGTTTTAAATCGTTGTCAGCGTTTGTTTGAACGCAAAAACCTCTTTCAAAACCTTCTTTGTGTCGGCCTCAATTTTTCCTATATTATTGAAATTCAACTAAAAACCAATTGGTGACCAATTGAAAAATGCGTTTTCGAAATCTTTTTCCCCAACGTCAAGTTTATCGGTAAGTCAAACTGTGTTTCTTATTTTATAATATAACATTCTTTTTTTAAAGGTTATATTTTTAGAAATAGAAGAATTTTCATTTCTTTGAAAATTCCCTTGGAATAATTAAAATAAGAAATAAGTAATTAAATAATATCACAATTTTATTTAATATTAAGAAAAAAAAAGGTTTTATAAAAATTTCATCAGAGAACTTCGCTTCATTGCTCATTAAGGTCTTTTGCGGTTTTGTGTTTATCATTTTGCCGAGAATGAGGAAGGTGTTTCAGGTATTATTTTTACACGTTTTACATTTTCAATTGTTTTATTTTTCTTTATTTTTTTTCAATTCTTGTTTTCTATTTTTCTTTTTAATGTTTTTAATTTTTAATAAAAGGTCCATTCAGTTATTTTAATAAAAAATTCATTTAGCTTCATTTACTTTTTTTAAATAAAGAATTCGTTTGGTTTCATTTAGTTATTTTAATAAAAAATTCATTTAATTTCGTTTACTTTTCTTTAATAAAGAATTCGTTTGGTTTTATTTATAGTAATAAAAAATTAATCTTGTTTCATTTATAGTAATAAAAAATTAATTTTGTTTCATTTATAGTTATGAAATATTGTATTATAGAGAATGTACAATTTAAAAATATAAATAACGTATTATTAGTTTTAGATTTTTAAATTCTACTCTTGAATGGTTCACACAGAATAAACAATAAGTTTACCCCCGAGGGAAATTATGAGATCAGAATATTATGTAGTTTCAAATTTGCATACATTTATTCAGTAACACAATTTTTTAAAGATCTAATCGAATTTCTTGTTTTCTTTTTCTCTATTTGCAGTATATAGTGTAGTGTATTCATTGAAGCATTAGAGCGTATATTTTAAAACTTCAAGCTGTAACTTTAATCTTTTATAACGGTTTTTAATAGTCAGGTGCAGTGAAAAGTGACTTTACTGAAAACTAGTAAATTTTTTTTTACACAGAATTTTGGACTTAAATGACAAAATTAATTTATGTGTAAATAGAGTAAATTTTTATTTATTTAAATTTAATTTTTCGTTTTACAGAGAACTTGGTTTTCTATATTATTTATTTAAAGTGACAAATTGTAAATATTTTTAAAAAGCCTTTGGTTCCAGAAGTCAAAAAATCAGTCCTTAGCTTCATATTACAATTATTGTTCTTTGAAGTTCCTTGTAGAAGTTTTCTCACGTCACTTGACGCTTCCTGAATAAGGCAGTGAATCTTGTATCTGCATTTCAGTCCCTTCACAATAGAAGACGAACTAAACAATTTTTTTTTCGTGCCGAGAGTGTAAACGCTTTGTGATGCTTTATGAAGGGAGATTAAATCCTTGAACAAAGGAATGAATCCTATTTTGTTTTAGAAAACAAAAAAATTGTTTATTTTCATTTTGTTGTTTCCTTGTGATTATTAATTGACGGAAAATAGAATTTGTTTTGATGATTTCGTGTTCTGTTTTAGGAAAGAGGAGATTATTAAAAGGAATTTGTCCTTTAGAGACAATTTATGACAATCATATAATTTTCCTTGAAGGCACTTCTGGAAGTCTATTAATTCATCAACTAGTCAAAGATAAATAGAAAGAGAGAGAGGGAGGAACAAAGAATGTCAGTTTGTAAATTAAGTGAAAAGGAGTTTCTAGAGACGTCACTGAACCCATTAATTGACCTTCGAATTAATTTTATTTCGGATCAATTTTAATCTTTACGATTCTACTTTTTCAACTCGTTGTCGCATTCGCCGATAGGCAATATCGTATAAGGTTCATTATCATATTCATTTATTATATTTCTGTCTGAAAAATTCACCAATTATTTCGTATAAGTTGTTATCTAAATTTAGAATTTTATTTTGAATAAATATTTTGTTATAAATTGTTTGTAATTTTATAGGAGGAGATTTTGTGAAAGATTCATAAAATTAGAGGAGGAAATTACGAGAATTTAGACTTTTAGAGGGAAGTTTATTCTTGTACCGACGAGTTTATTATCGGCTATGTCTCTCTGTGTAGTTTTTACCTTTTGATGACACTTGTGTTTCTTGTGTTGCTTGTGCTTTTTATTATCTTATCAATTTCATTTACCAGTCGAGATTGTCACATGAGTTGAAGAAGACCTTTTGCTTCTTGCATGGTAAAGTAGAAGCTTTTCTTACAATGAAAAGAAGGCCCTATTGCGAGACCCTTCTTCAGAGAGCTGAATGCCTATTGGTCGTACGTTGCTCCCATATATGATTCTTCAGCACTCGCCAAGAACTTCACGTACCTGATTCTCTCCCTCCGGCTTTGAAATTCATCTCCACGTGAAAATTGTCAGCGTGGAGAGGAATCGGCAGTTCAACCGCGACAGCGACCGGCTTCAACCGGCTTATTTAATATTATTATATACACTTTCATACATTCCAGCTGTTCATCAAAAATCAATTCCTTTAAAAGTGTCTTATTTTTGTGGTTTTTAAAAAGAAAAATCTTTTTTTTTTAAAAAAGGGAAACGTTCGACAAAAACGTATCTTCGAAAATTGTCATATTTTGTGAATTTGTGATTTGGTGCTACTTTTTCAGACTTTTACTCCGAAAATATTTTTTACACAATGGTATGAAGGACTTTAATATTTTGAAAAAGAAAATATTACCTACGTTTAAATTAATTCGAAAAAGAATATTTCAAAAAACAATTTGAAAATATTTGAAAACATTTGAAACTGACAACAATTGAAACTATAGAATATTAATTTATTAACAGTTGAGAGTGATTAATTTACAATTAGAATAATTGCAAATTTTAAAAATTAAAACCACCAGTTAGTAGTGAATATACAGAAATAGTTATAAATAGTTAAAATAAAAAATCGAAACTGACAACGGAATAAAAATATTTGTTAAAATATTTTTATTCCGTCGTCAGTTTCGATTTTTTATTTTAAATTTTATTAAATTCTATCAAAAATTAATAAAACATCTATTTTTCTATAAATAATTATTTATAGACTATTATTAAATTATTATTTTTAATTATAAACAATTATTTATAGACTTAAATTATTATTTATAATTAAAATTATTACTTATAGTTATGAATAATTATTTATTTCAAATTTTGAATTCACCTGGTAATTTCGATATTTCGAGAGCTTTTTCGGCGACGATAAAAAAAAATCAAATCAAAATTTCCTTCCACGATTAATTCGAAAAATTCCCCTCTGAAATTAAAATTCTTCACTTTATGACTCGAAGTGAAATAAATCTCAACTCTGGATAAAGCTGAACCTGAAATTTCTCTTCTCTTCTTTCTCATTTTGGTTCCAAAGGAGCTGAAAGCCAATAACGAATGTATCAAGAACGCCTACGAAAGATAATCTCGAAATCGTCTTTTTTTATTAACGAAAAGGAATTCAGGTATTTCAAAATGTAACCAGCCTCTTAAAAAAAATAATCACCTTTCTTTTTTTTGGGGGGGGGAAAAAAGAGAGAAAATATTTTCGAAATATTTGAATCTAAAAGAAACAAGAAAGATTTAATTCTTTTTTCAAGAATGAAAGATTTAATTCCTTTTTTCAAGAATGAAATATTTAATTCTTTTTTTAAGAATGTAAAAAAAGGGAAAATAATTGCACATGTGAGAAAAGTAACAGGAAGTCGGAGAGTCTAAGAACAAGTTGTTTCCATCAAGGTCTTCCGGAATTTGTAAATGCAGTATGAAAGTTTGTTCTTTTTTGTAAAAAAAAAAGGAAAACTGGAATGTCCCTCTGTCGTGATTATATTTATCCCTTAATTTGTAGTTTTGTTTCTTGGAAAAAGTCGCCGACAGTACGTGCTTCGGAACACCTTTTGGAACTTAGAAAATTTCTTTTGTCATTTTTGACCACTAGGTATTTTACTACTTATCGAGAATGAGAAACGATTTTTCGTTTCTTCGTTTCGATCTCTTGAGTTAAATAGCAAAATATTTTTCGTTTTGAATTAAGTTTTCTCTCTAGCAAAAAAAATTGATTTTCCTTTTTAGTATTCTTTTATCGATATTTTTCGTTTAGAATCGAATAGTAAATGAATAAAAAAAATTCATTGATTTTGTTATGTTCTTCTTTTGCAAAATTCTCGGCCTTGAAAAATTTTGCCCTCACGAGGGCGTTTCTTTTCAAGAATAAACAGAGGGTACATGTGCAAAGCAGCTGCTTAATCTTGATTCGATTCTCCCTCAGTTCATTCTTCATCCTTACACGAACATTGTCCGCAATAATTTCAAATATTACAGGACTTTCTTTATTAACTAACAATAAAAAAAGTGTGTCATAAAATTTCTTTGTCACGTCTCTTGTGGAGACATGAAAATCTTTGTCCAAATCGACTCGGTCGTAAAATTATTTTCAATCCCCAGAGGACCAAATTTTTCCCTCCAATATAATTTTCGTTTCGTAAAAAAATAAGAGCAAGTAACCAAGTTTTTTCTTTTATTAAAAAATCTGTTTTTCAAAATTCAAAATTGTTTCGATTCAAAAATTAAAAAAAAAAAAATTTTGAATTTTCACAAATCGGTAATAATATTTATACTTAGTATTTATTTATTTAATATTTGTAGTATTTGCAGCAAATAATATTTAATTATTGTTTCATAATTTCGAAATTACTTTTTTATTTTATTTTTTGCAGATTTTCTCCAAAAAGATTGTCAATAAAAGATTATGATTCATTGAGAGAGAGTTATATATAGAGATGAAAATTGAAAATTATTTGCGATGTAGAAATTTTGAAATGTTCGTCTTAATTCGATACAGCAGCATCAATCGGGACCCAAGTTGGTTACTTGACACTGATCAAGTGAACATATCGAAAGTTAATCACGATCTCAATTTGACGATCGTACAAGGCACAAGTTAGATTCAATGATCCGTTTATCAAGTGGACATTCGTTAGCCTCTATTAAGAATGCCTGAGGGAATTCTAGACTCGCTAGTTGGCCATTTAAACAGAGTCTAGTCACGACATTCAAGTTGAATTAACAGAGAACACTAATTCTTTTGTCATTTATTATACATATTCAAGTTATTGTTCATATATATAGAAAGTACATTGATCTAATGAAACAACTTTTCTTGTTTACGACAAGAAATATAATACCATTTTTATACAGATAATTATCAATAATATTTATTTCAATAATTAATTGTTGAAGTAATTTTAAAAATTAATTTTAATTATTTCGAATAATTATTACAAAGCAAATTATTTCAATAATAGAAAATTATTGAATTAAAGTTATTGAATTATTGAAAAAAATGAAATTACAAGCAGGATTCATTAAAATGAATGTCTAAAAATATGCAGAAAAATAGTGGAGGTAATTGAGCCCATTGGAATTAATAAGACTCGAGTCAAACTGAAATGTAATTAGCTTAAATAATTCAAAAAAGTGGAGAAGAAAATATTGCCAATTTCAGTCGTATTTTAAATTGAAAGTAATTTGCAACGCGTCTTGTATGAATTCTCAAGTTTATCGTCTAGCTCTCTTAAGGAAAAAGTTAATTTTATTCCTCCTGAAATTTGCATTTTAAATCAATTACTCCTGAAACTTGTAGATTTTTTTAAAAATACAATCTAATAATTTTAAAGGTCAAAGCAAAAATTAAGAATAAAAAAGAATATTCAAAGTAACTTTTAAATTCTGAAAAAGGACCAAAAAAAAAAAAAAATCGAAAGAATTGCAAGAAAATAAAAGAAGTAAAAAAATCGAAGGAATCGAAAGAATTGCAAAAAGAAGTAAAAAGAATTGACGAAATAAAAGAATTTCTAGACAAATATAAAAGATGAAAAAAAAATTGCGAAAAAAATTAATTGTAAAATTATTTAAATATATTTTTACCTGGCAAAGCAGTTTACTTATCTCACTGTAAATATAGAATGAAGGCAATATAGTGCAACTATCTTAGGATGAAAAGTGCAAGATCATCTTGATTCTCTCTGGGCGATTGGATTTCATAGATGCTGTCTTGAAAATTCTACGTATAATCTTTTATATACTAGACTATTACTAATCTTGTGAGGCAGAAAAAAACTAATCGAGATAACGAACCATGTAACGTCTAGGTATTAAATTTACTTTCAATGAATTTTATTATTAGGTTTTTATGTTGTCTTTCCTCCAGGAAGTTCATGCATAACTGATAAATTTATAGACAAACATAATCCTAAAATAAAATTGATTATTATCGAGAATGTAATTGAGATCAAACATTTCTTACATACACACGCGCCGGGTGGTCAATATTTATTATAATCGAGAAAAAGAGAAATTATAGGGATAATTGAATATTTTAATTAATTTCTCTGATTTAATTGAAAAAAATAGTTGAAATTAAATTATTTCAATTAAATAGTTGAAATTCAATTTCAAATTAAATTTAAAATAAAAATAGAAATTAAATTTTAATTTCAATTAAATAATTGAAATGAATTGTTGATTTCAATTCCTACGATTATAATTAATTGTTGTTGGTTTCAATTGTTAAGTTTCGAAAAAATATTTTTTTATACTAAAAGTGTCGAAAAAAAATGCAAATGAAAAAGTCTGTTAAAAATTGCTTTTGTGTATCATTTATAGGCGAATATTGAGAAGGAAATTGTCGAACTTCGCGACTAGGAGAAAAAATCGATTTAAGGATTAATTGTGAAGTTTTCGGTTTCCATTTGCATCGAAAAATTATAAATCTGTTCATTCAATATGGGTTTAGGCGAAATTCAGGAGCAGATGTATTATGCGACCTTGACGCCTGAGGAAAAGGCAAGGATGCACCCTTGCCTTAAAACCAAATGGTTTGTGCCTTTCTGATTTTTACCAACGATTATAATATATTCGTCGGAATTCCAAAGCTTTTCATAGAATTAATTTTTTTCAATTTAATTTAATTTTTTTAATTTAATTTAATTTATTGTTTTATTATTTATTTTTTCACTATTTTATTTAGTAAATAAAATAATAAAATAGAAAAATAAATAATAAATGCAATTAAGGATAACAAATTAATTTTTAGTTTAAAAATACTTACGAAAATAATTTAAGACTCCATAAATATTGGATTTACGGTTTTTTTTTTTTTTTTTTGTGACTTCTTAAAAAATGTGTGCGAGTCCAAGATTTTTCCTGATAAAAAGAAACAAGAAGTTAAAGGGATTTAAATAAAACAAATTTATTTAAGGAAGAAAAAAAGAAAGGAAATAAAAACAAAGTTTTGTCAGAATATATTATCTGAATTCCATGTCCTTGAAATTCCTCGACTCCTCAAAAAACACCTCTGTCCAAATATATTTGGAAACTTACACTTGTCTTCATAAATCTCAAATCGATAAAAATTTTTATTTTCTACACAGGTACCACGCTGAAATGACAGTTGAATTCTTTAAAAGAAATTCAACTCTTTTGAAAAAGAGAAAAACAATTCACAAAAGTAACATTTTTTATAAAATAATTACGAACCAAAGAATTTTTGTTATCTAATTACATTAGCATATTGACACAATTTTTTATTACGTCAATTATCTTTGAAGAGGTTTTCATTATCTCTATAAAACACTACAAAAACAATGATTGGCAATTTTTTCTTAAGTTCAACAAAAATAAGAATTAGAGACAATTTTTTTCAATTAGAAAATTGTAAAATATTTTACGACTGATAGTTTTTAATTCTGAACTTAAAATATGATTTCGTTTCTTGTACGAGGAAAAAAATAACAGGTGAATTTCTTTGAATTTATTGCAGCAATTCAAAAAATGATGAGTTTTAATTTTAAACTCAAGATCAGTTTCAATTCTCGATTTGTCGAAATAGACAATATTGAATATAATACTTGGAAAGTGGTGTCAGGTGATATGAAGTGAATAGTAAATATTAAATAACTTCATATGCAATAGTTAAACTCACAAAACGAGAAACTGTTCTTGAACTCGAATAAAAACTCCAATTTTCCATAGAAATATTTTTCAAAATCTATTTTTTACTTTCTTTACGAAGTTTCTTCAAATTTTTATAATTCAGAAAAAATACTAAAAGAATTTCGGTAATTTAAATTTCCAAAAATTCAGGATTTGTGAAAGAAAATATTGGAAGTTGTGGAAATATTGAAAAATGTTTGAAAATGTCAAAAATTTCGATAAAATTATTTTCTGGTAGAAAAAAAGATTTAATAAAAAATATTTTTTGTTACAGCGTTATGGTATCGGGAGACTCACCACCTCCGATGACAACATCAATTCCACCTGGATTCGATATTTCCGAGGAGATGCGACCGGGAAAGACAACACCAACAAATATTCCTCTCACTCCACTGAAATCGTATAAAACAAATGGAAATGTGCCAAACGAGGATATTGAGGAGGCAGTGCCAATTGTCAAAAGTCTCCCACTGCCAGAACCTCAGCCAAAAATTGAGAAAAATTGTTTCGATTATGATCAAACCGATGGCAAACAATTAGTCGGCGACGTCGAGGATGATGCCTGTTTTGTTAAATGTCTCTATTTTACACAGCAGTGTTGCGAGTGTACGATACTTTAAAAAAAAAGGTCTAAAAAGAAAAGAGTTAAATTATATCCTGAAAAGAATTCAATCATATCAGCCTCAGGACGTGAACTGTCGCCATTTTTTTTTTTTTAATTTTTTATTAGGTATATATAAATATTTATCTAACTGTATATAAAAAGAAAGCAATTGTGAATAAATACACACAGCAACTGTGATTCAGCAAATTTTTGAGATTTGGACTCAAAACAATGTTTTTTCAATCAATGTAAAGAAAAAAGGAATCTTCGATTAAATATTTATTTTCATATTTTTCATGTGAAATCAAAAAATTATCTACGAATAATTTATTAAATTTTAGAAAACGAAAATAATTCTATTACGATAATATTTAGATCATAGTTTTTTAATCTATTGTATATATTCTTAGATATATATTATGTCGTCGAGAAAAAATTATTTCAATTTCATTTTGAAAAAAAATTCAAGTGATTTTTTTGCGAAAATGGGACCAGATTTATTTTTAAGATTAAGAAGGAACGTCTAAAATTTTTAGACAATAAAAAAAAGTGATTTCATATTATATTTGCATAAAATTAGATTTATTACAAATAAACAAAAAAAAAAAATTGTATACGGATAACAAATCTAAAACGATTTGATACTCAGATGTTTTACACATTCATTTTTTTTATCAAATAGTTATTTTTTTTTTTTTTGTAAAATGTACAGATGGAATTAATTAAAGTGCAATTTGTTTTACAGCCTTGGAAGTTTTTTCTTTCGTTAAATATTCTTCAACCTTTTACATATTTCTTTCATATTTACAAATTAAATTAGTAACATAGATTCGTTAATTCATTAATATTTGATATAATTTTTCAACATTTTCACAAAGTTCTTTTAAGCAAATTGTAGAAAATTGTGATATATTTTTTTTGTAATAAATAAACGAATCATATGAATTATTTTTCACATTTCGATTGCGATAAGATTCAATTCACTCTATCGATCCTTAATTTCTATTTTATTATAATCAAACTTGCACTTTCCTCTCAGGTAAATATAAAAACACTCGATTCTATGAATATATAAAACTACACGCTTAATTGTCAATAAATATTTAAAAACAATTTATTAATCATAGCGGAAAAAAGAAGTTGTAAAGTTATTAAAGTTTAAGATCTATTTAATTTAATATCAAATTGTAAACAATTTACTTTCAATTACATTTTTTTTTTATTAAAAATTGAAAAAATGCAAAATTTAGTTAATATCATTTTTCAAAAAAGCATATTTTTAGTATAATAAGTTTATATTTTTCTAAATAATGTCAAAATTCAAATATTGAGAAAGTTTTCATAAGATATTTAAGATTTGATTTTAGATTTAGGAATTTTTCCTAAAAAAAAGTAAACAGTCTTTCTTCATTAAGTTAAAGAGAAGATTCACAGAGAAATAAAATTGAGCTAAAGAAAACTAGATTGAAGTTCACTAAAATGTTAATATCCAGACTTCTACATTATCGCACGCATCATTTTTCTATATTATATTGCTAATAAACTTGACAATAACGGTGCTTTGAAAATTATCATTACGACTAGAAAATTCATTAACAATATTTGGATATACAACAGAAGATATCTTCTTGGACCAAATTTCTATCATTGAAAAGACTATTTATTCGCCTATTATTTATCGCTCAATTAACAAAAATTAAAAATTTGAAAATAAGATTCTTCTTAATATTTTTGATATGATTAATAGTGTTTACAAATTTTAAATGAAATAAGTACTTTGTAACAGAAATTAAGAAAAAGAATTAAAAAAAACCCCAAAATCCCAACATAAAAAACAAAATAATTTGTAAACTAATAAAATATAAATTAAAATCGAAATCTTAAAATTATAAATCAAAATTTAAATAAAATTTAAAATATACGAATAAAAAACATTAAAATATTAATTATTAAAATTAGTTAATGAATCGAAAACATTTTATTGAAAAGAAAATTAAGTAACGATTTTCGAATCATTCTAAAATAAAAATAATAATCGTAAATCGTAAAAAGAAACTAAAATTTAAAAATGGAAGACTCTAGAAAGAAAAAAAAATGTCGTAGTACTTACTGTGTCAGATAGTTGAAAAAAATGTCCACTCCTAGTAGTGGGTGATTTGAATAATAATTGTGATGAGAAACATTGAAAATGAGAAGTGATTTGGCGTCGAGCCAAAAATTGTCTTCGTTCTTCAACTGAAATTCTAAACTGGCCATTAATTATGGTGTGTGAACCATAAATTCATTGCAAGAAATTTAAATGTCATTATATGGTGTTTAACCATATAAAATTCATTGCAATTTATGTCTCATATATTGGCAATGGATGTCCCTCGGAATTGAAGATCCATTTGTCGAGATTTATTAATTGTCTACTATCGTCGAAGAGAAGATAAAGATACTTTAAGGTTTCAGCAAACCAGAAACTCTCAGTCATGTCCTTAGGACGAGTATTCTGAATATTTCGAACATTTCCAATACTTGTGTATCCATTTTCAACTTTGGTATAATTCTCAAATGCCTAAAGGAACCAAAAGATTTAATTCGACACTAATTAGGTATAATTCATTAGGAAGAGAATTATTATTAAATTATTATTATGAAAATTTACTTGAAATATTTTCCAACCCCATTCTTGATAAGTTTTGTTGCCCGTGAAATACCACATGTAATATAAACTTTCTATAAATTCTGGACGTAATAAATTATGCGCGTCATTTGACTTCACGTACATTGGATTATTATCCAGTGAGTTCTGTGTAAAAAATATTGCCTTTCAATAAAATTCTTTTTTGATTTCATTTTTGTTTAAATTGAGATAGTTTTGTTTGATTGAAAAATAATTACCAAAACGTTGAAATATGTGATTTCAGGAGCGAGGAAAGTTGGTTGAATGGCATAAGTTTCGTAACAAGTTTTAACTAATTTATGTGCGAGATCCATATGCGTATAAGGCAGACCATTATGATAGCCAAGAGCAAGAGTTCCGATTAAATAGCAAACAAGATGATCCTAAAAAATATATTTAAAATTTATACTGTTTTCTTCGAGAATTCAAAAGAATATAATTCAATTCTGAGAATATAAATTGAATTAAATACATTCTCTAAAAAATTATATTTACCATTTTTGGTTTCATTTCTCTTGCAGCTCCGACAAGTTCGGCTAAAAAGTGCAACTTATTATTAGCTGTTGTTTTGACTAAATGCTTCTGCATTCCAGCAATGCCCAATAAATAATCGTCTCTTAAACTGAAAAGAATATTAATTAATAATAAAATTCAGAACAAAAATGTCTATTTATTTTATTAAGAAGATTACGATTAGATTTATTTAGAATTTACGTTCCTAGGACTAAAAGCCTTTTAAGGGACAAAATTAATATTAATGATATTAATCAATAAAAAATGCTCACTAATCAATAGTTTTTCCTGTTTGGATCCATTGTTTCAGTAAATATTCATAATAACTGTCGCCTCGTGCTCCGAACGTTATCGTTGCGTATTCTCGAAACATTCCTGTATTCGCATTTATAAAAATTGGAACTAAACCGTCATATTTTTCTAATCGATGAATGTGTTCGGAAACTTTGGCGGCGGCAGCCTGAAACATGAAAAAAGTTTCAATAGTTTTATGGATTTTAATTTCAAAATTTTTACAAATAAATTCAGTTTCAAAAAAATACCTCAAATCGCGGTTGGCCGGAACTGCGGCTCAAATCACGAAATTCTAATTGAATGGAAGTCACTTCGCTTGTACTGCTATCCGGACCCCATTTAGGACTATGAGCACTTCTCATGCCTAAATTTACATCCGAATAGGGAACATCAGATCGTGTGGAAAATGCGGGCAACAATCGATCGCCAAGATCAATCTGTAAAATTTAATTTCAAAAATCTACTTAAAAAAATTAGTTCTAGATTATTAGTTATTAAAATTACTTCGAGATTATTATTGATTCGCTATTTACATTTTATATCACAATAAACTTTTATATTCTCTAAATAAGGAAAAATGTTTACTCTGAACTTTATACGTTTCGTTTAATATTTACAAAATTTCTACTTACTGCCTTGTCAAGGAAAAGCTTATCACTAGACAAATGATAAGCGGCCAATAAACCCCCAAGTACTCTTATAGTAACTTCAAATAAATTTACATCTCTGTTCAATGTGAACACTAGAGAATGTTCTACCCAATCACGGGCGTCTTTAAATTCTGCAAGGAAAATTTATTCAACGTTAATTCTCCGATTTTTGCCGTTTTTCGATTTTATTAGTATATATTTATTTATTAAAAACTAAATATTAAGAAAACTAATTTAACATAATTTACCTTCATTTAAACCCATTATGTACATAGTATCTAAAGAATCTACAATTGTAAGACCCAAATTAAACCATTCGTGATATCCTTTTGATATCGGTTTAACGTTATCGTGGCCCCAAGCATACTTTTTGTATCCAGCCCAGGAATGCCTAAAGGCTTCCACCACAGCTTTCTGCCTATCATTTTGAGGACCTGAAAATAACACAAAATTAGTTAAATAGAAAAAAAAATACTGAATATTATACAATATAACTGACTGAATATTTTTATTAGATATTATTAGATAATAGAAATATGTATTATTAATATTAAACTAGAAACATTTATATTTATATTAAATTTATATTTAAATATTTAATTAGGAATATTTCAATGTTGTTAAAGATTGAACTGGTTATTAAAAAAAACTTAACCGGTAAATTTAAGTCCAATTGTCTTCGGTTGTGGTGGTTCGCCAATCTGATCGTCATCAACTTGATTAAGTTCCTGTTGAAACTGGGGCTCCTCTATCACATCCCCAGTGTCTAATATTTTTGCCGGATCAACATTATCAACGACCAACACATCTCCCAACTAAAATGAATGATTTAATTCTCATTAATAATCATTAATAAATTTAATTCTATCGTAGACGATTCAAATTTCAAAGAAACAAACCTTGTTTGGTTTTGGAGTTTCGAGACTAATTTTCCCGGTATCAAAACTATTTTCAGTTTCAATTAGAATATTTCTTGCACCTCCGGGAAGTAAATAGAAGATTAAAAGAGCGACAGTAATAATGGCAAAGTAAAACACATTTCTTTGAAATCGAGACAGTTGATTCCATTTCTGCAAAATATTTCATTTTTTATTCAACTCAACACACAAAAAATTTATAATGTTGGCTCTTAAATAATTAACATGTTTTTATACGTAATAATTAAAGGTGTTTTTTTTATATAAGTTTAAATTAATTGTGTTACATTGAGAGAAATATTGACAAAAAAAAGCCGAGTCGGCTCCATTAATTTATCGTCAAATATTAAAAATTAACTCTTGGAGTAAATGGTAAAAAAGATACTCACCCTCCAGAGACTACGAGAAGTTCCTCGAGCAAAGGAAGAGGTGTCGTGAATATTTAAACTAATATAATCTACTTTACTTAAATCCTTTGTTGAGAACATATTTTTAGGTTATGTTCTTATTGTTGCTATTACAATGAGCTCCAAACAGCTGCAATACGTACTCTACTTTTTGTGCAATGGGAAACATTTAGAGTACAATTGAAATTGTTAAATTACTACTAGAAAAACGATTTAATAAGTGATAAACATGATCCCGCAGCTGTTTTTCCTTTAATTTAAATACGTTGACATTTGTCACGTATTTTCCTTCGAACGACAAAGGTAATTACGTAATTACGTTATGAATATCGCGAAGGGAAAATGAATGACACTTTACCACATTTTACCCTAAGGTTACATTCCCATCCATGGCAGTTTTGTACACAAAAGATATTTATTTTAAATAAACGCGCGCATTGTGACCAATGAAAAAATTTTTCTCGCGCATGCGCTCTTTTGTCGTTGTGGAAATTTATTGCGTTTCCCATCCTTGTTGCCGTCACTGATTTTGTTGTTTGTGAAAAGTGTAAAGCTACAACGAATGAAAATTAGTGCTAAAAGAATATCCGATTTTTAGTATTATTTACAAATTAATTGGGAATGTTATTTCTCTTTTTTCCCTTAGTGCAGGGCGACAGTGGTTGGTGGTCCGTCACTGGGCGTTGGCAATATGGCCGTGATTCCCAGAAGTGACCGCCAGTGGCGCTCTGTCTCGCGTCGTCCCGACAGGTTGCGACAAGTTGCAACAAGTATCGAACAATCCTTTGTTCTTTTTCGTTTTTCGACCAATAAAAGTGAGAATATTCTTCCTAATTCTTTTTTTTAATCAAATTTCAACTTTAAACGGGCAATTCGTTCACATTTTTCTGATTCATTTGCGATTGACAAAATTGACGTGAAGCCGCGGGCATTCGTGCGCCTCGTGGTAGCATATTTTTCGTTTTTAATTCCAAAAGAACTAATTTATCTTTACAATTATAGAGTTTCTGATTTTGGAAATTTTGTCCGGATACAAAAAAATTTATATTTATTTCGCATTTTTCATAAATGTGCATTGAGATCTCTTGTCTCGTGTCGGACATTTTGTATTCACTTCCCTCAAACAAGGCGTCATACGCGTCGCGATTTGTCGCTAATATTTCAGGTTTATTTCAAACATTGCAGCAATATATTGATGCATATTGTTGCAGAATTAGCAATTTTCAGCAATATTTCGAACATTTTAGCAATATATAGCACATTATGTTAGAAGATGTTATAGATAAAAGTCGAAGAAACATGTAGAAACAAAATGGCTGCCAAGCACAGTGACGTCACGTCATTGTCGACACTACTCCAAATTCATTTCGTTCGTTTACCCTTTGTTTTGACCCGGAAGGTCATCGGGAGTGCAATTCTATTCGAGTATTAGTGATTTCGCATTAAAATTTTTTTTTGAGAGCAAAAGATTCACGATAACGGACTTTTTTTGCGTCGACCACGTGTTAAATTCACTTCGAATAATAAAAGTGCAATTAATTTCGGCGTGTATTTGTGTTAGTGTCCTTGAAGAAAAGACGTTTCGAAGCAGCTCCAGGATGGATATCATGGACAGCTGATCGCAGTTCTCCGTAAGTTAGTCAGCAATGAGTGAGTTTTTAATTTTTCTTTTAACAGATATTTTTTACTATCGTAAAATGTGTGTCGCGAGAAATATTGTGTTGGGAAAATTTTCTTCCATCAACACTAAATTCCGATCAAAATAATTTTTTTTTCTGGTATTTCATTATACCAGTTTGATTTTGAAAACGCTGATTATTTTTATTATTCACCTTACGTGAATAATTTGATTCGAGTCAATATCTAGGGTGGCTACATATCAGTAAAGTCAGGGAAAAAAGTTTTTGTCAGTAAAATCAGGGACATGTCAGGAAAAAATATTTTGTTAGGGAAATTAATAAAGTCAATCTTGCTGCCACCCTATTTCAGTGATTTAGTGAAAATTTAGTGATCAGAGATGAAAAAATATATACAAAAAGTGATTTAAGTGATTCAAGTTAAAGGAAAATTAAAAGTGCAAAAAAGAGTTTATCAAGAGATTGTGATTGTAGAAAAAAAAGATAAGTATTTTCTTAATAATTAAATGCAGTTTTAAATATTTCAGAAAAAAATTTAAATTAATAATTTCCATGTTTTGTTTGTATTAATCTGTTTCAGGAATATTTTTTCTACGATGTATCCTTTTGTTTACTATTTTGTTGAATATGTATTTAATTTATTTTGTGCTTAATATTTACTTGTTTGTTTCAGTTTAATTATCTACGATGTATCATTTTTGAGTAACAATTATTTTGTGTTTAATTCTTATTCGTTTGTTTCAGAAAATTAATATCTACGATGTATCCTTTTCTGTGTATACATTTATTTTGTGTTTAATTTTAGGCTGCGTCTACAATAGAAAAAAATAATGTGTAATTTGTAGTGTAATGTGTATTGTTTTTGGCATTGACAACTGTCAGGGGCAATTACACAAAAAATTACCCATTTTTCTACTTATTATTTTTTCTGTTGTAGACGCAGCCTTAAGGCTGCGTCTACAATAGAAAAAAATAATAAGTAGAAAAATGGGTAATTTTTTGTGTAATGTGTATTGTTTTTGGCATTGCCAACTGTCAGGGGCAAATTACATTACACAATTTTCTACACATTTTTTCTGTTGTAGACGTAGCCTTATTCTTTTGTTTCAGGAATTTCATTTTTATTTTTAATTTTCTTTTCTGTTTCTAGAAATTTATAGAAATTTATCGTTTTAGAAGGTTTCCTTACAACTTTAGATTGTCAGTGTGAATAGGCCTTAATAAACTGCGTACTTTGAGACAGTAGCGCTCGTACAAGTGGCAAGATTTACAAGTAATTCTTCACTCAAACCACTAGTCATTACTTTCAACTCTCACAAACGACTGTTTTCAGTTCTGTTCTCAATCATTAAAGTTAAACTGTGGTAGTAATCTGTTTATTAACGTGTAGAGAAAATATATATTTGAGAGAGAATATTATACGTTTGAAACAATCTGAATAATATTTTTTTTCTGCGCTAGCGCAGAATGTTAAATGGTCAGCAGAATCAACAGAGAAATCGGCAACCTTGTAACAGCCATATTGTTTGCATGCACGTTATTGGTAACAAGTCAGTGAAGAATAATCTCATAGTCCCGCAAATTGTGAAGGACTTCGAGCATTGCCGAGAAAGGTAATTATGCCGGGTTGAATGACGACTCATTATAGTTAACATGAATTCCGCAGTTCTGTCGATATACACATGCAGTAACAGTTGAGTATGTACTCACTTGAAAACTGTGTTACATTTATTTTTTCTTTGGTCAAATGTGTGCGTGTGTGTGTGCATTCTGTGAAGGAGTGAAATTGTCCCCGTACAAACGAGTTGCCCTAATCGATATAAGGATTCACAACTCTCTTCAAACACCTTTTTCGACATTCTGAAGTGTTCTGAAGAGAGAAGAAGAAGAAAGATAACAAAAAATTGAAATTATGTCACTATTATCTAAATTCTAGTATATTATACTGCTCTCCATGACAACGAAGTCATCTCATGAAATTTACTCTCAAATGCTCTTGAAAAATGATTTCCAAATTTGAAAATACGTTTTGTGTGTGAAAAAAGTTATTCAAATTCTTCTTATGAGGGTCTTGCCTAACGGACAGTGAGTATTTTTAATTCTTTCTAAAAAGCAGGAGCTTTGAGGATTTTTAAATAGTGGGCGTACAGGTTAGAGGGGAGAATTGTGCTGGCATAAGCATTTTGGAAGAAGTTTCTGGATTACTATGTAGTTTCTGTAGTGCTCCTTATCTACTAGGATCAATTCAATGATTGTGAAAAAGAAGTTATTTTTTCTTTTGGAAAATTATTTTTAAATATCGTGTGTTGCGTTTGTCTCTCCCTTTTGGTGTGTCATAAATTCCCCTTGAGTTGGGAAAGTTGAATAGGGCAATTGAAAGTACTACAGTTTTACCATCAATCGTGAGTTCCACGTGCGCGTTTTACTGCTGAAGGAATGTGAAAGGTGTCACGTTTCGTTTCCATGTTTGTAATATATCGCCATCAGTGAATGTCATCGATCGACGATCTACCCCAGTAGTAGTAGTCCATTGAGATTTTTCGGGTGTGCTTGAGACGGTGTTATTTTTGTTTCGGCTCTCTCTCAACTTCCTCGAGCCAAATTCGATTATATTCTGTCGCTTTTTGAAGCGAAAAATTCTCCATCGAATTTGTCGCATTGCGAAAAAAGTGTCTGTGTGTGAAAATTAAGTTTTTGTGCAAAATTCGATATTTTACATTCCAGTGTTTTTTGCCCAAATAATAATTAAAAAAAGGAAAAAAAGTTGTGTAAAACATCAATCTTTATGAGGATATTGATAATTTTCGAATATGAAGAAATACATTTTAGATGAAATGAAAATACGAAGTTTTAAAGTGAGGTAATTATTTCAAGTGTGTATTTTTAAATAATGAAATCATTCAAGTGACTTATGGGGATTTGCACACCTTCGTCCTTCCGCAGAATTTTTTATACTTGAATACAAAAATGTTTATTTCACTTGAGAGAAGGCATTGAAAAAAAAGTTTCCACATTCTGATTTACTTTGTCATCGTTTTTTTTTTTTGCTTTATAAAAAATATTTTTCGTGGTACTCAAGGTCAAAATGGCAATTACAATCCGTTATAAAAGTTTTTAAAGGCCGAGAAATTTACTATCTTGCAATAAATCAATTTTTCATGTAGTGTGTGTATAGGAGAAACCCTCGAGTTTTTAGAAGATTAAATTTCGCTTTCGTATATTAGAAACGATTTTCGTAAAAAAAAATGCTATTATCGAAAGAATTTATTGGCAGTTGCGTAAAAAAAATTCGTATATCTAATCATTTGGAGCAGTATATGATGTAAGTGATAATTTTTTTTTTAAATTTTAATTCAATTTGTAAGATTGAATGAAAAAAAAATTGAATTTCAGTTTAATTAGACAGGTATTAATTGGAATTTATCAGACAAATCTTAATTGAGAACATTCTCGTGAGAACTCTGTTATTTTGTTGTTGCTTTTTCTTTTTTAATAAGGTCAGGAAAATTCTATTAGAAAATTTGTTTGTATACACACGAGAGTTACGGAGTAGTTTCCTTTCTGTGTCGATCGATAAGTGAATCCAGTTATCTCTGAATTGTGAATTTCTTCCTTCTGAACTTGGGAACTTATTATGTTTCAGTGTATAATACATATTTAGGGAAAAAATGAGATTAAATTTTATTGAGTTGTTGTAGATGCAATTTTGAGGTTAATAGAATCACACATTGAAAATTTTGTTGCATAACTTTACTTTAACAATTAATATAATGACGTTATGCAATATTGTGTTATTGACGTTTATCGTACATCTGCATCGAACTATAGATGTAGGGACTCGGTTTTCTGTTTATCTGTTTGCGTTTATAAAACAGGACAATTTTATAGAAATTCGTTCTAGTTTTCGATTTATTTTCCTGTTGCACTGAATTTCACTTTAGTTGAGAATTTTTACTTTTTTATATTTATTTATTAATTTTCCAATTTTTATTATTTAAGTAATTTTTTTTTCATTTTCTTCGTTCGATTTCGAAACATACTTTTTGTACCTTTTCCTTTTTTTATTTATAAATTTATCGACTATTTATCAAAGTTGTTAGTAATAATCAAATTTGGTTCATATTTTGCAATTTTTTGTTTTGTTTATAAAAATTAAATTGAAATTTGTTTTATTTTTATTTTTACACGACATATTTTTTGGGAAAATCGTATTTTTCAATCAAACAAGGAAATAATTATTTATTTAATTAACAATTATATGATTTTTTTAAATCTTCAAAGTCGGAGCTGACTTGTAATATTGAAGTCATAACAGTAAATGCGGAAGTTGATTATTACGGAAGTGTAATCGTGAGCAAATACTGTGTTCGCCTCTCGTTTATTTTTTATTGTTTCATTAAATTTATTTAATAATAGAGATTACTTATAACATTACGAGTAAATTTTGTTTGTTTGTTTTTTTTTATTTTGTTCTCTACAGTAAAAATAAAATTTTTAGAAGTTTATAATCTTATTTGCTTAAAAAAATTTTTCTATTCACTTTTATTTTCGTTTTATTTAATTATTTATTTATATTTATTTTTATTTATTATTATTTATTTATATTTATTATTGTTTATTTTTAATTATTTTCATTTTTTGTTTTATTTGTTTTATTATTTTAGTTTAATTGAAAAAAAATCTGTCGATAAAAAAAACAAAATGTTGATTGAAAAAAAAGGTAAATTCTTGAATCAACTGAAGTGTGGCTATGTTAGAATAAATTGGAGTGTAAATTTTAACGAGAACGTATTTTTCAGCTGCCTCGAACAATTAAAGTCACTTAGGGGTGAAAAGTGTGGGTGTAAAATGAGCATTTTGCAGGATGAAGTCGAGTTTCCGCCTGGTTTGCGTTATTATCATATAAACTAGTATCAAAAAGATGATTGAAGCTGGATGGCTCAGAAACTGCTTTGCATAAAAGTCTCAAAATCTTTTAAGATGAAAAAAAGAAAACTTGATTTCACAATTTTTATTATATTTTTAAAAAGAGAAAGGAAATGTCACGTTTTTCGCGCTCTCATCAGAGATATCAGATTTCATTTTTTAAAATAGTATACCTACTCCTATATTTTTGTCTCTATATATTCTTACTTGTTTCAGATTTTTTCTCATATTTTTTCCAAACATCCGGAAAAATATTTTCTATTTTCACCACTAGTATGGTTTAGAATTGATAGTTTTCGAAAAATTCTTCAGTGGAAACTTTTGGATTATAGTCGAAGTTTATTTCGTATATACGGAATAGAATGACAAATCTCAGGGTTCGATATTAGATAATCTATAGTCAGCTGATAAATTTTGCGTGTCACCCTTGAAAAATCTGATTTTGAAGAAGCCATTCAATCTAAAACTCCTTATTCTGCCCTTGATGGATCAGTGTAACAATGATTCTTTTCTTTCTGCCCTCGTTGGGTGTCTAGAAACTGATAAGAAAATCGGAAGTGTGATAGAGGAGACGGGCAACAGGGGAGACTCTATAGGAGAGAGGCTCTCGACTGTCTGAAAAGTATAAAAAAAAAAAAAAAAAAAAATTGGGAAAAAAGATCAAAATGCCATTTCATCAGGGATCATACTCGGGTACAGTTGCAGTTTCGTACAGTACAAGTCCCATGGCACCATTATCGCCAAGCATCTCAAGACGATATTCCGGAACTGTTGGCGGCTCGACCACCTCATCGAGGATCGGCAGTTCGACGTCAAAATATAATACCTATAGACCTTCATCGACAACCTCCTCGATTCTCGATCGTACCACTGGCAGTTACTCGAAGCCATTGGGCACATCTCGAATTAACTACTTGTCCGGAAGGTCTATCTGTTCACCTGCAAGGTGAGAGAGGTTGACTTTATAAACAAACAAAAATTCACCCCAAGCAAAAGTAACAGCACGCTTTTGATGGCTTCGCAATTCTTTTCTTCAAGTTTTTTTTCTTTTTTCATCATGCAATCGAATTGTCGATTAATTAACCTTTCGCCTTCTCGAGCCTTTTTGTTTTTTAATAATTGTTTTTTATTTTTCCTTTTATTTTTTATTCATTCCAAGATGTAAGCTATTTTTTTGTCATTCAACTTTTGAGATTCTAATGGTAAATTTTTCATGTACTAAAAAATTAATTAACCAAATGTTAATTAAGTTAAAAAGTAACTACCATTTAGTTTTTAATCGTTTTCAAATTTTAATCAAATTTTAATCATTATCATTAGACTACATATAATTAAATTTATAATACGAACGTAATGAAGTGATTTTACAAAAAAAACATTGAATTTGAAAACAAAATTTACCATGAATATCAAAAGGACTTTTTTTGTCTCCTGTTATATTTTTAACAATTTAAACTCTTTTACGTGATTTTTTCCATTAACGAATACATTTTGTTTTATTTTTTTTTTGTTCTCAAATATGACCTCATTTTTAGCAGAAAATTAATTTTCACCAGCTTTTTCAATTTAATTTATGTTTGCTGAATCATTGGAAGATTTCTTGCACACACTTCTCTCTATCTCTCTCCAACTCTCTCTCTCTCTATTTAATTCACGAGAGTTTTCGCAAAATTTTTCGTTTTTCTGCTGACGTTCCTTTTTTATCTGTTTGTGCGAGTGAATTCATTTTTGTATTTTGTCCACTGACCATTACATTAGATTAGAATTTCGATTTATTAATCTGGATCATTTCCAAAACAAAAAAAAAAAAAAAAACAAAAAAAAAACAAAATAGAAAATCGTTGCATGTTTTCGTGTTTCATTCGTATTTTTTGAATGAGATTTGCTCTCCTTTATAAAGAGAATAATTATAAAGGTTAATTAACAATCATTGTGGATTTAATGAATTTCTATGTCTAATTACCTTTGTTGTCAACACTAACGTAATTTATTTACTTACATAATGAGAAATAATCTCTGCAATTTCAATTGATTTTTTGAAAAAGAAACTTCGATTCGTGTATAAAATCGGAAAAATTAAATTTTTATCTTTTTTATTTTTCCAGATATTTTATTTTTATTTATTTCTTTTTTTATTTTTCTCTGATATTTTATTTTTATTTATTTCTTTTTTTATTTTTCTCAGATATTTTATTTTTATTTATTTTTTTTCGCAATTATTTTATTTCAGTTTTTATTTTTCTCAGTTAAATTGAAATAAATTGCAAACTAATTTAATATATTTTTACTATTTTATTTTGCAATATATTTTTATTTTATTTTTATTTTGTAATATTACAAAATAATTATTACAATGCTGATAATTGAAAAAATGCCTGAGAATTTTTGAAACGTTTTTGAGAAAAAAGAAATTGTTCTTTCAAATAAAATATGATATATATGAAGTGGAAAGGATTTCAGAGTTGACCCTGATACTTGAAACCATTTATGGTTGAAAAACGTTTTCCTTCTCTTGACTTTTAATAGTTTAACTCTTTGCTTGGACTTGAGCAATTCTGGCAAACCAGTTTGTCCACTGTCTTTAAAGAGCAATCAATTTTTTAATTTTATGCACATGGGTAATAAGTAATTATCATTTTCTATAGATGAAACAATTTTCAAAGTGATTTTAAAAATGCATTTTTGCCTTTGAAAAAAATATATTTTGTCCAAGAGAAAAATTGCAGATCAATAGAAAATGTTCTTTTCTTTATTTTTACCTCTATTTGTGAAAATATTTCTCATTAAAATATTTCCTCAATATTTTTGTTATTATTTTTTTGTATAATTCTTTTATTTATAAAACAATCTTTATTTATCACTACTGTGTTATTATTATTACACAATAATTATTATCGTCAGTTATGAAATTTTCCGTAAATATAATTTCCTTTTTGTTTTGAAAGAGATGAATTTCGCTACGTTATATAGAATTTATAGTATTTTGATTAAAATGATCAAGAATTAATTCATTGTCAGATTGTAAAAGTTTGAATGAGGCTTCTAAGAAACTCTAAATAATCTATTGTATGCCTTCAAGAATAATCCAATTATGCAGCCACTATGTGGTTCGGCACTTAAATGTCTATTCTATTCTGTGGTCCATATAGTTATAACTAGAGAACTACATTTTAGGCAGCAGCCCACTGTAACTGGTTCCCTAAATATATTAAGCTCTCTCTCTCACTCACTCTCTTGAGTTGAGGTCAACGATGATCCTTTTACTGTCAATGGCATTTAAGTGAAACAAGTTTAAGTACAACGAGGTTCTAAAAAAAATCTTCACAATAATTCTCATAATAGAAATTCCCCAAATTTTTACATTTTCACTGTCTTAACACAGCAATATTATATTGACAAAAAAAATTTTTTGGTTAAACAAATTCCATTTTTAATTTTTTGTTAATTGTAATTTTTAGTCTATTAGGTAAAATTTTTGTTGTTTTAATTTTTTGTTACTGCCATTTTTGTTATTACAATTTTTTGTTACTACTTTTTTTGTTATTACAATTTTTTGTTACTTCCATTTTTGTTTATAAAATTTTTTTGTTAATTATTCTTTATTAATTAATTATTATTCTGTGTTACCTAATTAATTTCTACTAATTAATTAATTTAATTTCGAATTGCTTTGTTTTTGTGAGTATTAAAAAAGTGTGAAGTGAAGAGAATTTTTTTTTCGTGTGGAATGTCTTGAATTAAAATGAAAATGTTTGATGTTAAATTTTTTTTATCGGTCAACACACAGTGTAATAAGATTTTAAATGACGTTTGCTTTGATAAGGATCTCGCTGTAATCACACAAGACACGTGTTCTTTGGAGTAGACTTCGTTTTGCAATGGCCGTTAAATAAGCGCATATTCATTTCATAATCGTAACACTAGATGCGAACCTTGAGCTCTGAACTGGCAAAGACCGTAAATTAATTTCGTTTTCGTTATTTTACGTGCGAGTTGATTTTCGTTCACGTGCTTTCGAAGAATTATTTTTATTGCAAAAAGGAATTATTGAAATTTGTAAAAACAAAAATGTTGGGACAAAATTTGTAATTTGTAATTCTATTTTAATTTTGTTTTTTTAGAGAAAGGATTTTTTTTATTGTTAAAAAATAATTTTTCTTTGAATATGTAAGAAAAGTTTTCGTACTTGTGGAGTTTTTCAATATTTGGTAGGGAAAAAAATTCCGTGAAGTAGCTTTCGTTTGTATTTGGCAAACGCAACTCCTTTGTTTAAAGGCAGTTTCTGTTTTTTCAAGGCCGGGAAAATATTTACTGCATAACGCGCTTTATTACAGTGTAAATTCGGTGATTTTCCGATGGATTTTTGAAATTAATGCGCGGCGGGATTATTGCGTAATATTCTTTTTTTTGAAAGGCCCTTGGCGAATGTCCCAGTGTTATAGTCGTAGCCATGCTCTCATTTCGTATTGGGTTGTTCGCAGGTCAGTCTCATCGGCGACAGACTCGGGCATTGGATCCAGCAGCAAATATCTGAGTACATCGAGTTTGACGAGAGATCATCGCAACGGTCACAGTAGCGGTAGCCAGAGCAGCAGTGGACCGTCAGTCGTCGACCGGCTGTCCAGTAAATACTCGTCGTCGATAAAGTCGCGATGCACATCGCCCTGGCGCTCGAGTTCGTCGACGTATCTCGATCTCCTCGGTGGTGAGGACTACAGCAATATTGTGAGTGATCTTCGCCGTGACCAGCGACAGGAGTCTTCGTCCTCTTCAGCCTCGTCGTCGGCGTCGTCCACCTCCTCCACCTCGACGTCCGTGACCCCGTCACGATACTCATCTCTTCACAAGCGGCGACCACCACTAGCAACCACCGTGCTCACCAGTCATGCGCAAAATGATAGCGCCACGGCGCCCGCCGAGGTAACAGTCAACGATCAACGGAACAATAATACCAACGACGAGAACGACAAAGACATTATTGACAGGCCCGCCTGTTTTAGTAACAATAGTAATAATAGTAACAATAATAATAATCACGAGGACAATCCAAAACGCCGCGTCGATCACGAGGAGGATAAGCTCGTCAAGGACTCGTCGGCGATAGTACAGCATCCGCCGACAACCTCCGGAGCATCATCAGCCAGTGATCGCGGCGGTGGCGGAGGATTGATTGGCACGAACCTTGATCCGCTCTCTAATTTTCCCACTAACCTCGATAACACGGAGCTGCTAACTAACAATAATGCTCGCTATCGCGAGGGAAAAATTCTCATCAAAGTCCAAGGCGGCGATTCGATTCGAATTATTGATCAGGTGACACAAGATTCTTCGCCGTCGTCCTCCTCCTCTCCCTCGTCATCAACAAGGCTGGCTGGAGAAATTAAAGCAGTGTCGGATGATGATGACGAGGACGACGATGACGATCCATTCGACGAAGATCCATTTTTCAAGACGCGAAACACATTTGCCGAGGGGCTTCTGCAGAATGGAGTCAATGAGAGACCAACACTTGGAACATACAGTGATGATCCGTCCCTAATGCCCTCCACGTCCAGGAGAGCTGATCTTTTTTCAAGTTCGGTTAATTCCAACAATGACACTGCTACCTCGTCGTCTGCAAATACCACCACCTCTGGAACATGGCAGAGCAACAACCTTAGGGACGTTAACGAACAAATCGTGAGTGGTCTTCAATTTTTTTTTCAACAAAAAATGAAAAAACCCGAGTTTTCGATCATCGATGGATTAAAAATAGTGTTCAATAATTTTGCTGTGAGATGAAAATTTACTGGTTCGAAAGTTTATTTCTACTCAAATGCATTTATTTAAATGCACCCTTTTTTATTTTTCTTTCTTCTCATTTCTTCATTTTTGTAATTGTATCACATTTTTCTAGACTTTCAAATTTCTTTCCTCATTTATTAAATTTTCAAACTTTTCTATTTTTCTTCACAGAGAAATATAATTATTTATAAATAATTAAATTAAATAAAAAGAACTAAAAATAAATTTTCAAACTTTTCTGAATTAATTATTAAAAGTGAAGTAATAAATTATTCAATATAATAGCATTAAAAAATCTCTTATAGACAAAAGAAACAAATTTCAAGACTGTAAACTTTCATCTCCTTACTATGCAAAATAACTAATGAATAAAAATAAATTAATATGAATCATATCTATTCATAAATCAGAAAGGAATTTGAAATTCTGACAATCGTATTCGCTCCGATTTATACCAGAAACTGGGTTAGAAATTCAAGGTCATAAAAATTATTATCTTAAAATTGAGAGAAAACATTTTTTTTTCATTAAATTTTCAAAATGTGCAATTCCATTTTTATTTTTTGGAGCACTTGAGAGAGTGTTAATTTAAATGGAACTTGGTAAAAAGGAAATTGGCATAAAGTTCCAAAAAAATTTTTTAATTTGTTTTATTATTGGTTTTCTTTTTGTTTCCTCGAAATAAACAATTTTTAATAGTAATTAATGGAATGTAACTTTAAAGTTTTATATAACTTGTTTTTCGCTATAAAAACCAAAAAATTTTCATTCGATAAAAATGAAAAAATCACGGAATTTACACATTCTTTGGGGCAAATAATTTTGCGATAAATTTTCATAAAACTTGTGATAATGTTTTAGTAATCAAGAGTTGTTTTTTTCACAATTTTTTTTTTTTTCATCTTTTGTGAGTTGAGAAAAATATCTGTCTGAACGATGCTTTTTGTTAGTTGCCAAAAAGTCTCGACGACGCGTGGGAAATTCTGGCAATCAATGTCGAGTCGTATTTTGTCGAGGAGAGCTTTCACATAAGCTGATCGGTAACGCGGTTAACATTCCATTATACGTGAAAAAAAAAATTTTCTCTGCAATTCGCTAAATAAATTTTAAAGCAGTTTTTTTTTCCTTTTTTTTTTGTTATTGTGCATTGAGTGCTGTTAATTATTTTACGAATGAAAAATAATTTCAAGTGTTAAATTTTATTCTCTCGTTTTGAAAATTTTTCCCTCTTCTAAATGATCTTGAATTTCATCAGTGACTGGAAATTTACTTGTAAATTCAAAAGAGAAAAAAAGTACCGAATTCAAATATTTAAAAATTTGTAAAATAAATTTTTTTCTATTAATTTCTGTAAATATATTTTGAATAAGTTTCTGAAAATTGAAGTGAATAATAAGTTTGTAAGTGTAAGAAAGAAAAAAAATTTGTAAATAATGTTGTGCTATCCATCGACGAGCGAAAACTCGGGATTTCCTGTGAAACAATCGTCATTGGAAAGAGAAATATTACAATCAACTGTGAGTATCTCGAGTGTGTGAGTGTATTTTTTTTCTAATTGTTTTCTAATATTAACGGCTTTCAATAATAATACTTAGAAATGTGACTCAAAGAAAAGAAGCATTTGCTTCTATTTTTATTCCACAGAAAACTTGTACTTAAAAAAGAGTCTCGATTGTGTAATTATTTTTTAGTAATTTTTTTCTTATTAACACTGAATTTTTCTTTTTAGGAAGATTACAATTCTTTGTTTTTCTTATTACGAAATTCGTTCACAATTTCTTTCACGACACAAGTATCTTGAGTGGCGAGCAGCAGATGCCTTTATTAATAGAACATCAGCGCGACGTTCCTAAAACTCCCGTTTGGAAAATTTGTCTTGCACCAGTTTCGAAATTAATTTCAAAATATATATATAAATATAATTATATATATTTACTTTCTCAAAAGAAAGTTCAGGAGGAAAGAAAATCGATTCATTTCGTCTAGGCAATTTAATTGTCGGATGAAGAAAAAGAAAAATTGTCCCTCTCAATTCTGGAAGGAACCTGTAAAGTGCGATAATCCGTTCCTTCAATCGTGTGGATTCTCTCTAGTGAAAAAAACTCAAATACCTTCTGTCATCTAAAGTTGGAAAAAAAAACTTTTCCAATATTTTTTCCTAAAGTGAAATATCTATTCTGATTAATCATCATCTGGTTATTAATTTTATTTTTCTCACTTAATAATTATTTCTTTTATTTATTTATTAATAACCAAGTTATTTATTTGCTATAATTATTTTCTATAATTTATTTCTTATTAAAATTATAAATTAAATAATTAAAAATTAAATTTAAAGTCTGGAATTAATTTGACACACAAGTGTGATCTCATTAAAAAAAAGTCTTTATTTAGCTCTCGTCTTTTATTAATACTGTGAAGCAACATTTGAATTTCTATTTTTAACAACCCAATGATAATTCCGTTGATTGTTTTTTTAATTTAAATGGTTCATTTTCTTTTCAAGTAGAGGGAAATTGAGTGAAAAATTAAATTTATTTTCCACAATAGTGATATGGTTTTTTTTCCATGGAGAAAAGAAAATTGGTTTCAATTTCGTTTGAGGTCTGTTAGTCGAGAGTGAAAGATAAACTGGCTTGGCAAGTATTAGGCTGGGGGTTGTGGTTCGCGTGGACTGCAGCTGCTCTCTGTTTTGCTTATGCATTTTTTCTCGGGATCGTGACACCCTTAGTGACCCAAAAACACATCGCCCCTGACATCCAATGTGCAAGAGTTGATTATTCATCGCCTCCTCGGATACGTGCCGTTGACCAACAATCATTACGTATCAAGGTGAGGCCTTCCAATTTTGCAAAGTCATTTCTTTGTTATATTTGTCGGAAAAATTGGGAATCTTTCTTCACAATCGACTCGAAATATGTACAAGTTTTCTGAATTTGCATTTTTTTTAATGCTCTTATTTTTATCATTTTTAGTCAAATTAATCCTTTATTTTATTTTTACACTTATTATTTATTCACCAATTTTCTTCATTCATTTTTCTTTTTTGCCTTTATTCGTTAATTAAATTTTCTAATTTTTTGATAATAAAAATTAGTTTTTGATTTTTGTTATAGTGACTAATATTTTTTAGAAAAATTGTGTGCTTTAGATTAGTTTGTTTATCAAAAATTCCCCCCAAATGACAAGACAAAATTCTAACTATACAGGACAGATTAAATTACAAGTTTTCAGGACTGCGGAAATCGTCGAATTTCGAATTTTATGCGATTAATTCTCGACAATTTAAAATTAAATATGTTTCTAACGCTGAGAAAGGCAATTGAAAACATAGAATGGATTTTTGATTGAAAAATAAAAAATAATTATACTCTCTTAAAGACTAATAAAGAAAGACTATTCTCTTCTAAAGAGAGAAGAAAATGTTACTGAAAATTAATAAGTGAATTTTGTTTTTCTTTTAGGAGGAGAGTACAGTAGCGAGGGGAATTCGTAATCGACATCAAGCCCATCGGGACGAACGATGTGGTCTAAATGGCCTGCGAAACATTGGAAATACGGTGAGTTATTCATTCGCGACTCATTACACACGGATTCTCTCTATTTATATATCGAACTGCATTCAATATCCTCTGCCAATAATATATGGACAATTGGATCTTTGAAAAAAAATACGTCTGAGTCTTAAAACTGGTGCTCTATCGCAGAGACTTTAGTGAATACAAATGAGTAACGAGTGGCGAATATAAAAAACCTATTTTTTAAAAATAACACTTTTTTTCCTTTTTTCTTTGAAAGAAATTCAATTCAATTGTATTATATTTTTATTATAAAAAATATTATAATTTTATTTTTATTGTATTACTAGCAAATGTTACGGGCACTAGCGCGCAAAACGTGATATTTAATTTATTATTATTACGCAAATTACAAAATTTTCTATTTTCAAATATGAATTTTTGAATAATTTCGGATTCAAACTTAAAATATGTAATTCAATTATTAACTAACTTACTAATTAATTATTCTTGTTTATTAATTTCAAAAATTTTAATAAAATTCTTCACAAGAATTCAATTATTTTCATAAATAATAACATTCTTCATAAGAATTCAATTATTTTTATAAATAGTAACATTTTTTGGAAAAATTCAATTATTTTTAAACAAAATTTAAATAAATCCTTCGAATCAATTTAATTATTTTTTTAAATAGTAAAATCTTTCCAAAAATTCAATTATTTTCAAAAAAATTTCACAAAAGAATTCAATTTTTTTTTTGAATTCGTTATAAAATATTTCAAAAGAATTAATTTTCTAAATTTTTAATAAATTATTCGAAACAATTCAATTTTTTTTTTGAATTCGTTATAAAATATTTCAAAAGAATTAATTTTCTAAATTTTTAATAAATTATTCGAAACAATTCAATTGTGTTTATAAAATAGTAAAATTCTTTGCAAAAAAATTCAATTATTTTATAAAATTTTAATAAATTATTCGAAAAAATTCAATTTTATTTATAAAATAGTAAAATTCTTTGTAAAAATTTAATTATTTTTAATACAATTTTAATAACATTTCATGAAAGAATTCAATTTATTTTTAATTTTAAATAATATTTTTCGAAAAAATTCAATTATTTTCTAAAATTTTAATAAATCCTTCGAAACAATTCAATTATATTTATAAATAGTAAAATTCGTTGCAAAAATTCAATTACATATTTTCAAAAAAAGTCCACGAAAGAATTTAATTTTTTCAGTTTCTTGAATTTATTAGAAAACTAAATTCGATTTTTGTATAATTTCAGATTTAAAATATAAACAAATTGAATTTTATTAAAATTCTTTGCAGAAATTTAATTATTTTCAATACAATTTTTATAAAATTTCTCTTATAAGAATTCAATTGAAAGAAATTAAAATAAATAAAGTATGTATTATTAATTAGCTTTTTTACAATAATTTATAAGCAGCTATTTTTGTATTTTAGAATGTTAAATTAATATTACTAATATATTATTAACATATATATAGATTGGATTTCAAAAATATTCAAATTCAATTTTAAAAATTTTTAATAAATTTTAATATAAATTCTAAAGAAGTTAGTTTTTTGAAATATTTTTAATCAAATGTTTTTGAAATTAGTTGTATTTTTGAATATTTAAATATATATTTAATTGAAAATTTTTCGAATTTTTAAAATTTCATGAAATTAAATTGTAGAAATGTGGATTTTAGAAAAAATATTTTAGGTAAATTTTCTTTTGCTTTAAATAAATAATGGAATTTTTAAGGAACTTTTTAAAAAAAATTTAACTATAGTTGAATTAGAGAAGAATTTTAGTAAAATCAGGGAAAAAGTCAAAGTTCTGTCTGGAAATCAGAGAAAAGTGAGGAAAAAATAAAATAAAATTTCTGTGATGACAACCTTACTTTTTGTTCGTTATTACTAATTTTTGAGTTATTTTTCAATTATGTAATTAATTTGTCAAATGATTTTTCTCGATTGAAATTAAATTGTCTGATGAAATTGATGCTTTCAGTGTTTCATGAACAGCGTGATTCAATGTTTAAGCAATACGAGACCATTGCTGGAGTATTTGCTCAACGAGCAATACTTGCCAGATATAAACACGACAACATCGAGTATGAAGGGTGGACTCATTAAGGCATTCAGTCAAGTTACTCACGAATTATGGGAGATTGGTGGCGATGTGGTGAATACGACTGCTTTTAAATCTCAAATACAAAAATTCGCACCACGTTTCATGGGCTACAGTCAACAGGACGCTCAAGAGTTTCTTAGGTATTTATTGGAAGGACTTCATGAGGACGTTAATCGAGTTAAAGTCAAACCACAACCAATTCACACCGATATTCCCGATCACTATTCGTAAGTCGCCTTTTTATACTAAATAACTCAAATATTCTGTATTTATTTTTAAGTTTAATATTTATTTTTGTTACGATTAATATTTATTTCTATTGGGTTTAATATTTATGTATTTGTTTGTATTTATTCCAGTGTGTTCATAAGAATTTTTTTGTTTGGAAATATAGGGACAGTCAGAAAGCAACGGAGAGTTGGAAACGATATCTTCGCAGTGAGGACAGTACGATTGTCGATGTTTTTGTCGGTCAGTTGAGATCATCTTTGCGATGCACATCCTGTGATCATGTCTCAGTAACGTTGGATCCATTTTGGGATCTGAGCCTTCCCATTCCATCGAGGAGCAGTACTGTGAAACTCAGTCAATGTCTCGAACATTTTACTCGCGAGGAAGTGCTCGACGGTGACGAGAAACCAACATGTTCCAAGTGCCAGATGAGAAGAAAGTGTACCAAGAGCTTTAGCATTCAAAAGTTCCCGAAAATCTTGGTTATTCGTATCCTTTTTCACAATTTTTTATCATATTTCGATCTTTATAATTTCAATTGTTTCAATTTTATGTTAATTAAAAATTTAAAAAATTATGGTTATTAAAATTAAAAACAGTCTAATTAGAATTTCAGAAAAAGAAAAAAAGCACAAAACTGTTTACTCATAAAATATGTAAAATCGAAAATTATTAAGAGATTTGTGTTATTTTGATTTTAGTGTGAATCGAATTTTTCCTTAACGTTGATGATTAGATTTAAAGCGTTTCTCGCCGATGGAACGATTCCGCAGGAAATTGAACGTACTGGTGGACTTTCCATTAACGGGTTTGGACCTGAGTGCCTTTGCCACACCGAGAGTTCAAGGTTGCACGTATAACTTGTATGGAGTCGCGAATCATTCGGGTACAACATACTCGGGCCACTACACGGCTTATTGTAAACATCCATACTCAGGAGAATGGCACGAGTACAATGACAGTCGAGTATCGTCGGTGTCGGTGCAGTCAGTTGTTTCTAGCGAAGCGTACGTGCTATTTTACGAACAGCAGCCTCACAGTTCTCATTTGTAACCTCACGCCTCGTCTAGTAACACAAACAAACCAACCAACTTGCCTCTTGGAAAACCCTCGATTCAATCAACAAACAATTTTTATCGTGCGATTATTATTTTTACATTGCTTTGTTTTCATTAAAAAAAAAAAAAATGACTAAACGTGAACGAATCGTTGCAAAAGCAACTTTTACGTTAACGACAATCATGCAAATTTTATCTAAATAACTTTATTTTTTTTTAAAACTCCATTCCAATTTATTGACAAATTTTTAATTATCTCGAGGAAGAGGACACGAGGGAGGCTGCATTTCTTTTTACATTTAAAATCTACCTTTGATTCTACTCGAGATTATATTCATTTAAAATCGCACGAAATTCTATCGTTTCAAGTGTGAGTTTCGCGTGTATTTTTTTTGCAAAATTTATTCGTTTTTACAAAGAGGGATAGGAATTTAGAATCTTGTCATCAATTTTTAGTGTGAAAAAAACAAGAAAATGGGAAAAATCATGCTTTGAGAGTTTATTTTATAAGACTTTTTTCATCGAATTTCTTTTTATAAAAGAATAATTAATTGTACAATTAGCAAAAGGAAAAAAAATCTAGTACTAATCTAGCTTGATTGTTGTTCACACTCATACACACACGATAAAAAAATAATTTAGTTTTTTGTCGCAAAAAACTCTTGAGTATATAAATATAAATATATAAAATCATTTAAAAATGGTGGTTTAAAAAAAAAAGTTGAGAAAAAAGAGAAAAAAATCCTCAAGAGTTGTAAAACAATGTCTTGCTAGAATTAAATTTACATTTTACTTTATTTGTCTTTTGTAAAATATTTATTGTCACAATCAAGAGCTATTTATTTAATTTATGGAAAGAAAAAGAAACAAATATTAATATATTCGATATTGAAGGACAGGATATATACATAAATATACATATAAATATATATTATACACAAACACATCTATATTATTATATTATTAAAAATACCAATAAAAGTAACAAAAATTAATTGAGAAATACGAAAGTGAATTTTTACATTTTTCCACCTCCTTTTTTTGTGAATCAAACTCATTTTATTCCTATTTCTCTCGCTATTAATAATATTTTATTGTAGTACATGTGTAATTTATTATTAATAATCAGTTATTAATAATAGTAGTAATAAATTCACTGAACAGTAATTTTTAATATTTAGAATACGTTTGAACTCTTTAATAATTGTAATAAATGATATTTTCCCCCTTTTATAAAAATTTACGAATTTATCCAAATCGAAAATTTATTCTTTTTATTATTTATAAATAATCGTTTATGCAGCAAAAAGCAATTATTTGAAATTTTTGAAAAATGGCGGGGTTTAATTTCGCAATGATACGGCCCTGAGATTGGTCAATTTGCAAACTCGAACTGAACGATTTAACAGCAGATGGCGCCATTGTGCTATTTGCACAAACTAACAGAACAGTACGTCTGTTCAAGTTGAAAACAGTAGAAGTGTGTGTTTTTGATTGTTGTGTTCGTGCGGAGGATGACGATCCGCGGCGACGATCGTCGAAGTTTTGCATGTGCGATATTCGCGAATGTGTCTGCTCGCCGGCCGCCGCCACCAGAGGCTCCAGGGTTTATACTCGCGTCCGTGAAATGTCCCTGCGACGAGAGTTTTTTTTGCGATCGTAGTTTTTCGGTGTTTTTTGCAACAAAGGAAGAAATGAAGTTTTCGCGTTTCGCAAAAAAAATAAAAAACAGGAAAAAACGATATTCCAAAAAAAGCACTGTTGCCGAGTGCTCTGCTCCGTCGTCTTCGTGTGCGCGACAACCGGAAGGGCTATTTAGCTCCCAGGCATCCTTCTGTCATTTCGTCAATGAATTCGCGGTTTTTTTTTCTTGATAAACAAATTACATGAAATTTAGTTGCGTTGAGAAATTTGTGTTTTATAAAGCAGTTGTTTTCTTTTTTTCCATGGTTTTTAAAAGCGAATTGAAAATGAAATTTTAAAAGCTGTTCTACAATTGATATTGAAAGCTCACGGATGAGAGTTTAACGATCTCGGAGGGAGCGGCGACCTGACGTTGGCTAGCTATAGGATATAACTCCTCCTCTTGGCTGCTGCCGCTCTGCAGCCTGGGACGCAGGACGACCTTTTGTCCACTGTCGAAGCGAAGGTAAAACTACTCTAAATCACTTTGACCAAATCTCTTCTCTCTCTCGATCTTTCGCCTCGTGCCACGACGGCACTTGGCAATAGTCTCTTTTTTGTTTTTCCTAGACTTTTTTTTCAATTTTAATTACCGTATTTTTCCCACATAAAATGAATAAAAAATTTTCGCATATAATTATACTCTGGTTTTCTCTTTAAACAACCAATCATTATTTCATTTTTATTAATTTTAAGGTTATTTCTCGAAGAAAATAATTCTAGAAATTTTTTGTATAGATTATGATGATTGAAATATAGATTCACTTGTCGGGAAAAATTCTTTTTTGCGAATTGAAAACTGAAATAAAGCTTGAATTTTCATTCCTTTATTATTTATTTACTCTAAATTTTTAGACTGTCTTTTATTTATTTTTATTTATGAATATTCTTTAGAGTTGGTAATTCAAATAATTTGATAAATTTATAATTTTTTACTATTGACGCTATAGAATTATTCTTCAAGGAATACAGTGATATTAAAAAAATGAAAATTGAAACATTCTGTTACTTTAAGTAACGCATTCTTGAAGTGATATTTTTAATAAGAAATTACGGGTTCATTGAACTTTATATTTTCAATTTTGTTTCCAATAATAGACGATAGTTGTACTAAATACGGAGTATTTTTAAATTAATTACGGTTCACCACTAAAGTTTAGGCAAAACTTTTTTCTACTTGTGTTTGTGTATATATACATACAACTGACATCTGTGATTAATTATTATTTTACACCTTCTTACGTATACACAAGAGAGAAGTCATTTTCATATTGCTGCTTTAAATTAGCATAATGAGTTGCTGATTATATTCGGGCATTCAAGAATGAAAATTCCATCATTTACGTGATAAATATGAAAATGGTTTTTTGGCAAACCTTTGTTTACATATTAAAATCTAAAGTGTAGGAATTTTGAAGCTGTTTTTTATATTAATCTTTTTTGTGAATCGTGGCGGGATAAAATGGGTTGTTACTGCAATAGAAATGAGGGTCTAGGCTAGAATTAATAGATGCATCTCCATTGCGATAGGTTGGGGTCCCCCCTTGCACAAAAGCCTATTTTCCTAATGCGAGGGTCTCCGAATTTCTTTTTCCGGGTCCCACTAACCACCAATACCAAAGCGTTCTTTTGAAGGGCGTACCTTCGACAAAATGGCGTTAGTGAATATTTTCATTTACCTTTTTTTGGAAAATTTTTATTTTTTAAGGGGGAAAATAGTTGGAAAAAATAATTTGGAATTTTTTTTTGGATCTTGGATTTCGGAGTCTTAAGAGAATATTTTTTTAATTAGACAATTAAAGAAAATTGAAGAATAAATTTTTTAATTAAGCTGTCTGTGGAGCAAAAATTGGCTGATATTAAAATTATTTATGCTTTAATTAGTAAAAGTTTTTTTTATTAAATTTTTTAAATATTAAGTTGATTTATAATTTGTTTTTTTTTATAGTCAATCAATGCACATTACATTTAATTTTTAAATATTGAACTATAAATTATTTTTATTCGATTCGTTGTTCATATTTACCAAAAAGGTGTTTATTTTATTCAAAAAATGATTATTTTTCTAAACTTCTTTTGAATGAAATAAACATTTGTTTCAAAATATATAGTCAATTTTGTATTTGATTCAATAATTAATTTATATTGACAATTGACTCAACACTCTCCATAAATTAGAATTAGTAAAAATGTTTACTATTAATTTTGACTTTTTCCTTTTAAATTAGTAAATTTTGCTAATAAATTAGTAGAAATTACTATACTTTTTACTAAAATTTACTAATTGAAAAGCAAATGAATAAATTTATAATTAGTAATTTCTGCTAATTTATTAGTAAAATTTACTAAATCAAAAGCAAGAAGTCAGTTACTTAATTAGTAAACATTTTTACCAATTCAAAGTTAGGGAGTGGATTCTTTTCTTAAAATAAATTTTATACAATTTGATACAATTGAAATAATTAAATTTGCTTAACATTTTCGAAATTATAAATAAATTGTCTGATTTTTATAACTGGACCTAGAGAAATATTTGATTTTGCAGTAAATAAAAGATATATATACTCGCATCTCAATAAGAGCCTAGCTCTATACTAACATATTTATTAATGCTCCAAATAAAAATTTTATATATGACACAAATAAAATTGATTTAAACGATCTAAAATTTATTTGAAAGATATAAAGTTTGTTTTTATCGAAATAGAATTTATTTATAAAACGAATAAATATTTTAAGTTTGATAATTAAAATACATTTACACTGAAAAAATATTTATATATGATTCAAATAAACTATTACCTTTGGGTATTTTTATTATCTATTTTTATTATCAAATAAAAATTTTTGTTTTATGCTTTTATGAAATAATTTTTATGTGAATTAAATAATATTTGCTTAAAATACTGAAATTATTGCTTCATGTATATTACAGTTTATTTGAATAAAAATTATTTGATTCAAGTATTTATTCGAACTGATTTTGAAAATAAATGAATGAATTTGGTATAATAGTCATCAAGTATTGGTTATTTAAATCAAATTAATGAATTTTTTTTCAGGAACGTTTCACTGAATTTAATATTTAGAATCTAAGTTTATTTTTGGGAAATTTTTTGTTTTTTCTTCTTATGTTTGGAATAGTTTGTTTTTTATATGTTTTTATTTATTTAATTAATCTTTTTTTAACTTGAATGGTATATTTTGTAACAATATTTATGTGCTTCTGTAAATTACACGTTAAGAGAGTATAGAATTCTTTAACTGGTGACCCTTTCGGGTTTTCAATCGTTTATTTCTCTTTCACTTTATACCCCGAACATTTTGGCACCGCCCTTTACTTACCTATTAGACTTTTTGAATTGTATATATAAGTAAAAAGGGCGGGGCTGTTAGTGAAGGGAGAATAGAGGGTTTTTTTCCGAAAAACAGGATTCTTGCTCCTTGACAAAATAAATGTTGCTTTTTAAGCTTTCACAAATCAGACAAAAACTCTTGGAGAGGTTGCAACAAAATCATTCCATTGTATTTACTTGTGAAAAAAATTTCTAATTTATATTTTTTTCATTAATTATTAATTCAATCCTACAACTAATTAAGTCATAAGATTGGAACTAAACATAATACCCTAAAGGCTAAGATTCAGTAAAAAATGTTTCTAATCTAGGGGCTGTTAGTCCAAAGTAAATATTTATTCGCTTTAAATATGTTTGATTCACTTTGATGATTTATTTGTCAATTAAAGTCATAAATTACTTGAATGAGTTAAATGATTGATCAGCGTTATCAACTTTTGAAATGCAATTATTTGTTCTGTATAAAAATTCGATTATAGTATACAAAAAGCTCAGAATCCGAATTAGTGAAATTTCATATACTTCATAATCATAATGCGTTAATTCATAAATTTGTGAAATTGTGCTGATGATGAATTAGTGGGATTTTACTGGTCTGATTCACACTAATTATATCATTAGTGGTTTATGTTTAATGCTATTTCTATCCCAAAATATGTGCATTAATGAAAAGTCCTATATTTAGAAGAATGTATATAGTATAAATTATAAAGTAAAGAATTTTTACCAAACAATTTATTGGTATTCGAATTTATCATAGACTTCATTTAATTTCTTCATTTAATAAGTTCTGAATGTTATTTTAATTCTACCAAAATATATTCGGTAAAATAAAAATTTAGAACTAACTTTTATGTTCTAAGAGCACAGTTTTTCTAAGGATATCAAATTGAGACGAAAAAGGAATCGAAAGTGTTGCGAAGCAACAGTTTTGATTCCTTTTTGGTCTCAATTTGATATCCTTAGAAAAACTGAAAGTGTAGTAAATTCTTACATGATTTAAATTTGTTTTAGACGATTTTTATAGAGGACTACTTACATATTTATGTTCTAAAAGTATAGTTAAAATTCTACAGCATAATTTAAATTATACGATTATACGTCTTATACGATTTTTATATATAGATTACTTAAGCAAGGAACTAAAAATACAAGAACTATTAAAATATCTTTTTTCCAACATTCTCCTGGTATATGAAATTCAAATTTGTCCATGATTCTTGGGTAATGTTAGCCCAAAGGTTTATACACTTATGTACGAAGGGACTTGAAATGGAAAGAGCAGGAGAAACTGTGAATTGGTGGTAGTAAAGAAGTAAATGTATATGTATAGATATATATGAAGAAAGTAAGAAGGTATAAAGACTATAAGGTTGCTGGAGGCAGCATCTCGTCTCAGCAGAGTCTGGTCGAGAGAACCCCACCTTGTGTGTACTTATTCTCCTCCGTCGTGTTAGTGTATATGCCTCACACACACACATTCGTGTCAATGTATTCTTCCAGACACACACACTCACTCGAATCAAAGGAACTTTATGTCTATATATATTTTTTTACCCACGTGAATATATGTCTGTGTGAAAGCAAATTATATTATATATCCAAATAACATGTTGTGGGTCAATTTCGTCAATTTTAACAAATTGGGTAGAATTAGATCTAAATAGTGTTCATAGTATCTCTAAATAGCTGTAGTATCTCTAAATATCTGTAGAATCTGTAAATATCTGTAGTATCTCTGAATATCTGTAGAATCTCTAAATATCTGTAGTATCTCTGAATTGAATAGAATCGAACTTATTTCGAGACGAAATTTTCAGTCTGGGTTAAAAGAAAGTCGGATTTGACTAAATGTTTGAAAGATTTCTGCTAGGTTGGTTGTTGCGGTTTCTATTCTAACTTCTAGTTCCACTGAGTGGTCCTTTAAATTCTCTTGTTGTAAATATTAATTTTAGTTGTTTTAATAATAGAAAGGACGTACTTTTTGTATAGTTTCTGTATTGCCAAAGAAATGCCAACGGCACTGAAAATTAGCCGAATAAATACTGATTACCATAAAATAGTCCTTATTTATAGATATTATTGTGTATATATACTATTAAACAAATGGTATTCTGAATCAATACGGTCGTGCGCAAATTGACGTAAACACTTTGGATGATTATATACCTATAACTATTCTGGAGCATTGTGTAATTTACATTTAATTATTATTACTTAAATAACAGCTTTGTGGATGTTGTATAATTTACATTTAATATATTTAATTATTACCACAGTCAGGAATGTTTATAACCATACAGTTTGTAGTATAGTTGTAACTTATTGTAGTATAGTTATAACTTATTGTAGTATAGTTGTAACTTATTGTATTATAGTTATAACTATAATACAGTATAATTAGTTTACAGTATAGTTAGACAATATATTGTAAACAGTACAATATTTGAGTAAATATCCAAGTGGAGAATTTCTAATTGCAACCGAATCCCTTACATTGTGGAGCTCCAGTGTCAACAGGTTTTATTTTTGCCCCGCGAAAAGGCCAAGGTCTTTTCTCGCTTCCACTGTGCATATACTCAGCCCTCAAGCTTTGCCTCTCACTCCTTTCTAATGTTTGGACAAAATCAGGGGTACAATATACGAAATCACTTCATTTCTGTGTATTTGTTATCGCTGAATTTTATTTTTTTTCTCGCAAATCAAATATTTTATAGGTTCCCACTATTTTAGAATACAAAACAGTATCCTAAACTAGTTAATATTTATCCAGATGAGATGTAAAATAAGTTTTCGACCATGAAGTCTGTTATCATGAGTCTAAATAGAAGAGTTTGTTTTAAAAGATAAGTTTTTTGTGGATCATGAAGAGATTTATATTTTTTTATCTGCATCAGTCATTAGAGTCACACACATCTGCATAAAAAAGGATTCGAAATTGGTGGAAAAAAAGTTGGAGAGAAAGGTATTATTATATATTGAAACACACACACACACACACGTCTCTTTGAACCGAGAGGTGACCTAGAGGGGTTATCGACACCTCGAGCCATCGTATAGAACGCACCTTCCGCCATCAGGCATCGCGTCATCTCTTGAAAACTCGGCTGCAGACTCCCTCAACATCGCAGCAACTGCAGCAATATACAGAGAAATAGCAGCAGCAGCAGCAGAAGCAGCAACAACCGCGAGGTAAAGAGTGCATCATGGCTGATGGTCTTGCTGGTAGTTGTGCGCTTATATTTCGAAGCCAGAGTCTAGCTTATACGTGTATACGTATTCGCGAATATCGTGCACTCTCGTGATCAATATAAGCCCCGAAGTTCGTCGGAGATACACGAAGAGTTCTCACAGTCGGAGCAGAAGCGGAATCGCTTGTTTTGGAACCAAGTGCAACACCGGGTTGTCTACCCCTCTCTCTCACTCTCTCCTCTCTCGCTCTGTCTATATCCCAACAATTTCGCATTTCTGCATGCCACCATCATCGTCATGTCATTCAGGAAATGGACTTCCACATTCCTGTTGAAGACAATTGACGATTCTAAGAGCGCTCGTCATAATTACATATACTATACACACGTATATAAACGCATACATTTATGAGGGGTGGGTTTTGATCGCGTGTCAACAAAGCTTTACTGCTTGATCTTCTTTACCTTCCTCATATCTCGACTGACTACCCTTTGCTTCTACTTGATTTACACTGCTAGCTAGTATTTACGACCTTGCGCACATTCACTAGACTGTAATAGTTGTTCATTGATACTTCCATTAACATGACGTCATTATTTGCAATATCTTCTGCTGCTGCTTCTACTTCTACTTCTTCTTCTTCTTCATGGCCTCGGGCAATCAGAGTTCATTCTTTTATTGTGCGCGCCATATCGTTTACCTATTACCTGTCGCAACTGTTTTGCAGTTTATCACATTAAGCAAACAGTTTTGTCAATTTTATCTGCTGGGAGAGAATTTATACTCTTCTGCCTTTCTTTACCTCTTGTTCTAAATAAACTTTATTCTTTAAGTATTTCTCGATCTATAGAGACATACCTTTACCTTTTTTGTTCTAAATAATATTTATTCTTTAAGTATTTCTCGATCGTATAGGGATTTCCATACATACGAAAATCTTTGGCGAATGATTTTCGTGGCTTTTTGATCGCAGGACCAAATCGAAATTTCTGCATTGGATCATTAAATTGTTGCCAGCAAATTCCTAGCAGATTTTTGACTGTATACTTTTCAAATAGTTGAAATATATCAATATAATTTGATGTCATAGGTCCTCATTTGAATTTAGAGTTGTATTGATTACCAAATAGTTAACAATCGAGAATTTAGTTGGGACAATAAGATATTCCACTGGTTAGGAACAACAATAGAAATTCAACAGATCTCAGCTGGATTTTTTCAGTGCAAGTACATCACGCAACATTCGGTACAACCAAGGACCTAAATCTACAAGGTTCGGTAGTCCAGATACATTTTTAATTTTGCTCAAATAGTTACAGATAAAGTTCGTATTTTTGTTAGGTATTCAGACATTTGTTTTTCCAATCCAAAAAGAGTAAATTTGTCTCCATTTCGAAACGTCGAATTTTGTGGAATCAATTTATATTGATAGAGATTTTGAAAGCCTTCCCTACTGTTTTCGATTATAATTCTTGAAACGAATGAATCAGTTACTAATGGACATTGATGATGACGATGATGCGATATCCGTGCGCGCGTATTAGAAATGTTATTGAGAATGATAATTTAATTGAATAGGATATTATAAATAATATAATATGTGTGTGTGGCTTATATGCGGGAAGGGATGCGGATTCAGTTTCCGAGCTGAAGTGGGCACATATGGTGCCTTCTCGCAAATCATATATCCGTTGTGCAAAACTTGGCTCCCAGTAATGTGCGCGTATATGCATTGAACAAAAACAGCAACCTAATACTCGAAGACCATCTAGCACCTGTTTACCTCCATAAAAAACGCGATTGGAGGTAAAAAATCTCATTTCTTTGATAATGAATATATACTTCTTGTCTCTATAATTTGATAAATTTAGATTACCATAAATGTCGTTTGTATATATTTTTGTATTATGTTTATTATTGTGACTGGAGAAATATAGATTAGGGATATTTTTTCTATAGCAGTGAAAGAGATGAGGCACTTGAGAGTTAGAGTAGCGGTCATTTTTTATATGAAATGCGAACTTGCGTGATTTTTTTCTCAGACAGGGGATTGTGGAAAGACTACAAGAGAGGAGCGGTTTCAGTTATTGAATGGAAGACAGGGAGCTCTTTTCGGCGAAGGTACTACTGACGGGTTACTTTGTTCAATAAGAATGCCAAGTCATGACGATGAGGCAAAGAATTTCTTTCGCCAGACATATTCGTCTCAATATTGAATGTCGCAGGGCATTTCGTCTCTTTTTTAAAAAACCGTATAATAATATATGTGTCACAGGCATGTGAATACATAATTCTCCATTTATTATTTATTAGATCCATAATATAGTTTTTCTATCTTTTCTATAACATATAGTCTTTATCAGTTATTTCTTGAATGTATGAAACCGTTCAGATTCGGATTATGACGTCTAGTGCCTTAAATGGCTCAAATCGGGTTTAAAAAAGGGACACCTAACATTTGCAAAATTGGGATTCGGTAACGGCAACCTTGTCAAAATTTTACCTTGTAAGGTAAACATTATTTTTTTGTTGCATCTGTAGACTGTAGATTGTAGAACTGTTGCAGTACTGTTGCACATGAATTAGAGGGTGGAATTATGGTTTGAAAATTGTGTGTGGAATTCTGATACCTGTAAACAAGGGGCACTTTTTGTGTATTATGCTGGCCTTCCACACACGTTGTTTCCGTCGACCGACGTCGAAGATCCCCTGCTTCCCGTCTGTGGAGAAGTAAATTCACTCCGTGTCACTGAACCCTGTGCCGTTTGACCCCATCGTTCGGTTTTTCCGCGCGAGAAGCCCCGACCTCGTCCGGAAGTGAGATGAGAGGGAAGAGATTTTCTGTCCTTGTCGACCAGTCTGCCCTTCTCGATCTTCTTCTACCCTTATTATACCGAATGTCTGTCTCCTCTCTCCCCCTCTCTCTCTCTCGATATCTTTTTATACAGAACTTACCTCACTCTCATTTTTCTTCTTTTTTTTATCATCTATAACCTTATTCAATTATTTAAACTGTTATACCCTTACCCTTTATATAATACAATATAACCTATACTGTTTATAATTGTTTTTATTTCATGAAGCTCATCAACGACAAAATTGATTTTCTCCTGTGCTAGAATTTTTCTATTTTTTATTTATTTTTTTATTTCTTCTCCAGCACCTGTACGGGTGGAAATTTCCAGATCGGGAAATAGAATCCGATCGGAACCTGCAGATAAAGCCCCATTTTAGCTCGATTACAGTCATCGGCTTCTGATAGGTTTCAAATCGGGACGTTTGTTTCATTTCCGATTCGGGTTCGGTTCGGATACTTCTGCAAGGGATTGAATTCTTTAGGTCCTGTTTACAATTTTCCGAAAGTAGCAGTATTATGGACAATATTGCCTCAAGATTTACTTGACTAAAGTTGAGTAAATCTTGAGGCAATATATTTTTTAAATTTATTAAATTTTTATTATAATTCTGTAATTGTTCGACAGATGGTAAGAAGACTCGTTTTTCCCAGTTATGTAGTAGACGGAGTATAAGAATCAATATGATTCATTGAGAATTTTATTACGGAATCTTGGACCGATATTGGCAGTAAAAAAAATTGGTTCGATATTTATGATTCTCATCCTCAGCAATTAGGATAGAAAGTATAATTGCCGAAAATCAGTTGAATTTTACTTAAAAATTTTATTAGGCTTTCTCAATTTCAAATGCAGGATTAGGTCAAGGAATTCAGGGAAAAGTCAGGGATTTTTATTAAAACTATACTTTTCTTTTTGCCGTAAATAATAAAAAGAAAAGATGTTTAAATTCATTCGTTTGGCCTAATGGCCAAACGAATGAATTTAAACATCTTTTCTTTTTTTTATTATTATTATTAATATTATAATTTAAAAAAATTTATGCAATTGAAGAGAAGAAATAAAATATTAAAATCTTTAATAGAAAAGAAAATATTATACGATGTTCTCCAATGTTTAAGCGACAAAGTGAAATTCTCCATCTGCATAAAAGAGAATCACAGACTCTTGCATCTCGTTCTTCGGAAATCTTTCTCCTTCTCTCTCTTATTCATTCTCCTGCTTTTTGCAACGTGTTCTTGCAAACCTGTCTGTATTTCGTACACGTACACTTCACGCTTGATGTATAGAGGAGCAAATCGTTCGCAATGTCAGACACGAATTCTCAAAATCTAATCCAAAGAGAAATTCACCGTCCCTTTGTAGTTTTGCCGTTAAATTACTTTTATTATTATTAAAATTCTTTAAATGTATTTCCTTTCTATTTGTTACTTTTATTGCTTGTACTATAAATATTTAAATTCAGAGGGCCGATTCAAAATTCGAATCCTATTTAAAAAATTTACGAAAACAATCTTTTTTTATGACGCTCTAAAATCCCACTCCTCTTGAGTAGTTTTCATTATTTAGAAGTATAACTCAATTTGTCATTGCACAAATAGAAATAAAATTAACTTATTTCCTTATGTTATGTAAGGAATTTCGAGATAGTACAGGAAATTTAAATTAGAAGCATTTTTTCTCGAGTTGTCGTATACTTGTAGTCCCTTGGGGTTTATATAGGAACACGCGCGCGTATAGGAGCTTTTGTTTATCAGGGGAAAAAAAGTATCATTAAAATTGTATGGTGCGTCGTCTCGCGTCTGTCTCCCCCATATATGAAAGGGCCGATCTGACCCTTGACACGTTCAAAACGCGAATGGCGAGATTGCATGCGAAGGTGGCTCTCCTTGTATACCATAGTGCGACAGATTTCGTTTGGTTGGTTCGTTCTCGTTTGCCCGGTCAACTGCACGCCACGTTGCTGCATATGCAGTCATGCAGTCTCTCCACGCTAGCCGTCTGACTAAGTTGAGAATTCAAAAAAACACACTCTTTTTTGCGCCATTCAACGTAATTTCCTTTTACGTAAAAAAATGTATTCTTAATTAATTAAGAACCTTACTATATCTTTAGTGCGTGAAAAATGTGTGTCCGAACTAGAGACTTAAAATTATTACAAGGTGAAAAGAAGCAAATGGTTGTGAACCTAAATTAAAAAATTGAAGTTAGATCGGTTTGTATTTTGCAATTAGTTCAAAATAGAAAAAAGTGTAGTGTTAATAATAAAAATAGTGAAAATACTCTTTACATGTGTTTGGATATTGAAAAGTTTCTTCTCGAAAAGGATTAAGTGCGCCTAAGACTATATAGTGTTATTTATGAGAAAAGTGAGGAAAAAAGAAGGATTTCGTGATTTGGAGAGGAAAGGATGCACTCTTATAAAATATATATTTATATATATGTATATTTGTCTCCCTGCACATACGTTGCTGCAACTGTAAGAGAGCAGGCTTGGCAACGAAAACTTGGATTGATCGCGCGTTAGGATTCCCTGCGGGAAGCGTGCGAGCTCCTGCGAACCTGTTTTTTCGCAACCCAACCGAGGTGATCCGCGCGGTTTCGAAGGATTCTCACGTTGCGTTTCTACAAAGTCTCTCCCCAACAACACTTCATTCTTTAAAGAAAAAAAAATTATATATTAAGCTTTTTATCCGCTTAAAAATGACCTATTCTACACAGAAAGTTTAGATATTATACCGTCCGGTTTTTATGTTTTATTGAGACGTAAATATATAATTCTCCCTTTTTTCTTATTTCTAATCGCAAAACTATATTCGTTCGAGTGGAAAATATGCAGAATTTTTTTATTTCGAAAAAATAGTATATGTGAGAACAGTTCTATTTAAAAAGGGATTATTAGATGAGTTGAAAGTTTATTTAGAAGTTAATTATTATCAATTTTACAGTAATAGATGAACTCTTTTTTCTAAAATTTTGATTCTTTCAAGTATTCATCAGCTGATGTTGATCTCGTTCGATGCTCACTCTTCACGGTGTTATTTCTAGTATAAAAAATATAAAACCCTTTAGGTTCCACGCAACCTTTACTAAAAGTCCTAAATTTTTGGAAGTATCTTCTCAAAAAAAATTGAATTATTTCTATTAATAGTTGTGTTAATATTAATGACATTACTGTTAACTTAAAAGTATCAAATTGCAACAAGTTGATACAAAAAATGTGGATCAAATCAAAAATTGATCTACATTTTTTTCATCAATTTGATCTACTTTACTATAAGTTTATTTATGCTTTCAAGAAAACTGTGATTAGTAATGATCTCTCTAAATTTGAATTCGCAGTTCCTTTAAGGATATCAAATTGAGGCAAAAATTGTATCAAAATTGTATCAAAATTGTTGTGATGCAACGTTTTGATGCACAATTTTCTTGAAAGTATCAAATTGATGCTAAAAATTTGGATCAATTTTAGATTTGATTCACATTTTTGTGCCAATTCGTTGCAAAGTGATACTTTTAAGTTAACAGTTTGCTGTATAATGGTATCAAGAACTGCTCCATTAACTTAAAAGTATTAAATTGCAACGAATTTATACCAAAATTGTGGATCAAACCAAGAATTGATTCAAAAATTTTTGACATCAATTTGATCCACTTTTTAGTATTAATTTTTGATGTTGCTTCGTAACACTTTTGGTTTCCTTTTTGTCTCAATTTGATATCCATAGAAAAGCTGTGCTAGTAAAACATCTACTAATTTAAATTTAGAGAGGTATAGTAACAATAGTAATTATTATAAAAATAATATTAGTAACATAATTAACGGATTTTGAAATTCAACTGCGAAGCATGTGCAACAATTTTGTGCATTTTATGTGCAGATGCAAATTTGTTAAAATGATCTTATTTCGTAAGAGAGCGAAAGTCGTAAACTTGATTGATTCAAAGTTCATTGTGTGTCATGTTAACTTTATTTTATGATATCGCGTGCTCGAACACTATATATTTTAACTTTTATTTACATAATACGCAAAGAAATCTGTTATAGATAACTGAAAATATGATTTTTTTTGACACTTTTTTTTCTACAAAAGAATGTGGTCTGTGAAAAATTAAATATTTTATCAAAAAGAACTTTGGATCTTCTGGTTATAGGTTAGAAAATTGTTCCCTATTTTAGTTCGATTAGAATCGTTCCACAATTCCACCAGGTTGGTCCCTAAGCCAGGAATTTCTAAATTAGACTCATACTTTCTTTATTAGTGTACCTTTTGTTTTTAACATGAAACTTTAACATTCAAGTTAACTTCTATAACTTAGTGACGAATAGGATATTTTCTATTTTAGATGAGCGTAATTCAGTTTTTTCTTTGTTTATAATGAGTATGCGTATGCAAATTGTAAAAAGGTTTTCGTGTATACAGTAGATTGCGTGTGCGCTTTGTTGGAAATTCAATGGTTTTACATGCCTACAATCAACTCTACACGGACAACATGCTTCCCCACCAGAGACTTGAGTGAGAAAATTGCATACATATATGTACGCGATTATACTTTCGATTGAGCATTAATGCATTCTACAATATTCCGAATTTTCAAAAAAAATTCTGTATTTGCACATTAATTTATTTGCCTCCAAAAAAATAAACCACACAAAGAATTTAATTTCCCCAATTCTAAAAACAGCATTTCCTTTTCTAAGACTATATTCTTTGCGTTAAAAATAAATCCGTTAAAAAAAGCTTAGGTTTTGGGCCATGGCGCTTTTTTGGGTAAAAAGAATAAATTAAAGATTAAAAGAAGAAATAAATACAAACGTAAAAATTTGTCAGATGATCGCACCATGTGGGTATGCATATAAATTAATATGCAGACTCGTTAATAATTAGTTTTGGTAAACAGAATATTTGCACGTATAAAAATCGCGCCATTAAGTTTACGGACATTGACATTAATTTGTTTTATTCTTTGCCGGAGATATGCGCGCAGGCATTGACCATCGTCTGTTTGACTTTTATTAACGTCGAGCTCACTATTAAATGTCGTCATCGACGTATTTCCTTTGTCAAGTTATCGAGAAACAACACTATTGCGATAATAAAAATTGCGTTAACAGATTACGCGGAAACTCATTTAATTGTCATTAACGCATTATTATAATGTTATTTTCAACAGCATTACAAATTTATCGATTCTATATTCTTAACAGAATTTATCTTGTATTTTCGATCATAAAATTGTATTTCCCTTACTCATATTATGATTTGTATTGGAAAAAATTTTCGATAACTAAATTATACTAATAATCGGAATTTTATATTTTTACTCCTCTATGTTAATTTGACTTAATATTCATAAATCTTTTATTGTTCATTAAATGTTTGTTTTGCTATTAAGAAGCTTAAGGTAATATACTCAACTTTAAAAATTCAGAATCATTTTTCTCGGTGGCTTTTCTTATAATATAAAATCAATTCAAGGATATAAGAATAATAGGGCACATATTGCGATATTTCCTTTTGTCCCCTTTTTATTCCTGATATAATATCAACTGTAGATAATGTACCTCAAATTGCTATCAAAGATAGCTGAGGATATATGCAGATAAGCAATTTTATTTCTTTTACTTTATTATTATACCTTTAATACACATCATTGATAAGAAAAACAAAAGAAAGGATGCATTATCAATTCTTTACTTTAATGCGAGTAAATTATTGCCTTTGTTGAATGCTCGTGTAGACAAACAAAAGAAGTAATTTTTATTATATACAGAAATTCGCTCGTTGCATGCAGTTCAGAAACGGTATATGTGTCTGCAATGATTAGGGTGGGCCCATTTCTCCTCAGTTCCTTCTTTCCCCCACTTTTTTCCATAACAGGCTCGTACGTTGCATGTACAAAATGCAAGGGTTGTATTCTTAGAGATGGGGGTTTTTTATAGGGACTTTATTTGACAAATTAAGTTGTATTTTTCACGCTTATATACTGTTTCTAAACTGCTATGTATTATGCTTTTTTATGCTGTTGTGCACTTGAAGCGTACAACCATCGGTATTATAGTGATTCTTGATGGTTTTTGATTCTCGATTCTTGATGGTTTTTAATTATTTCAATAGTAGGACCCAACTTTAAATTTGGGTATCAGAAAAATATCTCGGAAGATAAATATAGAAGTCTTGTTGATAATAGAATATCTTGTTGATTCCGATTTATAGAAAATGGTTTATGATTTTAACTACATGTGGACTGAAAATTGAACCTTAAATTCTTTAGAAATCGACCAAAAGAAATGGAATGCTACACAGAAGACGGAGGATGAAAATACGGAAACGGAAACTAGTTCCGGCTTAGATCAATACCTAAGTTGTGCAACGACCGTCTGGCTGGCGCAAGGCTTTTGCTCGCGTGTGCTACGTACTGTTTTACACATGCTTATATACGTTTTCTCATAGACACTTACACAATTCCAAGTCTACAAGTGTCACATACATGTACACCAAGATGTGCCACTCGCATGTAAGTACAAGCACGCGAGAACATGAGCATATAACAAGTTTACACACCAAATACACTTGGGTTTATACATTTATGCGTACACAGATCTGTATACGTTATATGTGTACCCAAATGTGTATCATATGTGTACACATGTGAACGCCTTGATATGCAAAAACCAGACGCAGGCCATTTGATTTCAATGGTCTGTGTCTGGTTCTAGCATCAAGGGGTTCACATGTGTAATATATGTGTTATATGTGTACACATGTGCAATATATGTGTATTATATGTGTGCACATGTGTAATATGTGTATTATGTTAGCACATGTGTAATATGTGTATTTGTGCGTGCATATTTGTAACGTATTTGTCTTCCCGGTGTACATGTATTACAGAACACACTGTATCGCCTGGCATGTTGTGTGGTGTCGTTGTATTATAGCACATTATATGCGATCGTCTAACAATATCGCCTAGGTCAGTGTTGCTCTCGCTCACTGATTACATGCACGTCTAAACCGGATATGAAAATTACCATAACCTCTCTTCTATTCTGACCTATTCCTCTAAACATACATTGTTGACGCATGACAGAAGAACTCTGACCTCTTGCACTTGTCAAACCACACACCTTTGAACCTCCCCTTTGACCCGAAAGTGCCCGGTGAAGCGAGAGGATTAAAAGCGCAGTTTTGATATCTATATGTCCCGAAGAAAACCGAATTTTTCAACAGCACATTTAATTCATTAGTAAATAAATCAATTTTCATTTAATTCAATTAATTCATTTACTTCATTAGTAAATGAATTAAATAAAAATTAGCCTTAACCAAAATAAATTCCATCAGTGCTTACCAGCACTGATGGAATTTATTTTGGTTATGGCTAATTTTCATTTATCATTGTTTCCCAAATAGCAATACTTATTCTACTGATGCTGTAATTGTTGTGGCTAATTGCCGATACAACTTTTTTCTAAAAAAGCTTGAATTTAGTGCGGCTGAATTTTCAATTACTGATCAGTATATAGATGGAGTCTGTCTTTCTCTCGCAGAGTAAAGTACCTTTGGTCGAAAACTTTTATGGGGACAGTGACCCTTTCTATCTGCACATGTATACCTATATACACGCAGCACAGAGGGGTAGGACACAAAAACTTTCAGAGGAATGAAATATTCTGTAATTTGGTTAGACTATTCTGTTACGCATATGGTTCTTTTATTTTTTTTTATAGAATATACAGTTTTTTTTATAGAAGTGAGTAAAATTTAGAAAATTGTGGTTATGATCTTTTATTATATATATTCATCGTATCTGCGAGTAAAAATTTGTATACATGGTTCAGTAATGTGTGCGGCTGTATTAAAGCACTCAGCATATCATCTTCAGATGCGTGCTTTTATATGCGGGTGTCAGCTATTATATATACCTACATGCGTGTAAATTATACTCAGCACATATTTCTGTACACCAAAAGATTTGGCACATGCTTCAAACAGTACTGTTTGAGTGCTGTCAACTTTAGCAGACAGGAGCTAATAAGCTCGGTTCATTGCATATATATCAATTACTTATAGATCAATTAGTTACGTCATGCATATTCATACGGAATCTGTATAATATAATGTGTATGGCTTATAATATGAATTCGTATATTATTAATTCCAAATTGACATTTACTCGCATGGTTTGATATGCTTACTAAAGACATTTGGAGATAGCAAGAAAAGAAATTTCTTCTCTTGCTGATGAATTTTCATCTTATTTCTTTTGATGAAAATTCATCAAGAGAATTTCATCAAGGGATGAAAGAAAGCACGATAGTGAAAAAAGAAAATGTTTCGGAATAGAAATGTTGTCAATTAGAATTCTTTTAATGGTATACTGATTTTGATGATGCTGCAGCATGCGAGTGGTATCATCGGCTACACTTTGGTGTTGGGAATAAGTATATATATATATATATATATATATATGTATATATGTATATACATATCGTAAATCGAAAGGAAGGGCTCGTGGCAGAGGGGACATATAGGCATAGTCTACACCTCTCTATTAGAACGAATGCCAGTCATTGGCCAGACTGGTCTAGGTGGTAGGCGGGGATAGGCCTATGGGAGTAGTAAATCAAGCCATGGTGCTTTTTTTTCCACCATGCCAAAGAGTAGATTCCTCGCTCGCATCATCTATATTGTGACTACCGCACGACAACTCACAAAATGCATCCGTTAATTGCCCCCCTCAATCCCCAACAACCCACCCACAGTCAAGCGTGACCGATCAACTATACTATAGAGAGCTTTTGTTCTTTCCTCTATTCTTAATTAATTTCTGCATCCAACACTTTGTTCACTGCATCCAACACGATTATAGTATGGGTCTCGTGGATTTTAATTGATTTTTTCGGTTGGTGATGCTACTAAAATCTGATCTAATTTAATCTAATCTAAATCTACTAATCTACTAATCACTAATTTTTATTTTATAGTAGTCATGATGATAAAAGTTATTAGCATTTCTTTTGGTGCGAGTTTTCAAGAAGGATGATAGCTGCTTAACCCTCTGCACTTTTTTTTAAGAACACTAAATTTTGGGATTATCTTTTTCTGCTAGAAATCCAGGGAAAAACCCCTTTTTATTGTAGTTTTGTTGTACTGTCGATAAAAACCAGATGTGTTTTCAAGAGTTGATTTTAAGGTATAGAATTTTTTTCCGCCTGAAGGATTTTTGTCCGGAAAAGGATGGTTTATGGTTCGAGCGCATATTTGAGAAATTAGGTGTAAAATTCTTTTATTGTATATAGAAGAAAAAGATTGCTTTCTTATTTTTTAAAATCCAACTGCATGCTTGCTCTGCTCGACGTTATTTCCCGGTATGTACATGACTTATTATATTGTACACACGGAATTTTGTTATAAATTATTTTTGGTTGAATTGCAGAGTCATATGGGGAATATGTATACATATAGGCAACTTTTGCAACGGTCTGCGCACATATATTTATGTGGTGTACCAATGCAATGGGCGAACATGAATAATTGAGCGCATGTGTGTTCATCTATATACTTACATGTGCATATACGAAGCTTATATTCTGAATCTCCGAATGCCTCGAAGGGAATGCATTTATCGTAATATGAATGTACTATGCCAGTACGCGGTGCACATTATACACACATCTACATGCATATACATTCATTTCACATTATATATGTATATATATTATACATACCACATCACTTGATTTTAAAAAGAAATATACCCTCTAAATTTGAATCAGTATAGTGTATATTTGTTATTTAATTTCCCATTCTGTCTTCCAATATCATTTTAAAAAAATGATAAATTCTTTTGCAGAGAAAGGTTTTGAGACCCAAAAACTATATCAAGAGCAGATTTTTAAAGTATATTGTCGCACGTTATGAATTATTGATGAGCTCCTTGAGCTGAATTTAATTCCTGTGTTGAATAAACAATTTCTGCTTTAGCGCATCATATACTGTTATAAGATATGTCTTTTATTATTCAAGTTTAGAAATATAATAATGTCAATAACTGATATTTTATAAAAAATTCTTCAAAGGATGAGACGAACCATATAGTGTACAGTTCATACAGATATAAATGATAATTCTTATGGCGAGAATATTATTAATGTTTAAAAAGAAATGCGTGTAGATTCGGGTAGTAGAGGATTCTTTGCCCCTTTTGAGAGTCAACAACTTTTTGTGTATAACTTTTACCGAGTTTTACTTTGATGTATACGTCTAGCTCTTACACTTATCCTCAATTTTCACCTCGGCTACCATATGAAAGTCACGTATTGTATATACACATAAAAGAGAGAGAGATATATGTATAATATTGCACATACAACCATATTATGTACAAACCTTATAGCGTCGTGCTCAGTTGCTATGGGGAGGTCTGTGTCCACTCTCTTTTCTTATACAGTTCTGCCTCTCCTCTCCTCTCCTCTCTCGTTTTTCTCGTAAACCGCTCTCTTCCTCCTCTTTCTTGTCTATATAACCATTGCCAAACTACTTATTCCCTCTATCTCTCTATTTCTTCTCATTCGCCTCACTTATAAACGTACAAGAGCCAGGAAAACGCCAGGATCATAATACTGCCCTCTTCATTTACATATTTTTCACGAAAAGTGTGTAAGGTGTTAAAAAAAAAGTTATGAGGTGTATTTAGTGACTCGATTCTATTAATTTTGAAAAAGCAAAAATGCTTTAAAGAATTCGAATTTCTTTTTGAATTTGATTCCAAATTTGGACGAATTTTAATTTTTTATTAATTCTATGACCTATGTTAAAATATTTTTTGTGAATTCCTAACTCAGGTTGGTCACAAGTTTCAGTTTAACAATTTCCCTGACAATTTACTGACTTTGAGATTATTTTCCCTGACAAAATAATTTCTAAAATTTACAATTATAACCCTTCCTGAATTCAATCTTTTAAAAATAATCAAATTTTTAAAGCATTTTAATTACAAATAGGGACATGATTTTTCCAAAATTTTAATGAATCCAGGGTGGCCAGATGTCAGTAAAGTCAGTAAAGTCAGGGAAATGTCAGGAAAACAAAAAAATTTTTGTCAGTAAAGTCAAGGGAAATGACAGGAAAAAAAAATTTTTGTCAGGGAAATTAAGGAAATTAAGACTTTTTTTCGATTTTTCACTTTTGTCTATGAAAGAAAATTATGTTAAAAATTTAAGTTTACTTCTTTCTTTCTCAGACTATTAAATTTGATACTAATTATGTTAATAGTAGAAAAGTAGAAGTAGATAATAAAGAATTATTTAATTATAATTTAGTGAAATTTTTTTAAAATTAATCTATTGTTAACTTTCCAGCAACGGTAAATTAACAAATAATTACTGCATTCCACTCGCTAATAAGCATTTTTATAATAAAAAAAGTTTTTAATATTTTTAGAGGCATTTTTTCATGAAAGTATATTTTAACTCTAAAACCGATAAAATATCTTTTTTAAATGAAAAAAAATTTAATGTACAAAAAAAATTCGAGTTTCTACGCCAATGATCTTTTCTGCAACTTGTATTTCCATCTCTTTCTCTCGACATCTTTAGCTTTTGCTTCCTTCGACCTTCTCTTCCTTTCGCTCTCTTTCTTCCTCAATTTTTCTTTAGAGACTCCGTTTACCTATACTTCCGGAAGAAATAATTTTCCATTATATTTTTTTTTACTAAAATCTTTGAAAAATGTATAAAAGAAGAAATTAATTAAAAATTTGTATAGTTAATAATTAATTAGGTATTATTAAATTAATAATTATTTGTTATTAAAATTAATAATTATTTGTTATTAAATTAATAATTATTTTTTATTAAATTAGTAATTATTTTTTATTAAATTAATAATTCATGTTTTTGTTGAATTAAAAAATTGCATGAAGATTTAGATGAAAAATATATGTCATAATAAATTTCGGTATTGCCTATATCAGTAAATTTAATTTCATAAATCTCAGTTGCTATTGGATTTTAATTTTGACAGCAACATCAAATACACGCTTTCACATTAATTATGACATTAATTTGTCTACTATCAAATTAGACGATCTAAATAATCCGATGTTATATTATAATTATTCCAAATTTATCGATTTGCTTCGGTTCATTTGCTAAATTTACCATTTCATTTTCAAAGTATATTTTTTTTTTATTTTCCGACATAGAAAGTTTTGAATAAATTTCAATATAATAATTTTTTTTTAAATCTTAATTTCGGTACAACGGAAAAAGTTTGGAATTTGATTTTTTTACCAAAAAAAAAAAATAAAATAAAATTCCAAACTTTTTCTGTTGTACCGAAATTAATTTGATATCCACAGTGGCCGCTTAAATAATAACACTTGTGATTAATTAATAAATTTTCATTGAATTGGGTTAGTTTCTGGCCCATGAGAAAATTGTTTGAACCGCCAATAAAAGGTGATTATGAAAGCAGAGCGCGTATAAGAAAAAGGCAATATAATTTTTTATTGGATCACCTCGAAAGTATAATAATATAAGGGAAGGGAAGGGAAATAAATTGAAACGGTCGTCCCTGCATTTGCAGTTCATTCACACGACGACCGTGTCTCGCTAAATATAATATGGCGGTGGCCCCCGTCCCCACCACCTCAATGCCCCCTAATCCAACGCCCCTGTGATTACGCGTCATCCTCCCCCCCCACCCCCACGGTTCTACCTTTTCGTCCTTACGCCCACAAATTGCATGTATGTGCACAGGCCAATGTACAAATTTGTATGACGCGGTACAAGCACGTAAAATAACTACTTCTAATTCCAAACAGACACGTGTGTTTTGAACTTGAAAGTTACTACTTCCAGATTCTCACATGTGCTTCAGAAGCGTCCTTGAAAGTCACCCCCTGAAGCCCTATTTGATTTAGTCTCGAAACTCCCTCTTTTTTAAATACATGAGATATTTTCTGGTGCGAAAATTTATTTTTTTTTGTTTATTGATAAAATATTGATAATTACTTATTTTGAGTTGGTTTTTTACTGTTAAAAGTTTATTTGTAGTTAAAACGTTGAATTAGGGGCAAAAAAAAAGAATTTTCTTGGTTTGCCAAGTTTGAGCCAGGATTGACTTGATTCGACTTTATTGGCTGCTATTAAAAGCTTCTTGTTACAAAGTTTCCGTATATTTAAAATGTTAAATTATAGGACAAAATACGATTTTTTGGTTTGCCAAGTTAGAGCCAAGATTGACTAATTTTGACTATTGTCTACTATTGAAAGTTTTTTTATACAAAGTTTTTATATATTTAAAATGTTGAATTATAGGGACAAAATACAACTTTTCTTGTTTTGCCAATTTAGAGCCAGGATTGACTTATTTCAACTTATTGTCTACTATTAAAAGCTCCGATTTAGTTAAAACCCTTGAATTAGGGGAAAATTACGATTTTTCTTATTTTGCCAACTGAGAGCCAAGTTAAAGTGTCGAATTAGGGACAAAATACGATTTTTCCTATTTTGCCAAGATAGAGCCAGGTATTATAAATTTATTTTGTGTATTTTTTAAATTTGACGCTATCTTTTCTTTTTCCGGAAAATTTTAATGAAAAAATTATAAAAAGTGAAAGCCAGGTCAGAGCCAAGTTACCGAAATTTATTCTTTTTTAACCTTCTTTTTAAGTTTTTTCTCCTAATATTGAATTCTGTAATTTTCTTTATAACTTTTGGGAAATTTTCCTTATATTTTAAATAAATATTGAGTGCCGGGTCGCAACCGAGACTGAACCAATATTGATAACTTTGCCACTTGAAGAATTTTTTATTTATTCCTAAACTTTTATTTTTTCTCAACAGAATATACAAAAAAATATGAAAAATATTAAAGTGTTGAACTTTTGAAATTTGGTCGCCAAGTTACAGCCAGGATTGAGTCACTAAAGCCCTTTGCTAAAAAAATTAGAATAGTAATTATTTTAGCAGAGTTAATAATAAATTTATTATTTATATACTATTTCGATAAAAGGAAAAGTAATTCGTTTGGCAATCACAATTATTAGGAAAAGATGCAAAATTATTGGGCGCACTATGAATAGGACAATCAGAATTGCGCCAAGATTGATAGTTATCGAGCGATATAAATTGGTAATCAGAGTCATTATGCACATGTATATAAAGAGCACTCAATCATTTCACTAAACATCTCTCTATGAGGATGATTCTTCTGTGCGGCTAATCTTGATAAACAAAATTATATACTCATTATGTGTTCTTAATTTTCTTCCATCATTTCAGACAGAAATGAAATTTAAACCAAAAATGATAGAATTAAACTTTTTGTTTTTATTTCTTGATTTTATTTATACAGTGAAACCTGTCGGAAATGCAACTTTATTTTTTGAATTTTATTACAATAAATTTTTTTTTAATTAATATGCTTAAAAAATTGTTTGTAATATCTTTACAGTATTCTGGAACTAAATGAAAATAATTCTTGTCTGACATTTTTGAATGTAAAAACAATTTTAAGATAGAGTTGCATTCAGACAGGTTAGACTGTACAATTAAAAAATATTAATAAGAGTATAAAATAATATTTTCTTGTATCTTTATAAGAAAAATGTGTAGGAAATATAATTTTTTTTAACAGTAAAAGAAATAATTATATAGAAATATAGTTAAATAGTAATCAATCCGGGGCCCATCTAGGCTGCGGAATGGCTCATTATTTTCCAAATATGAATCAAAATTATAATTCCAATTTTATGGTTAATAAAAAAAGATATTATTTTATAAAGAAAAAATAATAAAATATTATTTTGGATAAAGAAGATATGAAATATTAATTTAGAGACTAAACGGGCTATAAACTGGCAATTTCTTTTAAAAGAAAATTTAATTTTTTTAGGTAAATTATAAAAAAAGGAAAAGACTGTACAAGTGTAAATTTTTTTCGTCTTTGAATTGCTTTTAACTTTTAGTTTCATTTGTTCTTTTTTTCTAAAAAAAAAAAAAAACCTGCAGATAATTCTAAGCAAAAGCTCTTCTATTCTCTCACGTTTATCTTCGTTAAAATAATACGTGCAGTTTTTGGACCGAATCGTGCGGCCCTTTAGTCGAAACCGGTTAAGGGTTCCTGTTCCACGAGATACTTTTTACTGATTCTCTCGTTTCTCCGGCAACAGATTGTCAAAATTTAGCGCAATGAACCGTGTCATACTGTATATCGCAATTTTATGGAAGCTATTAACGCAATATTTAGAAAAATTAACTTCCCTCCTCTGCTTTTACACTTTAAATTAGAAAAAAAAATCTCACACTTTTTTTTCTATAACAATTTAGACGCATTCTTTTCTTTTTTCCCATATTTCGCTGACATTTACGATTCACTTTCGCGCTCTTTTACTTTTTAACTGCGTTTCATAAATATAACCATCTTTTTCATTTCTATGCTAATTATTATTGGAAATACATTTTCGTTTTTTCTTCTCTTTCTTTTTTAAAGGTCAAATCTGTATATGGCTAATTATTAAATGGGGTAATGTTCGGCTCTTAGTATAATTAAATAATCCAGAAGATTATATTCTGTGAGATTCTTTTATTATTGGATTATTTATTTTTATGCTTTTGGTGATATTCGAATATAAATAATTGCGAAGGAAATTGTCTTACTTCTGATAAATAAATCTGCACATAATATTCGGAAACATAAATAACTTCATTTTATCATTTCCATAAAAACAATAATGATTAAATAATCATTATTATTTTTATAGAAATTAAGATTTTCAAAAATTTGAAATTCAATAATATAAGAATATTATTATAAAACATGATGATATCGATCACTCCGAGTCTTCGACTCGGAATGATCGCTTTCTTCATGTTTTATAATTAATTTAAATTTTCAAAAAATTTAAAAAAAGAAATTAAATTATTTACAAAAATTTTAATGAAATCCTTCGCAAGAATTCAATTATTTTTACAACTTAATACAATTTTTCACACCAATTCAATTATTTAAAACAATGTAATAAAATCCGTTGTAAGAATTCAATTATTTTTCATAAATAATAAAATTTTTCATAGAATTTCAATTATTTTTGATACAATTTTAAATGTATTTCTCGAAAATTGTAATTATTTTCAACAATTTTTTGTAAGAATTTAATTACCTACATTTTATAAATAATAAAATTCTTGGCTGTAATTCAAATATTATTAAAAACTACTATTTTAATAAAATTTCTCAAAAAAATTAAATTATTTAAGAAAATGTAATAAATTCGTTTGCAAGAATTCAATTATTTTCGTAAATAATAAAATTCTTCACAGGATTTCAAATTATTTTTAATACAATTTTAAGTAAATTCTTCGAAAAATATAATTAATTACAATAATTTTATTAAAATTCTTTGAAAAAAATAAATGAACAATTATCAATTATTTTTAATAATTTTTTAAAAAGTTCCTAGAATATTTTCAAATTCATTTGTTTACAACTCAATTTTACGAAATTTTGATTATTCAGAAATTATTCAATTAAATATTTAAAAAATAAAAAGTTGAAATAATTTCAAAAAAAAATTCTATTAAACTTCTTCAAAATCAAATTATTTTATAAAATTTTAACTAAAATTAGTTTTTAAATAAATATTTTATTCAACAATTCAATCTTTCTTAAAATTGAATTTTCATAAAGAATTTTATTAACAAATTTTTAAATAATTAAATTCTCTTGACAAATTTTAATAAAATTTTCAAAAATAATTGCATTTTTCGAGAAATTTGATGAAAATTTTTGAAAATAATTGAAATTCTTTCAAGAATTTTATTAAAATTTTTGAAAATAATTTAATTTTGGAGAAAAATATTATTTTTAAAGATAATTAAAATTTTGACAAGAATTTTTGTAAATTTTTAAACATAATAGAATTTGTGCGAAGAATTATATTAAAATTATTTTGAAAAATATTGAATATTATTACGCAACATAAGAATTTCATTAAAATTTTTGAAAATAATTTTATTCTTTAAAAAATTTAATTAAAATTGTATTAAAAATAATACTTAAATTTTAATAAATAAATTATAGCAAACGTTATTAAAATAATTAAATTTCTTTGATAAATTTTAATAAATTTTTTAAGAATTAATAACTTTTTTCCAGGAATTCCATTAAAATAATTGTATTAAAAATAATTGAAATTCAGCATTGAGTTTTATTATTTATGAAAATAATTGAATCCCTGTAAAAAATATTATTTATGAAAATAATTGAATAATATATGAAAATACTTTGTAAATAATTGAATTCCTGTGAAATATTTATTATTTATAAAAATAATGAAATGTTTACGTAGAATTTTATTAAAAATTTTTTTAAACTAATAATTGAATTCTTTTAGGAATTTTTATTAAAGTTGTAGATATTAAAAAAAAAAATCATTGAATTGAGAGATGTTTTTAAAAATAATTGAATTTCTAAGATGAATTTTACTACTTTTGAGAAGAATTTAATTTCTTGCAATTATTTAGAATTGCTTCAAAATTCAATTTGTTTTAGTGTTTTTAACTAAAATTCTTCTATAGATCCGTTATTTTTAATAATCAATTATATTAAAAGATGTAACTAATTTCAGAAGAATTTTAGTTTTAAAATTTTTTTTTAAATCTGAGTTTTTTTTTATATTTCTAATTAAATTCATTTAAAATTGAAATTTTACAAAATTTTAAATTAAAATCTTTTGAAGTTTATCTATTTATAAATAGCAACCCTGAAAAATTGGCCAATGGTTTGAAATGCAGAATTGAAAGGAAGCACCGAAATACACATTAAATATGAATTAAAAATTTCCTCACCTTTGGAGATACGAACTCGAGCCGTTTGGAGCGGACAGTTAACCCTCAAATCCACGCAGCTAGTACACGATTTAAAAATAATTTAGTTAACCTGCGGCTTTGATGAAATTTTTGTATTTTTGCATTAAATATTGTATAGAAATGGTAAAAATTAGTATATATATTGTATAGAAATGGGGAGAAATAGTATAAAAATAAAAAAAGGGAGCTTAGATCGAAGATTTATAGCAAGCGCAAACAAAACTAAGATAAATTGTTGATTAAGATCGTGTGAAGAATCATAAAGGGAAACGGTTGGTATAAGATAAAAAGACATAATTGTTTAATTGGTGTATTAAATTTGTTTCTGCCCCCCTCCCCTCTCACCCTTATGAGTAGTAGGGATTACATCGATTTATATGAGGTGTGCGCAAATGTCGTAAATGTATATATATATAAAACATATAAACGTTAGTTTTCTCTGGGCACATAATCCAACTGATGTCTAATCGGTCAATTGGAAACGGGGCCCTTATCCCTTTGGGCCACGGGGAGACTCTGCAGAGGCCATTAAACTGTCTGCGAACGAAGAGGCCGGGGGGGATTTTTACAACGCCCAGGCCTACCTACTCCCCCTTTTTATACTCTTATTCTTTTTGCTCCTCTTCTTGTTTCTTTCTTGTAGGATCCTCCTTTTTTCTTTCCTCAGATCGCTCGACGACATTGGCGTCAAGTAAAGGGGACCCCAAACCCAAAACCCTATTATATTTCACTGCCAATGTCCCATCTAACAAATCTCTATAACTAAAAAAAAGAGTTTTATTTATTTTTATTTCTTTATACAAATCGGTGGCTTTTTTTGTATTATCAACCGGATTTAGTGATTTAATGAAGAAAATAAAAAAAAAAAAAAAACAATGTTCATTAACACTGAAACACTGCGGGATAAATAACATATTGTGATCAATTTACTTTATACCGAAAATCTCTTATGACAATGAACCATTGTTCGAGAGAGCTTTTACTTTACATCGTCACGATTGTTAAGTACGAACGTTCCAAACCTGACATTAATAATTTATGATGATATGCTCAATGTCATATGGTCTTTTTTTTCTTCATTAATAAAACGAAAGTATTTTAATAAATTTTTTTCCCGTTCAGTCGTGATTTACTGTTAGCTCTGCTTTAATGCTGGAATTTATTTATTATTTATTTAAACAAAGTTCCCTTTTTTGATATAATTTATAAATTTTTTAATCTTTTCTCTTCGACTGGAACAATAAATATATTACGTATTTTATTTATTATTTATTTTATATATTTCTCTATTATTTCTTTACTATTTATTTATCATTTATTTATTATTTTTTTGTTTATTTATTATTTCTTTTCTCTTTATTTATTTTTTATTTATTACTGTTTTTTCTTATTTTTACAATTTATTTATTATTATTTTTCGTTTATTATTATTTATTTACCATTTATTCATTATTCAAAGACAAAACAGTATTTTTCACTTACAGGTTTTTTTTACTTTGGAAAAATAAATTTTTGCTCCTCGCGCAGAGGGATCGAACCCTGGACGGTTTAGACACAAACGCACGTAAATTACCACGCAGCTACAAGTGGCTTTTGCTCCAAATGTTATATTACTATTATTTCATTATTAGAATAAGTAAAACTGAAAATAAAAAAAGCAAAAATATAAATAATAGCGATAGTAAATATTTAGTGACAATTAGAATGAGTAAAAATGTAAATAGCGATAATAAATGTTTAGTGACAATTAAATTGAGTAAAAATAAAAATAATAGCGATAATAAATGTTTAGTGACAATTGGAATGAGTAAAAATAAAAATAATTGAGATAATAAATGTTTAGTGACAATTTCTAACAAGAATTTCTTTTTAGATGCGGCAAAAGGGGAAAATGAGGAAAAAAAAGAGAGAGAGAGGGAGAGAAAGCGGTGCGAAGAACGAGAGGAGGATATTCGAGGACTAGAAGGAAAATCGGCAATTAACGAATGCAAATTTGGTTCAGCTACTTGATGACACTAACCCGTAGATCCGAACTTGTGGGCTTTTTTATATGCATACCGCAAGCTCCTATCTACCGGTACATGTAGTCAGGCCGGCGTTAAGTTTTCGACAAAATCATCGAAATGTTTCGCGACAACTTTCTGCTTCCTTCCGGTATCAACAGTAATACACAAACACACTCGTCAAGAATAAATCAGAACACAAATTTAATGTTGTATTCAGTCAGTCGCTTCTTATTCTTTTGAACATCTTTTTTTTATTGCTATTATTATTGTTTATTAATTAATTAATTAATTAATATTAAGATTGTTATTTATTATTATTAGTTATTAATTAATTAATTATTAATCAACTGTTATTATAATTTCTTCTTTTGAACATTTTTTATTACTATTATTATTAATCAATTAATTAATATTAGGATTGTTATTATTTATTACTATTATTATTAGTTATTAATTAATTAATTAATTAATTATTAATCAATTATTTTTATAATTTCATACCATTGTTTTTTTATAGTTTTAATCAATTTTTCAATTATTATTAATGTTATTATTGTCAATAATTAATATTATTATTGTTATTACCACAATAGTTACAAATATTTGTTATAATTCTTATTATTTGTTCTGAGAAATAATTGTCTTTTTAAAGAGAAGAAAAATTAATTTTTTTTTAATTGTTTTTATATAACGATTTTATAAATTCTTTCTCAAACTTCAAAATAACTTGATCTTTAAATTCCAGAGAGAGAAGTCTCCATCAAATATTTATCAACTGAAGTTATTTTCTGCGCTACTGTATATATATAGAGAGTGGTAAAAAAAAGTGTTTTTTTAATCTCCTGTTACGACGAAGAAGAAAAGATTGTTATTTATATTTTTTAAACTTACAATTTATATTTTTTTTCTTTAGAATTAATTAATTCATTTAAAAAAAAACTAAGTGAACGTTAAATAATTTTTTAACGTTATATTATATTTTCAAATTTTATTCAATTCTAAATAAATAAATAAATAAATAAATAATAAGAAGTAATAAATAATAATAACAATAATAATTATTATTATAAACAGTAAATAGTCCCTAGGTAAAAACTGAAAAAATAGCAATAAGTAATAATAATCGATAATAATAAACAATAATAATTAAATAGAAAAATAATAATTTTTGCTATTACTTTTATTATTATTATTTTATATATTATTATAGGTATTATTAATATTCTATAAATAGTAATAAATAATAATAGTAATAAATTAAGAGAAATGAAAATGAATCGAAAAATTGAGATTAAAAAAATATTTTTCAAAAGTCCACGTTGCCTGCGTGCGTATAATAAATGACGACAACGCTGATACCTGAATTTGCGATTTTAAATCATTTTTGCTAGAGTATTTTATAAAATTTCTGAGTGTTTGTATTTTTTTTTTTTTTTTGTTTCCTTTGTTGACGCTGCAAAAGTCGTTATGACTTCCGTCTTAATAATCGTTGTCTACTGCTTTTTTGTTGTGTATTAAATTACCTTCAGCATGTTTCAAATACATATATCTTTTAGGTTTTATCAAAATTTAATGGTATGTGAATTTAACATTGTCAGCGAATTAAAAAAAATCTACGAATTTCGTCTCTAGAAAAAGAGTAATTAGAATTTTTTATTTAAAACCATTATCGGATTTTTTAATCATTCAAAATGAAATTTACACTTTTTGTAAATTATTCTGTATACTTTTGTTCTATTTCGTATTTTTTAACTATTTTGTATTTTCGAACTATTTTGTACTTTTGTTCTATTTTGTATTTTTGTACTATTTTCTACGTTTTTTTTAATTTATATTTTTGTACTATTTTCTCACAATTTTTCTGCGGATATCAAATTAAGACAAAAAAAAAAGAATTGAAAGTGTCGCGAAGCAATATTTTCGATTCGTTTTTTGTCTCAATTTGATATCCGCAGAAAAATTATTCTACTTTTGTTCTATTTTGTATTTTTGTAATATTTTGAACAACGTATTTTAGAACCTAAGGCAACGAATTATGCGATAGACAAGAATATTAATTTTTATCAAAATTTTAAAATATATACAATAGAAAAAAAGTGAATGGAAATGAAGAAAGAAAAAAAAATTTGTTTTGAAGAGAAGCTTAAAAGAATCTAGCGGCGATGCCTGGGTGAGGTAGTAGGTTGTATAGTAGGGAATGCAAATTCGCAAATAAGAAGTCCACTGTACAACTTGCTAACTTTCCCGGTCGTCGGCGCCTCGGCGTTGGACAATTGAACTCTGATCAACATGCATCTCTATTGCGAGACTTGACAAAAAAAAAGGTGTAAAAGAAAAAAAGCGTTTTGTCTTGGGAGACAAAAAAAAATGAACTCGAAAAAAAAGAAAGAAAGTAGCGTCATATTTATTGAGACATTTCGTATATTATTGATCAACTCTGAACTTCTTTTTTCTATATAGTCGATCTCAGAAGTTCTTTATCATCAAACTGATAATCAATGTTTGACTTATTAAAAAAAGAAAAAGACGGCGCAATCGTATCTGTTTCACTGGCGTTTATTTTTAATTTACTTTTTGTAATTATTGATTCTCTCAAATTGTATTGTTACTTTCGCTTTGTGCGTTGAAAATTTATTTTTAACCAAATTGGAAAATTTATTTGGTTTAGATTTTATTTTTAGCCTAATAAATTTTTCTATTTGGTTCAAAATTTATTTTTAGCCAAAAAAATTAATTTACTTGGTTGAAAATTTATTTTTAGCCAAATTTTGGTTGAAAATTTCTTTTTGACCCAGTAAAGAAATTTATTTGGTTCAAAACTTATTTTTGGCCAAATAACACAATTTATTTGGTTCAGAATTTATTTTTAGCCAAAGAAAACAATTTATTTGGTTTTAAATTGATTTTTAGCCAAATAAAGAATTTTAATTTAGATCAAAATTTATTTTTAGACAAATAAGAAATTTATTTGGTTCGGAATTTATTTTTAGCCAAATAAAGAAATTTTATTTGGTTCGAAATTCATTTTTAGCCTAATAAAACAATTTCTTTCGTTGAAAATTTATTTTTAGCCAAATAAAGAAATTTATTTGGTTCAGAATTTATTTTTAGCCAAAATAAATTATTTTATTTGGTTCAAAATTTATTTTTGGCTCAATAAATAAATTTGTTTGGTTCAAAATTTATTTTTATCCAAATAAAGAAAAATTACTTGGTTCGAAAATTATTTTTAGTCAAATAAAGAAATTTATTTGGTTCAGAATTTATTTTTAGCCAAGTAAAGCAATTTATTTGGTTCTAAATTTATTTTTAGCTAAATAAAGAAATTTTTATTATATTCGTAATTGAAAGCAATTGAACTTTAATTAATTGAATTGTGAATTTCAAAAAGGGCTCAACTCTGAAAAGCGACATTTTGACAACAATTTTGTTACCTAAAAATAACTCTTCCGATTTTTAGAGTTGAGTCTTCGTTTCCTTTTCGAAAATTCCGATTCAATTGAATTTAAAATTTCCAAATATTGTAGAATTTAAAATTGTGTTAGTCGTACAAAGAAAAATTTAGAAAAATTCAGCGACATAAATTTATTGTGAAAGAAAAAAGTCTACGAGTGTCAAGGAATATTTTCCTAAAATAATTTCTCTTTTACGTTATTTTTTGTTATTTATTACTATTATTTAACTTGGAAATAGAATATATATTTTTTTATCTATTCAATCTATTCAGAGAATGGGAATTTACTCGACTGTGAGGTAAAATGAAAATGAAATGAGAGAGCGTAACACACACACATATATATATAAATTTGCAAAGTACGAGAGAGTGAGAGAGAGAAAGAGAGAGATACACAGAGAGCGGAAAGGTGTGCTGTGTGGAGAATGTAAAAGGGAAATTGAGTAAAAGTGGCGGAAGTGCTGAGCAGAGAGAAAAGGGCAATATGGCAGGCGGGCAAAATACAAAGCCTGCCGCGTCGCCGGTTCCCTGAGACCCTAACTTGTGACGTCGCGTCTGATATCTCACAGGCTAGATTCTCTGGTATTGGCGATGAGAAGCTGTCTTTTGTCAATCAAAAGTCAGACCTTAAACATCAGACTGAGAAAAAAAGAGAAAAAAGAAAGAAAACGTTATCGAGCCCTAGACAAAATGTTATCTCAGTTCCCTTCCCTCCATATGTACCTGAAAGGGATTTATTTCCACACCCCCACTTACTTATTGTGTACCTATTACTTTAGAGATAAGAATTTAATTACGCTCCTCTCTAAACTATATTACTTTCAATTTCCATCTCTTGGCAAATTGGAATTTTCGAAATTTTCAATTGTCCCTTTTTTAATTTATAAGGCGAACTAATTTTATTTATTTTTCCTACACTAGAGAAAAATTTATTTCATTCAAATAACCGATTGTCTATTTGGCAAATAAATATTTACTTGAATCAAATAATTTCTTTTTTAATTAAATTTTATTTGGAGTAAATTCTATTTGAATAATTTTTATTTTCAAAAAATTGAAATTTGAACAATTTTTATTTCGAATGAATTGTTATTTGTACAATTTTTATTTGGAATAAATTGTAATTTGAACTATTTTTATTTAAATCAAATTTGAAAATATTTGAAACAATAATTTAATTATTCGAAGAAAATATAAATAAAATGCCATTTAATTAACTAAAATAAAAATTATTTGACACAAATATTTATCTGCGATAATAAATAAATAATCGATTATTTAAAGAAAAAGAAATTTTTTCAGTGCATACTTCGCATATTTGGCACAATAAAATTTTTAAGTCTGTAATTTCGTCTCCGATCTGTCACGTTTGTACCATACGTTACTGTTACTATAATTATCTGAATTGCTGCGTTTTAAACGTTCCGTATAAAATTATCTCCTATCTGGCAAATTTATAGTGACTTTGCTTGTAAACGAAATTCGATTTTTTCGTCGCACTTTCAATTTGTCTATGCGGAAGAAAGTTATTTTTAATTTTCCTTCGTTACATTGAATAGTAAATATTTATTCTTCCTAAAGAATCAATATTTTTTCCTCTTCGGTTATAAAATTATTAAATTGTATGTAAATTGTATGTAAATAAAAAAATAATGCAGATAATGACTTTTTTGATAATTATTATATGTAAATTTCTTCTTAAAATATAAGACACTCTGACTAAAAATATACTTGACATAATTAATAATATTTAATAAACATTGAAAAAAAGAACAGAAAAATTGTTGAAAGGCAAAAGAGTATTTTTTTATTTTTTAAATTTTATTATTGAAATCATTGTAACATTATTAAAATTTTGTAACCTTTACAGATTTGCTTAATAAAAAATTTTCCCTTCAATGATTGTATTTTATTTTTTATAAAAATACAGAGATGTATAGTATTTATTTTTTTTCAATAACAACTACTGTAAACTTTTTTATTATCCCGTTTAAAAAATTCGTAGAAATATAAGTTTTAGTATATATATATATGTATATATATGTATCATTTTTACATATAATGAAATTTTCATTTCTATCTTTATTTCTTTTTTTTAATAATTTTCATAAAAAAAAATTCATTTTAATTCTTTTTTATGAGTTTCGGATCTCCTTTATTATCGGGATCTCTATTTGTTAATTATAAATGTAGGCTTTTTTTGTAGTCCTTGCAATTTTTTTAAAGTCTAATGTATAAAAAAAATATAAGGACTTTTTCGCAATTTTTATACAACTATAAAATACGTAGTTTTTAAAAGCATAGTTTTTTGAAATAAAACATATTTAATATTAACGAGTATAACTAATACGGAAAAAATTAAAATATTTACAAAAAAACAAATGGAAAATGTTTGTTTTTAGGCAATTTTAAAATTGAAAATTATCGTTATAATACCTTCCGGCGCCCTCGGTGACGAGACGACTTAAATCTTCGGCTGAATAGCCGAGTAGGTCTTTTAAGTCACAGACAAATTTATATACAAATCGTTTACCGTGTACCTTTGAAATCATATCGCCATCGTAATAATAACGAAGTGCTCTGCTCAATTTTTCGTAATTCATTGTTGGCTTATTCTTTCTCTTTCCCCAAAGTTGTGCAACAATTTCAGGTTGACTAAGTTTAAATTCACCTTCGGTTCCAACCCAATGTATCACACCAACATGTTCACGATCAGTCAGTAATTCCAATAGAAATTGCCACAATTGTATTTGACCACTATTAACACTTCGACTCGAACTTGCCAATGTAATTGGCGATTCTGCATTATTTGCTATTGGCATATTATAGACACGCGACACTTGATTATGGAAATTTCTCGATTTCACTTGTTTTTGCGCTTTTACTTTTGGTATTACTTCCAAATTCACTTCGGGCGATGATGGTGGATCATTTTGAACGACAGCTGTAGAAAAAAGGAGAAATTGTTAATATAAATTCGAATAATCTAAATTTCCTTCCTTTCTAAATAGGAAAAAAAATATTGTAGTACGAAAAATGAATAATTACCGACAAATTTGCATTTTCTTAATAACTCTAAATGTGTCCAGAAAACCTCTCCTGGATCGGTTGGTACTTTTGTTTTGAATTCGTCATGAGTAAGATTGCAAAGTTGTGCGCCGCTTATATTCCAATCAGCCAATTTTAAAGAAGGTAAATTAAATTGTCTCACTGCCCATTGGAGCCAGTGTTTCACTTGTGTTTGTGTCCAATCTCTTGGATCCGAGGGAATTTTCAATCTCTCCTGCAAATATAAATTTTAATTTTAAAAAATTGAAATTAATGTAATTGATATTAAAAAACGAAAAATTAAATTGTAATTTCTTACCTGCTCTTTTTTGTACTGATGATCGATGGTCCACTTAATGACATTACTCTTCATGTCTGATACTGGTGTAGTGGAAGCTGTAAAATTTAAATTAAGTCATAATATCGAAAATTACTTTTTAAAAAAAAAGAAAATAGTTTTCTTCTTTCGAAAAAAATATACGTACGACTGTGATCGACTAATTCCACATAATCGTCGGCTGGTTTCAAAACATCGACGATATTAATACGTCTCTGTGCAAATCTAATTTGAACATTTACTTGCACCAAACCCTCTCCTTGGACGCACTGATCCACCAAATTTTTGTGACACTCCAACTAGATTAAAAAATTAATTTCAATTTTTCTCGAAATTAATCTAATTTAAATCTAAATTTGAATTCAGTTATTTTCTACAATTAGAAAATATTCTACAATAACAATTCACAAAAAGTTATGTAACATTATTTTTACAAAAATGATTCAGTGCAGAAATTAAAGAATCATCAACATTGGTTGAAAATTTGAAACAAAAGTGACGAATTCAAAAATAATTACCATTTGAGTGTCCTGCAACCAGAAGGAAAAGTCATTTAAATCCTCCCCAAGTCTCTCCTCCAGGAGACTCCTTAGCCTCGATAATGGTTCCCTTATGTCCATATGCTGCATTAAAATACCATCAGTTCCCTCATCGCCATTTGTCGTTCCCTCTAAAGTAAAACTCGGTTCCACCTCTAAATCCGAACTTTCTTGCTGTAATTGTGCCATTATATCATCGTCTTGTGATAACATTGCTTCAGGTTCCATTTTGATCCGTTTAATCATCGCATAATCCGAGTCATCGTCCATATCGAAACTGGAAATACATTCTTTTTCAAAAATAAAAGAGAAATCACTAAGCCCTTATAAAAATTCTTTTCTTCAAAATAAGAATTTCGTGTGTAAAGAACACAAACAAATAACAAGCAATCGACGTTAAAAAATACAAGTTTTAATCCCGTCAAAATAAATAAAAGAAGAATAATAATGTTTACAGATTTCGATGAAGAAGTCAAATTTGTTGTAATTAATGAAACAATCGAACAGAGTAAAATTTGTACAAATATAGGAACATTAATTATTAATTAACAAAATTAAAATTTGAGGTTAAACTGAAAATAGAACACATGCTCGTTGGGAATTTTCTTTACCTCGGCGCTGTAAATTTACGTGACGCCACGCGATCCATGAAATTTCTCTTTTATACTGATAATAACATATGTATAGTTAATAAATTGATGACAAATTTTGCTTTATTTAAGGATAATATCACAATTTTTGATAAAGCACTGACAATAGAATTTTCACAATAAAATTGGAGTAAGGGACTAATGCGCATGATCTAATTCACTGCGCCATCTGGTGGTAGGTCCAATTTTTAAATACCGTTACGTGGCTTTACGTAAATTACGCCATTACGCGAAATGACATTTGACAATCTAACCTAACCTTCAAATTTGCAAATTTTGCAGTTTTCAGAGCAGGAAAAGTGTCATTTTTAAATTTATTTGAAATAGATTTTCCATTAGAAATTTATTAATTAAAAGCAGTTTAACTAATAATTTTGATTGTTCATATTAGAAATAAGTAATATTTTTTCGTATATAATTTAAAAAGGCAGTTTATAGCAGTTTGTTTATTTTGTGTTTACAAACATAACCTCAAAATGTCCTTTTAAAGATTCTTCAGATTCTTTTATATAAACAAATAATCACCAAATTATGTATCATGCGTCCACAAAAATTTATATTACCATGTGGTGTGGAAAGGTACTTTTAATTATTTATTAAGAGTAACATTAACGAATATTTAGAAAATATATTTAACTATAAGTTTAAATTTTCCAGCAATTTCTTGTATTAAAATTTTCAAATTGATAACACAAGGTTTTAATGCTAATTTTTATTTTAGTTTCGCAAATCCGGACAAAAAGGTAATGATAGTCTCTGTCTTTGGAAAGTCTCAGTATCGTGCAAAAGGATGCAAGACCGGCATGTTGAGTTCTGTTCTCCAGGTGGACCTTTTGGATGAACCAACTGTTGATGAATCTTTATTGGTAAAATATTCTTATTTAAAATAGAAGAAATTATTAAAAATCAAAGTTATTGAGAAGAATCTTTTCTTAACATTTCTTTTTTAACAATTTATTTTCCAGTGTGAAATAGAAGGTTATCACGACGCGAAAGAAAAAACTATTTATTTACATCTCAAAGGATTTTTAGATACGACTACATTAATTCAAGAGTATGATAAATTTATAGAGAAACAGGAACGTAAAGATTTTCTAAGTGCTTGGGCACATATGAGAGATAAATACGCCAGGGGTTTACTGGTGCTGTTTCATATATCTCACGTTCTTGTTCTAAGTCATCCCACACCCATTTTCGACACTAGTTACATTCATTTATTTAGGGCACTAGACATAATCAGGTGAGAGAAGTTTATAATTTGATAATAAATTTAATAATTTATTAATAATTCTATTTAATATATTGAAAATATCAAAAATATATTCCTAATCTTGACACTAGACAAAAGACATCAGTACCATTGTCAGATGTCTTAAATTCCATTCCTGGTTTATCGAAAGAATGGATATCGAACGTAAGGCCTTGTTCGCCAAGAGTTCTTTTTTATTTTGAGACATGTCCAAGTGCTTTTCGTGATCCGGACAGTGGAGCTAATATCAAAGAAATGGAGCATTCATTGGAGGATCAAATTTATTCAATTTTGAGAAAAAATCGCATTGTCACGAATAACAGGTAATTAATCATTTTTATTTTATAGATCTCTTTAGATTTTATAGATTAATGTACCAATTTCTAAAATTAATATGTAAATTGAAATTTTTTCAGTTCGAATTCATTGTTCGCTATACCGGCAAATCAGGAATTTGTATTTATTCATACAGGACCAACCGAATCTCGCGATATTTTGGGTTACATGGCCAAGAAGCTTATTCAGAGTTGTAAAGTAAGTTCAGGAGGCACCACCTCTAGGAGTCTTGCTAGCCTTGACTCAAATTTGATCAACATCGAGTCCGATTCTGGTAAATTACTATTTTAATAATTTAATGAATAAAATTACAAAATATTGAAGGTAATTTTAATTAATTTTTAAAAACCATTTTTCTAGAGTCTCACACATTTAGTCAGTTTTTAAAGCAACACATTAGTCTCGCATTTGCCAAAGGTTTCGACGATAATGTTGGACGACACTCGGCTCCCGCTCATTTTGAGGTAAATATTTGTTCAATTTTGCTACAATAACAACAACAAGAATAATTACAACAATTGTTTCATTAATTCGTTTTTCTCTTTTTTTAAACTTTTATCTGTTATAAAATTTTATCTCTATTTATTCTTTTTATTATTATTATTTTGTCTGTTACAGATTCCGACTATTCGCACATTTTTCGAAATAACGAATAAAGTCCACGATTTCTTCGTGCTAGGCACAAGCAAAGAATTGACACTCTTGTATAATTTACTAGATACCGATGTGAAGTTCAGCAAAAGCAGGTGCAATAAAGTCTTACCGAGAGCTTTGCAAACATATCAGGAAAATCTTCCCCAACATTACACCAGGTAAATAGCTCAATTGGTTACAAAAATTAAAAATATATTTAATATGATTTCAATTTCTTTTTTAATAATATTTTTTTATAGAGCCTATCACGAAACGAAACTGGCACACGCGATAGCTGTTTTTGAAATGCACGCCCGAGGTCCTTTATTCGAGGAATTTAGTGAACAATTGCAAGAGGAGTGCGAGAAATACTGGAAAGCTGGTCGACAAATGTGTGAAGTTCTATCGCTAACGGGTAATCCTTGTACAAATCCAATTCACAAAGGGGGTAGTGAAGGCGCAGGTGGTGGTGAATTGGCCGAATCTCGAGATGATAGGTGAATAGATATAAAATCTATTTAATCAAACTTATAAATATATATGATTATTTTTATTTATTTTTATTTTTTCTTTAACAAACTTTATTACTTAACAGCGAATTGCCGATAATGAAACACTGCACCGGAGTTCGGTACGTCTGCGCTTGTAATTGTGGCCGATGTCAAGGTTCAAGAGAAGATCCTTTTAATTTGCGACAAGCCAATTACGATTTCTTCCAAATGTTGACCAAACAATGTGGATGCTCACAACTCGAAAGCATCCAATTTCCTGTTTTTCAACCCAGTACACATAATTTCAGGTAATTAGTAATCAAATTATTATAGATAACAGTTTCAATAATTAACCAAAAAAGAATTTGAAATTAGTTTCTTAAATTCTTCAGTTTCTTCTAATTTTAAATTTTACGTAAGAGTATTAAATATAAATATTTTTGTGTTTTATTTTCACTTTTTAACTTGGAGGATTAATAATGTTCTTGATATTTTAAATAAATTGTTGTAAATAAATATAAATTGTGGAATTAATTTGATGTTTCTTTTCTAACAGAGCGGCGCAGTTATTTTCAGCAGCAAACAGAAAAGATTCCATATCTCGTGCCGAATTATCCACTCCTCAGGGTCAGACTCAAGTTTGCAGTCTTGGAGTGGAAACACTGAATGGTAATGTCAAGATATTCAGGAAGAGTAAATTTATCGTTCAAAGAACTATTTTTTTCTGTTTAATTTATTGAATTTATTGAATAATTTATTGAAATTTAGATAATATCACCGCATATGGAAGTGGAGGCCAATCACCACCGACGAGTGATCCTATTAACGAAGAAGCACAAAGACTCAGCAGTAAGACAAGTTTAACTCCAAGCGAGAGTCACAAAGTCGTTATCGAGGTGTCAGATGATTCTGAAAACGCAAAAGGTATCAAAAAGTACAGAAAATTTATAAATACTTTTACTTTATATTTTACAACTTTAATTGTATTAATTATGTTAATTATATTAATTATATTAGTTATATTAATTGTATTAATTATATCAATTTTATCAATTTGCAGAAAAATCGCTGGTAAGGCAACCGTCGACAACGGAGTATTTACCCGGAATGCTACACACCGAATCACCAGCTGGACTTTTACCTCAATTTTCCAGTTGGTCCCTCGTGTGTCTTGGCCCCAGTAGTCTTTATTCACATAATTTGGGATTACAACATCAGGCGGGAATTTTGTCAAATTCAGCGTTTCTCCTGCCCTGGGATGTCACTGTCAGGTAGGGAATTGAAATTACTCCTTTTTCATAAATAAATAAAATAAATTCATCTAATAATTCTGAAAACTTTGCAATTTCAAGGCTAGAGCATCAAAAGGATAAGGGATCACTCTGGCCAATGGTGAACGATCACGGACAGCACGGCTACTGTCCGCGAGGAAAGAATTTCCAAAATTTGAATACAATACGAGGCCGCAAATCGAAGGGGGGAAAGGAATTTGTGGTGAAAATTTTTGTTGGAGTTGAATATGAGTGTCCGAGGGGGCATAGATTCATGGCCTCGGCGCCTGATAAGGTTCTAAAAGCCACTGGAAATGGAATCGTCAAGGACAGTGGGAATAAAGTTACCTCGAGCACTGCGGACATGCCGCTTTATTTTCCATGTCCTTGCAGGTAAATAATTCTCTTTCTTTATTTTGTATTATTTTTCTTTACTCAATAGTTTAGAAATAATTTCATGAAATTTTAGAATGGTGAAACCTTTGATCGCTCAACTCATGAGGATTCACGTTGTGACACCAAAGGCACCTGTGCATGTTACCTTGAATCCAAGAGTTCAACCAGGTCCTTCGCCATGTCCTATTTTTGTCACCGGATGCGAGGAACCAATAAAACTCTCTCAAAGTGCTTACTGGGTCTTGAGATTGCCGTATCCTTTTGCAATATTTTAACTCACGTATTAATTATTATTAATATATTATTATTTTTATTTTATACATTTATATTGGAATAATTATTACTAAATTAGGATAAATTCGTTTTAAAGATGTGTAGCTTAAGTTACAGATTAAAAGAGTATTTTTTCTTTAACTTTCAATTCAGTTACGTTTACATGGGAGAAAATGGACCTTATTTAGCACCAGAGGAACCTGTACCAATAAGTCACGGAAGATTGCTGGCAGGAATGTATGGAATCAGTGAAGTCGTTGTAGAAAAAAAATAGAAAAGTAAATTTTTTCTAAACTTCTTACCAAACAATCACGAACTGTATTTAATTTTGTAAATACAAATTAACTATGTAATATAGAAAACAAACATTTCGAGAAAAAATCTTTTGCCTCATAAAAAGTTTATATTAAGTTAATTTTTTATTTATGTTGAACTATTTTTATTTTCATAAAATAATAGCAAAACTAATTTTTTAAACAATTTAGTATTTTTAAAATTGATTTCCTAACTAACTAATAATTCGATTTTTAATTTGATAAATAGAAATTTAACTGTAAATCCGGAAAATTTACTAAAAAAGTATTTTTTTGGAAAAGCATTTTTTTTAAATTGTAAATTTTACAAAAAAGAAATATAATACGACTTTATATATTTTAAATTTACATAAACGTAGTATTTTATTATTTATGTTTTATTTTGTTATTTTAACTAAATTTATTTGATTTATTTTAAGATTTTAATCATTTTAATTGTTTTAATTCTTTAATTTGATAAATTTAATTTTTCAGATATTCGATTACAATTTTGAGGTTATGTTGGTCACGTGATCAACAGTATCAAATCAGAGACGGCTATTTTAAATTTGCAGTCGCCCATTGGTCGGTCTAAATTTTGCAGGTGTTAGTGCGCACATGAATGACATGAATAGAATGACCGTTGAACAAAACATAAACATACTTGTCATCCTCGCAGATTTATTTATTAAATTCACTTATTATCTCTAAGTTTAAACGAATTTTTGGCATCATATCAATTTTTGGTAAGTCTCTTTTTATAATACGACATTAATTTCGATGTAAATAGTTGTATAAACTTGACCTTGTGTTGAATTGTCCGAATCTATTTAGTCTGCGATTGTAAACAAATTTTTGCACTTGTCTTTTCTCGTAACAGTGATGCTTTTATAAAAAATTAATTACCATTGTTATTCAATTTTCGTCTACGTCTAGTTTTTTTCTCAGTAAGTGTCAGTAAGTGTCATCAGTTGTTTTGTTTATGACAAACGAGTATTTGTTTATAACCTCTTAATTTCGTGTACTTGCGAACAATTATTTTGCAATAAATAATATAAATAATACATAAATAAAATAATAATAAATAATTAACTTGCAGATGCTTCGAAGAAAATGTATTTTATGAAAATGTATTATCCAATAATCTTGACGATATTTTTGACACTTTCGACGTTTCGTGTGGAATCGGCTATTCTCAGTTGGCTGTGGGACAGAGGACAGAAGGAGTCAACTCTTTTGGTTTCAGATGGTGTTCCTTTAATTTCCATTCCTTATGAATCAATGACTGACGATGAAAAATTTCTCCAGGAAGCCGCTAAATTCACCGAGATGCAAGTGTCGTCACCGCTCGAAACTTGCTATCACAAAGTTATTTTGAAAATCAGATCCTCTTGCAATGAAATGTCAGAAGAAGATTTGGCGAAATTAAGTGTTAATTTACTTAATTGTCAGTCTTTAGTTGAAGGCAGGAAAATTTATCCTTGTACTCAAGACATGGTATGAAGCAATTTATTATTTTTAATTTAAATTTTAATTCTCTTAATTCGTTAATTAAATTAAAACTTGTAAAAAATTTACAATCTATTTTCAGAAAGTAAAAAATAATTTAATAATAAAATTATTACCAAAAATAAAATTTCAGCAAAATTATAAAATAAGGAAATATTTGAATATATATTCATTTTATTTTTTTTCTTTTTAATATCAAACATAATAGAAAATTAGGATAAATTATATTAAAATCCGAAAATTTGATTTATTGTCAGTAAAAATATTTGAAAGAATAAAAATTTGTGATAAAAAAAATATTAGAAACATGACACAAATACGTTAATACTTCTACTACTACACCACTACTGTTACAAAAACTTCGCTGCAGGTTTAGACTTGTTTACTTCCCCCCTCTTTTTAGCTTCATTCCCTTTTTTATCCCTTTTCGAATATACAACAACATTCAGTCTTGTGTGACATTGGAATTAATTTACTTCCATCAAACACAAAAGTAACGCTATTAAATACTATATAATTATTATTTAGTAATTATTTTTAAAAAATATTATTTTATAGAAAACGATAATATTTTTCAAAAAAAGTTATTAACATTTTCATTTTTTAGTCATTGAAACAATGCACAACGGAGATGGACGCCGATATGTGGAACGCTTACCATCTCATGAGTAATAGAGCTCGAGCAGTTTGTTATTCCGCGAGAAATTTACAATTTCGTGCTTTAACTGAATTAACTGTTAATAAATTAGTGCAAACAACACATTCGCAAATCAAGGTTCTGGAGAATTTACAGGTACATTGAAATTTAATTTATGTTTTGTATTGTTATTTTATGTTTGAGGAGAATTTTCTTCGAAGGAAAATAAAACTTTAATTTGAGTGATATATTTAATTTTAAGCAACATTTAACATTAAGTTATTGTAAATAATTAAAGATTATAAACTTTACGAATTAGGAAAATCAAGAGAAACTGGAAAAAGAAACAGTTGACGCATTATCATTGATTGAAAAGGGAAATAAAAAATTGCTCGAGCAACACAATCTCGTCGCTTCAAATCTTCGGGAATTAACGATGGAAAAGGCGTTAATCCGTCTGGGACATTCGAAACTCATTACGATGACTGAGGATATTAAAGAGAAATTAGGTTAGATTTAAAAAATTGATATGAAAAGAAATAAGAAAAGAAAAAAATGGAAAAAAATTGCAAAGAAAGTATGGTTTAAAATTTTTAATCTTTTAAAATAAGAAAAGAGAGTATTTTTAATAAGCTTTTATTTTAATAAGAAAAAAATGTTAATTTTTCAGTGAAAGCAAATGACGAAATGGTACGACAAGAATCTGATCGTAAAATAAATCATCAGGAAGTGATGAACGATTTGTTGGCGATACAAGAACTTTGGGAGAAACTCGAGAACAGTACGAATAATATTTTAAAACAAAACCAAGATGCTGCCGATCAATATTTACGGACTTTGGAACAACTCGAGCAGATTAATAAGACTGTTAATTTTGTTTGGAATCTGCACAAGCATGTCGACGAGAAACTGGGGTGGATTACTGATTATATTAGCAGTACAGGTAATTTACATAATATGTATTTTAACATATTTATTACTTTTTTCTTACTCATTTTTCTATTTTTATTCATTTTTCGATTTTTTAATTATTTTCGTATTTGTATTGTTTTCGTATTTTTATTAATTTCGTATTTTTATTTCATAATTATCTAACAAATAGTTTAAGTATTAATTTTAAATAAAGCGAAAATATTCTTTTAAGGTTTACAAATGCAAAAAGTTTACCGCACATGTTTGCATGTAATTTACATATTGACTGCCATGATTGTTGCCGGATTTTTGCAAGCACCGTTTTTAACGAGAGTGACGATATTGGGAATTATTCCCTTAAATTTGACAGCGTACTTAAAACACGGGATGGAAGCGTCTCTAGATTTCTTCTCAATTACAGCTCTTATTATTCTAATAACAATAAGTAAGTTTTTATTATTTTTGTGAAAATTTTTTTATAAAGATATTTTTGCAAAATTAACATTTAATTTGATACTTTCTATGCTTTCTATTTTTAGTGCACTATGTGATGAGTACCATTCAGTATCTTTGTGGTCCAAGAAAGACAGAATCGAAAAATCTTCAGCAAAACGAAAAGAGCGAAAAGGATTCTACAAACTTGAAAAATCAGAATAAAGAGAATGGCGTTTCTCACGATTGTTCGAAAAATGTTGATAGTACTACAAAAGGACCATTATACAGTGAAATTTACAATACAATCTCTTCGAAATTTTATTTATTATTCAATAGAATTCACTATATTATTGACGTGATTACAAGTAAGAATTATTATTTTTACGTAACTTTTATGTTCCTGAAGTTTTTATGTTTTTATGTGTATGTCTTATTTTAAAATTAATTTGAAATCTTTTTTCTGTAGAAAAAATTGTGAACATCTTCCATGTACAAAGAAATCAATCAATATTACAAGAAGAACTCACTTGCTCTTACATTCAAAAGAAGCCGTACAATTACGTAAGTTTCGATTCTCCAAACATGTCTGATGATCTTTCGGAATCTGATTTATCCCATAAACATTATTCGATAAGGGAAGACTTGTGGGCTATGAGACAACGACACAATATTTCCCGAAGGTAAATCATTAAAGTTCTTATTTTTCCAAACATCTCTTATTAATTTCTTATTTGCTTCTCTTATTCACTTTTTTAGTTTTTTACTTTTTTTAATTAAATTCGTAATTTAAATTTTAATTTTAATTTAAATTCCACAGTAAAACTCCTGTCGACAGTAGCGGATACGTGAACAGATGCTGTGAATTGACGCGAAGTGGAAAACCATGTCGAGGAAAGGCCATGAAGAATCTTAATTATTGCCGAATTCATCTCGCCGCTTCACCTGCTGTCAAGATTTAAATTTTATTTGGATTTTTTTACGCCAAGAACAGAAAGTGGAATTTTCAATAATAGTCATTTTGTTATTGTTCAAGTGAGTTTTGTACAATTATATTTATTTTGATCTTAACGACAAGCGCAATATTTCAATTTTTGCGCTTTCGCCAAATTGTAAATATTAATTTTAGGATCTATTTTATTCGTTTTATACATTTGATCTATTTTATAAATTTCATTAATTTAATTAATTTCATTATTTCTAATTTCTCTATAAATTTGTATTGTACATAAAATAGAAATTTTACCAACTATATGGTATCTGTAAATTTTTAATTGCAGATTAGATATAATTTCAGTTTTTAAAACGAAAAAAAGTAATTGAAAATAATTGAAGTAATTAATAATTAGTAATTCATAATCAGTAATTAATAATTAATAATTAATAATTATGTAATTGAAAATAAAATAATCACTATTTATATTTGATATAATGATCTTGTTTGTATCTTCACTTTAAAAAAAGTTTTTTTTTTATTAATTAATAATTTTTAATAATTCTCTTGAATAGATTTTAACAAGAGAATTATTTTGATTTAAATTAATAATACCAGATTTCCTACGGCTCTGACTTCAGGGGCGTAACAAAATCGGTTCTTTCTTTTAAAGCACTTTTTAGAAATATTTTATACAGTAAATATTTAGCTCCAGTTTTTCGCTAATTTTTCCCAATTTTATTAATTTTATCCAAATGAATACATTTTATAAACGAATTTTTTAATTTTCGGAAATAAAGTTTAAGTCACTGTTTTATTCAAGGTATTTCAGCAAGGCCCCATGGTGTAATGGTTAGCACTCTGGACTCTGAATCCAGCGATCCGAGTTCAAATCTCGGTGGAGCCTATGTTTTTTGCAAAGTTCAGCATTTTTTAAAAATCATTTTTGTAAACAAATTACGTTTTATGTTTATATTTTGAATACGCTTGTGTTTTTAAAAAATTTTATTTATTATTATTGATTGATAATCGGTTCATAGTGTCAGAGACTGTCAGTGTGCATTAATCAACTGCCATGCATTGTTGCTGTTTATTATCGTTTATAATATCTCTGATAAAATTAAGAGAGTATTATTAAAAGTTTATTGAACTAATAAAAGATGAAACGTGCACTCGAGGTAGATCTTGATAATTATCAATCGGAGAAGAATCCAATTGTATTTTTAGACATTGCTATCGGTGAGGAGTACGGTAAGTGAGGTTATGTTTACTTTTTAAAAATTGTTTTTGTTTTTATTTATGCAAATACGCTTGGAAATAATAAAGTGGAGTTAAATTGACAATAATTGGCATCAATTTGACAGTAAGATTAGTAATTTAGATAATTATTTACTTTTATCTTAAATTGTTGCTCCAAAATTGTTGGAGCAATTGTTTTTGTTTATAACACAGAACAAGTGTTCTTAATTACAAAAATCAATTAGACATTTTTGTATTAAACTATATTTTATGTTTGTATGTATTAAACGTAGGTGAGAGAAGCGATAATATAGTTATTTAATGCAGCAATATCTAAACGTACTTTATACGCATTTAATTATTGAAGGAATTTTTTTTCAGTCGGACGTATTATTATTGAACTCTTCAAAGATTTAGCACCACGTACAGTAGAAAACTTCCGATCATTGTGCACCGGAGAACAAGGAATTGGTGTCAATGGAAAAAAACTTTGTTATAAAGGATCTATTTTTCATAAAGGTAAAACTTTTTCACAAAAATATTCTCTTTTCAAATTTATTATTTTTATTCTATTACAAAATTTATTATTTTTATTCTATTACAAAATGCATTATTTTTTATTCTACTACAAAATTTATCATTATCTTATTAAAATATCAGATTTAAATATTTATATAAAATTATTTTCTTCCAGTCGTGTCTCACTGCATGATTCAAGGGGGAGACATTATAAATTTCGATGGCACCGGTGGCGAAAGTATTTATGGTCCTCATTTCGAGGACGAAAGCCTAAAAACTCCTCATTTGGATGCTGGTTTGGTGAGTATGGTGAATGAGGGTCGACCTCACACTAATAGTTCACAATTTGTTATCACGGCAATGTCATGTCGACATTTGGACGATACAAATGTCGTTTTCGGTAAAGTTCGAAAAGGCATGGGAGCAGTTATGGAAATAAATAACGTTCCCACTATAAGCCAGAAACCAGAAGAGGTAATAAATGTTTTTCATTTATTTAAACAATTTCGTAATAAATATAGACTTCAGGATAATTAATACTAATTTTCCTTTTTATTTCAGAACGTGTCAATAATTAATTGTGGAGAATTGAAAAAGGGTGAAAGTTGGGGATTAGAGGATAATGACGAGACCGGCGATGTTTATACACTTTGGCCAGAGGATTGGAATCAAGAATCCGAAAAACTTAGTGTAAGTATTTTTCCCATGGGAAAAATCCTACTTGAATAGGACAATAAAATCCTATTTGAAAAAAAGAACAATTAGAAAGATAAATTTACAATGTGAAAGAAATCTAAATGTGAAATTTAATGAACAGAAGTTGAAAATGGATTTTTCAGTACAAATATCTTGAGGAAGTGATCACGAAAATTAAAGATTCGGGAAATTTTCACTTCTCGAATGGAAAATATATGGTTGCTAATGTAAAATATAAAAAGGCCCTGAGATACTATGATTGGATGATGAACTTAAAAGACTTACTAGACAAACCTGATAAATCGTTCGAAAATCAAAAAATCGTCCTACTTTTGAATCTTACTGCTGTCAAATTAAAACAACGAAAATTTAAGGAGGCACTCGTTCTCTGCAATAAGGCAAGGCAAATTATTTTTAATTAACTTTGTAACAAAATTAATTTTTAGTGAAAAAAAATCGTTACAAATTTTATTAAAAATGTGTTAAAATTCCCCTTCTCTGCTAATAGGTTTTGGCAATAAATGAAACAAACGGAAAAGCACTATTCAGAAGGAGTCAAGCTTACTTCGGCTTAAATGAATACCAAATGTGTCTTTTGGACCTCAAACAAGCGAATCAAGAATGTCCTAATAACAAAAATATATTACAAGAAATCGATAAAGTCAAAAAGGTAATGAATTCGTACTTAATTGTTGAAAAGGAAACTTTCAAAAGAATGTTTAAATGAAACAAAATAATAATTTGTACATAATAATGCGAAAACGAAATAGGTATTTTTAAAATCAAAAAAAAATATTTTTTTAACTCACTGAAAAATTTACAAAGATACAAAAATTTTTGTAAAGAAAGAAAATATTCTCTTGAAGTTGAAATCAATTTATTTACAATGTAGTCTCAAAATCTACATTCTACAATCAGAATACTTCGCTTTTTTTTATTTATTTTTTTTGGAAAAATGTAACATTACATTTTTAAAAACAAATATTTTCGATTTTTTAAATAATTTTCCAGGGGGAAATTTGTTTTTCAGTCGTTATCCCTTTTTAATAAAGGGACAATTGAATTTTGTATATTTAAATACATGTGAAAGAAAGACGAATAGTCAGTTTGAAATAGAAATTTAAACTGACAATTAATACACTTCTGTGAGATATATTTATAAGTAATTTAGATTTTTATATTTTTTTTCGTAAAACGTTTACATCGAAGATACAACCTCTTAACGAAGAAAAATAATACAAGGGCCTATTGTATTTTAATAGGGGAAAGAAACGAACTTTGATTTTACTTCACTATTTGTGGAATTATTGTAATATACATAAAACATTTTTCTTGAAAATATATAATATGTTTATCGCTTTTAAAATTACAAAAAGATTTTTTTTACTACATAAACATTATATTAGATGGTAAACAAATATTTTTAATCAACTTGAACTTATCTAATGGTTTTATTTTAAATTTAAAACTCTACAAAAGCGAAAATTTGATCTTGGATGAAAAGAGTACAAAAATAAATATTGTAAATCGAAAAAAAAGTACAAAATAATTTTTGAAAATGAGTTCAATGTACTGAAAAAAAACAATAAAACTACATTTTTGATGAGTATAACAAATATTTTCTGACAGAATGACAATATTAATTATATATAATAATGCGAGAAGCACAAAGCTAGATTATTCTGCAGAAGCTTTACAAAAAAGAAAAGGAAAAACATTCTGCAGATAAAAAATTACTATTTGTTTCTTTTTTTTTGTGCAACATGGAATGTACTTCTGGAAATAAATAACATCATTTATATTATATCACAAATTATTAAATTACTTATTACGAAACTTTTCAAGTTTTAACTTAACTGCAACATCGAGTTTAACGCACCTAAGCTTTACAGTGTAGATTTAACATTTCTTTTAATTTAAAAAAAAAAGATTACGAATACTGACTAGAATTTATAATCCTAGAAGCGAAGTTAAATCTATCATTGAAGAATCAATTTTCTGCGTGAATAAAGTCCAGTTAGTAAAACTTTCGAAAATTCGTCCAGAAAAATGCGTGTGTAACATTAATTTAGCAGGACGGATAAGTTTTGAGAAATAATTGAAAGAAGTGATTTTTTAAAAACTAGAGCAAATCTAATTTTAATAAAGTAGCTATTAATACTATTTAGGGTGCCAAATAACGATAGTGCTTTTTTAAAAAAAGGAATAACGAAATATAAAATGCCCTAATGAATTTCTTATTTTTTTTCTTGTAAAAATGATTATAAATTAAAACAGGATCTTTTAAAGATAACTCCAAGAAAGCTTTCACGGCTCTTTTATATTTACAGCGAGCGCTTTTGGTTTATATTTATCAATTTGGTGTGATCTTTGTCATTTTCTCCAGCGAGGTTCTTTTTTTCTTATTTTTAAATTGAATAGTCCAAAAAATCTAATCTCTTATGGAAAATAGAAATGATTTTCAATTATTTGTAATAAAACTAATTTATAACTAATTTACAATTGACATGAAAGCGAAAATCAAATTCACTGAATTCAAATTATAAAATTGTGATTCTGTTTGTTAACAATTACAAGTTTCGAAAAAATGAGTATAATTTTTTGGACCATTCCTCTAGACACGAGTTTTTATAATTAGGAAACTTGTGTCTAATCTTATATTCAATAACAAGGCAATTAGCTATAATTTTTACTCTTAAACTTAATTTTCTAAATTCTCCGCTTTATCACTGACATTTCCGACTCTCTTCCAATCGCCATTAAATTTTGTGCCTAAATCCACTTCCATCATACTTTGAAGTAATTCCTTGCAAATGACTTCTTCAATATTTGGATTGCTAATATCTTTCGAATCATTTGCCAAATCGACAGTGAGAGTTCCACTGCTCTTTGTATTTTTTTCAATAATATTCTTAAATTCCTCACCCAATCCCTCGTCATTTTTCGACAAGGATTCCATTATTTCATCGCAACTTATGTCGGGATTTTCTAATGAATTCATTCCATCGGGATTGTCATTTGAATTGAAAATATCTGTATTTACCTCGTCGTCTGTCATGTCAGCGGATTGTGATACTTTCTTTAATACACTATCAACTAAATTAGAGGCGAAACTTTTGTTTTCGTTGCATTCCTGAATCGTTTGATGAATTGCTAATGATTGAGGCCTATTTGGTCGATGATAGGGAAAAACATTTTCCTCACCAGCTGGAGTATGAACGGCGGATATTTCCGTTTGTGTACTCACTCCATTATCAACCATTTGTGGCTTTGTTTGAATTGTCGACATACAACGTTTTATTTCTGTCACTGAGTCCTGAAGTTGTTGCACCTGTGAAATTCAGTAAAATTATATTCAGTAATTGAGTAATTAATAACTTTTCGTCTTTTTTTAATCAAATTACGGACATTACGGACCTTTTTTCAAAAAAACTGACTTTTACGGACTTCATGCAAATTTACGAACCTTTACGGGATTTCGAACCCTGTTAAATGTGAATTTGGAACAAATCTGTTGGATGAAATTTAAGGAAAATACAAGTTGTCGAAAATACCTGATTATGTAACATGTGACAGGTCTGTGCCAAGTTATTTACAACATCCATGTTGGGATTTGAAATTCCATCGCCATTAGTGGATGCACTTTCTCGTTCATTCGCCGGTTGGAGAGCAACGACTTTTTTCCATAAGGCATTGATTGCTTGCATTTGTAACAACTGCAATTTGTGCTCGTTCTCGAGAACGTTTCGCGTCGCTTCCATATCGGATGATAATTTCCTTTTAGAAAAAGAGAAATTTATGTAGACATATTTTTTTTAAATTTAGCAAATTTCATAATTTGAAAACAATATTTAAACTCACTGAATGTATTTGTTCGTTCTCATCATTTCGATTGCTTTCAATACATCTGAGGTCTTCCTGTCGGCGCTCCTCGTGTGGTAGCCTCTCCACATTCTCTGAATGCAAATCGCCGCCTTCTCGGTCGGATCGTTTTGAACTTGAAAATAAATTCCACTTATTATTGTCACTTTTAACTAGGAATTTCATTTTAAAACTAAAAAATGTTTTGGATTAAAAGAATAAATGTAATTAAAGTATAAAAATAATTAGTGTTGATGGTATAATAATTATAGTATCGACTAGGAATTTAATTTTAAAACTAAAAAATATTTTGGATTAAGAGAATAAATATTGGTGTCAAATTTACCTTTATTCGTATCCTCATGTTGCCGTTGAACAGCTCTGTGCCGAATGCTGTTCAATTTCGCCTGGCAAACTTCGCTCTCTTCATCGCTACTCACATTACTGACATTACTCACTTCCTCATTGCCGAATTTCTTCAAGGGACTCGGTTTAATCACTTCTTGTATCTTTGACTTTTGATCTTTACATCTACCGAGATTTGGCGAATTTCTCGCGTTCTTTTTCATCGGCAAAGTTTTACTTTGCACGTAATTGTTTATCTTCACACTTTGTGGATGTTTGCCATTAGTGCTCGTGACAACTGGTTTTGCAATGTTCGCCTTGCCAGGACTGCAATTCGATGCTAAATTACATTTAACGGTAGTATTCGATTTTGCTGAATTGGTTTTCGGTGTCTCTGCAGTGAAAATTGGCATTGTTTTCACTGTTACTTCACAAGGTACTATTTTGTTCGGTTGCGTTGTTGCTGTTGTTGTTGATGATGATAAAAATTGTACAGGCGAACTTAATTTACTAGGCGGTGTTTTTATCGGTAAAATTCGCGAGAGTCCCGACGGTGGTCGAAAATCTGGACTCATTAACGATTCAGGTACTGGTACGAGTTTCGTCGCTGCTTGCAGGGGACTCGATTTTTCTGGGGAAGAACAAAATAGTCTTTAAATACTTTTTCATTAGAAAATAATAATATGAGGCAAAAATAATAGTAAAAAATAGATAAAATAGTAAAAAATATATTCTTTTGAGTGAAAATACCTTCAACGTCTTGTAGTGGTCCGCTGTTCAATGATTTATTGAGTGTGTTGGACAGCATATTCGGATCCAGACTTTGCGTCATCAACTGATGATCGTGACTTAAGAGAGTGTGACAAGACGAAACCATGGCATCGGTGTGACAACTGCTGACCATTCGCTCCGGTGATTGCATCCTCATTGAACTGCGTGATGAGCCTATTTTCAAAAAATCTATTTCACCACTAATGTCATTTTCCAAACATCTTGAATTTTTTGTTAAAAAAAAGTGCATTGAAAATTTGCCATTAGAAATACTAGTGCAACTGTTTACTAATTCCCTCAGAGAACTCTTTTTCTATCGCAGTTTCTTCTCCTACTTTATTAACGTAGAGAATTTGCGTTAGAAAACAAGTTCTCCGGCTAAATGTTGCAACAAATTTTTTTTCAGCCTTCTTTCAATTGCTCACGCACGCTTTTCTAGAAATTTAATGAATAGCATAAAAATTGAACAGCACTAGAAGCCGAAAATTATAGATTAAAAGGTTTTGACATTTGATAGCGTGTTGTACCTTTGCAAGGCGAGGGGAAGAACCTTGCGTTGTAAAATTTTCGTGTTTGATAATTTTTATCTTCATAGAACTCTAAGGTCGGCGTGACTGGGAAACACAAAATGTATAACAGGAAACATGTCGTGTAACAAGATAATTTCGTTTCAAATTCCAAGCGAAATTTACAATTCTCTTTTTTACTTCGTATTTTTATTTATTTCTTTCTTTCTATTTTTTATTAATTTTTATAACTTTATTATTAATCTAATTCTAAATTATTCAAAGAATATTTTTCAAAAAGAGAATTGCAATTTCCGATTGGAGAAAATTGTGTAAATTGTTTGTAAGATGAGAGAATGGAAATGACATCTAATTTAAAAGGAGACTCACTCGGTCGTCTGGGAGAGCTTCGATTATTACTAAGTCTACGCCTAGTTGCTGGTGAAGGACTCATTCCAACGCTGCTAAGACTATGTACGCTGCCTGAATCGCTCTGCTGACTCAGTTGCATTTGATGATGCTGTGCTTTACACAAAATAAGCCTAAGCTTTCGGTCGGTTTCATTTTCGAGTGACTCACCCGACAGTGGACAAACTGACGCGAGATATTGCACCAGCAACGAATGCTCCCCAATTCGAAATTGTCGACCTCTTCCTTGCGAGTAGAGCCATTCTGCCTTTAGACTGCGTAATTTTTTTTCAATTTAAAGTAGAGAAAAAGAAAATTTAAATAATATACAACTCTCAAATGATACTCACCTCTCGATTGGATCAACTGCGTAGCCATCGATTGATTTCAAATTCAAACACCAGTTGATAATGAAAGGGCGATAATCAAATCCACTATAATCTACTGGTTAAGAAAAAAAATCTATATCCCTGAATAAAGAGGGATTAAATTCTACAACTACATTTCCTACTAAAGAGGAAATGTATCTAAAGACTAATAAAAAAAAGAGTTAAAAAAAGAGAATAAAACGTTAGAATCAATAACTATTTTTCTTTAATTTATAAAAAATTAATTAATGAAAATATTCTATAAATTTTCCTCAAGGAAGTAAATTTGTTTATAATCGGAGAAAATGATTAAATGTCGAAATGTTTGAATAAAAAGGATACATATCGTTACCTGTCATGCTGACACACGGATTGTTTGCGATTGAGAAATTGACGAGGTACGTAAGATTCACTAAATGTGACATTTCATTTAAATCGGTTATATTGTTATTGGCTAACGTGAGCGTTTCTAAAGAAGGCGGCAAATATCTTTCGCATTGGCGTAAAGTTATTATGCGATTATTGTGCAAAAACAGTTCCTAAAATAGTAAATAGCAAAACATTAGTGATCATTAAATAGTATTAAAACATTCACTACTCGAGAGAAGGTAAATGAAATGTAAATTTTTCCTACCTTTAAACTTTTCAGAAACGATATATCCGAAACGTGACTAATGCTGTTTTCGGACAGATCCAAGTGCTCCAATTTTACATTTGTTTGTAAATGCTCGATGGACTGTAAACAAAATTTAATTGAACAAAAAAACACGACAAATTTTAATATAAATGTTTTTCAAATTGTAAAATATTGTGAAAATAGTTTTCAATTGTAAAACTTAGTTAATTTTCTTTTAAATTTTAAACAAAATTGTTTAATTGAAGAACATTAACTAAAGGAAAATTAAAAAACCATAAAAATTGAAATTCACCTTAATATTGTTACCAGCGAGGCAGAGAGTTTGTAAATTCACCAGGTCCTTGATACCTTCGATTTGTAATATTCCATTGTTTGCAAGGTTTAATGTAACTAAATTGTGTACTTTTGAAACTCCATACATTCGAAGTAATTGATTTCTTACTATAGAGAGCTAAAAATTTTAATAAATAATAAAATTCAAAAAAATGGTAAAATAATTCTTAGTTTACGTATAAAAAAATTTTATTAAAAACGAATTATTATTCGAAGAATTTTCAACTGTGAAAGTTTCAACTGTAAAAAACGTCAAAAACTAAACTACTAAATTATAGAAAGTCTTTTGCAAAAAAAAATCAATGGCCTATAAGTAGAATCAATATTATAAAAATAAATTATTAACATTAATGATATTAATACTAAATACATTAAAAGTGTAGAAAAACAGTTGTTTAAATAAATAAAACGATTAAACAAAATAAAAACATTACAAATAACAAAATATATACAAATATACTCATATAGTTTTCTAATATAAATAATGAATGAGACACGTTTGTTGACAAGTGGCCACGTTTTGAAAAATCACTTGACATTCCACTAGAAACGATTGCTGTTAAAGCAGTTTTGATCGTTTTTATCAAAATTAAGAAAAATAGAAAATCTATAATACCTTGGTGATTCTTTGATAAGAATCGAGATTATCAAGACGTTGAAGCTCATTGTCATCGACGATTAAAATGTGAATATCAGCATCCGATGGGCATCGAGCAAGTTTTTTTAGACCCTGACCGCTTAAATCTAGGGTATCCTCTAAAAAAGTAGACATTTTCAAATTTCTTTATGAATTTCAAGATTCATGAAAAGCATGAAAAGTAAGGAGTATTTTTTTTTGCAAAACTACACTCTTTAATATAAGAGGCTGTCAATAAAGTTATTAATCGTCTCTCTATGTTGATATTATAACTCTATTCGAAATTGTTGATTGCTTTTGTTCTGCGAGCTAAACAATTAATGTACACTATGTTTCAAAACAAAATAAATTTTAATAAATGACTTTTAACAATTACCAGTCGAAGCCATGATGAACACAATAAAATATCGCAGATGCTCTCTGGCAGACGCCAAAATGTGATGATTATTGGGGAGAACGATTCTGAATGTTTCTGTACAGTGCTACCAAATTACGGTAAATAAAATCCTGGTATATTGGTATAAGGGTATAAACCATTTATTGTTTCCTTATAAATTATAATACAAAACTTTTTATCTATTCTCTATAATACAATTTAAACTATTTGTAAGTTTACTATTTTTAATACTAAGATTTATAATAATATAATTGAAGAAAATATCAAATATTTTTTAACATTTAAATTATTCTATTGGCTGCATTTTTAAGACACCTGCTGACCGCCATTTTGAATTTTATGTTTATTTTTCTTTAAATTGTTAATATTTATCTGAAAAAAAACAAATAAAATAGGATCAAAAACTAAAATTCTCATTTTTATTAAGTTTCGATAAAAATTGATAAAAATTTTAATTCTAAAATTTTTTGATTTTAAAAAACAGTGTTGCCATAAAAGTAAATAAAATTTCAGTTGGCAGTATTGTCTGTAATTTTTGGCAAGATGGCGGCTTTCTTGTGCTGACATCGCCCCGTTGACATTTCTTTCGAATTTATGTCAACAATTCCGGCAAATAATCAAGTATCAATTCACGGATAATGTCTTGAATAATCCCAAGTGTATTTGAAATTAAAAAATAAGTGAAAATGTCTACTAGATCACAGCTTACGAAGGATTTAAACGGTGAGTTTTACCCGGGATGTTTATGTTCTGTGTTCGATCTGTCAAATTCGCAGTGGCAAAGTTCAGCCATTCAAAGAAATTAACAATACCAAAAAAAAAAAAATGAGAAAAAAAATACTCTTTGTACTTTGAAAATAATTTCGAAGATACTTTTTTTTCTTAGTAAAAAATGTAAATTATAAAAAAAATGTTTTTTTCCCCACTTTTCTTTCATTAAAAAGTAAAGAAGCACATGAATTTTAATAAACTACTTTGACCCTGTGATTAAGTATCTCACTTTCTTAGAATCGGTGAAATCATTGCTCGGAAAACATGTCAAGATCCTGCTGAAGACTGTCGTTAAATTGGAAACTAAACCCGATAAACTCGAGAATCGTGTGCTGGTATGTTATTTTTAGTGTTTTTTAATGACATGTTTGTTTAAAAAAATAATCTTTTGTAAATTTGTTTGTCTTTATTATTTTGGCTTTAATTTAATGATCAACAATTTTTTTAATACGCATTATAGTTTTAGAAAGAACTTTGTTTCATGAATTTACAATTGTATTTGTAAAAATAGAAAATTGTTAATTTTAGTTCAATATAAATTTTGAGACTTTTATTGTTGTTTATTCTGTTTATTCAATACTATCTATACTAATATTTGCTATAGCTGTATTTGGTTAATTTTCAAACTTTTTTTAAGTAACTAATTTAGTTAATGAATCAGGCGTATTTTGGAGTAGTGAATAAATTTATCTCAAGGCCACTCCCATCTGTGTAAATTATCAATTATAATTTATATGGTTCATGAGATCAAAAACGTTGTTCCAAATACAGTAGCAAAAAATTAGTCATAGTATTTTTTTTGCTAAAAGAAGAGAGTTACAGAAGTTGAACACGAAAAGTGGGTGATATTTTTGTGAAAATTGTCACAATAGACGATGAACTTTTTTTGTTTAGTTTGTTTACTATTTTTTTATTTGCAGGTATTTTCGCCATGTCGTTTATTCCTTTTAGCAGCAAAGGTGCCAACGAGGGTGAATAATTTTTTGCTTACTTTTCAATGACTTACTTTTCAATTTTTTTTCTTTTAAATAACATTTCTGTTTCTTTTTTACAGATCGATTTTCATTTTCATTACTTGGAAATAACGGCAGTAGAATCGAAAAGATCAAATTTATTATGCCTCACAGTGGGAGAAAGGGTGTACAATTTCACAACAATAGGGGCTGGTGCAGATACTACCGAAGTAGATGCAATGATCGAAGCTCTACATACTGCCATCCGAAACATTTTCCCCACAGTTCCTCTAAAGTTAGTAATTTTTTTACTAAATTTGTAAAAATATTCGTAATTTTTCGTGTTTTTTAATTAATTTCTTAATTTAATTCAAAATTCTTTAAATTATTAATTTTTAATAATTTAAAATTCTTTAAAGTTGAAATTTTAATTTCTACTTTAAAAAGGAATTTAATTTTCTTTTTATTTATTAATTTACCTTTTTGTTACATTTCTAAAGTTGTATTTATTCTTTTATTACAGTTACGTTATAAGGAAAATCGACGTGATACCAGTTAGTAGATTGCAGAGCATAAGAGGCAGTGATTTGGCTAGAAGTACAGAAGCAACGAGACACACTGGTCCTTGTGGGGGATTTTCAACTCAATATGCTTGCATGTGCGATTTACATGCAGTGCCATATAGAGATGAAGTAGCTTGGGTAGGTTTCATTAATTTTCCTAAATAATTTAATTCTTAATTATTAATTATTATTAACTAATATTAATTAATGTTTAAAAAAATCTAGCAAGTGTTATTTCAATTTTCGAGTAATTAATTAATATTAATTCGTTTAATTTATTAATATTGACTCATTTAATTAATTAATATTAATTCATTTAATTAATTAATATTAACTCATTTAACTAATTAATTAATTATAATTTTTAATTAACTTTTGAAATTATTTCTTTTAGGATGTAGATACGATATATTTATCTCACGATACCAGGGAATTAAATTTACGAGATTTCGATCACCTCGATCAAAAGGATTTAGTGCCTATTATCTCGGCATTAGAATATAACACATGGTTCACTAAATTACGTGTTTCTCATTTAAAACTAAGTCACGAGCCGTTGGAAAGATTGCTACATGTGTTGCGTCGATCTCTTTCTATTCAGGAAATATACTTGGACAATTTGGGAGTGAAATGGTAAAAAACGAAAAATCTCTTAGAAATTTTGATAAAATTATATTAATACACTTAATACAATTAATACAATAATATCAAAGGTGCAAGAAGTTAGCAAGTTGAAGTTTAATTTTTAAATTTAAAACAAATTTGTTTATTTTTAATTTTTTAAAAATATTTGATTTTATCACTCGGTTGTTTTAAATATTTAAAGTTTTTTTTAATTAATACAATAAATTTATTTGTTTCAGGGATTTTGCACACAAATTGTCATTAGCTTTAATTTCAAATGCTAACTCAATGCTCCATACTATAGATGTATCTAATAATATGATTGAAGATAAGGGTAAGTTTTGATATTTTCGATTATAAATCTTTTTTTTCTTTGTTTTTTTGTTTTTGAATATTTTTCACGTTAATATTGTTGTGTGATATTTGTCACGTATTGTTGTTTAGTTTGTTGTGTATACACAAACAATCCACAGAACTCACAGTACACGAATTTTTTAATTTTGTAGGGGCCTCTAGCTTGTGTGGGATTATAGCCAAGTTAATGCAAGGTGTGCAAAAGTACCACATTTAAATGCTAATTGATCAACTCAATTTTCAGCAATTCATTATCACTCTTCTATTTCTTTATATTTTAAACACTTGATTCTTTTATTTTGTCGTTCAATTTCTCACTCTTTACTCATTCCGAATCGATTGATTCATTTCTTTTGAAATTTTCTATTTAGATATTTATTCGTATTTACGAATTCACATTCAATTATTTATTTTATGAAAATAGATTTATAGATCCAATCAAATAATTTAATTTTCTGATTGGAGCAACTTTTTGATTAATTTTAATTTAATTTTTTAATTTTAAATTTAATTTCATTAATTAGATTAATTAATTTTTTGATTTGATTTGTTAAATTGCTTGACTAGTTTGAAATGAAGATTTTCGAAAGTATTTTAAAGAAATGAAAAGATCGTTTTCAACTCACGAAGCTTTTTCATTGTTATCATGCTGCATGTGGTTGATACTTATAAATACGGATTTAATTTTTTCTAACGAATATTATGTATTTTAAAGGAGCTTCACACTTAAATGGACCAATAACTAAACTGCCCAAAGGCCTGCAGAAATTAAATTTATCGCACTGTGGATTAACTGGAAAGGGCGTGGGTCAAATCGCACACGCTCTCAGTTTAAATAGGAGCATGCCAACTAGTCTTCAGCACCTAAACTTCTCTGGAAATACTTTAAAGGATGATATTAATGTAAGTAATTGATTAACGAACGATTAACGAAAATTTTCAATTTTCTTATTTAGAGAAATAATTCTATATTGTGTCACACTTATTATAATTAATGGAAATATTTATTATTGCAGAATTTATGTAACTTTTTGGCGCAGCCTAATAGTATAACTCACTTAGATCTAAGTGGTACCGATACTACTCTCGAATGCGTGAGTATTTTTATTAATAGACATTTTTTTTAAATAAAATTTTAGATTTTATTTAGATTTATTTGGACATTCTTTTAGATTTTTTATAGATTTATTTAGACTAATTTTAGATTTATTTCGACTTATTTTAGATTTATTTCGATTTTTTAGTTTTATTGAGTCGTAAATTAAAAAATATATTACAGTTGTTTGGCGCTCTGTTGCGAGGATGCGCAACTAATCTAGTCCACTTGAATGTTGCTCGCAACTCATTTTCAAGCAAAAAAACCAAAGAAATTCCTCCTAGCTTTAAACAGTTTTTCACGGCCACTTTATCACTCAAGTACTTAAACATCTCTTGCTGTAAATTGCCACTGGAAGCTTTGAAACATCTCTTACTCGGATTGGCATGTAATGAAAGTACCGTTGGATTGGAGTTGGACATGAGTGGAAATAATTTGGGATCAATGGGTGCTCACGTTCTTGAATCTTGCATTCATGGCGTTCGTTGTATATCGTCCCTCGATATTTCAGACAGCAGTAAGTGCAAAATAAGAAATAAGGAAAACAAATAAAAAAGAATATATTTTATAATTCCATTTAGTATAAGATGTGATTGTATTATTTAAATTGTATAAATTGTATTATTTTATATTGTCCTTAATTTAGAACTATTTTTCAGACATGGATGTTGACTTAGCTCAAGTGATAACGGCGGTCGGGAAGAATAAATCCATAAAACACTTGTATATGGGGCGTAATACTGCTGGAATGAAGAGTAAAAATATTGCAATTATTACGGATGCTTTGGTGCAAATGATACAGGAAGATGATTGTGTATTGCAAGCTTTACATTTGCCGGATTCGAGACTTAAAGGCGATCTGTACAATTTGATTAATGCTCTTGGCAGTAATACGTGTCTTCATACTCTTGACATTAGCGGCAATCAAATTGGTGATCCTGGTGCTAGACTTTTGGCCAAGGCTTTGCAAATAAATAATCATCTTAAGGTCATCATTTACGACAGGAATAATATCGGCCTCCAAGGATATTCAGACATAGTTCATGCTTTAGAAAAGTAAATTTTGTTTTAAATTTTCTCCTAATCATCTTTATAATTAAATTAATCTACCTATTTTAATTTCTACCTAATTTAATTTCTACTTTAATTTCTATTTTAATTTTTACTTATTTTAATTTCTATTTTGAGTTCTCCAATTTCTTCAAGGATTAACGATTTAATTTTAATAATTTCAGTAACTATAGCGTGAGACACATGCCCTTTCCGATTTTCGATCTGCAGCCGTGTATGAAAGCATCAGCGGAAAAAACGGAACAACTCGTGAGAAAAATTCAAGATCTTCTGCAGAGAAATGTGACACCATGCAAATACAGTCACGGTCAGGCATTTAGACTGCAACAGGGATTTTTATTGAGTTCTACTCAACAAATGGTTGACAGACTTGTCGTTCAGACGCAGGATACTATCAAGGCTTTAGCGGCAGAAAGCTGTGATGCTAATAATGACATTAATTACGCGACTGGTCTCATACAGGACGCTGATAATTCCAAACAGGTATTTTTTGTTTTTATTTTAATCTGATTTGTAATTTCTTACATATTTAGAATTATTTATTTATTCTTATACACATCATACATATGATTTTATTTTTTTACAGCTTCTACCAAGATTGCACGAAATGCTCCAAAGAAAAGACGAGAATAATCCCATTGAAATAAAACTCATACAAATGGCTGACGAAATTCATAAAGTTGTTTCCGTTTATTTGAAGGTTCGTAATTCAAGTCGATTTATTTTCGCATAATTTTATCTGAATATTAACATTTTGCTTTTAATATTATCATTTCGAAATTAAATTTTTAATTTTTGAATAATTTTGATTCTATATTATAGGATTCCCTGGATGCAATGCTCAAGTGTGCTAATGAACAGTGTCCGACTATTCTTTCGCAAACTGTGATAAAAGACGAAGAAAGTGATCCAATCACTGTCGAATGCGATCTTCGCGCTTCGTGCAAAGAAAGGAATCAAGTCAATCATGAATTTATTCAAAGAACAATCACCGAACAAGCTGGCGCTGATATTCTTAATAAAGTAAAGTATGTATCGAAAATATATTTATTTATTATTTTATTTTTCGATAATTACGATTTAACGAAATTCTTTTTAGTGAACTTAACTTAGCTGTAGCTGCCCATGTTTCCGATCGAGTTACTGACGAAGTTATCGAATCACTTTCAAGAAGTTACAAAAATTTGGTAAGTATTTATTTTCTAATTTTATATTAAATTTAAAAAATTGGTGAATTTATTTTTTAAGTTTATAATAAGTTGAAAATTTATTTTCTAAACCTACAGTGAGTTATGAATTTATTTTCAATTGAATTATTTATCAGTTTAAAATTGATAATAGTTTTTGAATGAACTTTGAAATTGATTATTGAAACTTTCATTGTCAAGATTGGAGATTCGGAATGTAGAACAAGAAGTAGCACTCCAGATGTTTTGCGACCAAGTGCAGGATCGATGAGCAGTGGAAGTGTAATTGGCGTCGCAGTCGGAACTCAGTCATTGAGTATTGGTAGATCAAGTCTCGTTTCAGAAGAAGAAAGCACGCCTGAGAATTATTCATTAACGAGCACATTAGGTCCATGCGTGACCGATCCTTCACCTATGGTAAGATAAAATTGGATATTAATTAACATCACATTTTAATCATATTCGAATAGAAATTACTCTCCTCTCTTTTCACGCTTTCTAAAGAAATTGGATTACCTGAATCTTGTGAGTAAACAAATCCTCTCATTCTAAAAGTTCACTTTAAGCGTATCATTTATCATTCATTTAAGTGTATCGAATGTTTTTCTATCTCGAGGTTTTTTCAACTGTTCAATTTTCTTATTATTAATTACATTTCTTATTTATATTTTCTTCTTTATATTAATTCCATTTCGTATTTATATTTTCTTATCGATATTAATAATTGATCGTTCTTTTTAATTAATTGAATAATTCTTTTTAATCTGAACAAAATTTGAATATTTTTTCTGTTTCTGTGATTTGATATGAAATTTTTCCTTAGGCCACTCCTCACTTGTCGAATAAACGCAAAAGTCTGCACGGAAGAAAATTGAGGCCTAAATCAGTTGTGGATTCTGTGGAGGGTCTCTCCGCTGATGATATTCCAGACTTACTTCCTTCTCTGCCAAAGGGTCAAACTGAAGGTATTTGAAAATCAAATTAACCAGCAATTAGGCAACTGTTTATTTTAGTTTAAAATTTCGGTTCTAATTTTGTTACAAGCGAAATTTTCGGAGTGAAATTTCTTGCCTCTATTAAATAAAAATGTAATTACTTTATTTTATAATTTTATTTCTTTGCTTTATTAGGAATATCGGAAAACGAACATTCCTTGACGGAGTCTTTAGATTCAGTTTCTGAGTTGCCAAATACTGTCGGACAGCAATTACAACACCTCGTGAAATCGAGACCGAAGAGAGCAAAAACGAGAGCACCTTCTAGACCAATGTTGAGACCTGATCAACAACCGAATGGACTCACTCTAGGCGAAGGTCTCGATGTTTTCTTCCGACCCACGACACCCACTACACCTCTTATATCACCGACAAGCGATGACAGGTAAATTTCTTTAAGAAATTTCCACAATTAATTATTTTAGAACTGTGAAATTTTAACTTCATGTTTTATAGTTATGAAAAATTTAATTTATAGTTTTAAGTAAAATGCCATGTAACATAACAATTAAATCTAAATGGACTTACTCCAGTAAAATTAATTTGAATAATTAATTTTAGCTCCCTGCACACTTTTCCAATCGAAGGCAGTCCGAATTTATCGATCAACAGCCAGAAGAGTAATCCGCCAATGCTGAAGACTCTTCTTGAGCCAACACCACGTTCGAGATCCAGTGATAATTTGGAGAAATTCTCGCCCTTAATTGGCAGGAGATCTCAGGGCGATTCGCCATTGACATCATCGCCTTTGGCACGACGAATGACTAATGAGAGTTCGCACGAGAAAACATTGCACGAGGAGGGAATGCCAGAATCATTGCAAAGAAATACTTTGCCAATTGTTGGTTCAAGTTTAACATCGCGACCCGCTTTAAAGGAGACGAGCACCGAGGAAACTAGTGCCACTTTTGGTGCGACGCTTATAAAGCGAGCAGACTCGGAAAAAACCGGTCAAGTCTCTTCCGTTAAATTACGATCGACTGGTTTTGATTCGACTTCGAAGGATTACAACGATACATCTAAATCGCCAGTTTTAAAATCAATAGCCAAAGGTAATGGTTCAATTGGGAAAACAACTCCACCGATTACAGCGCCGAAACCACGACCTTGGAGCATGGCGGCCGATCGAAAATCAGGTGCGAATTTTCTAATTGAAAAATAAATTTTCGAATTTTTTTTTGTGATTATTTTCTAACTTTTTTTTACACTTCGCAGGGGAATTTAATTTACTCAGCGATGGATCGAGTCCGAATACTTCAGCGGGAAATACTCCGGATTCAGGAGACGCATTGGATGAGTCAACGGACAGTGGAGTGAGCGGTCCAGCGTCTTTGCCACCCACGTTATCGGGAAGTAGCACAATTACTGTTCGAGAAAACTCGAGTGTCGAGAAAAGATCTGTGAGAGAATTAGCGGCTAGTTTGACCAAAACAAAGATGGATAAAAAGGAGAACGGTGAGAAACAAAGAAAAAAAGTTCTACAATTACAATTTTTTCGCACGATTAATCATTAGGCTAGTTTTTAAAAAATAGGCGTATAATTTTTGAGTTTACCGCTAAATTTACAATTAATTCCCGCATGTTTAGCTTTATTTTTACCATTTTGGCTGTAAATATTTTAGAAATTACCGCACCCGCAGCATGGAGGTCGGTGCTTCGTCGTTCTGTCAAACCAGCATCGAATAAGGTATTATATTATAATTTCTTTAATTTACTTACGCTTCAGTGTTAGGATAATTTAATTTTTAATCGTTAATATTATTTTGCATTTCATAAATTTTTTCCCGCATTCATTTTTTTAACATAAAATTTTATGCATTGTAAAAATTGTTTTTATTTGCTTATTTTCCTCCTTAGTAGTTTAATAAGCTTTATTAAATTTCAAGAATATTAACAAAAAGAAGTAATAAATTTGCAATAATTAAAAATGCAGTGCTTCAATAACCATGCACAAATATTTCAGTTTTAATTTCAATTCAATTTTTAATAAATCTGAAAAAGAAAGTTACGAAGGAAAAAAAATTTATAAATATTTATAATATATTGAAATGTATTTTAATGACGATGAATTTTTTTCAGTGCAATATTATAGGAGGAGAAATAATTTATTTTGTTTTTACAGGCAACGGAAGTTCCGAAAACGGCTGAAGTGCCGCAGATCGCCGTTAAATTGCGGCGCACTTCGTTTTTGCGCGATTCGAACTTCAATTATGATAATGATGTTGTTGACGTTTGAGTTTCGTTTAAACAATTTAGAAACGATTGTGCCAATCCTGCGATATTATATTGTGTCAGGAAATTTAATTTTTTTAAATCTTTACGAACCGTAGGAACAAACTACATTCCATTAATTGCAACGATGCAGCTTAGAAAAAAAAGATTAGCTACTCAGTTTATATTTACATATAAACTGCTGTATTTATATTAATTTTTCCTTTTGACGAGAACTTTCGTACTTAATGGAGGAAAATGTGAACTTGTTTTCGAATATTCTTTAAATTGAAACGAAGAAATATCTTTTTTTTTCGCGTAAAGAAACAGAATTTTGAGGGAAAAATATAAGTGACAAAAATGCATGTGAATTTTAGCCACAAGACTGTTTCTTATTTTAAATCGTGTTTTTTATAGACAATTTTGTTTTTTTTTAATCGAAGTAATATTTTTTTAAAGCTAATTTTCCTTTAATTGGAATAGTCTTCCTTTTTTTCGCTATTTGATGGGAAAAAAATTCTATGAATCTTAAGAAAATATTAACGGAAAATGAAAAAAAATTCTTGCAATTTAAAATTGAATAATTACAATTTAGAAATGGAAAATTTTTGATCGAAAACTTTATTTTCGAACTTCCAAGCCTAACGTTTAAGGAAAAGCAGAAATTTTCCAAAAATTAAGACAATTCTGCTTATAAAAATTGCATATTCCAGTACCTATATTATAATATATAATGAATTACATTTCCCTTAAGAGAAAGAAAAATATTTATATTCTTTCGATGAAATTAAGCCTGCTAAAACGAATTGAAGAAATATTGTAATAGCAGATTGTATTTAAAATTAAGACAAAACTATAGTTGTCCGAGTCATAGTTTATATTTTAATTAGTAATTTAATGTAAATTTTATGGGATATTCCTGGGATGATATGTACATTATATTGTGATTTGTTGGTTTTTTAATAGCGAATGAATGAGTGTAAATATTTTATTTTATGTAAACTGAGAAACTGTTTATTATAATACTAAAAAAAAATCTGAAAAGTCAGATTGATTATAAATTATAATCATCAAATTTATATATATATATATACACATTTCAAAATATTTAATCTCCGTTTTCATTATATAAATTATTGAAATGTGCAATACATACGAAAAAAAATTGTCGTGAGATTACGTCGTAAATTTTTTATTTTTAATGGGATTTGTTTTTTTTTTTATTGTTTAATTTTAATTTTTTGTTAAAATGTAAATTTCTATCAAATCTGATGGTTATTAGAATTTATTTTAAATTTATGTCAAATTTAAATTTTTTTTCTGACTTGGAAAGAAAAGTATATATATTTCCCTTAAAAATTTGCAAACGACAAATTGTCAATATTGAGATTTTACTTCGATGATGATGCACAGAATGCGAGATATATATTATATATACAACAATTGTAATTTTAATATTCAACTGCCTAATTTTCCGTATAGAAGTTGAAAACTTAATCAATGCGATAAAAAAACTGCCCTTTTAGAATTTTGTATTACTTTTCAAAATCTTTATATATTCTTGGAAAAAGTTTTTTCATTTTGCGAAAAATGAAACATATTGTTCACTTTAGAAAAAAAAATTTTTAATTAGAAAACAAAAAATCTTTTCGAATGTTTTTACTTTTTCTAAAATTAGACTTTTGAATTTTATAAAGAAAAAGAAACGGTTATTTGATGATTTATCCATTGGAAAGCCAGTATGAGAGAAAACAAATTTTTAATATGAGTTTACCAAAATAGTTGTAAGAGAATAAATTAAAATTGTATAGACAAATATCCGGTGTGTCGATTGTGGTTCACCTTTCTCAACTCTTGCAAAACGAAAAAAGATAATGCAAAATAAGAAAAATAATCTTTCATTTTGAGATTCGAAAAATTATTCTATACTTTCTCTTTGCTATTGTTATAATAGTAGTGAATTGTAACTACTGTCATAGTATTTAATTTAAAAATGAAAAAAGATTTTTCTTATTTTGCAATGTGAATAAAATACGACTCTTTGAATTCTATTTAATTTCCCGCTAAAATATAAAGCGCCATCTCAATCCAATTTTTGGAAATTACTTTTTCTCAGGCACTCAGGTGACAAAGTGACAGCTCACAATAATTAATTGTGACTCACAATTTTTAGATTTAGAAAAACTAGTTTTTATTAATTAAAATACAGTTAAATATGTCTCGATCTAAATCAGACAAAGTTGGAAGTGACAGCAGCAGTGTTTGGCTACGTGCATTTACTGCCAATGCCGAGTGGCCAGATAAAGTAAACATAACCTTAATTTTATTTAAAACAACATCATTCGTCTCTTATTTTCTGATTATTATTTTATCTCTATTAATTATATCATACTTATTAATTCAATTTTCGTTTTAGGAAGAATTTCTAGATGTTATATACTGGTCTCGTCAGGTTATTGGAATAATTGTTGGTATTGCTTGGGGCCTTATAGCTCTTAAAGGATTTTTGGGCCTTTTATTGTAAGTCTTGTATTCATCTTGCATTATTTCTTAAAATTATTCAATTATACCATATTGTATTCTTAATTGTTTATTGTTATTATATTAGTATTTTCTTCCTCTATTTTAAAAAATGTTATTTGTATTTATTAGCTTTTAGAAATAACTATCAGGTGTCTTGTATTCAAATATGAATTAAAATAATTAAAAATAGTTTTATTAGATAATAAAAATTTTGATTTTATTCATTTTATTGTTAATTGTTTAAATTTCTTTGTTTCAGATTCGTTTTGATAAATACGGGTTTAACATATTTATACTTTAGTTGTTACCAACAAGTTGATGAGGAGGAATTTGGTGGTGCATGGGAGTTGACGAAAGAAGGATTTATGACTTCGTTTGCAGATTTTTTGGTAAGTATTTAAATCATTTAAATACCTATTTGAAAATTATAGAAAACTAATTAACTAATTCTTTTTCAAGTATAGTTATTGAAAGTTTATTCTTTGCTCGCAGGTAACTTGGATAATTTTTTATTCGGGCCTACATTTTGATTAAAGAAATTATATCAACGTAAATGAGATTCAATTAATCCTAAAAAAATAGGAAACAAGTTGTGAAAGGAGGAAAGTGATGGATGTATGTATGTTGTCATATAGAAACCTTTTATAAAGGCTGCAGACTGATAACTCATACTTAACGTCCTTCATTTTAATTAGTTCATTAATAATTGACTTATTGAATCATAAGTTACTTATACATTCATTGAGAGTGGATACCTCGAACTTTCATTAAAATGTAATTAAATTAAAATAAATATATTTATAAATAACAGGTATAATTGTAGAAATTTTTAATTTTTATTATGTAAAATAATTTAATTACATTTTATATAAAAACTTAGCCAATCATTACTCGTCTCCTGCCACGCGATCGCACTTCTTTTAGTTTGTTTAGTACTTGTTTTCCTCTTTCTTCTTGCTTTTTCTCTACGTAATTTTCCAAATATCCTTCGAGAATAGTAAAAATCAAATCCTTCAGTTTTGAATGTGCACTTTTTAATGACCTCTCGAGCACGTATAAATCGACCGCAGAATCTTCCACGGAACAATTTACGTGGGCCAGACCAAAGTCTATTAGAATTACTTGGTCTGAAAGAAATTTATTCTTAGTAAAAGTATTTTTCCTTTTTGTAAGTAGAAGTGAAATTCGAAATTGGAAATTAAATTCAGTTAAGAGAATTTAACAAAATTAAGAGTAGAATAGAATACCTTTTTTAACGTCTCTTGATTCGTTCGTAACGTCTCTTAGTAAAATATTAGATGTCGTTAAATCTCCATGAAAAATATTCTCACTGTGCAATTTTCCAACTAAATTGCCTAAAACTTTGGCAATCGACCTTGCAACTTGCCAAAATGATTCGTCTTCCGAAATATTTTCGTCTATAAATTTTTTTACAGTCATTGTATTATTTAAGTATTCCATATAAATATTTCTGCGATGTAGATCAACGTGATATAGCGCAGGTGTTAGCACTCCTAGAAACAAATTTTTATTAATTAAAATAATTAAAATGATATTTGGTAAATAACTTTATTTATTTTTTTACCTGCTGCTGTTGCTCGAGACAATGCTCGAGCCTCGCTTTTAATTTGATGATTTACTAAACTTTTATCTAAAATTTCGTGTCTGTATTTCTTGACAAATCTGTGCTTTATTAAGACCGGTCTATTCAAATATGTGCCTTTGTAAAGTCTCGCCTCCGCACCCTGGGCAATTAATTCGTAATTTTCGAAAGCTTCCGTCATTTTTTCCTCTTTCTGCAACAGAAAAACCGTTTCAAAATTCAAAAAACAAAACAAAAAAGGAATAAAAGAATAAAAAAATCGATTTAAGAATAAAATATTTTTTTCAATTCTTCCGCTATTTAATAAATTATTTTTTCAATTTTCGGAAGACGTGTGTAAGAAAATTATTTAATAGTTTTTTTAATAAATTATTTATAAAATAAGTTTGTATTATTTTTTGCGCTGCAAGATTTTTAAAATATAAACTAGAGAGTTGGTTGAGAGAAAGAAATTTTATCGGGGGATAAAATACTGTAAAGGTGCAAGCTGGCAAGAAAATTGAGATTGTGGCTTACGCGAAGGGGGCAAGGAGAGAACAGTCGCAGGTGGTGGTTCGAGAACAATTGTTATAGGGGGTATATGACGTACACATATATATGTATACATATGAACGAAAATGTCGCTAGCGCTAGCAAGGCGAGGGCGAAATGCTCAGCGAATCGATCGTTACTCGAAAGCGTCCTGCGCGCTAATCGCTCTACTGACGCTAGTATTCGCCCATATTTTACTTGCCTTCAGTTTACCATAGTCAACAACGTAGAAGACTTTTCCAAGCACGTTTTAGAAGAAATTTTTTTTTCTTTCGTTTTCACAAGAAGAAGAGGCAAAAAAAGTTGAAAATAATGAAGGACGAGGTGAAAATGGATGCGAATCGCTTAATAGCGGAAGTTTACAAAAGACCGGCTCTTTGGAACCAGAGACACATCTCTTATCACAATCGAGAAGTGACCAATAGAGTTTGGCTGGAAATTGCAACGATCTTCAAACTTCCAAGTGCGTTTAAATTTTTATTTAATTTCTATTTCTTTCTGTACTTTATTTCTGTATTTTACTTCTTTTTTTCTGGACTTTACTTTTTTATTTCTATAATACTTAACTAAAAAATATTTCAATATCAATAATGTGTTTATAAACAGTTGTCATTTTAAAAGATCTGGTCGGAAATAATACGTTTTTAACAGCTAAAGTATAAATATTATCGATTCGTTTGACACGTTCTGTTAGAAATAAAACACTGAGCACGTGATTCTACATGTATTTGCAACTCTACTTTGATTTCGATTTTTTAAAACTTTAAGAAGACTTCCCTTTCCTAAAATTAAATTAAAATGAGTTTTATTATTTATGAAAATAATTGAATCTCTGTAAAAAATTTGATTATTTATGAAAATAATTGAATATTGCGAAGATGTTTATAAAAAATTTGCAAATAATTTAATTCCTGTAAAATTTTTATTATTTTATGAAAATAATAAAATGTTAGCGTAGAATTTTATTAAAAATTATTTTAAATAATTGAATTCTTTTGGAAAATTTTATGAAAATAGTAGATATTAAAAAAGTATTGAATTGAGGAAAATTTTTGAAAATAATTGAAATTTTGCCAAGAATTTTATTAAAATTTTTGCAAATAATTGAATTTTGGAGAAGAATTTTATTGTTTCTAAAGATAATTGAAATTTTAAAGAGTAACGTACTTTCAACAACCGACAGAGAATCCTTTCCCATCTATTCCCAAATATTTTGAATTTTTCAACAATTCAAACAAAAAAATCACCATAACTCTTTATTTTCAGAACCAGTTTTGAAAGCAAAATGGAAAGGTCTTCGAGACACTTTTCGAGCCGAATTGAAAAAAGAATTGGTCTATCAAAAAAGCAATTATCATCGAAATCGTCCCGTTTGGATTCATTTCAAGAGCCTTCAGTTTCTAAAGGAACAAATGGTACCCCGACCACCAATTTGGGAACGTAATTGCTCTCGTAATTCGGACAATGATCATTCGAATGAAATGGACACTGATCAGAATGGAAGTTCCACTAATAAAGTGTCGAATGTTGATGAGAATTCAACTCTTGATCTTGTCAATGGTGACACACAAATAAATCTCGATGGCATTCATCAAGTTGAAGTGAAACAAGAACCAGAGGAACAATTTCAAAGTCTTGAATTTCATAATGTCTCGGAGAATCTTGCTGATAATGAGATGATGCTACAAAATCTATCGCCTGAACAAGTTCTTATGGCCGATGCAGATTCAATGAACGGCCTCAATGTCGATCCTCTCGAAGGAAATCGTTGCGATGATAATTATTTCTTTTTAATGAGCCTATTACCTCACATAAGAACTTTGCCGGCCGAGCGAAGAATGCTTCTCAGGATGCAAATGCAAGAACTGGTTTACAAGGAAGTTTACAAAAAGAGTAGTAGTAGCAGTGAAAGAGAATCTACCCCTTGAATAATCTGAAATTTAAACGATTTTCACTAAGATATCCTTTTATGCTGAAAAATTACTGTGATTTTCTAATTATGAAAGACAAAATAATTTAAGTTTAATTTATTAATTTTTCTATTTCTCGTGCCATAATTATAAAGTCATTCTAAGTCTACTTGAGATTAGATACTTTACTCAATTAATACTTATTAGTTCTTCTTCTTCTTATTACTTTCTTAGTTATTTGATTGCAAAATTAAATAAGTGATGAGGTTAGGTTTTAGTTTTTTGCTCTTATTGCAAAAGATTCAACAAAGTTGTCACTGAAAGTACATTAAACATTAAATTATAATAGAGACTTTTTGGTTTTAGTACAGTTACCTTATTATCGAAATCTTAATTTCAGAATTTAAAAATTAAGAAACTTGTGAGATATGAAAAGTGGAACCACACTGGGAAAATATTAATTTTGTATTCCTATCAATGTTATGGGAAACGAGTTTGTTCTGATAGAAATAAAATATAATATTTATGAAACATTATTACTTCCTGCGTAATTTATTAATATTAATTTAATTTCACTTATTATTATTACTAACTTTTTCTGTTTTTCTATGAGAAATAGTTTGTTTACACAGTTCACACTGAAGTTAGTTACTTAGTTTTGCACTAATTTGACGCATGCGCAAGTGCGCAACTAATTTTTTTATTTTTCACCTTTTCACGTTCTATTTAAAAATAATATACCTAAAATTTTTTCGGAATAAATTATAAACAAATTAAAAATAAAATAAGAAATTATTGCCCATATTTAGCTTTTTTCAACATAAAGATTTACTTTTCGTTGATATTATTAAATAACCCGGGTACGAATCGACCAATGAGATTTTGAGCTAACCTAACCTTACCTGCATTTGCAGACAAGTTCAGAACGTCGGCAACTAAAATGCAGTTCAATGCATTTTTACGAGAAAATTGTGTCAAGAAAGAAATTAAAAATAAAGAGCTAAAATAACACAAAGTTGAGAAAGTTCATAAGTAAACAAGTACATTTATTGGTCTATTCAATCATTATGCAGTTAAATTTTGCTTACTTTGAGAAAACTTGTTAAATGCGGATAAGGAAGAAGGTGAACCCTGTTAGGTTAGGTTCTTGATTTACCTGTCGCATTCAAAACGTTCAAAACATTCAAGTCAATTCAAGTGAAGACTTTCTAAGGACGAAGGTGGGAGCAAAAGTTATGTACGTTTAAAAACAGGTAACGTAATAGTAAATAATAAAAAAAATAGACTTAAAGTTTGACTTTCTCGTACTTGCATATCGCCTTGCACATTATGCATTTATAAAACTAAGAACTAACACATATGCTTTGATCAAGTATTTTTACACCGTTATGAATATAGAAAAATTAGATTTCAGACGTTTACCTGTAAATACGCTTTTTTTTTATTTTTTTAAGTGCTTTTGTTTGAAATTTCATCGAAATTGTAAAGAATTGTTTTGGGGATGTGGATGTTTTTTTCTTGAGGGGATTAAAATTTTTGTTATTGTCCTAGTCCTGTAAAAGCCCTCCTTCACCTTAAACGAGCATGCGTACCTGGTACCGTTTTCATTTGCTTTCGCTGGTTAGACCTCAGTTCACTGCTCACCCTGCTCACTCTTGGCATTCTTGACATTTGCTTTAGTTCCGCTATGCAGTGTTCAGTGTCGTGTTCGTGCTAAAACCCTATGGCAATGGATAAAACTAATTCGAAATTCTAATACCATTGACCGTTAGTCTCTTTCGTGTACCTGTTCGTTCCCCCTAACAGGTGTCTTAGAAACATTCCAATAGTGCATCGAATGCAGTCACGATCCTAAAATGTTTGACTAGTGTGTGTTTTACTGGAATTTTTCTCGCTAGAAATTAAATAAAAATTAGTGTATTTTGAGTGTGGAATTTTATCAGAGTATTTGGATTGATAATTATAGTTGATAGGTGAGTTGATTGTGATTAATTTTATTTACACGTGCGTCAGTTAATGCAGCCGAAAAGTTTAAGGATATTTAATATTTGATGCTAGTTGTAACTTTTTTTTACTTCACTTTTTTGTTTACTATATGTATGCCTTTTATTTATTTATATTACTTTACCTTTTGTACTTTTATTTATTTATATTTATTTACATTACTTTTTATACTTTTTTTTATTTATCTACGTTTTTTACTTTATGTATTTTATTTATTTTACTATTATTTTACAATTATTTTAAAGAAACCGCGGCGTTTGTAGGTCAGAGGAAAAATTACTTTTTGAGGACATACGTGCGTCAGCGTAGATATTATTTGTCTCGTTTTGTCAAATCCTGTAGGTCAGGTGTGTAATTACATAAAAAAAATTAGAACACAATGGCATGATGGACACGCTTCTTGGACTGTAAACCTTTATGATAAGTATTTAGTCCTCGCGAGGAAAAGACTTAGAAACAGTCTGTAAAGACAAACGATTTTAAGAACAAATTTCAAGTCCACATATTTAGAAATTTCTTTTTCTGAATTTATTCCGAAAAATTTTGAAAAAGAATATATTTACTAAAATTCGATGAAATTTACAAAAAAAATATGAAGTCGGAAAAATAGAATAAATTCTTCAAATATAATCAGAATTATAAAAATAATCCGAGAATGTAAAAAGCGATGATATATTTAGATAGATTTGAAAAGTAAAAAAAATTGAGAGCATCTCTAAAATTAAAAATAAACCGAATTCGAAATTCGAATCTCGGGGGAAAAAGGCAAGAAAGATAAACATTGAAAAGAAAACGATGTAGGAACTTATATTTGTCAAATATAAACGAATTTTTGTATGCAGCTGTTAACTTTTTAAAATCTTGTTTTTCAGATTAAAGATCGTGTCAAAAACTCAAAATTCCAAAAATTCGGAGTAAAATATTTTTTTTGAAAGAATTCCTCAACCTATTTTCTTAAAGAATATATCGAAAGCAACAGAGGTGTGACGCTTGTGATGAGAATTTTTCCCGTTAGTCAATGAAATCAAAGTGCCGTGTGTGTGAAGGTATTCTTTGTCTATCTGGTGTGAAAAAAGACACTCCATTCTTCCTGAGATTCATCTGTTTAAAAGGATTTCATACACTACACATTCGACTTTCGTTTTTTACGTCTGGAAAAGAAGCCACGGTCTTCTTGTCGATACAAAAAAAATTTCTGCACAATTTTCAATTTCCGGTCTCTTTAAAAATTCGAACATAAGACTAAGTTACTTACTACGTTCACAAAATATAGTTTATTTTTTATTTAAAAATATATTTATTTTGAAAATAGTAAATTTTTTATTAGAAAATATATTTATTTTGAAAATAGTACATTAATTTACAAATGGAAAAATTAATTTTATTATAACTTTGTTTTTTGTGAATTTACGTGTCGAAATTGTTTTTCAAATAATTTTTCAAAATAAAGATTAAAATAAAGATTTTAAGTATAAAGATCTTTTATGGGTCAATATCTTTTTCATTGAAAAATCAGTGTCTTTGGCAATTGTTTATATATTTAAGTGAATGTACTATGACTTTTTAAACATAGAATCATATGAAGGCCATTGATAGAAGGTTGATTTTGAATGAAAGTGAAATATAATGCTCAAAGGATTCAAATGAGACATGATTTAATGACTTATTGTAATCAGAGAAGCCTTGTGCAACATTTCTATAGTCAATTTGAAAAATAATATTAATCTCTTTTTAGCCCTTTTTCCTTCATCGATCGCTATGGCTTCTTTTCCTTAACTCTATATTGCACTCAAGTTTTGAACTTGGCATTTGTTCCGTTCAAGACATATTTTTTACTCGGTGACAAGAAAATAAACTTTTATTTGTTTTTACAATTTTTTTACGAAAAAAAATTAATTACAAATAAATGACAATATTCCTAAAATATTTTATTCGAAAAATAGCAATGTTTATAAATTAATCCGAAAGTAGAAGAAATTAATTTTTCATAATTATAAAATTCTTCGATATTTTTAATACTTTCGTTAAATTTGTATTTTTCTACAAAAGGCAAATATGAATCTCAGGAAGAATTTAGTAAACTAAAATTATAATTTTGAAACTAAAATTTTAATTTTGGTAATTAAAATTTGTAATTTGAATTTTTCATTACAGTAAATTAATTTTTGAAAATCTTTATACAGAAAAAATATTGTTCAATTGAACGTACAAAATTTTGGGGAATTAATGTCTTTTTTATTACTAAATTTCACTTATTTATTTTTAAGTTTTTAAATTTGATCGCTGGAGAGAATTTTCGATTTGTTCTGTTTTTGCATTTGTGCAATTATTCAATAATAAAATCAATTTTCAAGTAGAAATTTCACGTCTCAAGTAAATAACTTTATGACCCATTGGGTCATAAAGTTATTTACTTGAGACATGAAATTTCGGAGAAAATTTGACTGTTTTCATTATTCTGTTTTACTTGTAATTTTTTACTCGTAAATTATAATCGAAAATGTCAACGATTTCGATTATAATTTTCGAGTAAAAAAAATGAGTACAAAATCGGTAAAAAGAAGGATGTGATTTTGATTTTCGAGTGGGTGTTTCGTAGAGGAAAAAAATTATTTTTTTCGCCAAAGAATATTTTCGCAACACCCAGTATGCATTGAAATCTGTACCCGGCACGCAACACCTCTGCATAAAGAAGAGAGACGGCAGTTCTCTCTCACCTACTCGGAGAGATCTCGGAGTCTCACTCCGAGAGAGAGAGACTCACAGTCAGCCTCCTGACATTTCTCAGGTATGACTCATTGTCGGTTCGTTCGCGTTCGTGCATTACCTCTGCCGTGTGCCAGTTTGATTCTCGTTCTCCATTAGCTTTTCAGTTTCACTCGCGACTCCATCTAGTCTAGTCTCTGGTGCATTAAAGCATTTTAAATCTACGTACACATTCATATGTATTGAATTGCTTTTTCTTTTTTTTCTATTCAAGATCAACTCTCACGATTGTCGACAGACTGCAAAGTCGACTGATTGAGCTGGCGGAAAGAGAAGGATGGTGAGCTCCCGTTCACCAGGCGTAAGTGTCACCTGTAATAACAACTCGACAGTCGACGTAGCTAATAAGAACGACCTGGCAGTTAACAATACCAATAACACCGCCACTGGAGAGGAATCTGAATTTAATCCGAGGAATGACAATGAACGGATTTTGAATAACGAGCGAACACGATGGAACAGCGAAAGTGGTCCACCTTCATTTTCAATGTCCATCGATTTGAATCATCACGATTCGGGATCATTTTCGGCCAGTCCTGATCCAAATAATGCTTCTTCGTGTGAAGTCAAGGTCACTAGAAATCACGAGGAGGAAGAACGTTACGAGGCCTTTGGCTCTGTTGAAGGTGATTGCGACGAGGAGGAATCTCCTGGTGGTAGCAGCTCAGCACCGTCGCCTACGGGCCCCGCTTCTTTGAGGTGAGTCACTGCCGACGAAGAAGCAGCGAAAATCGAAAATTCAAACTCAGGGAAACGTTCACCAGGGTCATTTTTAAGTTAGCAATGAGAGAATTTTTTTCTATTACCAGAAAAAAAATTCTGTTTTGTCGTCGACAAAAACAAGAGGCAAATAATTTTCGATTAAAGGAATTCAATTTCATTCTAAACTAATTTTCAATCCAATCGAGACGAGGAAGACAATAGTTACTGGGAAAAAGTTTCCTTTTATTTAAATTCGTTCAATTTAAATCAAATCGACGAATTTAAATAAAAGGAAACTTATAATTTTTACTCAAATTCGCTTTTCAAATTTCAATTTGATACAAATTTTTTTACTCAATATTAAACTGAATTTTCAAACTATTTTTTTTATATTTATAATCGAGCAAAATATTTAAACTTCCAAATAATTTAAAGAATTGTCAATTTTAAAATTTTTTGGATAATAATTTTGTTTGAATAATTTTTTGGATAATAATTTCGATTGAATAATTTTTATTTACAATGGTTTACAAAATATTTCGTTTTAAATTGACCGGAAATTTAATAGAAAAACAATGCTTACATAAAGAAAATGAATTTAAAATTCATTTTATCAAAAACGAGTTTTCAATTTCAAAAAATTGTTAGCGATGCGTTTCCTTTGAAAGTCCAGTTTTTCTAGTCTATTTTCGTGTTATATTGTGGTAATTATTTTTAGATAACAAGCAATATCGGTGGATGATAAATGTGATGACAATAGTGTGCAATTGCAAACGAATAAGATACAATGCAATTGATAACGAATACGCATTAAGCAATTTTCGTTTGTATTTGCATATTTCAAGAAACACATTTCCTTTCGCATTGTGCAAATTTAAGAATTGCTAATTCGTAAGCATCATTGTTTACAAATACAATTTTATATTTCTTACAAATATATTGTGAATATTAATCATTTTATACATTCTTTTTTTTTAATATTTACCAACAATATTTTTTTCTTTTTTTTATTTAAGTCGACTGTTGATTTACTGAAAATATTACAACGAATACGAAAATTGTTGCGTAATATTGCAGTATTTTTAACAATAACTTGCTAATATTTATTAGCGAACAAAGTATTTTTTTTCTTTTGTAATTTTCGATTTTCGTTATTTATTTTGTTTGAAAGACGTAAAAAATTAATTTCAATAAAAAAGCGTGAATTTATTTTTTAATCTGCTGACAGTTAATTTCAATATAGCGTTAATTTATTTATTTAATCTGCTGAAAATTAATTTTAATAATAAATATAAACAAATTAAAAATATTTGAAGTTAATTCGAATTTTTCTTCTTCAGATGATTTGGGAAAACTGGATTAGCGGATATTTTTTGTAGGCGAAAAAACAAAAGAAAAAATTGAATTCAATATGATATTCCGATTATCAGTTCAATGCAGCAGCAATTAGTTTTTTCTCCTCGACTATCTATTTAGCCTCGTTAGAAAATTGAGTACAACTATATAGAAGAGAAAGCAGAGGCTTCCAAGTCACTTTTTCCTTTTTAAAATGCTTCCGATTTATTAAATTTTAATTCCCTGGCGATTACTCTCGATTAGTTGGATAATAATAAAAGGGGCGTATCATTTTTTATCAAACATTCTATATGACGATCGTTTTAATTTACTGCGAATGAAATAAATTTAAAAATACTTTATTTTCATATATACAATATAAAATATACAATATATGAATGTAGTATTTTTAAATTTAAATACGACTGTGATTAAATAAATTACACTCTCTATAGTGTAGTTATTTTTTGACACTATTTGACGTAATGCAACAAGAGGAATTAATTCCTCACATTGTACACATAACTTGCATCACAATTTCATTGGTGTGTATCGTGCAAGGACTTTTTTCGCTTCCTTTAAAGCCCGTGAGAATCACGGTTGTTATAATCGAAAAACATAACAGGAAGACGAGTATAAGGGAATAAATTCAAGCACCTTATTCATTATAATTTCAAAGTTTCATGACTGCCATTGCTTTCTTGCAAAGTCTACAATTACACGTTGCGTTGGTTATGTATTAGAATTGTTTTGAAAAGAACTCGGGGAGTATTTATCAAAAAGGAGAAGAAGAAAAAAAATTTAATGCAAGCACAATGGACTGCTTCTTTTTTTCGTGTCATTGTTCAGATTCTTGAGCCGGAATAAAATGATGACACGATTGTCGAGGTTACCTAATTATTCAATTAATGTCAAAAAAAAAGTATAAATAAAAATTACAGAATCATCAAAATTTAATAATTTTGATGATTCTGCAATTTTTATTTATACTTTTTTGTTAAATTTTCCATCAAAATTGAACAATTTTGATGATTTTGTAATTTTTTTGTATTTGTCTTCCATTTTTTTATTTCGTCGAAATGTCTACACTAAAAAGAATTTTTTTTAATAACTAATTTTAATTAATTTTAAAAATTAATAATGAAATATTAATTACTCAATTTGGAATTGAATTAAAAATATATGGAATTAGTTTATTCGAATTTAAATTAGAAATTCGAAACTATTGAGATAATAAAAATATTAGCCAGAAATATAAATTGTAGATTCGATTTCTAACATTCGGTACAAAAAATATATTCTTTTACTGACTTTCATTTAACTTTTATCTGCTTCAGAAATCCGAAAAGTCCGAACTCAACTATTGGCCGACATTCCTGGCTTAGAACTTCGCTGAGAAGAACTGGGTAAGGAAAATACGTAATTTTTTTATAGCGTTCTTGAAAATAATAAGCGGAAATCCCGTTTTTTGAAAATTTAATCATTGTTTTTAATTCTCTTTATCTTTTTTCTTTCAGAACCAACAGGAAAAGATTAAGCTCTAATGCACTAGCAAGGTATTAAATATTTTATATTTTTTCTAATGCAAAAAAAATAATATAAAATAATAATATAAAAAAAAATTTTACTTTTCAGTCAACTTTATCGAAGTAGTAGTTTCAATAGTTCAGGAAGAGGATCTATCTGTGATACAGGAGAAGAAATGTACAGCGATGTCTCTTTAGAAGACGACGTCCTGGATCTCAGTCACAGAGTGAGTGTTGAAAAAAATTGATTCTTTTTTTTATTTATCAAGAAGAATTTTCCGTTTTCGAAAAAGTGAAAAATTTGGAAAATCGTAGATATTTTTAACCATATTTTGACCGTAAGCAGCATTTAAATAATTCCAAACAAGCTTTAGAATTTAGAAAAGCAATTAAAGAATAAAATAACCGAGGAATGGAATTTAAGTCGAAATAAATTCTAAATCGAGTAAAAATGAGGAAATAAAAGTTTAATTAAATTTAATGTTTGATCAAATTTAATGTAGGTTTAATTAAATTTATTTTAAGTTTAATTAAATTTAATTAAAGTAAAATTTAAATTAAATAGATAAAAGTCAAGTAGATAAAAATTAAAAACGTTTGTAAGAAAAGATTGTAATCGAAAAACTTTCGGTTCGATCGTGACTCGCGAGAAAAAAATGTATTTAGGTATATAGTAATCGTTAAATTATGTAGATCAATTAGAATTCAATTAAAATAAATCGTCATAATTTGTTTACTTATTAACAAACACACAGCTCTGAAAATCGATGGCTGAAAGTGAAAAGCAGACAATTTCAGAGTTGTAAAAAATGACACTTTAGAAATGTAGGCAAATACTTGACATTAAATGTAATCTTCGGCATTATCAGAGAAACCTTTTTCAAAATCAAAACCAGTGGAAATATATTTCAGTATTTTTATTTTTTATTATATTCAATAACAAATAAATGAAAATTCTCTTGTAAAAACAAATTAAAACTACATGAAGTCAGTTCATCGAGAAACTCGTTTATTCCCATTCGTCATATGATAGAAAAATCTTTTTCGGCAACTGATCAGGATTCAACGACAAATTGTAAAAATTATCACTCGTATCCTTCTTATATTCCATGTGAAAATTATTTCCAACCTCCACCGAGGCCTTATCAACATTATTCAAGTAGGTTACTTCGAATTTTTATTTTTAGATTCTATCAAGAAATGACTAATTCAATTATTTATTGATATTATTATAATTGCAGCACCATGCACTTGTCAATCCGATCGTCCTTCTGATTTTAATTCGCACGAAGTACATTCAACCAAAGAAACTTCTTGGCTACCAATTATTCTTTTTACACTTCTAATTATTTCCATAATTATTGCTTACAATTTTCTCCGAAGTTACTTTAGTAATTCCGGAAGGTCGACTCCTTCTTTTTTATCCCATCAGGTATTTTTCCTTTTTTAAATCTCTTCGTCTTAAAGATAAAAAGTTCCCAAAAAATACTTCCGTAGGAAATGATATTATCGAATAAAAAATATAAATTCTAATCTTTAAATCATTAAATTAAAAGAAATAAATTTCTAAAACGTTGAATTATGTACAGAATCCTCATTTGCTTCCAATTGGAGCACCATTGAGAAAAATAGAAAAAAGAGATGTCTCAGAGAATTGCCCGGCGTCAAATGTTTGTTGTACTAATAATAAGGGAATAATTGAGCCAAAATTTGATGAAATTTCTGGCACTTCAACTCCAAAAAAATTTTCATCGCCATCCAATTCAAAAAATACTGTTCAAAAATCAAGAAATTGTAAAAATATCTCTATTGATACGGCCAGCAATAAATCACGTAGATCCGAAGAAACTTTATTGAGGGAAAATCAAAAAAGTTCTGGAACTTTTATGACGGATGATGAGAAATTAGCTTTACGTAAAGTTCCTTAACATATAGATGGGACTTTTTCATCGCAAACTTTATTTTAAAAAAGCAACTTTTAATTACGGGAGTTTTCTCATTAATAATCCGTTCACTTACGGAATTCTCATTCTACTGTCAGTGGCGTCTGTTTTACTTTTTGCGTGAGTTTTACCATTGCTTTAGTTTTGCGTTAATTAACTTCTTTCAAGGTGTAAATAATTATTCGAATTCTTGGAAAATTTGTTTTCCGTCTGCATCTTTTCTTTTTGTTTTCTATTTTTAATATTTATTTATTTGTCGCTTCAATCAAGTGTTTAAATTTATTTTCCAAAGAATTATTATCCAGTTTTTAATTGTTATTGAATCTTTTTCAATTTTTGAATTATTATTGAATTTTTTTTCTATTTTTTAATTATTATTGAATTATTTTTCTATTTTTTAATTATTATTGAATCTTTTTCTATTTTTTAATTCTTATTGAATCTTTTTCTATTTTTGAATTATTATTGAATCTATTTCTCGATTTTTTAATTATTATTAAATATTTTTCTATTTTTCAATTACTATTTATTATATTTTATTAGAAAATATTTAAAATATTCAGAAATTTATGAAATTTAGAGAAAAATGACTAATTTGGAGATTATAACAGTTTTTTATTTTTTTTTTCAACAAGCAGCATTTTGTTTCATAAGCCCATCGACTGTGATTCATTGTATAGCAAATTATTGAAAAAGAACCGCGTGACGAATAAAAGTACGTTTATACTTTTTATTTATCCAAATATTTAATTATTTCGAAATGACATTTTGTGTAAAATATTTTTTCTTCTTTAGTTACTCAAATTTCCTTGAATAAACCGAGTTCGGTAATTGAGCAAAAAACATTGAACAGCAATGAAGGAGTTTCCGTTTTGAGTCTTTTGAACGAAAAAGAAAAAAATGAAAATCTATAAATGATATAAAAAAAAATGTAAGAACAATTATTCAATAAATGTAGTATTTGAATTTGTAACTATTTTCATTTCTTTAAATAAATTCATAAAATTCAATAAATTCAATAAATTAATAATAAATAGTTTGAAATGAAAAAATTTTTCCATGGAAAAAATAATTATTTTTGTAAATTAAAAATCAACTCTGAAAAATAAAATAAGAAATGTTAATTTCTCTCGCTTTTTTATTTTAACGCGATAAATATAGCTTCCGGAAAAATATTGATTGCGAGAAGTGGGAACAATTGATATTTATCTGACGGCCTAGTTCAGAGTGAAACGCGTTGATATTTTTTTGTTAATTAACTGCAGTCTTTTCTTTTTTTTTTTGTTAAGTTATCAAAAAGTCAAAATTCTAAATTACAGTAATTTAATTTTTGCAAATTTTAATTTTAGATATTTTAGAGTAAATTAAATTTGAAACAGTAGGAAAAAATTTAAGTAACAAAAAAAAAACTGAGATTTTATCGAAACAAGAATTATTGGAATTATAGTTTGTAATTAATATTCATTGAAATTTATTCTCGCGATGGCTTGCCCGAAACATGTTTCAGTAAATAATAAAAGTTTTCTCGAATGGAAAGGCTGGGTTTTTCTAACTTTTCTATTAGTTTTATTTGACACCGGATATTGGAGTATAGTGCAGTTGAAAAAATGGCTCGATGGTTAATTTTAATTCGATGGAACGAATCTTTGAGTAAGAAACTTTTTTTCCGATTATATATTTTTTATTTTTATTTTTTTGAATATATTTATTTTAGTAAATTTATTTTAGCATATTATTTTAATTTTTATTTTGTTTCACTTTAGTTTTGTTTTCATTATAATTTTTATTTTAATTTTGTCTACATTTTAATATATTTTTTATTTTATTTAAATATATTTTTTAATAATAGAATAAGCTATCTAAAAATAATTTTGTAGAAAATTTTGCTTTCAATTAGTTAATTCGAAATGAAAAAAAATGTCAACTAAACTAAATGTATTTTCAGATCTTCCCCGACAATGATTCTAATTAGAAAATGATATTAAAAGGAGTTAGGCGAAACAGAGTATGGAGTGCATAAATAGCCCACTACGACTAACAACCCACGACATAATCGAGACTATCCAACAAATATATATTCGAGCAATTTAAGGCGTCGGCCAAGACGAGACGAAAGTGCGCGTTGTTTTCTATTATCTAAACAGAAATTGTTCCCCATTTTTCCAAAGAAAGAGTAATAAAAAAAATATTAGCAAAGATAATAATAAGGTCATTTCAGTGTAAATATAATCCGTGGAAGTTACTATACTAATGGAGTTAGAGTGACGATCGAAATAGTCATTCTGCTGGAAAGAAAAAATACGACACACGCGCTTGCGGCATATGCATAAAATATAACTTTGTAACTCGTAAAATGTCAAGCTAGTAGAATGGAAGCGGACTGTGAAGAAACTGGTGTCGTTGATAATAATAAATCGTGTAAATTCGATAATTTAAATAATTGCAAGACAAATTTTGATATTATTTTTAATAGTGACGTTACAACTTGTGAACCTGGTGCCGGTCTCGAGTACGATCTGTGGGAAGGTCAGTTTCAATTTTTGGAGCACTGTCCTTTACAAGATCATAACTCACGGCACAATTGTCCCAGTGCATCAGACGAACAAGTAAGAAAATATAGGCATCATCGATCGTTGACGCTTATGGTTATTGACCGGCATTATAAAACACGTATATAGGAACCTGAATCTTATAGCTGTATTTTAAATAGAAAAAATAGTTCCACTGGTTTCGATTTCAACTAGAGAATAGGTAAAAATAATTATTTTGTTTTTGAAACAGCACAGCGAGGAAAAAATAAAGACGGAATTATTCGCGAAAGAACAATGGAATTTATATTTACGAGAGAAAAAAAACAATTAAATTTTAATGACAGGAAATATTGTTTCGACTTTTCGATCATTTCGAAATTTTTCAACAATTATTTTAACAAAAATCGTTTTTGTTGGGAAAAAATAAATTTTCTCTTTAGATTTACTTTCTTTGATGGTAAAGAACAGAAATTAATTTGAGAAAAGAAGGTAAAAAGACGTTATTCTAAATTATTTTCTACTTCTAGTAATTTACAATAATCCGTTCTTTCGTGTCTTCACTACTGAAAATTTTCACTATTTTTCACTTTTTCGACAAGGAAAATTCAAATTTGTGTATATTTGTTTTTTAGTTTGTAATTAGAGTGAAATTTTGTCGTCTAATTGTGTTTGTTAATTTTTCTAGGTACAAATGATACAAGAGCAAATGCACGCTTTAGCGGACACACATTCGGTGGGAGAGGAGAGGTACGCCAGGGCGAAGGAGCAAAATGCGACGCTCCAGGCCAGGGTACTTATGTTGGAGGAAGCTGCTAAGGATGCGGAGAGCAGGGCCGACGAAAGACTGCAAGTCCGTATTTCAATGCACTAGAATTTTCTTCTCTTTTTTTTTCTCTTTTGAATTACTTTATTTTAATTTTTCAATTTTCAAAAAGACAAGAAACTATTTTTTCTCTTCGTTTTTTTTTGCTTTTAACTACTTCATTCTAATTCTTAAATTCTATTACCGACGGAAAATTTTTTGAAAAAAATTAAATTGCTAGAGAAATAAATAAAATTTTTAGGGACATTAAATTAAAAAAAAATATCTTTAAAACTTATTGAATCCAATATTTTAAGTTTGTCAAGAAAAAAATAAGTTTCGAATTTGTGAAATTTTGAGAACATTTTATTTCAAAAATTGAAAAATTATTCTTAAAATAATAACAAAATCTGCAGTTTTTATATTATTTTTTCTGTTTTTCGAATAGGCCGAGCAGAGGAGGCATCGAGACTTCGCTTGCCGATTGGAACGGGAGAAGGAGTTGCAACTGGAGAATTGCTCGATAAAATTGCAAGCGATGGAACTTGAGAGCGCCAGTTTAAGAGATGAAGTCTCTCGGTTAAGGGAGCAGTTGGAAAAAGTTCGACAGGAAAAAGGCCAACTAGAAAACTCGTTGGACGATGCAAGGAGAGACGCTGAAGCTGCACAGGAACTTGTACGTCAGGCAGTGAGTCGCTCAAATGAAGCCAAACAAATGCTTGAAGTTGCCAGAGAAGAATTGGCGGCGCACGTTGACGAGCAACAAAAATTAGATGCACTAATGCAGGAAATTTCCCATTTACGAACACGAAATAAAAGTACGTCCTTATTTTTATTCATTTTTAAGAATCTTTTACATTCTCATCACACGAGAAGGTATTTTAATTAGCGGAATTCATTAATTCACAAAAAAAATCCATTTGGAGTATATAAAGTAAAGAATTTAATTTTTAGTTTTCTTTTTATATTTATTAAATTTGTTGACTTGTAGGTTTAGAGGAGTCAAGAGACGAACTTCAAGCGGCGGCGGCATTACAGGCGGGCCGGGAATTATTAATGCTGAATCCTTGTGCGAACAATGTCGATAAAGGATCTAGTCTTGCTGCTGAATTATTAGCAGGAATGAATCAAGATCAGACTGACGGCAGTAAACCGAGGGAGCCAGAACCACGCACACTAGCTGAAGTGAGATGAATTCTTTCTTTAAGAATAAAAATCATTTTATCAACAGTTTTTTTTAATAACTTACTAGAACTTAGAATTTTATAAACAATTTTTCCCTTTTAATACGATTAATTATCTAATTTTTTAAATCTATTTTTTATCTAATTAAAATTGTTTTTCACAGTGGAAGCAGGCCCTAAAGGAACAGCAGGAAGTGAGCTCTCAATTGAGATCCTACATTGACGGAATTCTTTTGAATATAGTTGAAAATTATCCTCAACTTTTAGAAGTAAAGCAACTTAATTAAAGAAAAATGCAATTTTTCCAATTATAGATAAAAAGGATATATATTATGTCGTTAATGGTAAAATAGAATTAATTGTACAAATAGGTAGTTTATAATGATAGCTTTCGAGTGATAAACAGGGTGACTCTCAAAATAATATACGGATTGAAATGATTCAACGAATTTTCTGTTATAATTAATTTCACTTTGAGATGATCTAAGTATTTTTATTGCTACTCTAGAATTCTCAAACATTGTTGATGTAGATTTTCGAACGTATATTTTCCAATTTGCGAGATGTTCTCGCTTTGATTTTTATTTTTAGAAATTTTTACATTTTACTTGATAATGATTTTTTGTTTTCTTTAAATGTAAACAAAAAAACATTATCTTTATTATCGTTTAGCCTCTGCGAATTTCTAATTGATTTCGGAGTAATTTAAATTAAAATGATTAAAATTAAAAAAGGACTGCCCATCCTTTTAAACTAAGAAGTGCTTCTTAGATTTTTATTAAGATAAACGCTCCTACAATATTAAATTTTTGTATAATCACTGCCAGTATCAATGACTCACCGATTAATGGGCATTACTTAGTATCAAAAACGGCAGTGGGCGTTTCATGAATTTTCTATATTAACATTATAAATAATACCAACGAGTTTTGTGTGATAATGTTTCTTACAAATTCTTTTTTAATATTGGGCATATTTTAAAAAAAGTCTTTTATATAATTAATAGTAGAGAAAAATAATAAATTTTCTTACAGTTTGTCAATTGCATCGAAATAATAATAATAATGTGTGACTTTGTTCTTTTGTTTCCTTTATCGTTTGCTCGCACTAATTTTAAATTAGGTGAGAGAAGGAAAAATGTTACCAGTTAGAATATTGCAAAAAAAAAGAAAAAAAAATAGGAAGAAATTATTCAACTGGAGCAAAATCTGTGATGGGACGAATGATACTTAGAAAATACAAGTGACTAGTATTTTTATTCTTGCGATTTTTCAGCATTCTGGGTCTTTGTATTATGAAACATTATTGTTGATTAAACGATTATATTTTGATATAAGGGAATCTTTTTCTTAAGCACCATTTTATTATTAATAATAATTATTATTATAAGTTTTTAAATTATTGTTTTATTTTAATTTATTTTAATTATGAATTAATACTATTATTATAATAATAATTATATACAATAGTATTTAATTAAATTAACTTTTAATTATAATTTATAATAAATCATATTTATTTAATATTATAATATTTAGAAAATACAATTTATAGAATTGTTACAATAATTTTATTATTATTTTTTTCTTCTTTATATTTTTTTAATTATGAAGGAATGAATTTTTATTATAATTATAAATAATAATATTTAATTTAACTAAATTGAATTCTAATTTATAACAAATTATATTTGCTTATAGTATTTATTTATTTATAAAATTTATTTTACAGATATTTATGATAAAAATAAATTATAATTAATTTAAATATTACTTATGGAACTTTTTTTTATCTATTTTTATTATTTATTTTATTTATTATATATTAATTTACAATTATTGTTCTAAATAATTTATTTAGCAGAATACAATTATTATTTATTTTGTTTATTTTTTAACAATTATTTTCAAAAAATATTAATTTGAATAATTTAAATAAGTATAAAGCCCGATACACAGACCTAAAGTCTTGCACAACTGACCAATCACGTTTATTCAGGATTTGATAATTTTTGAATTTAACGCGAGACTTCCGGTGCATCGCCATTTTGTTTTCCATCCGCCAATCAGAGACGGAGAAGACTTGGGTATGTTGTGTACTTGTTCAGTGCATTTAAACCGTTTTCCCTGCGGCGTCTCTCGCTCGTTCACGGCAATTTTCTTCGAAAAAATAGGTAAATATACTTTATTATTACACAAAATTTGGATTAAATTCGTTTATAAAGTACAGTAGCATCTAATTTCATGATAATTTTCTTGAAACATTGAATATTTTTGACGCCATGTGTGATAATACATTTTGTCCTTTGACAAATTTTTTCACTTCAGCACCTAAAATTTCAACAATATGGCCAATATTACATCAATATTGTCATTATTCTCACATTCCTGCTACAATATTAGCCATATTATCATATTGTAGTGTTGATGTGAATTTATGATATTGTTGCAAAATTTAGGTGCGAAAAATTTTTTTTTCAAAATGGCGTCATGTCGCCCGGAGTGCCCGCGGAGTCGATGCGTTTTACAAGTATAAATTTGTTTCTTTGTTTGCAACGCGTTGCAAATGGTGTTCATTGTTCAACAAAGCGATGATTTATTTCTTCTTTGTTTTAGTTCTCTGCCGCTTTGGAAAATTAATTACAAAATTCTTCAAGTTTGGTCATTAACTCATGGACTCTTCGAAAGCGATAGACAAAATACTCTACGGGACAAAAAATTGTCTGTTAGTGGTAAGTTAACATCAAAAAAATATTATTTGTACCAAACTTCTATCTGATTTTCATTTTATGTTTAATTTTTAATAATTTCCTACATTATTTTTTTGTGATTATCCCATTTTGTGAATTGCAAAAGGGCAAATTATTTTTGAGGTTATATATTTACTCTTGAATCGACAATTTTTAACGAATTATTTTTTCGCGATTTTTTCCTATATTTTTATGCAGCATGTGTATTATCGAGAAAATTAAAGTCAATTTTTCTTATTATTTCGAATATTGAATCCTAAATATATTGGAATATTCGGAAATTATATTTTTTTTGTCGAAATTGTAATCTAATGTAAGGGGTGAAATTTTAATTTGTATTGAATGTTTATCGACCTTCAACAATTTACAAACGCATTTATTGTTTCAATAAACGAAAATAATAAATATAATAATAAACAAAATTATACGAAAAGGTATTTTCTAATTTGGAAAATAATTTATTGTTTTGTTGAAAATTCGAGTTGAATATCGTTTAGTGTTATGTTTACAAATATAAGCCTGTAAAGTTAATTGTTAATCATCTTCTAATAACTCGTTTTGTCTTCTGACAAAGAAAGATTAAATCAATGGTTTACAGACGAATAATGATTTATTTGTGCCTTTGACTTTGTTGACTCGGCGTCAAGGGTAAGTTGAGGTTGATGACAAAGGAAACAAAACCAATAATCCCTCTTTTCATTCTGTTCTGAATAGAAATTTAATTTATCTTTAGGAAATTATTGCTATTCAAAGGGAAAATTTATTTTATAAATTCTAATTATTATTTTATAAACTATAATTATTATATTATAAAATATAATTGTAAATAATTATTTTAATTTTATTCATTTGTTTTTTCTAGTTTTTTATTTTGCCTATGAATTTAATTTTTCTTTTTCTTCTGTTTTTTCAGAGCTATAATTGGATAAATAAAAATAAAACTTGATAACCGTTTAAAGATTAAATAAAAGTTAATTAAATAAATTATTTGATTAAAATAAATAATTTTTTAATTATAAAATAAGCAATAATTTTATAAATTTAAAATAAATAATTAATTTTATTAAAATTAATTTCACGAAAATAAAAATTCTACTCAATGTTTTTTAAATAGAACTTGTCAATTTTTATTTTATTTTTAAATTAGTGCGGGTTTAAATAATTTTCGGGTTTATTAACAATTAATGAATTAATAATAAATACACAGTTATTTTTTTTTCTTTAAAGTAAAAAAATAATTAATCAGTAGGTATAAATTTTTTAAAAAACTAATTCGTATTTTCTTAGTGTTGCGGAAATAAAACTTTAAAAAAATGTGCTCTGAAAATTTTCTGAAACTTATGGAAGGAATCCATTCGTGCATTTTCAACTGAAGAAGAGGAATTACAGGAAGGATGAAAATTTTTTGGAACTTATGGAAGGAATCCTTGCGTGCATTTTCAACTGAAGAAGATGAATTACAGGAATGATGGTTGCAGAGAAAGACGAATCCCTCAGTTCTTCAATTCATCTATCGATAAGTCCCTCTTGCCTCCATAATAAATTGGAGACAAGTTGTAATAAATTTTAAAAAGTCCATAGTGATTTTATTTCTATTTAAATTGTACGAAGAAGGTTTTGGAATTTCGTACAAAAATTGTTTTTTAATTAGGTTTTTGTCCGCTCGTTTTTATTTCGTCTTGTAGGATTATTTGCAAATTTCCAATTTTTCTCGAAATTTGTTCGTATTTACCATTATTTTTAGGGCGTTTCTCGAAACATTAAGGTTCTCCCCCAATTTTAAATTATTTTATGACCGAAAAGAAATTTTTCTTCTTAGATTATAAGTACACATTTTAAGTTAATATTTATTAAGTCCTAATTAATAAGTAATACACAATTATTAGAGTCTGGAGAAAAATTACTTTTTTCTCTATTTTCTAGAATTTTTTTTCACTAAATAAAAATTTCATTCATTGCTGCAGTTTGCTAAAGGTTTTTAAAATTTTTTATCGAAAATAAAAAATTTCAAATCTGGAAAGAATGATTCTAATATATTTTCAATGTTTTGAGTACCATATGGACTTTCTCGACTACATGACAGACATGGATGGCAAAAGGACAAATAAAATAGAATGAAGGTACGATTATTGTCATTTAGACATGAATTTAATAATAATAATAATATTTACATTATTTTTGGAGCTTAAGCTATTCTATAAAAGTAGGAGCAAACGTAATAAGGCACATTAATATTGCCAACTTTTTCGTACTTGAAAAAAAAACATTATTCTTCAAATATTAAAGATACGATATTATATGCTTTAAACGTACATATACAACATCAGAATATAAAACATAAAAAGATAATTAAATAAGAAGTACACGCACAAGTCATGTCGAATTAAATATAATAATTACCATCACTATTGTTGTGCAGTATAAATATTTTTACCAGGTAAATTACGATTTTTTTGTTCGTTAATTACTTTGTAAATTTAAATCACTGCAATTGTATAGGATCACACAAAAATTCAATTTAAAATCTGAATTCATTCATTTTCGGGCATAAACTCGGACTTATATTTTAAGGTATTTTGTGCACTGTAGGAATATAAAAGCTGTCCAAGTTTTTTTTGTCAGTCGATTTGAGTATTTTTTTTTTTCTTAATGGCACTTTCATTTTTAAGAAGTGCGCTTGTTTAGAGACTAGCTTAAAGTGCACAAGTCCGTTTAGTCATTTTCCACTAATAATTATTAATCCATTTTTTTGGGTAATTTGGAAGACTTTTTTTTGTGAGTTTTTTTTAATTTTAAACCAGAAGGCCATTTATTCTTGGGAAAAAAGATTAAGAGTTAACGAAAATTGATATTTTTGATAAAATTAAAAAAAAGGGAATTATTAAGAAAAAGTCTATTCTCGAGATATTATTTGACCGGGACGGCGTGGTGCTATCCTTCTTCTCGGAGCTAAAAGACCACTTAATCCTCTGACTTCTTCGTGTTTTGTGCTTGCGGCTGTACTTGTTTCGGCAATTGAAACTTCCGTTGGTTCTGTTTCGGCGAAAGATTCTTCTTCGCTCTCCTGTTCGTGTACGGGCTCTTCGACTGGAGTTTCAGTTGTTTTTCGACGAGGTAATAGAGGCGATCTTCTAGGCGTTGTTGAAATTGGTGATCTTGTCGTAGTTTTCGGTTGTACCTGCAGTCGGTTACGGTTGCGCAGTTTATTTAGTGGATTGACGGTCGTCAAACGATTCGGTGGACTCGATTCTGCTGGAGCCTGGAAAAATTAGAAGAGTTTAGATATTTTCTTCTATTGTTTTTTTTGTTTGATCTTTTATTGAAAGCGGGGTTGTCACAGGTCAGGTAAATCGGAAGAAAGTCAGGAAAGCAGAATTGGTCAAGGAAATCGGGAAAAGTCAGGGATTTTGATTAAAATCAGAGTAAAAAATTAAAACTTACGGCGTGTGTTTCCTCCTCGGTACCCTCGCTAGCGGGCTCGTCGACGGAAGCCTCGGCAGCTTCGGGAGCAGCCGTGGTGCTTGTCGCTTGTCCTGGTCGGGGTCTTAGGTTAACTCTGGCACCTGGTCGAGCAGGTCGGGGAGCAACTCCCGGTAGCTTTGGTCGAGCACTTGGCTTTGGAGTGACAGCTTCGTGGGTTTCGGGTTCGGCTCCTTCTGACGTTTCTTCACTGGCTGATGGGGAGGCTGTGGAAGGTCTGCCTCGTCTGCGATTAATATTTAGTTTGTTGAATGTCGGTCGAAGTGCGGGAGAATTTGCCACTGGACCAGAGGATGAAGCTGGGGTGACAGATCCTGGAGTGGTACCGGAAATATTTCGATTGCCAGTTCCTCGGAATCTGTTGCGAGTGCCGTTTGGTTTCTCTGCGTTCGTTGGAGCGGCATTTTCCTTCTGTACTTCTTCATCGACTGGGTGCTTTTGTCCCGGTCTTGGTCTTTTGAATCCACTGTTGCCATTGCTGCCAAATCTTCCTCTGACTTTTTGTGTTGGTTCCGCAGCGGAGTTGCTGGATTCTGTTGTTGATCCACCGCCATTGAGTTTGAATCTGTAAAGTAGTTCAGAATTTGATTAGAAAGATGTAATTTTTTTTATTAGTAAGAAGTTATTTTTTAGTTAGTAAGAAGTCTTATTTTGATTGGGTTTCAAAAATTGAAATAGCGATGGGAATGCTTTGTTTCGATGTTTGTATTAGTTAAATTTAACTTGTCGCATAGTTTTTACCTGTTTCTGGAGATGGGACCGCCTGGCACGCCTGGTCGACGGAATTTGCCTCTGCCAGTGGTGGTGGTGGCCGAAGTTGTCGGCTCTGGAGTTGTGGTAGTGGTTGTCGATGGTTCAGTCGATGTAGTAGTGGATTCTGTCGTAACGGCAGGAGTCGCAGGTTCGGTGGTTGTAATCAGTTCCGTAAAATCGCCTTCAGATAGGGTTGTACTATCATTAGTGGAATCGGATTCAGAACTCGATTCAACGAGATTGCTTTGACCTTGCTGAAAGAAGGCGTAAAGATCCAAAGCGACTTTGTCCATGGCCGAAGGGTACTCCGTAGTCGGAATGTCCGTAGTTGTCAAATCGGAGGATTCCGTATCTTGTTTTTCAGTCAGGTGAGTCTTCTTTTCGCCCGAATTGTGGTAGACTATTCCCGGGGTTTCGGATTCGACATCTTCACTTGATGCTTGTCTGGATGGTTGACCTCTGTTAAGTTCCGCTTGGGCCTGACGAAATAAAAATTCGATTAGTGACTAAAAGTGTCATTTAGAATTGATAGGCGTTAAATTAGCAAACGTTATTCGCATCTAAAGTTAAAAATCTAGTTATTCGCAATTGAAGTTAAGTTTAAGAAAGTACCTCGTGGTCGACACTTGAAGCAGGTCGTCTTCTAAAAATAGGCTGAACATCATCATTGGATTCTTCGACCGGAGCAGGTTCTTGTACCCGATGAGGTCTGGCTCGGTTTTTAGACGGTTTCTCTTCGTTATCTTCATTAGGAGTGACTCCAATGAATCTAACCGGTCCTTTTGGTAAGTTCTGTGGAAATTCTGGTCCCTCTTGATGGGTGCGAAAACTGCTGGAGTCCACTAGTTCCAAACTGGGTCTTGGTCGATTGCCCCGCACTCGACTCGATTCTGTAGTTCCCGTATTGTGATTCGAACGAGATCTGATAAAGAAATTATTAATTTAACACCACCAGTAGCGTATTCGAAAAACCCTGACTACTAATTATAGAACTAACAGTTCTAACAGTTCTAACAGTAAAGCAATTAAAATGAAATTAATTACACTATTAGTGAGATTGACGTTAAATTGCAATTAAATTAACAGTAAAATGTTGATATCGGCTATTAATCAGTTATGTAATTGACTAGAAACAGGATACATGATTGACAAATACCTCGGTGGGAATCTAGTGTTAGTTGGCAGGCGTTCTTCGGAAATTTCATCAGCCTCAGCAAGTTGTCTGCCTCTATTTCTGTTTGGAATAACTTCGTTGCTAACAGGTTCGGCGGTAGTGGACCTTTCCACGTTTGTGTATTTACTTCTGTTGACATTTGTTGCACCACGTCTGGACGACGAGGGTGTTGTCCTGCTGGAAGTGTCTTGAGTATTTGTGGCGGAACTTGCTTTTCCCTCGTCATCCTCGTCGTAATAGTAGTAGACGTACTCATATTCATAGTCCTTGCCATTCGGTCCTTTTTTCACTTGAATTCGTGAACTCGTGCCTGCTGGCACTAAGCTAACATCACTCAAGTCGCCGAATTGACGGTCTGCATATGAAGTGTATGCATCTTTGCTGTCCTCTCGAATAATGTTCACAGGAATAAAATCGAAGGAGCGAGCCTCCCGTGGTGTGGTCAGTGTGGGCAACATTGTCGTCTGATATTCATTGCTGTCATAAAAATAAAATTGTTTTAAAGAATTTCGCCCCATTAAAAAAAGAATTTTACGCGAACTTTTGTTTGGCCACGTCTAGAAATATTTCATTTGTGGAGAAAAAAATCATTTAGCATTTTATCAGGAGAACCGGTTCTACAACATTTCGCCTACTGCGGGAATAATATCCATAAGCTTTCACATAATGACAGACAATAATAACATTAAACAAAGTGACAACTTAACTTATCTTAACAATTTTAGAATACAATGTTTACATCATTTGATTTTTAAGCGCGTCTTTTTCTCTCTTTTGCGTGAAAGTGATTCCTTCTTTTTTTGATGGAAATGTAAAAGTTGTCGATTTCCTTTTCTTACGTAATTTTGAAGGTATTTGAAATAAACTGAAATTAAAAAGCAATAAATAAAAGTATTACCTGACATAAACGCCAGGAATGACAGAATCTCTTTGACGAGTGACTTGTGCTCGATGTGAGTCAACTTTCTTGATTCCATCTTCATGCAACACTCCTGTGCCACTGAAATTTTCCAACTCGACACGCGTTTGCTTTTTAGGAATAACTCGATCATTTTCCTTGAATGATGTTTGTTTTTTCTCTAAATTCTCAAGTCGTTCGGGCACTTTTTTATTTTGTGTCTTGACAACTTTTATTTCTTCATCTTCACCACCACCGTAGTAATCGTCGTCGTACTTTGCAATATGAGCTTTTCGCGATGTTACATATTCTGTAATTATAAAATCACAAAAAAAAATATGGAAATTTTTTCTTTCCTAAAAATAAGGAAACAAGCAATTTATTTGTTTTTAAGGAATTTTCGAGGAAGTTTAATTAAATTGCAAAGAATTTTGATTACGTAAGCTTCTAGTTCTCATTACCATTCACTCGCTAAGAATGAAAGTGTACGAAAGTGTACGAAAGTTTAGTTTGTTTACATACATTTTGATGGAAAAAAGTTGAAATTATTTTCAAGTAGGTAATTAAAAAATAGTTTGTAGGAATTTGAGAAATATTTTCTTAGTTTTAATACTCAATTTTGTTTGGTACCTTCGATTGGTATCGATCTGTCCCGAAAAGTGACGGCTTCAATATTTTCCGATTGAATATTCGAGTATGTTTGTGCCGGCCTTAACTTTGCAACGATTCTTTCATCTCCCAGTGTAGACACAGCGCAGCATATTCTGCAAAAGAAAAAAGAACATTTATGCAAAATTGTTCTATTTTTAGACTCGAATGTTTCGAAATGGAGAGAATAAAATAAGAAAAAGAATTATTGAAATAATCAGGTATAATAGGATTTCTTCTTCACGTCTTGAAAATTTATACGACATTAATATTGATAATTGCAGTCTGTTCGCGTTTAAGAAAAAAAGAAAAGAAAAGAGTAGGATTTCTTAGAAATTTTTTTAATGTCGATAATATGAATTCTTGTCTGGAATTGCGTGCGACTGGAATCGCGTATCCTTGCGACGAATAAGTACACATCTTTTACGAGTATATGGCTGTGCGTGAACTTTCACCACTCGCATATTGATATTTATCCATGCATTATCCACTCGCTATACGTTTCACCAACTCGTGACATCTTACAGCATTCCATAACGACACCGACTATCCATTTTAGACGTAATGGACCATCCGCCTTTTTGCAAGTGCTCTCGAAATGTACGTTTGAAAAATTTGCCACGATTATCTAAAATTAGCTTTTTTGCTCTTATTCTCTAAATATTTTTTTCTTTCAATTAAGACCTTTGATTGTTAAAATATCAGCTAATTTCTCCCACAGTTTTTATGCGGATATCAAATTGAGACATGAAGCTTAATTCCGTAACATTTTTAAAAACGAAAAATCACATAGAATTTTTTTTTAAATCAAGAATAAAAAATACCGTCCCATTATTTTTTCGTTTTTAAAAACGTTGCGGACTTTTCAGCATCATCAGAAAAACTGTGTCCGTAAACAGCATCTTATTTCATTATTTTCTTCTATTTCTATCTTATCTTATTCTCATCTTATTTTCTTTTATTCTAGAAGCAGATTTCTGCAAACATAATCTCGTGTTATATTTCAAATTAAATTAGTTTTCGAAAGTAGGAATTATGTGTTGATTGAAATCAGAACTTGGGGAAAAATGTGAAAAGATGAATGCTAAATTCAGATCTTGTGTCTCAACTTCAAGAAACGTGTTCTTAAATATAAGAAGCAGGATTTTATGGTTTAGGATAAAACTGTCTTAATTTCAAGTTCATTCAAAATCTTTATGATCTATCAAAATATCTAGAAATTAAGTTACAATTTAAAGTAAAATTTCATTTCAATCAGTTTTCAGTATTTGTTATAATTTTTTCCAAATATTGCAACAAAATATTACATTTTTTAATATAAAATGCAATTTATATCGATTTTTAAAGTGCGAAAAATAACTATAAACAAATCTTTCAAAAATTATTTTTGAATCACTTTTTTCCACATTTTTTTTTATTTTTCAAATATATCTGTATAATAAAAATCTTTTTGATTAATTGAATTTTTCTAAAATGTAATTGAAAATAATTAATTTTTTCCAAGTATTTTGTTAGAATTTTGGAAAACAACTTTTTAAGAATTTTAATTGCAAATGTCGAAAATAATTGAAAAATATTTTTAAAAAAAATTAATTGTAAGAATTTCTTTATTATAATTTTTTAAAAATATTTTATCTTAATAACTTGAGAAAAAACACGGATAGTTACAATTATTATAAAAAATTGTGTTTTTATATTTAAATAATTGAATTCTAGAAGAACTTTGAATAAATTATTTAAAAGAAACGATTTAGAAATAAGGTTTAGTTGAAAATTGTAGAAAATAATTGAATTCACGTTATAATTATAATTTTTAGAAATTACTAAAATTCAAAAATTTTCCTCGTTATTCGCAAACTTTTATATTTTCCTGTAAAAAGATTTTCGTCAGGAAAAATAATTTTAATATCAGTAAATTGTCAGGGAAATGTCAGGGAAATTGATTAACTGAAAATTGTGACAACTTTCTTGATAAATAATTCAAAGAAGAAGAATTTGTAAACACTTTTGTTTTCCTAGTAAAAAATATTTATTGTTCCTTCAATTGTCGATAGTTTGTCTGAAAATAGTTTGAAAGGTTTGTAAAAATATGTTTTTTTAACTAAAATTGAAATTAACAATATTAACACTAAAAAAGTTGTTTTGAGATGTTTAGGAAACATTTATTTGTAATAAAGTAACAAATTGAGGAAAAATTAAATGCTGTCTCTTTGTGTGCATTGCATAAATTGTACACAGAAACCGCCAACGCTTTGAAACCGAAACGAAACAATTGTGTTGTAATCAAAGATCAATCATTTCGAAACTGAAGATAAATTGCAAAATGTTTTAAGAGAAATTTGAAAAATCTGTGCTTGCGTATAGACAAAATATAAGTCTCTTATTGCAATAGACGAAATAAGTCAACTAATAAATTAGTACTCTACCGCATACCATGAACAGAGTTAAATTTATTTATATCGAATTTTCCTTTTTGAAAGTTGAATAAATATCGAACGGAATTAAACTGTCTTGTATACTTGTCGCCATTTTAGCTAATTTAGTCGTTTTAGAATCAAACGTATAATTAGGAGAAAAATATTAATAATGTATAATTTATTAGCTGTGACACTGCTGTACTTAATTTTCAAGCAACGTTGATTTGGAAACAATTGTTGGATTGCAAAAAAGATGATCGTTATTCAAGGTGCCAGGAATTAATATCACATACGTGTGAATCTTGTAGGTCAAGGCAAAAAAAAAGGATTTCAGGGTGAAGTTCATCTTTTGCGTTTTGTTTTCTCGCGCTCGCACCGGTTGATCACTTCCGATTTGTTAATAATAACTTCTCTCGAAGAATGATTAAGAAGGAAAGTTTTCCGTGGGCGTTATCGGGGTGTTAGATATGAAATACTCTCGGCATGAAACCATATGGAGAAAGTGGTTTCTGTATGCATATATTTATCCGAGTAGTTATATTCTTGCAAGTAATATGTAGGTGTGTGTATAAGCGAGTATCTCTATAACAGTACGAGAGGCGACCGTCTTACGCAAGCAATATACATGTGTACATATGAACGTAACCGCAAAAACCTTGGGGATTCTGGCGAAAAAAAGGGGAATTTTTTTATATTACCCCTGGTGGTGCATGGAGTACAAAGAAAAATCATCACTTTTATGAATTTTATTGATCAATTTGTAATTTTTTTCGAAATTGTTAAGGAGGCACTCATGAGGCACTATTTAAGATTGTTGCCCACGGACAGGCCAAGTAACCTTTACAACCTCTCTTTCTACATACGGCATTCTCGTAAAATTGCAACGGAATGATGAATTGTTGTTGTAAAAGATAATAAGGTTAGTTAAATGGGAATTCCAGTTTTATGCATATGAAAAAATGAATCATATTGTTCGATGTGAATTTCAATTATATTTTCGTATTCATCGAGATTGTTTATGGGTATAAATTATGAATAGTTTAATTATTTTGGATGTAAAGGAGAAGCAGAATTAATAAATTATCATTGAAGAGTGGAAAAGAGATGCTGCAGAGTGTTAGACTTGTAATTTTTTGCAAATGAGTTTTTCATACAATCTTTTTTCATAAAAATAATTTGTGGGAAAAAATAGATAATAAAAATTTGTGGGAGTTATTCGTAAACAAAATTCACCTATAAAATAGTTGTTTTGTTGTCAGTTTTAGGTCAGTTTTCAGGTAAATGTCACTATTGTTATATTGCACGAGAACTTGTTGAACTATTGATGAACGACTTTGATGAAGTTTATAACTTTTATGATAAACGATTTCAGAAGAAAAAGTATTTTTCCTAGCAATTTGTTATAAAATTTGTAAAAATTCGTAGAAATTTGTAGAAATTTTATAACAATTTCTTTACAAAAGAAATTTTAACAAACTTTGTTGGTCAACGGTTTCTTAAAGAAGCGTTTTTATCCAAAGAAGTTTATTATTTTTCCTTATGAGAAATGTAAATTTTATTTAATCGTTGATCGTAAACGTTGTGAACTTCACCCACGTTACGAACGATATTTTATACGTTTCTAATCGTTTCGAGTTAAGGGAGCAGGAATTGTTTCTTTAAAAACTGATTTGTTTATAACAATTTGTTTTAATTTGTTTTTTTATAAATAAATATAAATTAACAGAAGGAGTTAAATGATAATCTTTCTTTTGAATGTTCGAAACATTGGGAACATTAATTTGTATACAGAAATCGAGTATCTGAGTGGATTATTCAAAATGTGAGCACTTTAGGCCCTAGTGAGTTATAGTGGTTAAATCACTGTTCCTCTTTTTGAAAAAATTTATATCTATTGCAGTTATACTTTGGTTGACATTCAAAGTTGACATTCTAGACGGTCGTATAATTTACTTTCAAGTCAGACATTCGATTCGAAGCGCCTCCCTGAAAACGAGAAGTAAGAGCAGTTTTGCTTTAGAAATCGTTTCACCATGTTGACATTTTACCGACCTTGGACTGAACTAACTTCATTGATGGCGATTGATGTAGCAGTAATTATATGCCTCTCACTTTGTCAAGATGTGAAACATCTTAAAAATTTCTTTATTTTTTTTTATCCACTCTTCGCTTTTCATTAATCGGAAAATTCTCATTTGTTCCTTGTTTTAATTTTTCGATCGGAAAATTTTCATTTGTTCCTTGTGAATTTCTCATTCGGAAAGTTTTCATTGGTTCCTTGCTTCATCCTCTCTTCGCTTTTCTTTAATCGGAAAATTTTCATCAAGTTCGTATTCATTAGGAAATAAAAGAATCAATTTCAATTTTTTACCAGATGATGAATTTTTCGTACAAGTTTTCTACTTTGAAATTTTCACTCGTCTCTTTCCTGTATTTTCACCGATTTATTGAAATGATAACACAATATACAATTTTAGGCAGAACTGAAATTTTCGAAATCCAATTTCTTCTAATTTTGACATAACTAAAAAGTATTGACTTAAGTTTGGTTATTTCATATTGCGAAACACGAATACATTAAATTTTAATCTAATTTTGTCTCAATTATATGGACGTGGATTTGAAATCATTTCGCTTTTTAATCTCTCGAAACATTTAAATCAACAAATTTCACTTTTATTGTACTTTGCTCTTCAAATTTATTTATCACTCTCTAAATTCGAAATTTGTGAAAATTCGTCTCAATTCTTGGATATTTATATGGATACTTTGATTTTATTTCCAGACTTCATTTCAAAATTCCAATCTATTAGTTTCACTTTTATGTTTCAGCAGGTATTTAAATTTTAATCTCTCAAATCTTGAATTAGTATATATGATTGCAAATCAATGTGAATGTAGTTCACTTCCGGGTTTATATTGAGAAATTTGCGACAATTTTCGATTTTTGGTTTTGTTTCTTGTAGAATGAGAAAAATCTATCTAATCTGATTCTTTTTAGTTATGGTTATCTTTATCATACTCCCCATACTTGGTAATTATAATGTTCCAAACGTTCAAATTTATTACTTCTGTCAATTAATATTCGTTAAAAATAAAATTGCTTTTTATATTGAATGAATTTTGTACTACAAAAAGTAAGAAATAAATTTACATTATTTTTTAAAATATTTGAAACTTAAAAAATGTACTTCATTTGGACGTTCGAAACTGGGAATTAAATTATTGTTGATGAGTAGAATAAATGGTTTTTCGAAAACTAATTAATAATTAGATTATCCGTTTTTAAATATGATATATACGGCTAACGAATCTCTCGCGCGCATATATTTCTTGACTTTTTCACAAAGTAGAACTATATATTTATTATTACTTTCGACTTTTACAAGTAAAAATTCACTTCGTTTATGAGCAAAAAGTACGTGTAACATTTTTATCGTTATATCTTTACGTTAATCGATTTTCTCCATGTGAACCAGTAAAATCGTTAAACAGAGAAATCTAAAACGGTTGCGTGTTACTGGATATAATAAATTTCCTTTTAATTTTATCTTTTGTTTAACTTAAAATTTTTGGACTTGTGTAACGTGTATTGTATATATTCGCGCACAAATTTATGACTCTTCCAAAGGTTTAATAAAATTCTGCCGCGAGTCTAGACGTTTGCTTATTACGTGAAAATTAACTAGTTATTATTAAAGTAATGTTTTTGTTAACTATAGAGGGACGCATTTTGCGGACAATAATTCATGTGGCAAAAGTGGTATTTAGAAGTTGTATTTTTACAAGGAAGAAGTGAAAATAAAAGAAGAAAAAGTATAGAAAAAAGAAATTAATATAAAAAAAAAGTTGATGTAAATAGAAGTTACTGTGAAGAGAAGTTAGTACCAAAAGAAGTTATTTTAAAAAGAAGTTGTGTCAAAAGAAATTAGTGTCAAAAGAATTGTAAAAAGAAATTAGTGGCAAAAGAAGTTAGAGTCAAAAGAATTTTAAAAAGAAGTTAGTGCCAAAAGAGGTCAGAGTCAAAAGAAGTTCAAAAGGTAAAAAAATATTCTCAAAAGAGAAGTTAATGCAGAAAGAGATTAACTTTCCGGCGTGATTAATTAAAAGTAGTTTGTAAAAAATATAAAAACTTACAAAAGCGCGCTCTTCAACCACATGTCTGCACTATACACTTTCCTCTTTCTCTCTTCTACGCTCTCGCGATCCTTTGGTGGATGCGGATCTCTATATGAATCCCGCTTTCTGATATTCCTGGAGAATTATCCTCTCTCACTCTCTCGTTCACGTCTGGCAAAGAAGAAAGAGAAAGGAGAGACTTTGAAATTCACAAATTTTTTTTTCCCCGATCACAAACGATTTTTAATTCACTTTTCTTTAAGCACTAATTATTGGCCACAATTGACTTCATTTTGTCCTCGCGCTTTTCTTCACTTTTGATTTATCCGTTTTTTTTTCTAGTTTGTTTTCTTATTGATAATAAAAGAGGAGATGAAAAAAAGTCACAGACACACAAGGAAGATGTGTTTCGATCGCGATCGAAAGTCGTAAAAAGTAAAAGTAAGGTAGAGGTAGAGTCGAAGGACGTGGTGAGTGTATATGAGAACGTTGGTAGACGCTGCCGTCTACTTATACCGCCACCCACCATGGTTACGAAGGGACACCCCACCAGGCTTACCATCAAAAACCTTAACACCATGAATTGTTAATTAACACTTATTGTAATAATTCGGTTTTAGTTTTTTGGAAATTGGGTGTTTTTTTGGTTATTCTGATGTCTGGTCTTTGGTAGGAAAAAAAATTGTTTTGGGGCAATCAAATTTTGGTTGAATCATCCAAAATAAAGGCATTGGCAATGCATTTTGTATCAAATTGGTTGAAAATTGGTTGCTAGGAAATTTGGTTCATAACTAAAAGTCTCTTTTCTGATAAAGAAATTCTTTTTTCGAGTGCAAAATTTATTAAGGTGAATCAAAGGAATGAATATTTATTTAGGTCAAACAAACTTTGGCTAAAATAGCCTAAAATTTAGGTTTATACAAACTTTGTTTAAAGTATCCTAAAAATTAGGTTTATACAACAAAATAGGGCATTTAATTTAGATCTAAATTTTCCCTGAGTACATCGTAAAAAGAAAATCTTATTTTTGGTTAAATCATTTATTTTACACTACTGTAAAAAGTAAAACCGTTTACATCAGAACCATTTTTGAATGAAAATGCCTTTAGAACATGATTTTAAGTCCTAAAATGAACTTAATCTAGTTTTAAATTTAAAACCTTGGTTACAACCATTCTTAAGATCTTAAATAAAAGTAAAATTTTTTTAGAATTTTTTTTAACTCTTAAAAAATTTGTACTTTTTGGAAATTAAAATTGAAATCTGGTTGAATCATTTTTTTGAAGAAAACGAATTTAAGAAATATGTTGCAGTTGATGTTGTTTTGCTCTGAAAAAGTTACTTTCGTGATTTACTTTATTTTGCTGTCTACGACAAAATTACAACTTTGCGCTTCGTCAGCACTCAGTCATTTTAATTATAATAAAAGTTACGTTAAGAAGAGTGTCATGTCCTTCGCAATTCATAATTTTTCTTGAAACTGGTTTTGTAAAATTAATCAAAAATTGATAATTAAAGTTTCAGTGCTGCTTGTTTTCAAGACTAAATTAGTGTCAAGCTTGTCTTAACACAAGATTTCTTTTGCAAAAAATAACATTCAAAAGTACATTAAAAAATTACTTAAACACATTGAAAAAAAAGTTTTATTTGATGCAAATAACCAATTACTTGATTATTATCAATTAAATATTTAATTAAATGAAATAATATTTATTAGAGTAATATTTATTTACAATTAAATTGTCTTTTAATTAAATGCCACCTTTAAATTGTATTTTCTTTAAATATTAAAGTTATTGATTCAAATAGCATTTAATTGACACCAATAAATATTATTTGATTCAAGTAAATATTTAGTTGATAATAGTCGAATAATTTTTAACTGATTCAGAAGTAAAAAATCAGTTACTGATTGTCAGCTATAACTATGATTTTTAACTGCAGTTTTTTAAGGATTTCAAATTGAGACAAAAAACGAATCAAAAGTGTTGCATCGCAACACTTTTGATTCGTTTTTTGTCTCAATTTGAATATTTAATTTGTTTCCCATTTAAAATAGAAAATAAACTCTTGATCCGATTGTTTTTCTGATGCTGCCTTAATATAAAATGTAATGAAAATGTAATGAAAATTATTTTTTCGCCTTCATACATCAGTAACAGATTTGTAAAAAAATTGCGATTTTTGCTTCGATCTGTTTTTTTTTACACAGAAATGCTAATTTAAAAAATTTATCACGTTCTCCTATATTGACAAAATTTAGTATGGATTAGTATGGAACTATTTTTAAAAGTTTCAACAGGACAAACCCGATAAATTATCATACAAAAAAAAAATTTATTTCGTGTATATAATGGGAGAGAAACTTGCAAAAATAGAGAAGTTATGTAGCAAACTTTTGTTTTCTTTGTATACACATGATGGTAGAATTTGTGGTTAAATTATGCATATCCTGCAGTCGTCGAAATACGAAGAAATATACTATGTATGCATAGTAGTGGTTCATGTGTGTATATTCACTACCCACTGAATAAATAACAAAAGACTTTTATTTTACACACAAACTTACATGGTATAGATGTTCAATTGTTCATGGTGTCAAGATGTTCATTTAACATTTTGATGGAATTTTTATTCGCCACCAGTTGATAGTTTAATTGTGCAAATGAAATTGATTTCGTTCTTATATTATGCTAATGGAGTATTAAATTTACATTAACCTATTTATCGGGAGAATGAAACAATTTCTTTTCTCCAACATTAGTTGGATGTTTTTCCTTAATTATCAAAATGAAGACTGGGTAATTATAATTCCAGTCTTATGACGACCAGGAAACGTGATGCTTTGAGATTAGTATCACAAAGAAGACAGACGCTTTCTCTCTTTTCAGAGAGGAACAATTTTTTGCTTCCCGCAAACTCTGATGATGGGTTCAAGTTCTAAGTTGACTTTTCGAAACATTTCTTCTTCTCTTTTTTTCATTTTTATTTCTTAGATTCCTTTTCTTGTTCAAACTTTTATTCCCCGGTTGATTTGAACATCCGACCAATTCTCTTACATTGTATCGAAAAGAGATTTAAAGCAGTTTTGTTGTAATTGTGATGTGTTTTTTTTAATAATAATATGTTCGACTGCCGTCGAGACTTGGTGATCAGTCAATGGCCTATCCTTTGTGACTTTATAGCGTAACCTTCGATGCGAGTACAAAAAAGGTTTGCAACGGACACGCGTCGTGAGGAATATTAATTTCTCGTGTGTGTATAAACCTTATTATGAATGCGGAACTTGAATCGTGAATGATATTGAGAATGTTCAGCATCCATCAGGATGTAAAAGTTTGATGTATACTACCGGTCAAAAATCGCAGGTCATCATCGTAATTGATTAAATCAATTTTAAACGCACACATTAATAAAATTCAATTTTCAACTTTCTAACCAGAATCTTTAGACTTCATTAATCATAAAAGTATTTAAAAACAAATTTAAACAATATTAAAACAAATTTTTATTTCTTTTCTATTATTATTTAACTTTATTTTAAATTTGATGATAAAAAAGAAAATTTTTATTTTATCGTTAATTTTATCTTTATCTTTATTTAAAATCGCCTATATTCTTCCGGCCTCCACAATTTATGTTTTATTTTTAACATTTCTATAAAAGAATAATGAAGATTACGTTGAGTTGTTATTTCTAATAAGAATAATGTATTTTTTATTTCGTTTGTAATTATACAATTAAACTAACAAGGAAATCATAAAGTCAGTTGTAACGTGTGTTGTAATTTCCATTGGAATCGGGAACTTTTATTTATTTTAATAATTGCCTTATGGAATATTAAATATTTTATTAATAATAAATTCACAGTTTCTCTAAGGATATCAAATTGAGACGAAAAACGAATCAAAATTAGGAAAATGTTAAAATTAATAAATAAATTTACAATTAAAACAAACCAGGAATTTTGTTGAACGAAAATAGTGATTAAGTTGGCCTATTTATTTTATAGAATAGTTACTGTGTTAGGTTCGGATTTTTTTAAAAATTTGACAAGTGTACAATCTGAAAAATTAAAAGTTTGGATTATTGTTATTAAAAAAAGGGCAATTAAACATTTATAACGGGCGTCTGCTACTTCTCTTGTTCGACATTAATGAAATTAATGTGGAACCACGAACCTACATGCATTATACGCATTTATGTATGTGAAAAGGTGTACCAAGACCTTGGTTGCACTTTCGCGGAGTACGGGGACTTGTACTGAATTTCAATGGCTCCATGAACATGTTTTCTGTTTTTTTTCTTTTTATTTTTTAAAGAAAAAAACACAGATACCATTCGAAATCGAAAATCGAATTGGAAAACACTAATTTCACTATTGATTCTGTAAAATATTGATAGGTATTTAAAAATTTATTATTCCTAATTCACTTATCGCATGAACAATTTATTCATTCATAAAATTCTGCTCCTTAGAAATGAAAATCGAATTTTTTAATAGTAGCAAAAAAAAGCACAAAAGAGGGTCTTATTTTAAGAGTGACAAATTCAGCAGCAATGTTAAATCTATAAATTCATCAGATTGAAATCATATTTGGCATAAAGTTTTGCTTTATCTTCAATAAAAGGATTTTAAGGGACTTCCTTTCTGTCCTAAAATAAGATTTGCTGTAAAAATTAAATTCCGTAATTTTCTTGTAGAAAACTTCCTAGAAAGGCTTTTAAAATATAAAAATCTAAAAAGTTATTTTTGTGAAAAAATTACAGTTTTGCAATTATTAAACTGTTATTAAATTTAATTATAAATAATTAATGTTTCATTGGCAAGTGTAACTGTATTCTCTCACGTGATTATAAAATATTTTCTCTTCAGCCTTGTCTATATACTTTCAGTAATTATCAAAAAATCGAGTAATATCGACTTTTTTGTATATATTCATAACTGAATAATTGTTGTCACTGCGAGTTTCCGGAGTTAATTTTCCATTCCCAAAGTTAATGTTTTAAGAACGATGAGGCATTTATACTTAATACAGATACAAACGCACCAATGTTTGTATATAAAAATGTTAAATATTGAAATGGCTATTCCAGTTTTAGTTCACGATTTATAAAGATCACGACGCGTGTATGGATACGTGCGTAAATCAGGGAAAGCTAATAAAGATTTCTGACCAGGAGAAAGTCTCTTTTCGCTCTTCGTTGTCTTTCCATACGTTTTACTTTATTTGTATTTGCGTTCGTATAAATTACTCTTATAAAGAAAAAAATTATTTCTTTGTCACAGTTACGAAGATTCAAAGAGTGCGCCTCACAATTTCTGAGGCCGTTATTATAAAGAATTGCTTCAGCGGCTTTATAGGTTGAACGTTATCTTCAAAACGCATTTTTCTCATTCAGCATACTACACTGAATTAGAGAAAAATGTTTTGTTTTTGACAAAAGAATTTGGTTAGTCAAACCCAATTTGGCACAAAATTTACAATTATGTCTCATTTGTAGCACAATTTTTAAATGTCTCGTGATATTTGAATCCTGATTGTTTTATTAATTATTATCAGTATGTACGAGTCGTATATTAATTGAATATATTACATTGAATAGAATATATTGTTGAATAGATTTTAATAACATTTATTGTGTCGTATGTTTTTTATTACGTAACAAACTCTTGACTGGATAGGAGAAGATGACTTTTAAGACACCTTCCTTAAGATAGAAATAACTTGTATTTCACTGACCTTTCTGTAATGCCAGAAGGTCCTATTGTAGCATCATTTATATAGTTTTATACAGGGTCGAAACATTATTTATTCTTCTATAAAAGCTTTCCATGTTTTTAGAATTTTGTTTTGAACGGCTTTAAACAAGTTAATTGTTGTGATGGCTGCTTGATTATTAATCAATTTTATTAACTCAGACAATAGTTGCGATCATCAATTAGTCGACGATTATAAACGAGACAACAATTAGTTTCTTTCAATAGTAATTTTTTTCTCTAATCTCAGACAAGTATCAGTTTATTATTAATTGAGTTATAAAAGGAAACAGCGGAACTGTTGCGTATGGGAAGAAAGATTTCTGACACTATCAAATTAAAATTATTACTTTTAAATTATTTAATGAATAATTTTACTTAAATTGATTTAAATTTTTGCTATCAAATCCATTTCTATATGAATTTGATACTTTCAGGAAAAAAAGTTACTAGGCGAAAAGAGAAATTTCGCCCGATTCTCAAAAATTGCTCAACTTAATTAGTTAATTAAAAAAAATTTCCTCGAGAATTAATTCTTCACAAGGAAAACAATTTTTTTCCCCTCAAGAATAAATGGTACGAATTCTGGAAAAATGTATTATCCTAAGTTATTTCTGGTTAATTTTCCGTTTTTTGCGGTTAGCAATAAAGTTGAACATTATGTTTAGACTAAACGTTATTACGCCCATTTGTTATAAATGTTATGTCTCGGAACATTTTTGCTGCAGTGATTTTTTTTGTAGTTTTATATACGAGAAGCTAATTTTTGAATATTTTAATAATTTAACAAAATTCTCTTAATTATTTTCTAATGTGGACACTTTTACTTTTTTTCAGAGGCTGTGTGCGGGTGACTTGAAAGATGTTTGAGCAATCTTGCGCGAATGTAAAGAGAGGTACGGCAACAGTGGACAGGTGATGGTGTTGCAAAATAGAAGCCAGTGCTGCGAAACAAGGAAATAATTATGAAAATGTGAAGTGACATAAAGCAGTAGGGGTGCAGTTAGGTGAGTTATTATTTCACATTGTATTACAGAAACTAACGGTGCATAAAAGTCTGTTGCTCTTGGTCGAAATGGAGAGCAAGAGAGAGAAAAGATTTTAATTACAATGAGACGAGGGAAAATTTGCATACATTTAATAGTTGAAGTTTTATCATACCAGGAGATCCCTCCTTAAGAAGTCAATTTGTGTGTTGTGGAAAACGAATTTTGAAAAGTAGGCCGACAAATTCAAGAGAGAAAGAGGGAGATGAATTATCTCACGAGAGTTGCAGTTTATTATTTATATTTATATCCTCTCACCTTTGACTCGACATCAAATGGGATAGTCCCTATAAATGTCGTGAACATGATAAAAAAAAATTAAATTAATTTTCTTCATATCTGAAAAGTGAAAATTGAATTTCTTTTTTGCTCTCGCTAATTATATTTTGCGGACGGATTTCTTAAATTTCAGGGGAAAGGAAAATTAAATTTTTGTGGCAACCCTGTTGTATTAGTCGCTAGTTCAGTAGTCAGGGCTCGAAGTGTGTTCGTAAGTTGGCTTGAAGACCGTAAGAGTCAGTTTTTTTTTAAAAAAGGTCCGTAAAGTCCGTAATTTAATTGAAAAAGACGAAAAGTTCGTAAATTGTATTTAGAAGATAAAGTTCGGTCAAAAAATAATTCTTCATCTTCTGCTGATTATCGGCTGTGGTTTCATTCTTGGTCCGTAAAGTCCGTATTTTTAAATAATTTCTCTGGCTCGAGCCCTGAGTAGTTCAAGATTGCGTTCGGGCAGACAAGCCGTTAGCTCATCACAAATCGGAAAATTTTTCTTGACGGAATGTTGATTAAATCAAGGATGGCTGCTGTATGCCAAATAGCCTTCATTAGGAATTCCTTCTTATATTGGATTCATAGTATTAAATTTATAATTATTACACTCGTGATATGATTGACCTTATTAATTAAATACGTGAAGAAATAAAATGAATGTGTTTCCACCGTACGTGTACATATTCCAAAAGTCTCTTCAGATTTTGTTGTTTGAAAAGGTCGACTACTATCCTTGAGAGAGTAAAAGATGTTTGGTAAAAAAGGGAAAAAATCAATTTTACCATTCAATTTTAACGTGTTATTTGATTTTACCCGAGTACATGAGTTTTTCTACTTCGCAATCATTTAGACCATCTTGCAAAAGAGCGGAAGGAGCGTTGATCTCCTTGAAGACTACTTCCCTGTAACAAAAACCAGAATTCTTCATCATTTTCATTCTTGAACTGACTATACTGACTACTTAACATCGAATAAAGTGTATTGCAGACGGGACAATTATTTTTTCTTGACAAAAGCCAAAATATGTTTCAATATCTGTTTATCTGTAATTGAATAATTGAATAAATTAGAAAGTAGTGGAAAATTATTAAAGTGCTTATAAATTATTGAGAATAGAATATTTTCTTTTCAACTGTGTTAGTTGGTTTATAATGAGAAAGGTATCATTAAATAAATTTGTCTTGAGACACCCTGTAGAATAAGCGACATTGAATTTTCTTATTTTTAAAAGTGTGACTGACTTTTCTTGACGATTATTCAATATATTAACTTTCTATTTACACAGAAGAAAAATCAATTCATTCGTTTCGAGAAATAATCACTTTTTTTATTATGTGCATACATAATTCGTGAATTATTTCCAATAATAGCGAAAAAAACAGATAAAATCGTTTTCATTTCACTTCCAATTTTATTCTTATTATATGTGGACTATTGAAGTATATAGTGAATTGTATTGGGATCTTTTGTATTATTTAATGATCTCTACATGGAGATCTCAAGGCCATTGAGGCTTTTTAGTCCTTTTACTTTAGCTCACGTTCCGTGTATATTTTATATTGAATCCATAATTTTTATATTCATCCATCGTTTGATGATTTATATTTTATGGATATTTTCCGTTTTATTATTTTATGTTTCTTTTATTTCTGATTTCTGAATCGACTTGTTTCTTTTGTGTGGTACTTACGAAATTATTTGCTATCGTTACGTTATTTTGGATTTACTGTATTAATTTAATTTTATTGTTTCTATATGATATACAGCTTTGTACTCATCTACTGAAACACTAAAAACGTTTTTCAAATCTGTTTTTTTCTCGAAAATTTGCACCACTTTAAATTCGCTAAAAGTTGAAATAAAAAAATTGTTCTCAAAAATGTTACTAAAATTCTTGGATACAATTAAAAAAATTAAATAAAATTCTTTTAAACGATTCAATTCTTTTTAATATCAATTATTTTCATAAATTTAGGTTTGACAACAAGAGTAGTTGACATTTGTGCTACAGCAAATATTTCTTTTCGTCTTCTCGTACCAGAGTTATTATTTGCCATCTATCAGATTAGATAGATCATGAATGTTGGTTTGGCTCGGATGATTCGTCGTTTTTCCCATGTTCCTTTTCATTTCCAATCGATATCACGAGATTCGCTTTTAGCTGAATTGTTTGCTCTTTCACTCCAACGCAAGTCACACTTTTCTGTAAAGCTGAATCTTGTAACCGATCTTAGCCAGCAAAGCGATTCTTTATGTTCACCTGACCCATTTTTGATCTTGTTAAAGTGCGGTCGTTTCCCAAAGAAATACTCCAGAATACGATGCATCTCCTTTTACTTGATTTGACTGCAATTGTGTATAATGAAAAGGATCGTCTAAGGTCATCCATTGTTTTTCCCTACCTTACAGAAAGGTGAATATTCCCAGGAAGAGTTTGGTGCATGCATCACTGAACTTTCAAGCTCGCCTTCAAGCTAGGTGCTATGTATCTTCGCATTTGACTCTCCTATTCTTCAAAATGATATATCATTTGCCAAATGCGAGTACCTTTATGCCTTTAAAGTATTTATCAATTTATAACCTGTGCTTGTTTCTATGTTTTATTTCACGCAATCTGTTAAGAATAAAAAAAAGTTATGGTTTATCTCTTGAAATTTGACCTAGAATGTGAAAAAGGTTAAAGTTCGTTTCAGTTGATTAAAAATGTAACAGAGCTTGATAAATTAATTACATATTCATAAACTGCAACTGAACTTTGTATAAGCGTCTCAACGTGACTACAGAAAACACGCCCTCGCTGAAATGTATCTCGCAGACTGATCAGAATTTCTATTCTTGATGTAAAGTTTGATTGTGATCTGCGACTGAGTAGTGTGTGTTCATAGCGAGACAAAGCAAAATATCTTCTATGCAAATTTCGCACGAAATTCCACATTCCCCGGCATACATATACAATTATAATTTAATCATAAATTATAAACACTTTGTCGAGTTTACTCTTATCGTTCACTTTAAACTATTTCCTAAATTAAATCTTACGTCTCCCTTATTTCACTCTCGGAATTATTAGAATTAAATTATTATAGTCAAATTATTTTGTTGATAAATTTATTTTACTAATTCACAGTTTTTCTAACTCTCTAAATTTAAATTAGTAAAAATTTGTACCAATTTGAATTATTTATTTATTTATTAATAAACGGTGACTATTTTATTCAGAAATAGTAATTTCTACTAATTTATTAGTAAAACTTACTGATTCAAAAGCAAAAAGTTAGTAAACATTTTTACTAATTCTAATTTACACAGTAAAAAGAAAATCTTATTTTAAGGCACGAAAGCTGCCTTAAATTAAGATGCAACATTTTTAAGACAGTCAATGTTGAATTTACGCACGTTTTTCGTATCCTTTAACATTATAGCAGACAGTGTTGAATTTAAGGCAGCTCTTAAATTAAGATTTACTTTTTACTGTGTAGAGCAAAATACAAGATTTACTCTCAAATTTGAATTCGTAAAAATGTTTACTAATTCCAAATAGTGAGTGACTTTTTGCTTTTGAATTAGTAAATTTGACTACAAAATTCGAAGACATAACTATTTATTAGTAAAATTTACTAATTCAAAAGCAGAAAGTCAGTCACTAATTCAAATTACTAAAGATTTTTACTAATTCAAAAGCAAAAAGTCAGTCACTAATTCAAATTTAGAGAGTACTAATTTATTAGTAAATTTTACGAATAAATTAGTTGAAATTACTATTTCTCAGTAAAATTTATTAATTCAAAAGCAAAAAACTTAACAAAATTGTACAATTTTCTTACGCTTATTGTCTCAATTTGATATTTTTAGAAAAACTGTGAAAATTATTAACTTTTATGATTATAATACAAAAGTAATAAATAAGGATTAAATAATAATGTTAAATGTCAAATAATATAAGTAATAAAATAAATCCATAAACTACGTAGTCAAAAAAAATTTTTAATTCCCCCCTCCACTCCGTAGAAGCGCTACGTAGTTTATGGCCGATCCTAAGTAATAAATATAATCTTATAAAAATGGTAATTTTAATATTATATTATTTACAATAAATGATAAAAGCAATAATTAGTTATTCAATTAATTGCAGTCAATTGTAAAAGAATCGATAATTAATTTCTATTCACTATGAGGCAATCGATAATTAATTACCATTTACGGTGAATGTGTCAATAATCAATTGATAATTATGTTTTATAATTAAATTAACGATTTTTCAATATTGAAAATTGGAAATTAATTAATTATCATTCTTTTTTATAAATTTTTCCATGACTTCTGATTTCTTTTTCATAAATACTTTTGTTTATATTTATATTTTTTTAGTTTTTTATACTTTTATGTAATTATTAATATTATTAATTATTAATAATATTTGTTAATATTGTTATTACTCTCTAAATTTGAATTAGTAAAAATATTTACAGAATTAGTGACTGACTTTTTGATTTTGAATTAGTAAATACTAAATAGTTAATAGTTTTACTAATAAATAGTTATTTCTACTAATTTATTAGTAAAATTATACTAATTCATTATCAAAAAGTCAAATTAGTGAACATTTTTACTAATTTAAATTTAGAGAATAGTATTAATTGTTATTTATCTTATATTATTATTTTTTAAATAAATAATTATAATTATTTATCGTGATTCTTTATCGTTAAAGAGAATAAATGAAAAAAGAATCGGGAATTAAGATGCACAAATTATTATCGACTTACGAATATTTTTTAATCAACCGTCACATTCTCCTCAATTATACATAAACTTATTATGGCGTTGGCTCTCAAAAATTAACAGCTGTCTTTGTTTCTTTGTTTATTTTTTTGTCTTTACTGTATAAAAAAACAATAGGCTTTGTACAAAATTTCCTTTTTTGTTGTTTCGTTGAAAAATCACATATTTTTTTGGTCAAATTATCATAAACAATATTTGACGATATCTTAGCAAAGTGAACATTACAATAGAACCTCTCGGAATGCAACTCGATTTTCAAAACATCCTTGAAAATTTTTTTTTATAATTTAACTTTGTAACATTTTTACAATATTCCAGAACTAAGTGAAAATAATTCTTGTTGGACAAAAAAATTTCAAAATTCGAGTTGCATTCCGACAGGTTCGACTTGATTTTCTATGTTTTTGTTCATATAAAAATTGATTATTCGTGAAATCGTTTGAAAGAAAAGAAATTCCATTTCAATAAATATTTGATTTGAATCATTGGAGAGTTAAAAATTAATAAAAAAAAAAAAAGAAAAAAAGTTGATGTGGCAATAATAGAGGCGATGTCAGTCTATATTTTGAAACGCAGTTTTCTCATTATGCCGCACATATCACAACTTTCTTTTAAACGCAAAGGAACAACAGATTCGAAAGTGTTCGTGTAACATTATTTCACCCACTCGTTAACCTCTACGAAACGATTTCGGTTTTAGTTGAACTTCATCGTGTTGAGTTTCCTCAACATCCTCCTGAACTGGTTTTGAACCCCGGGAGGATCCGAACCTTCCACGACTCGTTGGCTTTGATGTCGCTTCTGCATTTCCGCTGGTTCTTCTGCTTCCACTCGATGCGGATCTGTAATTGTTTATTGTTCACTGTATTTGTTTCCTTATGGTTCAATTCTCTTGAAGGTAGTTTGCACTATCAATTGGTATTTCGGTCTGTTTTTAGGTGTTTAGATTAAAAATTAAAAGATAGTCGATGTTTCTTTATTTTTGTGGGATTTTTGTATTGATTTCGGTCTGTTTTTGGGTATTTTGATTAAAAATCAGAAGATAGTCGATGTTTCTTTATTTTTGTGGGATTTTTGTACCGATTTCGGTCTGTTTTTGAGAATTTAGATTAAAAATCAGAAGATCGATGATGAACAAGTTCGGATAGGAAAGGTTTGGATACTCGAGGTTCCACTGTATTTAGCATCATATTTGGCTTTAGTATTGACCTTACTATGTTTGTCAGAACAGTTGGTTCGTGCTTTGGGTGAGAACTCCAAAAGTTTGGACAAAAGGAAGCAAAAATTATGCAACTTACTTAAATTTAGATGCTGATGATGTAGCTTCCGCTGGGGAAGGTGTTGAATTGTGGTCCTTGGAATGGCTCGAACCGACTTGCGCTCTTCTTCGCTTCAAAGCTGCTAAGAGATCTTCATTTGATCTGCTGGTCGAAACAAACATTTTACTATTCTTAATTATTTGTACAAATAGTTTTTAGGATTATTAGAATAGTATTTTTAGTATTTGAATAGTTTGCCAACCTTCTATTTGCTACTATGTACTAAGAAATACTTATTTCCTACACTTTTATTGATCGCCGCTTTTATTATTTCAATTTTTGACTCGAATTACCTGAAGGGTCTGACAACTCCACCCTTTAATTTCTTAGAGGCTTCTGTCGTGGTGACCGGCACTTCCTCTTCCTGCTTTTCTTCGGCACCCTCGTCACCCTCAGCATCCTCTTCGACTGGATGTTCTATCGCTTTGGCAGTTGTCGACGCTAACTGAAAGTGTAACAAATTTTTTAATATTTTTCGAAATTTATTTTATGATTGAGTTAAAGTTGAAATATATTTTAGGGTCAAAAATTGGAAATGGTATGGAGAACAGTTGCAGTTTGGCTTTAATTAATAATTGCTGTTTTAGGATTGTATTTTCTATTCTGTCAATTTACTTACTTGTGTGGTTTTTTTTCCAGGAATTGGTCTATTTCGGGGTGCGAGGAGTCCTCCTAATCGACTCGCAGGTTTTGCTGGGGCAGGTGTTACTGGAGCGTGTGCAGCTTCTTCCTCATAATCATATTCCTCCTCGGCTGATTTACTAACAGCTATTAAACAGAATAGTAGAAATCTGCAAAAGGTAAAATAATCTTCATTCAGTATTGTATCAAGTCGTATAATTTTCACGAAACACTAAAATTAAATGAAAAGTCTTAATTTTGAGACAACTAAAAGAAAACTAAAAAATTAGAATATAATTCATTAAATAAGGATACAATCCATTAAATTTTTAGGATACAACAGAGAAGAGTTTCTTTTTAGGGATTTACAAAGTCCAATCACGACTGCAGTGAATAAAAAGTATTTTCGTATTTTCTTTTTTCTTTGCATTTTAGCATTTTTGCTTTCAATAGTGCTAGAGAGAAGCATATGGGTTTCTAAAGGAAAATGCTCGAACAATAGGATTGAATATGTGAAAAGAATTGTTTTATTCATCAGTTGCAAAAGATGAGATTGAAAATGCACGTATAAAAGTCTCTCAAAGTAAAACATGCATTCGATAGGTAGACCAGGCGGATTTTGACCTGTGACATTCAGGTATGAAACTTACTTTCTCTGCCTTGGCTGGACGACGTTATTCTCGAGATTAGCTATATCGTTACGTCGCGGATTCATACGTGTGGCAGTTTACAAATGTCAAGAAAACCAGCCAACAACTTCGATTCAGAACTGTGAAATTATTTCTTTTTCTCGCACGTGCACTGATTACTCTCTAAATTTTAATTTTCCTGATTTCCAACCATGTTGCTGGTTGAAACAAAAGACTGCAATCTCTAAGTTAGCTGCATCCATTATCAGTAGCAAATGTAGCATTTTCTTAATTCAAATTCCCAATAGCAGTACTCACAAACACTGCTTAATTTTTAACATTAGAAATTTAGTTTTCACTATATTTCACTTTATTTTAGATGGAATATTAAATCTTTTCGAATCAATATTAAATCAACTATCAGTGTTAAAAATCGTACAAAAAACTTTACGCCAAAAGGATTGAAATCGTTTTTCAATCGCACAAAGTGTGAAAGTTGCAGTTTATCGGATTAGGTTTTAATCTAAATAAAGTGAAAATATACATTTTTTAGAGATAGAATCCATTTAATCATTCAAAGTTGGAAAGGTGCAAAGTTGCAGTCAGATTAGTATCGAGAAAAATTTGATTAATCGGTTCTTATTTATCATCATCATCACTTATTTTTAATAGAAATTTCTGTATACAAAGAAATAGTGTTAAGTACATAGTGTTTAATCCGTGTAACTTCTGTAATATGTTAATGACAAACATAACTAATAGTGTGTGTAAAATAATATTTATAATATCTAACATATGTAATTATATGTATTATGACTATACTATTTAAAGTTCGTAAAAGAGTCGTTTCACAGAATTCGAGAGTGGTTATGAACTGTGGATAAGTTCATGTAATACTTGTTTAGCAATCATGTTAAAGTCGTAACAAGCAACAGTGCACGGACTATGAAAAATGATAATCAACGTAGTTTCTCAATAAAATTGATCAGAGATCGAATTTCAAGACATTATAATACGTGGGGACATGTGATTTGAAAAAAAAATTCTCTAGAAAATTTCATTCTTTAGAAAAACGAAAATTTATCTATACACAAATCTATTAAAGGAAATGGGATAGTCCTACGTGTCTTTCAATTCAATGAAATTCCACCATTTCAATGATGTAATATTTATATTTAATTTAAATTTAAATTTTATTTTAATTTCATTTTAATTTCATTTTCATTCCATTTTTATTTCAATAAAAGTTTATTCAAATTTTTCATTAGTTTCTACTAGTTTCTACTAGTTTCTACTAGTGGAAAATTAATAAAGCAAAAGAAATGTAAAATAGCGGAGGAAATATTTTTCAAAATATTTTGGTAATTAAAAATAGATTCGGAAAAATTAATTAAAAGTTGAATTCACACTATAAGTTGAAGCAAACATATTCACTTTTCCTCGAAGTTGAAATTTCGACAAAAAAAATATTGCTTTTACGTTATCAATTCATTATTTTGTTTTTTCTCTTTTCGCTCCTCTTTTGGGGGGATAATTTATTATCGTTTTCTTGAAAATAACAGAAAGATGTTTTTAAATAACTGGTTAAAGGAATTCCATTAGATTTGGGAGATACGAGGAGGACCGGGGAAAAATGAAAAAAAAAATAATCAGATTATTTTTGTGAAATGAATATAGTTATTTGAAACCGGGAATCCGGTTTGGATCCTTGCAGCATTCCAGTGTCATGCAAAAGTTATTTTATAAAAAACAAATTCTCGAAAAAAAGTAAATGGTTCCGTAAATGAATTTCTTCAATTGAATTTTGTTTCGAAATTAATTATATACGATTCGGTTATACAATTATTGAAATTTAGACATTTATAAAGGCATAAATAAATTAAAAATTATAACAGGATATAAAAGATGAGGAAAAGATGAATAAAAATTAGGACACTGAAGTTAGTGTCGAACGTTCAGCGACGAAAAGTGTCATTCCGGACTTTTAGAGATACAAAGTCACTAATGTTAGAATTTTTCGCTGATTGAGAATTTTTCAGAGTAATTTTTTAACTTAAAGTTAAAAAAAGGGTTTGATCTTTGATTGTTTCGGTTTTGCGAAAAGAACTTGATGCTGAGGTCCGCAACGTTTTTAAAAACGAAAACGAAAAAATTATGGGTCGATTTTTTTTATTTTTGATTCTAAATCATGTTACTTTTTAATAATTGTAACTTAAGTAACAATTAATTTCTTAAAAATTAGGAAACATGCAAATTAGAAATGAATTTAACTTTTAAAAAAATCGTTTTTAAAAACGTTGCGGACTTTAGCTTCATAAACTATCGACGTTTAGCGTAAAAGTATTCTTCAGGGAACTAAATTTTATTTTCAATTTCTTTTAATCTTTTTTAAGCAATCTTTAAGGATGGAATGCGTTAGAGAACTTGCCGAAATTTAGCCCTCCGTAAAAATTAGCAAGGATCGAATTTCAAACCCATGCAAAATTCGATTCGTTGCACAAAAATGCATTTTATTTTATTCTACAACCGAGGAGTCGGGACATATTCTAAAATTCGTAATAAAATTTGTTCCCCAGTGAAACATGATCCGTTTCATTTGCACCGACTTGAAATTTTTGATTTCACGAAATTTTCTTAGTAAAGAAAAAGTTTTCCCTTGAATAGAACAAAATCAGAATTAGTCAGAATAAAGAGTTCGAAATTAGAATTTGAAAAACAAGATAGTATTTCAACACTGAAATTTGAAGTAGATTTTTCGATTAGCCGCCATTTGAGTAATTTTGAAACGTATCGGAATTGACGAACAGTTTTGATGTAATTTTTCTGAAAATGAAACGAAACTTTTGGTTTCGTGTGAAATTCCTTGTGTAACATTGCATGAAATGTGATAATTTAATTTTTCTGCTTTCTGATGTTGGTCTACATTTGGAAAAGGCAGAAGCGAATATGAAGATGAAGAAGAAGAAAAGTTGAATATATTAATACTAATGTGCATGTATAATTAACTTATAATAATGTCTCGTAAAAGTTCTTTTTTTACATAATATCTTTGTAATTGATAATATACAACAATTTTTTGATGCAGCTTCGATCTCACGGTCATTAAACGTTTACCGGTTATGTCTATATGTATATGACAAGAGCGGCATCTGATTTTCTGCTAAAACCACTTTCCATTTTACCTTCCTCACCATATGTTTTCACTTTCAACCCGTTCATTCCGATCAAGTTTCTGGCCAAAATAAAGATCCATCTCTTATTTTTAAAGGATGCTTTTTCATATAAAATTATTGAATGCTGGGGTTAAATTTTCAAAATCTGTTTCTACTAAAAGATTTCCCCGAAGAATTAGAAACAGAGATTTGGCCTAGTATTGAAAAAATGGTTTATATTCTCACACGCATGCAATTAATTAACACCTTTCACTTTTTACCAATCGAAATCGATACCGTCATTTAAGAACATTCCCGCTGTTGATCCGCGCTTAGCATTTATTTCATATCTTGGCGCGATGCATAATATAGAGTTACGTTAAGGGGGTGGATAGAGGATATTATAAATTATATATGTAAGGAAATGGTTGATAATGCAAATGACTAATTCTACTCACGTAAAAAGTTTAAAGTTCATTGTTGTTCACTTTGTGTATTTAAATCAGCAGCCAAATCCGTTTTGATCTCAAATGAAACAATCTGTTGCTATGGAGGTGGAGCCGAGGAGAATAAATAAGAAAGAATGAAGCACACACCACTGCAATCGCTAAGACAGAGTATTTGAGAGTGCCGAGCTCAGTTTCCCCTTCTCTCCATTTATATTGGTACTCTCACTCTTATAAGATTACGAAGAACATAGACCATTGACATAATATAACCAATGTGATCACATGCATATAAAATTTAGAATTCTCTCAATAACTTTGTATAGGGAAAAATTATATATACTTCAATTGGAAGTGTTTTTTTTAGAAAGGTTCTTCTTCTCCATCTTCTTCTTCTTCTTCTTCCATCTCTTCATATGTTTTTACAAATTTACGTTTACAAATTTCAAAGTTTCTTCATTAGAATTAATTCAGGCTCGAATGATTTAAATATCATACAAGGTCGTTAGGCGCGGGATTTAAAGTTTGATGATTTACTCACAAGGGTTACGTTAAGGCTCTAATCCAATTACATACTAAGTTTACTAAGTTGGTACTTAACTACTTGTATGTTCTCATGTTTTACATGTCACTTATGTTAAATACTTAAATCCCATCCTGCTCGCTATTTAATTCAGGAATCGGAGAATTAATTAGGTCTGTGCAGGTTCTGAATCGATGCGCATGTGTTCCGTTCTTCGAAAAATTTATATACTCAAAGGGGTGAAGTGAGTCTTGCTTCAAGTTGCACTATTATTAAAATAAACTTTTTGTTCATTTTCTGCTTTACTTTGTGCTAAATGTCATCGCTTTTAATATTTTTACAAAGTTAACAACTTGTGAGTTATATAGAAAATTGTCTGCTGAAACCATTATGGCTTTATGATGATTTTAAGACCGAAGTGTTAAATTTTATTTCTCTGAATTTTACGCCTTTTGATTCAAGACAGGATTGCTACAGATCAGCGGCAAATTAGGGTATTTTATACAAAATTTTGCTGAAATATTAAATCTCTAGAATTAGTACAAGAATTTAAAATACAATTTTTATAATATTTCGAAAAAAAAATTATTTAAAAAAATATAAACTTCTTCGCAAGAATTTAATTATTTAAAAAATTTTTTTGAAAAATTCGTTGTAAGAATTCAATTATTTTCATAAATAATAAAACTCGTCAAAGGATTTCAATTCTTTTTAATACAATTTTAAAAGGTTTCTCGAAAAATGCAATTATTTTTAAACATTTTCTTAAAATTCTTCGCAAGAATTCAATTATCATCTTTATAAGTAAAAAAATTCTTCTGAAAAATTCAATTATTTTTGAAAATTTTAATAAAATTCGTTGCAAGAATTCAATTATTTTCATAAACAATAAAATTTTCACTGGAATTCAATTATTTAATTTTATTCAATTTCAATTATTTTTAATACAATTTTACACGGATTCTTGAAAATTGAAAATTCTTGAAAAAAATTGTTAAAAATCTTTGAAAGAATTTAATTATTTAAAAAATTTTGCTTAGTTCTTTATAAGAATTCAATTTTAAGAAATATTCAATATTTAGAAATGAATTTCAGTTAAAATTTTAGATAACAATTGAATATTAACATAGCTTGAATTTTTAGAAATAATTGAATTTCAAAACATTTTTTGAATTTAAATTTTTGAAAAATTTAATTGTTTGTAAAACTGTAGTAATATTTAAATTTTTATTTTGGAATACACTGATTAAAGTTTTGAATAAGTATTTTTAAAAAATTTTAACAATAAAATAATTGAATTTTAAATGAATTCTTATAGTAAAATGTTATTATTTGTGAAAAATTAATATTTAGTTTTTAATTAAATTTCTTTGTAAGAATTGAATTATTTTCCAAAATTTTATTAAAATTAAAATTCTTCGGTACAATTGAATTATTTAAAAAATTTTTGATAAAGTTCTTTATAAAAATTAAATTTTGAGAAATATTCAATTATTCAAGAAATTATTTACTTTTGTATTTAAATAATTGAATTTTCGTAGAATTTTCTAATAAGAATTGATTTTAAATTGAATTTTAGTTAACAACTTAGCGAATAATTGAATTTTAGAAGCATTACAGTGTGAATGTTTAGAAGTAAATTACAAAAGATTTTTTGAATTGAATTTTAAAAGATTATAAACTTTTTCTCGGAAATTCCAATTGCTGTGGAGAAATTAATAATAATCAGATTGTCATTTAAAAAATTATTAAAGTTTTAAGTAATTTTATTTATATTTAAAGAATTAGATTTCTGAGAAGCTTCAATTTAATTTTTTAAAAATACTTAATTTTTTTTAAATTGCATTAAAATTTTACGAAATTAAATAATGTTTTGCAAAATTGAATTGAAAATAATTAGTTTTAAAAAATTTGGATTTTCAAAGAATTTTAATTTAATAATTGATGAAGAATTAAGTTTTACTAAAATAATTAAAACTCTTAACTGAAAAATAATAAAAGTTAAAGATGTTAATTAGAGTTAATTATAGTATTAAAAATTTGAATTTTTAAAGAATTTTAATAAAAAAAATTCAAATTGCGTTTGAAATTTAATACGATAAATGAAATTTAATGATCCTAAATGTAACTGGCAAAGAGATTCATTTCCTTCCAGGTAAAAGCAATTACTGCAGAACAGGTAAACTAAAGCATGTGCCGACATCTAGTCGAAACGGCTACATTACTGCAGAACAATTCAAAGGGTAATTTTATTTTAAAAAGCAAATTAATGAAATAATCAATTAGTTTCTTGTTTAAAATTAATTCTTCCTCTAACAATTCTATCTGTATAAAAGAAAATTTAACATTTGTTTACAAAACAATACTTGTTGGTAAAAATGAACACCAAGTTCGTGCACTTGTCGGCCAGTGGCGCCAATTGAACGTGAAACGAACTAAGAAATCCCGTCCACCCCAGGATCACTTGTTGAATGTACTTCTCTTGATTCGTCTTGAATTCGTCTTCCGGCACGTCTCACATTGAGACGCGGTGACGCGAATTTTTAACTTTTTTTTCTGTTATTACTCTTTTTTTACCGCAACTTTTGTGTTTTTTATCAAGTTTTTTTTATTTAATCGAAGAAAATGTGTTTTGTGCTGTTAATATTGTGATTTAGAATTGTGTGTTTCTTTCAATGGATTAACGTTTGTGTGTACCGATATTCTTATCCTGCGATCATTTGGATATACTTCGTTTTGTTTACTTTCCTTATCGACAAGGAAAATCATGGTAAGGAATAAATGCACACACGAACAGTGCTAATGTACTCGGAATTATCTCATTTGACTTTTTAGACCCTCAATTAATCGGTTCTAATTGAGTACATGTGCATTGCAAGGAATTTACTTTATATATTAAATGTATATATGTGTCTAGAATTTGTCATTGTCTGGAGCGTTGAATTCTGCGAGCGTTGCAAAGTAAAAGTCATAAACATGAAGCAAAAAAGGTTCTTGTGTTTTTTTTTCTTCTTAATTTATTGATAGAAATTTAGCACCAATATTAAAGCAAAGCAGAAATAGCAAATATTTGTCAAACTTTGTTTAAAAACTGAAAGCAGTGGGTTTTTTTGAGAATTTGTTTCTTGCATGCAAACTTGATTTCAGCATTCGAAATTAAAAGTTTATTTATTCAAAATTTCTGTTAGTTTTCATCAGTACAGAATTATGGACCATTCTTGATTATTTTCTGAATTTAATTTGAAAGTCTTTTTGTATTTGGTGAATAAAAATTTCACGTGCCTTAGGTTAACGGTAATTATTTTGCATGGGATATGAAATTTAATGCAACTGCAGAGGAAGTGAAAACTCTTAAATAACAACGCACAAGTGTTATTTCAAAAATTTGCTGATACATGCTTATTATCCTGTTTCTATAAATCTTTTCTCGTGGAAACTATTTTTATTTTGTAGATTTTATCGAAAAACGAAGACAAGGAGAGAAAAAGTGTGGAAAAACGAAACAAATGGCTAATAATTAAATTGGCGTTTATTATTTAAAAAAGGGTTAATAATATAATTATGAATGAATAACATTAAATATGCATGTCAAGCACCTAATGTTGTGTTGTATGATGCACATTATAAAACATATAGTTTCACGCATGAGCTGCATCTAATTGCCTTTGTGTGAAAAATGCACGTGCTCTTTTCGTTCCTTGCAGAAAGAGTTGTTCTTATGACAATGCACGAGGCGAGACTCGTTTTTTCCAAACTTTTACATGTTTTAAAACTCGTTTTTAAAAAAAGGTTCACATTTTTAAAAACTCGTTTTTAAAGAAGTTTAAAAAAGTTTTAAAAAGTTAAAAAAAAGTTTAAAGAAGGTACAATAGATTCTGCACAAATCCCTTAAACAATGAGCATAATTTGATTTGGTTCAAGTATCTAAATTATAATTGTTTCGTTGAAGAGAGCGCAGTAAATCAAAAATTTTTTTCTGGTAGTTAAATGGATCTGGGAAATTTGTTATTTTGAAAGGTGTTGGGGGGACGGGCAATTTTAGTATTAGTGCTACTTTCGAAGATATTTTGCAGGTCAAAGACGGTTGCACAGGTAACGTCAGCAGGGCGTAAGCGAAAGGAATGTTTCTTTTGCATTCATCCTCAGTTCCGTTATCCCCCTGGTTATTGTACACTGTAAAGTGTAAACTATAAAGAAAACGCTGCTTCTACGAAACCTTCAGCGGGTTTCACTATATAAAACATTTTACAAAATTTGACTTCCACTTGTCACCGAAAAAATCTCCTTTTATATTTTTATTTGTACGAAAAATCAGTTGCAAAAATTAAGCAAAGAATCATCAATGAAAATTTTTCATTAAAATTCATTGAAATGGAAAATTTTCATTGCTGATTCTTTGCTTAATTTTTGCAACTGATTTCTCGTACAAAGTTTCTTCTTATATATTGGGGGCCTGTGCATTTAAGTGCGGGTGCTCGAAATAATTCTCACTCCCCTAACAGATTGAAAGCTTGTCTGGACCAAAAATAGAGAGAGAGTTTAATGAAACCAATGAAAGATAGTGTACGTCAAACATCACTCACTGAGACTTTTGATTTTTAAGATTTGAAAAGAGAAAAACAAATTCATGTCAAGGTTCTCAGTGATTTACTTTTGATCTAATCTAAAATTAAAATATTAGAAATTTATTCCTTAGAAAAAAGGAATTCTAAGTCACAAAGAAGCGTATTTTTAGAATTTCTTCTCTTCTTGGAAGTGTAATTAATAGGTAACTTTTTTCCGCATTTGCTTCATGGGATGTTGTAAAATTGAATGTAGCCAATATGCAGTGTTTGTGGAACATAATTACTACTTCGAGAAAAGTACGATTTCTTTAAATTTTATGCTTTGGAACATTAAAAGGAAACTGCCTTTTAGTTGTTTGTATTTGTCGTAATGTCATGTCTTTTTAAACTATTTCCGGTGTATTAATGTTTATTATTAAATTCTTTTAAATGCCGTTAAAGAATTCGTTGTAAAAAATAATTGTATGGATTCATTTTTAATGTTTTTTCCGTTAATTCTGAGTAATATTTTAGTTAATACTAATTTTTAGTTAATACTAAGTAATACTTTAGACAATACTAATTTATTTAATTACAGTAGAAATTAAAAAGTCGGTTTCGATTGTGTTTATAAACACCCGCAAGATTATTTGTGTTTATATTCATGATGCTAAATCTCGGTTCAGATCATACGGAGACATCTATCAGATATAGCATAAGGTTTTAACAGGTTACTACTGTATCACCAGATTCTCCTTCCTGGAATTTTTTTCAAGTCTTTATCTTCTTCTGCACGTGAAGATAGTGATTTACCATTTTCAGTTTCATTCACAAATTTTGTTCTTGAATCCTATTTTTAAAATCTGTTCAAACCTATCACACTTTTTTTTGAGAAAAAATAATCTGTTTTTGTATTAATTTTTCTATTTTTCTCTCTGTGGTTTAATTGTGTTTTCTAAATTAGTTATTAGTTTATAAACATTTCAATCATCTTTATAGATTTTCGCTTCTTTTCCAACAAGAGTTTGAAAAATTAAAAATGTATCGAATATGTGAATGAAATTATCGTGTTCCTGCTTTTAAATCAGATTCCCATTAATTTTAAAGTCTTTTGTCACTCGTTATCTTTCACCATTTAACCGAGTGTCGGTGTATCTTATCAATGTCCAATTTTTCAATTACTCATCCTCCGAATGTTAATTTTTGAAACGATAGCAGTACAGGTGTGTGATATTAATTCAAATTATTGTGTTAGAAAAAAAATGGAAGAAGTGAAATTAGAAAATTTAATTTTCTTGACATTGTTTAATTTTTGAAAAATTGTGAATTTCAATCACAAATTTAAAACTTTATTATATTATTGTCACATTACTTATGTAATTTACGTTGCTTGCCTTGTATTTACTATTCTTTTCCAGATATTTATTACTCTATTCTTTGATTTTTAGTTGAGATAATTTAATATTTTATTCATTTAAAAAAAAGTTCGTAATTTTGTTCGTATTCTTATCTGATCCTGACGATGAATTACGAGTGGCTTAGTAATAATTAAATCAAATATTTCAACTATTTGATATTTCTGTAAAAATGCATTTCCTGATCAGAGACAGTGTATCACTTGTACAAGTTTCGTCATCTATATGGTTATTACTTATTACCTTCAAATACCTGAGAATATTTGATACGAATTCTCTGTTGTTGAAACATGAGAATTTATATATGTCAATGAACGTAACCCCTTCTTTTTTCTAAACCCCTACTTCGATTCTCCCTTTCTTCTTTTAGTTGACTCTTTAAACATTGCATAAACAATTCAGTCAGTAAAAAGACTTTATTACAGGTACACGTTCTGACACAATGTTAATCTCTTAGTTTCAATCTTCCCATTTTCTTTATTTATCAATTATTTTTGAAACGGATCGATTTGACTAGAATTTTAGTTGATCAAGAGTAACAGACTGTATTACTTCTTTATTGATTATTAGTAATTATTATTAATTAGCAGTTATTAGTAACTGGAAGTTTTAATTTAATTTAACGTTTTTCTAAACTTGTTTACAGGAGTTCCTAACAAGCAGCTTTATTTACTGGGATGGAGATACCGAAGTACTTTAACACTGGAACTTCAGAGTCTCGGAATTTCACTAACGTCAACAGTGACAGAAATAGTGAAAAAGGGGTGCGTATTCTCTCGGTGGATAGGGTCACAGTGGAAAAGATTGTATTAGAAACTTGTAAAAGTCGCAAAATACTCCTGACAAAAAGCGAAAGTTCACGTATCGTTTCCGAGCAAAATAATAATTTTTCACAATGCAATAATCCTGACCCTAAGAATTTTCTTCGATTAAAAGCAAATTCCAAGACAAATTCGCGAGTCTTTGAAAAGAATGTCAAGGCATACAAAAATTCGTCGAAAGTTCCAATTTTATCGATTCGCAACAACAGTATTCCGTTAACGAGTAAAATAAGAATTCGTCCAGTTCGATTGACAAAGACTTCCATTAATGATAGTAATTTAACATTTAAAGAAAACCCACGATCTCTGACTTGTAATAAATATAAAGTTCCACTAAAGTTACCACTAAAATTCGTTAACGAAAAAGAGAATTTTATATCAAATAATAAATGTGATTTAGAAAATTTATTGAAAGAAGAAACAACGTCGAATAAAGTATTATCAGTTCAGTGTGATCGAAAAGTCGATTTAAAGCATAATAAAGATAGAAAGTCTCCCGAGGATATTGAAGATAAGAACAAAAATATAGAAGCCTATTATCGTCTCGCGAAGTGCCAATACGAAATTGAACAACTTCAAAAAGTTTTAGGGACTAAAATCAATGTTGACACGGTTCAGATTTACAAGGAACGACTTCCTACATTTGACGTCGAGTCGGTGAAAATTTTACCCATCATTGACGACTATTCCAGGAAAAAAGGAACTGAAAAACAATTTGATAAAACTTTTCTAAATAAACTAAAACTTTCTACAAAACTTCAAATTGAGGAAAACAGTTTATTGAAAACTAATCTTGATCAGGCCATAGAACCAGAAACGGATAGAGTCTTCGATACTGCTGAAAAGCAAAAATACGACGAACAAGTAGGACAACTTGAAAAGAAGTGTCACAAAGATTTATTGAAAGATAATTTAGAGCTAAATTCGCCCGATTCTTTAGTCGAACAGTTGAGCAGTATATCCTCCAGTGAATATATAACTAAAAATAATACAGAAGATGAAATTTTAACATTAAAGTTACTGAAAGAATTACCGAAATTAGAAGAAGATGAATTTACCACATCAGATATTAAATTAGAGGATTTGAAAAGTAATTTGAATAAAGGTGAAGATTACGGTAATTTAATACTCTTCGATATGGAGCCGTGTTCTTCGAAATCGCCCAAGGATGAGAAGAAAAAGAAAGGGATACGACGTCTACTGCCGGGGATTTTTTCCCCAAAGGAATCGCGAAAAACTCCCAAGAAGGACGTGCGAGAAAGGAAGCGACGAGACGACAAACATTTGCCTCAATATCAACAGAATGGTAACTATTCCAAATCAATAGACTCCATGAAATTGAATGAAGACATAAGAAGGAACGTGACGTCAGATCCTAACATGATCGACGACAGAATACACGATATGAAACAAAATATATTTCCTCTTCAAGGAATAATTACAAGCACACCGGATCACTTTCTGCAAAGCGAGTCAAATTACTCTCAAACACGACACGCTCCAAGACATTACGATGCTGATAATACTTCATATAACTTTGTTTCACCCGAAACTGAATGGATTGAGCAAAACATAATAAGTGGTTCACCCGATATGAGGCAATTGAAAAATTCAAGACAAATTGAGTCCGACCGACATTGTAGTTTAGAAAGAAAGCACAGTTTTCAAGAACCAGTTCAGTCTTGCTTCATTAGAAATCACGGACAATCGGGGCGAATATCAGCACCACCCTCCGGAAGGTATGTCCTTCGATCGAGAATAGTTCACCCAATGGACCGACCACTGCCAGCCATTCCACAGAGAGTACAATTCGTCAATGAGAACCAACAAGAAATTCGTAATTATCCTCGAGTCAATCAAGAGCACGTCCTGCAAGACGCCAATTATCGTGAGAATAGATCTGAATTTTATGACACTGACAGTATTAAACGTATGGAAATCCATAGAAATCAATTCATCGATACGAATATTAATCAAAATCAAAGTACCGTTCAGGTGCATCAATCCCGACAAATATATTCCGATGAAAAATTGAGTCTTCGTGCACCGAAATATTCCCCGAGTTTTAGTCAAAAATCCGGCGATTATGCCGACTCATCCTACACTCCGAATTCGAGCCAAAAGAGCGGATTTTCTCCAACCAGTTCAAAAAGCGGTGAATATTATCTAAATTCACCCCACGCGAGTAGTCCCACATCCCCCTCGAACAGTTCAGGCGATAAAGGCGAACCTGACCTACAAACGTCTCCGCATTCCGAATCCTTTTCCAGATCTCATAACGAAGAAGTCCTGTACGATGATAATCGAAAAGCAAGAAGAGAACCGAAACCAATTTCGCCCAGGGGCAATCAGGAAATTCCCCCACCATCAAAAAGTAGTCCCAATATTCCAGTTTTTAGTAGTTTTATCAAAGCACACGCTAATATTGAGACTATTTCCAAAGACGAAAGTTTCAACGATAAAGAAGTTAGGGAATTAACAAACAAAAAGGTAGAGAATTTCGAAGATATTAAAGGCAAGGAAAAAAGCGAGGATCTTGGACCGAAGGAGAACTACGAAAATATCGAAGTTCATGAGAATTATTTCGTGGAACTCAGGAAGAAGGAGAAGAATTTCGAAGACTATTCTATGGAGAAGGAAAATTTGGAGGTTCTGCCCCCTAATAGAGCTTCACCTCCGGAACGAACTAAAAGAGTCACGTCTCCTTTGATGATTATTCCACCAATCAGTCCCATTTTAACCCTCAACAATGTTTCGCCATCCAGTAATTCGCAGGGTATTCTCAAAGAGACGAACCAACAGAAAGCAATGTCACCCCTACCATATCAGGAGCAAGTGAAAATGAAAGTTCTCGAACCAATTAAAGTTATGAATCAAAATTTAGTAACTCCACGAAAGGCGCAACCGTGCGATCAAATACTCATAGCTTCACCCAAACGTGACATAATTTATGACTCTCCGAAAAGTCACTCGATTATAAAATCAGAACTCGTGTGTCCCGATTCACCCATTCCAATTGTTGATTCCCCGAGTCAAGCGCTCAATACGCAATCACTAAAACATATTGTTGCCGAGAGAGCCTGCTTCAGATCACCCAACGATCAACAAACAATTATCGAAACACATAAAACTCCCGAGAAAAATAAAGAAGCAAGCGACGATAACAGACAAGACATACAAAATATTTCTCTAAATATCCCTCACAGTGAATCATCGAAACATTCAATTTATCAGAGATCACCCATACAGCGGAATGTACAAACATTAAATTCCTCTGAGTCATCGAGTGCTAAAAATAACGAAAGATATACAGTGGCCACGTCCGAGCCTCTGTATTCGGAATCGAGAATTGCTCACAATCAACCAATTAATATCAATTCTCCGAAGATGCAATCCACTAAAGAAGATATTAATGGCGAGAATAAAAATCAAGCAATTCCTATTTACGATTCTCAGCAACAAAAAACATTGTCACCATCAAAGAAGCAAACGATGCACAATTTAGAAACCTACTTCTGGCAGCAAAAAGCACTCGACGCACAGAGAAAGAATGTCAATTCCTCCCCGACAGTAATAAAGCATCAACCGCAAATTCATCAGGATGCTCCTGAAATACGCGACGCCATGTATTGGCAAAAATTAAAAAAGTTGGACGAGGAACAACAGCGCAGGTTCTACGAGCAAAATCAAAAAGACGAGAGGAATGACCCGATTTATTGGAAGAAGAAGTTACAAACTTCGCCGACGAGGAAAGTTCACGGCTCAGCACCCAGCTTGTTTCATCAAACTTGTTCGGTACCAGTTCAAGAGGGTATTTACTGGGAAAATAAGGGTCAGCGTGCAAGTGACAATGTCGTCGTTGGAAAGCCACCAATAATGGGTCAAAAGGTACAAAATCAACCCGTTTTAGTGGTTCGACCCCAACCAGTCGCACAGGAGCGTTCGCCGAAAAATGTCACAAAAATCGTCACCATCCCAACAGTCGAACAAGAACAACAAGTGAATCGATGTCAAAGTGCATCACCCCGTTTTCTTATCAACGAGGACTTTAGAAATGTCCCCCTAACGAAAAGTCCATCTACCCTCGAGACAAGCGATAAAGGATTTTCTCGAGTCGCCAAGGAAAAGGGAAATCCGTCTCTCGTTCGTAAGCCACAAACACCGCCAATCTACGAGGAGGAAATCGATATTGACAAAAGACCACCGCCGCCTATTTTTAAAAGAGGAAGTTTAATCAGCAATTCAAATAGTTCAATTGAATATGGAACAATGGGTCCCAAACGTGTTAGCTTCTCGAATCAGGCCAATTGTCCTACTATTGGGAATTATGGAAAATGGCCGACGAAGCATGGAATGGCACCGGAACCACCGACGAGAAGAAACAAAGATAATGAAACACGAGTGCCACAACAACAACAACAACAACAACAGCAGCAGCAGTTACAACAAGATGCGGTGAAAATTTACGGCAATGTGGGACAACCTCCTTCTTTGGATATTTATGCCGGTCATCCGAGTAATATTCCAGTGTATCAAAAGAGTCCGAAAGTGGGTAATTTTAGGAACGCGGAGTGTGAATACGATGCTAATAAGCCCTTGCCGCCGCCACCGAGAGACGCTTCGTGGTCGTTGAGACGCACCGCGAGTTTGAGGGAGACTTCCCGCTCGCCGAATACGAAAATCGAATCTGCACAATTAAAAAACGATGTCACCAGGAAGTGGAGTGGGCTGAGCGAGAGCGAAAGTGGAAGCGAGGCGGGGGAGGTGCAGCGGATACTTCATCGACCTGGTGAGTCAAAAAGATTCAACTATTATTTAATTATAGATATTAGTCAAGTATTTATATACTAATATTTATTAGTATTGGGTTGTAACCATTTTTAATCCCCCCTCCCCCTTTTTTCTCTCAAATATCACAATAATTGCCTTTGCTAACCACAAAATAGGTTATTTATTAGGACCCAAAATTTATATTTTTGAGAACCTCAAAAATTTACAAATATATTTTTAAGGACAAAACATTGTTTTAACACTTTTTATGCGACACATACATTGATATACATTAAAATGCAACATAAATGTGATGCATCAAAAAAGAAAGGAACCTAAGAAGCAAAATTTTATAGGTTATGTTTGTTATATTATAAGTGAAAATGTATAAAGTGAATTAAGTTTAAAGTCATACTAATTATGTTTGAATCTTTATTACATTTAAAATACTCAATAAAAATTATTTTTTACTTTAAAGAATCGACAAAAAAATCCTTTATTTTAACTAAAAAGATAGCAAACATAACCTATAAGATTAATTAAGTAAATAATTTAATTTCATAATCATATTATTGAAAAGAAATTATTCAAATTTTATATCACACTTTCTTTTAAAATAAAAATGCAAAATCACAACAAAAAATAATAAATGACAGATCTAATTAGTCAAATTGTAATTTCTTCTAATTTATCAGTACATTTCATTAATAAATAGTAATTTCTACTAATTTCTTAGTAAAATTTACTAATTCAGAAACAAAAAGTCAAATTCAAATTAGTAAACATTTGTATTTTTACTAATTCAAATTTAAAGAGTACGTGACAAATAAAGAATTATTTAAAACTAATAAATTTTTTTAGTGTAATAACAGTTATTTAAAAAAATTATCGTTCGATAAACGTTGCGTACTTTCAACGTCGTGATTTTTATTATATTTATTATTTATTAACCTTGTTATTTAATTTTCCACTTTATTTCAAAAATGATTTCAATGTATTCAATTTCACTTCAATTAATTTAATTTTTTTCGTTTTGTTTTATTTTTCATTTTATTTTTTCCACATTTTTAATTTTGTTTTAATTGAAATTTTTATTTGTTCCCCCCCGATGCTTTTTATTGTCCCAAAACAACTTCAAAACTCTCATATGAACCGAACATTTTGTTTCGAAATAATGTGTATATTTTCATAAATAACGCTTGAATTGAAAATTAAATTAAAAATAGGTCAGATGAAAAAATTCATTTATTTGGACATTCGGAACTGGGAGTAAATTTATTTTCGTTACAAATATTTATTTCTATTATAGAGATACATTTAATAAAATCAACAGGATGATGAAAGGGAGGGACTTTTTTTAAATTACTTTTTGTGGTGAACAAATTTTTTAATTGAAAAAAATACTTGTAAATATAGAGTAAATAATTTCGAAAATTTTTTTTTTCTGTAAAAATTTTAATTTGTTCAACTATATTTTTATATATGAATGCATTTGCTTTGGTTCATTCAATTAAGTTTTATATTTTACTTCCGAAAACATTTTATTTCATTAAATAAGTTTCTGTTATTATTTTATAATATTTATTAGGAATAAATTTTATAATATTTATTCGGAAATAAATATTTATTTCTAATAATTTTCATTAAAATCAAATAAATTTAAATATTTGCATATCATTTAATTGACTTAAATAAAAATTATTCGATACAAATGAATATTTATTTGTCCCAGTTGACATGTACTTGAAGAACCGAACATTCAGTGCACAAAAATGTTGGCATAAAAAATAAAATAAAAAAGTCGTGATAAAAGTAATTTATTAATGAATTGTTTATTTAGTTAGAATAGAAAGAAAATAGTTTGATTTTTGGGAAATGCGCATAATTTTCAACTTTTTTCAAAAAAACTACACAAAAATGTGAAAAAGGTATTTTTGACAAGTTCAAAACCAGTTTTGTGAAAATTAAAAGACAAAAATCTTCATAAAGATAATTAAAATACATCCTCAATGAGAAATCAATTTATCGAAGCGATTAAAAAAATATGATTCAATTATAATACAAAAGATAGAGAATAAACACAAACGCACCAGAAATGGTTAAATTTCGGTGAATTATCATATACATGTGTATTCATGAAACTTTGTTAATTCCAGTTCAATTAAACTCCAGAATTAGAAGTAAACCCCCTACTTAATTAGAAACACCGAAAATGGATATAACGCGAGTAGAGGTTGATTTTCGTGAATTAGGTCAAAGAGTTTGTCAATGTGGAACTTTGATATGATATCCTCTCCTAGGGGAAAAAGTGTTGATTGGCACATGCATGTGTCTATAGGGGAAAAGGTGGAAAAAGATGTTCTCGCGAGAATGCAGCATGGCATCCTAGTTTCCTTCCCGGATTAGTCGGAAACACACGAAGCCGGACGTTGCGCGACTCGTGGATTTTCGGGATTTCCGGGACAAGGAGGTCGGCGAACGTTTTTGAACCGAACAGTAGTAGACGTGTGCAGAGAGAAGAGGAGAGAAACGGTTTCGGGATCGATTTCCCAACTCTGTACACTCCCGTGACGTCACAAGCCGGGACTCGGCCAGGCAACACGGTCGAGATTGCGGTGTCGTCAAACTGAATATTCCGCTGTTTGTTTTCTTTCATGACATTGTGTCGGGAAGAATAAAAAAGGAAATAGAATCTTGAGTTTGTCGACTTTGTCTTTAATTGTGTCGGGGGTTGTAACTTTGTGTGTGTATTTTCTTGGGCGAAAAATAAAGAGGGATGGAAAAATCGAAGAAAGTCGCGAAACAGGGGGTGGAAATAAAAAGAGAATCACAAGTTTGTACTGCGAATCATAACGCGCCAAGAGAGAAATGTCAGTGAACTTCGAGCCGGCGCGATGAAGTTGAAAAGTGGTTGTTTCCATCGGGAACTACTCTCGGTGCCATGATGACCGGAAATTTCATTTGTCATTAGTTTTCGTTTTTATGATAATTCAATGTGCGGTGATTGTTGTGTGTCGGGTGTTGTTTTCATCATGTAGGGAATGAATTTTGAGATGAGAATATATACATACTGTTGGTGTGATATCAAGTTTCAAGTCTGAGGTTGCGCAGCCTACGAGCGTAAAGTCTTAACCTCACATTTCCTCATTTTAGTCCTTTAAACCACCGGGTTGAGTGACAGCTGATCAGATGTGAGTTGATACACATCCGAGCAAATTATCTTGGTGTCAACAATATTCCTCTTTGGGATTTGTATTACACTTTGATGTTAGGCTAATATTTTTGGGCGTTTCCGGCACTTTTTTTTCATCACTGGATTCTCCTGCTCTATTTTCTATTATTCTCATCATCCCCCTGTGAGGTTCCATAAATATAGTTGCAAATTAGTTGTCACTATGGAAAGTTAGTGTCCTGACGAATGGCGCAGGGAGTCAAGGTCGTAGCAGATACAAAAAGGAAAGGTTAGACCTTCTTAAATGAATTAATATTCTTTTTGTACTTTTGAAATTTTTTAAGAGACACTGCTTTTGCCGTCAGAATTTCTAATCACAATCTAGAACCAAATTATGATGCTGAAGTCCGCAAGGTTTTTAAAAACAAAAAAAAATAGTGGAACGGTTTTTTTCTTTTTGATTCTAAATCATGTTATTTTTTAATAATTGTTTCTTCACCTTTAGAGGGCCGGTAAATTTGGACAGATTTTAGTTTCTTATTTAAAATAATTTGTAAATAATACGTCAGTTCGATAAAAAGATTCGTCAAAATACCTCGGCCCTCTGAAGGTTAAGTAACAATTAAATTCTTAAAAATTAGAGATAAATTTAACTTTAAAGGAATTCTTTTTTGATTTTTTGTTTTTAAAAACGTTGCGGACTTCAGTTTCATACAAAATTACAATTAAAATGATCAAATACTGTTTTATCATTTCAAAAAAGTAAATACAAAAATTTGTACTAAAATTCTTTTTTATGTAAATATTTTATGGATAAAATTCGTTTTTAAAAATAGTAGCTACTAATTTATTTTTTTGATTAAAAATAAAAATTTGATTTGAAAGAGTTCAATTTGGTCGAATGTAAAAGTTTTCTTCCACAGTTCGATTTCGGTTAAACTTGTAATTCAATCTCATAACCGAATTATTAATTGAATTTTGCGTCAATTGAATTATTTTGTATTTTCACTGACACGATTTTTATTTAAAAACTCTCTGATGTACCTGTCAATAGAATTACAAATGGTGTTAATTCTCATGTTAATTAATTTAACATCATCAAGTCGAGCGGTCTAAATTCCAAGCGCTATTACATGAGATATTTTTTCCACGGATAATATCAATTAAGTTTTATTAAAAGTTCTATTTAGAATAATTTTTTTTTGAAACAGAAAATTTCATTAATAAAGAAAAATGAAAAAAGAAATTCATTTACATCAAATTGAGACAGAAAACGTATAAAAATAGTAGCAACGTCTTTGACACCTTTTTTATCTCAATTTCAATAAAAATATAAATTTTTTCTAAGGATATTGAAATTGAGACAAAAAAACGTAGCAAAAGTGTTGCGAAGCAACATTTTGATACGTTTTTTGTCTCAATTTTAAATAAAAAATTTGATATCCGTAAAAAACTGTGATTAGAAATATTTGTAAAATAGAAACTTTAGAAATAATCATCCAAAGAATAAAAATTGAAAAATATAAAGAATAAAAAAATCGGAAATATTTGAAAGAGAAGAATAGAAAAATTCTTTTTTAAAAGTAGAAAGAAAAACTAGTGTTTTAGTAGAGAATAAAAAAAAATCCATTTTAACAGTTGGAGCTTGAGTTCGGGTCAACGCCCAAATGAGAATGAAGCCAAGAGATAAGCTTTTAAAATTTAGAATAGTTGCACACACACACATGAAAGAGAATTTTTTTCAAGTTGAAAGACCACGAAATTTTTCGAGAATATTTTTCTCTTAACAAATTAATAGTGAAGTCATAATTTTTGGTGAAGCTTTTAGACGTGGTGAAAATGTACTTTTTGGAGGCACAGCTGTTTACTTGCTGCTGTATTTTATATATGTATATGGAGCTCTACATTTTGCAAACTTATTGGCCTGGTTAATGAGAATATTTTACTAAATTATTCAACCTGAATTTATACGCAAATTAGTGAATATACTCTCTTAGACCAACGTTACCAAGTTTACATATAAATGCTAATCTATATTTTCTCTTCAAAGACCTAACTTATCTCTTGGCTTTAAAATTCTCAACGATTCTCAACGATTCTCAAAAGTTTGCATATTAACCCGAAAATTTGTTGTCTAGTTAAATTTTCAATAAAGTTGACTTTACTTAGGTTGTATAAATGGATGATGTTTAAAGTTGTGTCTCTTAAAAAATAATAAATATTTTTAAATTTAGCATCTGCCACGTCCTTGAATTGAAGATTTCAGAGGAATATTCGCTGATAGCTCAAGTTGTTTCTAGATAAAAAATGGACACGTTCTTACGACGAAACAGAATCGCGAACGTACGAAAATATAATCCAATATCGGAAATTTGCGTATGTTCGTTCGCAAAGTGAACCGCGGAAGAAAAGTGATGTTATTCCGATAGAATCTTTAAAATCATTTCGAAAAATGTTAATCCGGTGGAAGAGCAAGGATAAGACCTCTAGCAAGAGTGATGGAAGTGGCAGCAAGAGGAAGCGAAAATTCGGTAGAGAAGGTGAGAGATGAAAACCGTCTTTCTTTCTTTCTTTCTTTTGCATCCAATTTATCTTTTTCCTTTTATTATTCTACTGTGTACGACAATTATGATCGTAAAATGGGGTGTTATTAGTTATAGTTACTACTTCTCACAATTTTTCATCATATGCTGGAATCACTTTGTATAAATACAAATCATTGTTGCTCTCATTTTTAGAAAATGTTTCTGGGCTTTCTTTACTTTTTGTTCTGATATTTAGGTAAAAATGTTTCTGTCCTTTCTTTACGTTTTGTTCTCTTAGGTAAAAATTTTCCTGGGCTTTTTAGATTAAATGCTAATGCTCATAAATTAAATGCCAACGTTCATAAATTAAGTGTTAATTTTATTAATTTTGAAAAGCATTAAATGTTAATCTTAAAAAATAGGAATAGGAAAAATTTTCCCCCTCGATGTAAAATTGTTAAATAATTCCTTGAATATGCTGCAGTTTCGTGTATTAAAATTAATGTCTTCTGCAAAGAAGTTAGAGTTGTTAATCAAAAGTAATGAAGTCTACTTAATTTTTTCAGTTTGCAGAAGAAAATATCTGAAATTGTCTAAAATTTTTACAATAGAAGAAAGGTTTTCTCTCTAAATTATAATCAAGTCTAATGATGTGACAAAAACCACTAAATGATTTGATACTAATTTTATTAGCAATCACTGAAATTTTACCATTTAACAGAATTTTATTAATTCAGATTTAGAGAGTTTAAATTTTAGAATTTGCATTTAAACCTTAAATAGAATTTAGAAGAGTTTAAATTTGCATTTAAAGAGAATTTAGAAGAGTCCAGGTCACAGCATTATTAATTAATGTCAATATGTTGATTAATTTTGAAAGCATCAGCAAATTGTCGACCAATATTTTCGGTAGCACGACGCCCCACATATCCGAGACAGTAGCGGATTAATAATTAGTTTAGAGAAAAAATAATTGAACTTTCAACTTTTGAACACGGATGAAATTATAATTATCTGAAAATGCAACACGTTGTTTTTGCGCTTGCGTAGTTTTTCAATTTTCTTTTCTTAACTAATTGAAAATTTGTTTTTCCTCCTGTTTCTCATATTATTGTTCTTGTTGATTATTTTTCCCCCTTTTTTTCGTTCTTGTCTATTTTCGTAATTGGAAAAGAATGGATACATAATTTATTTCATGACCCGTATTTTGTCGACGCCTCACCCTCTGGTGTGACATCAACAAAACTCCCGAGAGCAGTATGAAAACAACTGTTCGCTACGTAAGATCATATTAGCCCTGCACTTCCGGTCGGTTTCCACCCTCGATAGGGTAGAAAATTGTTACAGTTGTTATGGGGAAAATGTACTTCTCTCCATTTTACTCTCGTTTGGCACGTTATCTGAAAATTGCTTTACTTTCGAAATTCAAAATTTTATAATTAATAATTAATCATTAATAATTAATAATTGATAATTAATAATTAATAAAATTATAATAATAAGAAAAATAGTACGAAAGTTACTTGGTGCTGAGAAATAATTCTTTTATTAAAAAATGTTCTTTTTTACCGAAAAGAATTCCCGTAGTTCGCATTCCGTTTGCTTCATTAATTGTTATCAGATTATTTTATTACTGAATCCCAGTGCGGCAAATGTCATGAATCAAGTTATTCATTAAAAGTCTGTAGCGAAATCGCTTTCGTGTTTATCTTTTGAAATGTAAAATAGAGCCTTGCTTGTCAACTTGTTATAAATCAGAGATTTTATACTTAAATAAAATAATTTAATTAATAAAATTACTCGATTCTAAAACAAAATAAATAGAATTATAAAATAAAACAAAAAAAAAGTACAATAGGGAGATTGTAAAATTTCTTGAATAATTCGGGACCAATGATAAGATGTTCTTACCGAAAGTATATAAATTTTGCTCATGATGGATGAAAGTAAAATTAAAAGGCGATTAATTTTCAAGTAACGTCAAAAGAAGTTGACGGCGAGAGAATTTCCTGTGTGTTGCTTGAGTTTCATTAAGATGCGTATATTTGCCTGGAGACAATGCGTGTCACTCGATGGTAAGAAATTTATTTTTTAGCGGATGATACGAAAGTTTTACAGTGCAGTAAAAAAAAGTATTTTTTTATAGCTTTAACCGCATAAGTTATACGCAGAAACTTTAGAATTCATTGTATTATACCGGATCTTTATATTGAACTGAAAGTTTTTTTTAAGTATTTTGCGAGAAAAGATATTTTTTTAATTTAAATTTTTCTCGGAAATTTAATGTTTTTAATTTTTAAGAGAATTTAAATAAATAAATTTTTTATTCATATGTTCTGAAGGGTTTAAGTGAATGGCAAACATTTAATTATTTTCATAAATAATAAAAATTTCACAGGAATTCAATTATTTTCATAAATAATACAATTTTAAGGAATTCAATTATTATTTTCATAAAAAATAATTTAAAATTCTAGAAAATAATAATGAAAATAATGTTGAAGAAGTATAATATTCTTATAATAATATAAAATAATAATTTTATTACTTGGTCATTTTTAATTATTACAAAACATGAAGAAATCGATCACTCCGAGTCTTCGACTCGGAGCAATCGATGTCTTCATGTTTTGTAACAATACTTTTATAAATTGTTTAATTTAAAAAAGGTTTGAATTTGAAATTTTTTTCCTGTGGAAAATCCTGTTTTAAAAATAAGATTAAAAATATGAATTGTGCAAATATTTTTCTTTTTTTTCTAAAACAATATAATAATTTTGTTAAAAAAATTTAATTCATAATGAAAAATAATGTAAAATAAATAAATTTTCTATTTCTTAATCACAGTTGTCTAAAAATTTTCTAATTTTGTTTAGAAGTAAAGAACGAAAGTTATTTCAATTTGACAAAACATAATATTTAACAAAATTTTAGTCTTTTAATGAAAAGAAGTGAAGAAAATTCTGATGATTTCTATTTGTCATTACAATTTTTAACTAAAATTGACCAAAAAATTAATTATTACTTCAATCAAACAAATATTTTCTTGAATCAAATAAATATTTACTTGAACAAAATAATTCTTATTCGAATCAAATTGAAGTTAAAATAAATTGTACATATTTAAACCAATGATTTTAGAATTTGAAGCAAATACTATTTAATTGACAAAATTATTTGATACAAATATTTATTTGACAATAGACAAATAATTGTTCAAAGAAACAAAATTTAACCTGAAGCAGCTACAAATTTTATTAATATTATTAACATTTTTATTTTCGAATTACGACCTTTAATTTAATATTTAAATATTTAAACATTAGATTTTGCGACACCTGCATGGTAAATACTGAAATTTAGTTTAGTAAAACCTAGAATGTAGAAATGAGAAAAATCAGAGAGAAGAAAAATCGGAGTGTGTCAGTGGATCTAGATTTTTAATTGTAAAAACTAAAAGTACCCTTTCATCGCGGAATGTCAATAAACTTGGGGAATCGGGGAGATGACTAGAGAAGCGGAAATAGGGAAAAATAGAGTCCGATTGTAAGAGGAAGCATGTCGTTGGCTAGAACCGCACCCACTTTGGCTATCGACCCAGCCTCACACCCTTTACTTCATCACATATTTAACTCTTTCTATATCTTTAATTGTTGCGGTTGATGTGAAATTTCATTTGAATGGACCTTTACAATTTAAAAGCGCACTTCCCCCTATATAGGAAATCGAAATCTAATACTGCCATCGTGTGCATATATACAGCTATACGACATCTAGAGATAAAAATTGAAGCTATCACGAAAAGCTGACGAGCTCGCCACCAGGTGTCTGATTTTCCTGATCGCAGCATCCCACACACACACTTTTTCATCTCATATAGACAGTGATGAATAATCCATTTTTCTAAAATTCAATAAGCATATCCATCACTTTTTTTCCACACGTACCCCTATATTTTTTATATCAACTGAAGTTTAAAATTTTCATCTTGTTTTGGTTTTTGGAATTGAAAGAAGAATACCAACGCTATACTATTTTTCTTTGAATAAGACAAAAACCTTCAAGGTCGCGAGTATGAAACATGGATTTTTTATGGACTAAAGATAGTATGAAGTAAACCGGAGTGCACTATATAATCAAGCGATTATCACGGTCTACTTTGCATCAATGCCTGTTATTTTACAACCTGTTTTATCGCTGATATAGTGTCATTAAAAATAGAAATTAAAAAAAGAACTTTTTTCATTTATTTACTTGCGCGGTTTAGTATAATGAATATCCACAGTAATTTTAATTCATATTTAATCTCACAATTATTTAAGGCACTTTTTTATTATATTCTCTCCTCTTTTTCTGCGAGTTTGAAAACCCCGGGGGGATTACTGCAAGTGACACATGAAAATTATATTAATATCTCTGTTAAAAAATTGAGAATTCTCAATTCATGAATACGATCTAGATTCGCAGCAGGTTTTTTTTCAAGTCAGTTTCTCTGCTTGTAAAAAATGGAAAATTTCGAAAAAATTCCATTCTTCTTCTTCCAATAATCGAAAAAATATATTAATTTACAAGTAAGAATAATGGAAGGAAGAATCTTTAATTATAAAATATACGTTTTTGAAATCTAGTGGGATAATAATAGTAGTAATGTTTAATGGATATGCTTTCTGTTCGTTCTTTTCAATTATGCCGCGAGGACACTTTATGATGAAATCGATTATAACGAATCGAATGAAAATTTTAAACTTTGACCATTAGACTTGAATGAGAGGAAAACTCTTTTTTTATCCTGTAAATTAAACTCTTTTATTTTCTAGTATTATAATAAATCGACTGTTTAAAATTAAAAATTTAAATCAAAATTTAATATTTGGATCAAAATTTAATATTGAAATCAAAATTTAATTTTAAAAATACCCGACTTGTTGTTCTTGAAACAAATACATTTTCCAATTTATACATGAGCTTATGTCTGCTAATGAAAAGAGAGAGATGACGGTAAAGCGAATTGATTATGTTTCATTCAATTATGATTTGTCCTTTAGAATAAACTTCTCCAACAATTGCCATTCTTCATACAAATATTGGGGATTAATACTTGTCAGAAAGCTATTTGCCATTCTGTCTTCAAACCCGGGGAAAGTATAACAAACATATTTCAACAAGTTTCTTGTGGCGAAAGAAATATTATATATAAATGGATTAATCAAAAAATTGATTCCTATCAGTTTCATGTATTTTCTTCTTTAAGTGATCACATTTTTCTAAAAGGTTCGGAAAACTAGAAAGATTTTAGTCGGGGATTTTTATTAAAAGCAGTGTAAAAAATAGAATTTTTTAGAATTCATAAGAAAATTCTGAATTTTTGTGGGTTTTTTTTTTGTTTGCCTCATAAAGTATGAAACTACCACGAAACCTTCAATTTTTTCTATTTCTGATTAAATAACTTCATTCGTATAAATAGATAAACTTCAAAAGGTATTAATTTGAAATTTTATAAAACTTCAATTTTTAATTAATTTACTCTCTAAATCTGAATTAGTAAAAATGTTTACTAATTTGAATATTAGTGACTGATTTTTTGCTTTCGAATTAGTAAAATTTACTAAATGAATAGTAATTTATACTAATTTTTATAGAAATAATAAAATTCTTCTCTGAAATTTAATTATTTTAAAAAAATTTAATAAATTTCTTGTCAAAATTTCAATTATTTTCAAAAATTTTCCTCAATTGAATGATTTTCAATTTCTACTATTTTGATAAAATTTTCTAAAAGAATTCAAATATTCAAAACAAATTTTGATAAAATTCTACGAAAACATTTCATTATTTCCATAAATAATAAAAATAGCACAGAAATTCAATTATTTATAAATTTATTATAAATTTCTTCGTAATAATTTCATTATTTTCATAAAAATTATTTTTTTTTATAGACATTCAATTATTTTCGTAAATAATAAAATTCATCGCGGAATTTCAATTATTTTTAATTTAATTTTAATCAAATTCCTCGAAAAAATGTAATTATTCTTAAAAAATTTATTCAAATTCGTCGAAAGAATTTAATGATTTAAAAATTTATTGATAAAATTCTTTATGAGAATTCAATTTTGAGAAATATTGAATTATTCAATAAATTATTTGTTTTTATATTTAATTGATTGTAAAATAAATAAATAAATGAATTCTAGTAGAAGTTTCTTATAAAAATTGATTTAAAAATGGATTTTAGTTAAAAATTGAGATTGTAATAATTGAATATTTAAAAGCATTAGAGCGTAAATTTTTAGAAATAATAGAATTTTGAAAAGGTTTCAAGTCAAAATCTTTGAAAATCTGAATTTATCATGTACTTTTAACTATAACAATTCTGGAGAATTAATCTTTTTGAAAAAGTTTAACTGAATTTTTTTAAAAATTATTTCATGTTTTTATTTTCTAATGTATAATTATAATTGACGAATTTTCGAATAAACGAAATTTCGTGTAAAATTGAATTGTAAGCAAATAGATTTGAAAATTATTAGAAAACTTTTTCAAAAACTATTAAAAATAATTGATTTAAAGGAAAATTTTACTTAAAAATATTCTAAAAATTAAGGATTGAATTTAATTGATGAAAATAATTTTGAAAAAGTTACAAATTTAATTATTATAAAATATAAAGAAATCGATCACTCCGAGTCGAAGACTCTGAGTTATATCCATTTCTTCATGTTTTATAACAATATTCTTAAAAGTTATTGTATTTTTTAAAGTTTAAATTTGAAATTTTTGAAAATCGTAATTCCTATTGAAAAATAATAATTAAATATTTATGAAAGAAAGAAGTTATTTTTGTTTTCGAATAATTTTACAATTAGAGAAATTATTAAATAAATGTAATAGAACATTTTTTTGAATATCTAGTAATTTTTAGAGTGAATCACAATATCCTTTAGGGTCAGGGAAAGAGTCAAAATCAATCAGGAAAAAGTCTGGAAATCAGGAAAAACAAAATTAAATTTTTGTAGCAATAATTTTTTGATTTTTTAAAATAAATCATGCTTTTTATAACAGCTCTGAGTTAGAATAACCAGAATTATTGTTATTTTAACTAGACTTTTGCAGTGTGAATAATTTGAAAAATTCCAAGAATGCGTTATAAAAATGCACAAATAGTTCGCCCAACAAATTCTGCAAATGACAAGTTTTTTGATTAAAAATCGAATACACACAGAATGGAGAGGGCACATTCCTCAAAAGCATATTTACGATGAGTAGATTACGCGGAAGCAATGTGTAACAAACAGGAAAGGAATTCAATTGTTTCAAAAACATTCCCAAAATAATAAATAAAGTGGAAAAGAGAATTTTTGAGAACATTCTTTAGGGAAGGTATTACGAATATTTATATGTATACATTTTCCGACGAGCTTTGGAGATTTACTGTTGGCTAGAATTAAGGTTGCTTTTGGAGATCACATTCCCAAGAACTAATGTTTAACCATTCCTGAATGGAAATATATTGTAGACCATATATAACGATTTCATAGAAATTAGGTATTATCAGTAATTCTCGAAATGGATCATGTTGGTTTAATACTCGATATACTATGTAAATTGCGAATGCAAATGCATAAGATATTCTTCTCTGGGTGATGAAAAGATCAGCGCAAGGGAAGTGAGCGCATTGGTTGGTGGAAAAAGAAGAGTGGAGTGGGGAGGAGCGCGGTAAAGTGTTGCGGGGGTGGTTTAAAGGGGGTGACGGCTCACGAAGGACAATGTGATATCGACAGTGTACACACGGGCGTAGAGCAGCTCGCGACGCTGCGCTATTTGTTAATTGAAACTCGCGTCACACGATTTTCCCGCGTTCACACACATGTCCGCCAATTTTTCATCCTCTTTGTATCATATCATCAAAAATTCATCGAAATTAATGACATGCGATGCATTTCTTGACAATGACCGAAAGAACTCTTCCAGAATTTATTATAGTGAATAGTCGTAGTGTCTCTTGTAAATTGCTTTTTTTTACTAAATAATGCGTGTAAACTTAAAGGAGTAAAACGTAAAAATATTTCACATAGTGTAGAATATTTCAGAATGTTCCTTAGAATGTTCCTTAGGAGAATATTTCCTTTTTTGGAAAGTACCTTCGAACAGCTGTAAATTTACTTTAGTGGCGAAATTTTTGCTTGATTCAATTAAAACAACTTTCGATGGTCTAGAGAAACTTGCAGCTTTTCTAAGGATATCAAATTGAGACAAAAATTGTTGCGGTGCAATAATTTTGATTGGTTTTTTGTCTCAATTTGATATCCTTAGAAAAGCTGCTTATGGCTGTTCCAGGTGGAATTTGTTTCAGTGTATAATCGAGGAATCTTCTCAAAATATTTTTGCCAACAGCTTTTGACAAAAAGTAGACAAAAAGTAACTTAATACTATCAAAATGCAACAAAAAAGTAACTAAATACTATCAAGATTCCACGAATTGATCTAAATTTTTGGAGACAATTTGAATCCGTTTAGAATTGTATTTTTTCGTTTAGTTGTGAACAACACTCGTGGAGCTACACGAAAAATGCAACAAAAAGTAATTGAATACTATCAAAATTCCACGAATTGATACCAAAAATTGTGTAAGAAATTAAAAATTGATCCAAATTTTTGAAGACAATTTGAATCCGTTTAAAATTGTATTTTTTCGTTTAGTTGTGAACAACACTCGTGGAGCCACACAAAAACTGCAACAAAAAGTACCTACTATCAAAATTCCACGAATTGATAGCAAAAATGTGGAAGAAATTAAAAATTGATCCAAATTTTTGAAGACAATTTGAATCCGTTTAAAATTGTATTTTTTCGTTTAGTTGTGAACAACACTCGTGGAGCCACACAAAAACTGCAACAAAAAGTACCTACTATCAAAATTCCACGAATTGATAGCAAAAATGTGGAAGAAATTAAAAATTGATCCAAATTTTTAGTGACAATTTGAATCCGTTAAGTATTGTTGTTCGTTGTGAACAACACTCGCGGAGCCACACGATTTTCGTACCATTCATTCATAATTTGTCTGCTCCAATTGATAAATTTCGAATTACTCGGCGGAGTAATGATTATTATTTAATAATACATTTATAGATATATGACAATTAAATTGAATGAAATGATTTGAGGAATTGTTTCTTTGTTTTGTTCATTTCCTGTGAGACTTGAACTATTGTTCTTTTGGAATGAATTACTTGAAATTTATTCCGAGAACTTTTTCCGATACTTTGTTTCTTTTTGGTCCTTGTGTTTTATATTCTTTTTTTTCTATAAATGTATTCCTTTGTTGTATACATAAAATCTCGCTTTGACAATAATTCATGAAATATGTAGAACTTCTGTTTGGTAACTGCATTTAACATTTCTTCTAATCTTGAGATTTGGTTTTTTTTCTCGTAATTTTTGAAAAATGTTCGATATTTCTTTTGATATAGATTTTCTCATATATTTACTCTTTAAGGTATTAGTTCTCAAAGGAAAGGTTGCTTCTCTTGAGAATTTTGTTCTCTTTGTCGAAAAATGACAAGTTGTTGGTTTCTTTGGGAAAAATAGAGATTTTATTTTTTTACTTTGGGAGAAGTAAAAATTTTGATTTGAAATTCGGAAAATTTGTTTTGAGGAATATATTGGAAAGTTTTGTTCGCTCGACATGAATGTAAATTTAATAGTCCCATTGATGCCACTTGTAGTTGGATGTATAGAAGCGGGTCTATATGTGTACAGTTGGTTTGCTTAATTAGAGTCAATCTCCAGAGAAACACCTCGTTTGGATACTTGGGAGTTCTCCTTTCGTGATGTACCTATAACTTTGGCAAAAGATAATCTTTCCAGAATTCTCTTAGAATTTTGATCTCGAATTTTCTTTCGACAAATCCGTAGTTTTTTCTCCAACTATTGTATAATTCAAAAATTGAAATTTACCCCGAAGGGATTTCTTTCAAGTTTTTCTATTAAGCAAATACTTTTATGACAGTAAAATCTTATCATTTTCTATATCTCGGAAAGTTTTCTCTCTTCGGGAACTATTTGTCGAGATGAAATTTTCACGAGTCTCGAGGAATTTATCGACTCTTATTGGAGGGATATTATTGGTTCTCATTTTGATAAGTGATCCACCTAAAAACTTGTTGTTTTTGGTCAGGGATCATCCCCTCATTGAGTCTCTCTCTTTGCCTCTCTAAAAATCTTTTTAAGACAGAGAGAGAAAGAAAGAGATTTTTAGAGACAAAAAGAAAGAAATTTTATTGACAGTTGCATTATAAGATTGAGAAGATTGAGAAAAATTAAAAACTTTTTACTGGAAATCTTCAACTGTGGAGATCTTGAATTTTCATTGATTTTCGTGAAAGCAAACCAGCCGCGACTTTAATGCACATGCGCAAATAAGCAGGGATGGTACAATTAGGTCATGTACCTTTGAACTAGTGAACGACTGTTATTTTATGACGTCAAGCATTTTCCGTTTACACATTTTCTGTTTAAAATTAATCTTTCAAGATTTACATACTCTCGTCTTATTCCCATGAGAGATTTTCATATATGTATACATCTGCTAGTTTTTTTTTTATTTTTTTGCTCGTCCTCAAAGATTCTCTCGAAAGAGACTTTTTTTTTCTTTCCTCTTCTCTATAATGGTGTTTATTTTTCTTAAAGCCACTTTTGGTTTTACGAATATTGCACAGCACGTGACGTTTGATCGTAAACGTATAGAAAAAAGATAAAAAAAAGATCGCTAAAGTTCTTTTCATAAGACCGTATAAATGCAAAAAAAAAAGTTGAAACGTTTTAAATTATTAAAAGACATTTTTTATTCAAATTTTACATTTATTCTAAAACGTTTTTATTCTGAACGCTTTTTAATTATACGCGCAGTATTATTATAATTCTGTTGAATTTATACAAAAATTCCCACTACTTAAAAAAAAAAAAAATTAATTGTCGAAGAAATTAATCACGTTTCTTTATTTAGTTTTGATACTAGATTTTGAAAGATTTCAATTTGATCAAACACTCCAAATATAACTCACAAATTCTAAAGTGTAACATATAGTTAATCGATTACTAATTTAATAAATAAAAATATCGAAAATAAAATTTTAATTATTAGGAAACTTTGATTGAATTTGAAGACGCTTTAATTAAATTTTAATTATAATAAAATTAAATTTTAAAAAATGAGACTAAAAAAGTTTTCTCAATGGATTTATGGCTTTGAATATGGAGAGAGAGAGAGAAAGAGAGAGAGAGACAGAGAGTTATTCTTCTATAAAGTAATTATCAAAAAAAGTTTTTGTACTTTTAGAAAAGAGTCAAAGCAGTGAAGTTAACGAATAACATGACATACACAAATTAAAAGTCAATCAAAGTCAAAATTAAAAATGTGCAGTAAATGCAGTGAATGTTGTCAAGCGCGACATAGTGTTGATACAAGTCCCACGCCCGATACCAATTCCGAGTCGTCAGGTAATTTTTAATTAAACGAGTTTTTTTTTGTCATTTTATTTAAAAAGCAAAAGGTGAATTTATTCATTTAAAGTTTTATTAAACTATTTCTTTGTCATGCAAAAAGAAAGGATTTTATGTACTCGATCATTAAAATTGTGATTGCACTTTTAATAGACACTTTTAACATTTTTTGGCAATTATTGCAAAAATGCAAATTTTTAAATTTGAAATTTTTGAAATTTTTATTCTACCAACAATTTCAAACATATTTTTGTCAGTTTTTTTAATATCAAATTGAGACGAAAAAAAATCAAAAATGTTACTTCGCAACACTTTTAATTCGTTTTTCGTCTCAATTTCATATTCTTGGAAAAAGTGTTAAAATTGAACAATTAATAATCAAGGATGTGAAAACAAAATCAATTATTAAAAAAATGATTTTTATAAAATTCTTCGCGAAAATCCAATTATTTAAAAAATTTATTTAAAAAATCGTTGTAAAAATTCAATTATTTTAACAAATAATTAAATTCTTCTCAAAAATTCAATTATTTAAAAATTCAATTGGAGAATTCAATTATTTTTATAAATAATTGAATTCTCAGAAATTCAATATTATTTTTAAAAGTTCGATACAAGAATTCAATTATTTTTATAAATAATTTATTTCTTCCCAGGAATTCAATTATTTAAAAAAAAATTTTTTAAAACATTCGTTGCAAGAGTTCAATTATTTTTATAAATACTTAAGTTCTTCTCAGGAATTCAATTTTTTTAAAAATTCGTTTTAAGAATTAAATTATTTTTCTAAATAGTTAAATTTTTCCCAGAAATTCAATTATTTTTAAAAATTCGACACAAGAATAAATATTTTCATAAATAATTGAATTTCTGAGAAGAATTTAGTTATTTTTAAAAATTTTAATAAAATTCGTTGCAGAAATTTAATTATTTTTTTAAATAATGAAATCCATTTTTAATTATTTTTAATACATTTTTCAATGAATTTCTTCGAAAAAATGCAATTATTATTAAAAATTTTATTAAAATTCTTCGTAAAAATTCAATTATTTAAAATAAATTTAATAAAGCTTTTTATAAGAATTCATTCAATTATTCAATAAATTATTTATTTTTGTATTTAAATAATCGAACTCTCGTAGAATTTTCGAAATAAGAATTATAAACCAAAGATTTTTAAATTGAAATCTTTGAAAATCTTAATTTTGAAACTGAAATAAAATTAAAATTTTTATTTTGAAATAAAATTATTAGAGTTTTGAATAATTTAACTTAAAAACTCTCTCTAAATTTAAATATAAATCAGTGACTCTATTATTGTGATTTTTGAATTAGTGGAATTTCACTGAAAATCATTCAAAAATTAATTATTGGATAAATGTAAATTATTTTTCACTGATTTGCCAATTATTAAAAAAAATTTTTAAATTACTGAAAGTTTCTGTCACGTATATTGAAAATGTCAAATATTTTTTTAATTGTCCAGTCAGTGAGAGAAACGGATTGAATTGAACATTAATAATCAGGAATGTGAAAATATTTTGTTTGAATTATTTTGTAAACTACACAGTTTTTGTTCCGCTTTTGCGTTTGTTTTTTATTTTTTGCTTTTTGGAGGTTTTTCTTTTTTGTTATGTTTATTTTTATCATTTTTTGTTCATTTATATTTTTTTATGTATTTGTATTTCTTATTCGTTTATATTTTTTTATGTATTTGTATTTTTTTAATTATTTATAGTTTTTACGCTTTTTTATTTTCTATTTATTTATATTTGTTTTACGTATTTGTATTTTTATTTATTTTGTAACGCGCTCCAATGAAACCTAAGAAGCAAAAAATTGTAGGTTATGTTTGAAATGTTTCGAAATAAAATACACAAAAGGGGATCAAGTTTCAATAAATATAAACTATTGGAAGTCTTCATTTCATTTGAAACAATTAATTAAAATTACTTTTGATTTTAAAATAAAAAAGAGAAAAACTTTAATGAAGGGAAAAATAATACAAACATAACCTTAAAATTCTTTGCTTCTTAGGTAACTTTCTTCAAGGCTCGGAACATTTATATTTTGTAATGTAATATTTTTGTTTATTTATTTTTTTCCTTTTTGTATTCTTTCATTTTATTTTTTATTTTGTTTTCATTTTTATAATATATTTTTAATCATTTTCTGACTAGTTAAGTTTTCCTAATCAGCAAAGTTTTTTCAATGCGCTAGAGATGTTTCTTTGGCGACGTGGTAATTAGTACGTTAGACAATTTGTTTCATACAAAGCATCCAGGTTATTAAGTGTGTCATTCTATGAAGTCTATGTATCCCTTGAATGTGAGAGAGAGAGAGGAAGAGAGAGAAAGGGGGCAGGAGAAGGGGGTAAAAACATGAAAGCATCCGTGCACATCTTTAGAAATTCACATGTGCTCGCATAAATTATAACCCTCTTCTCCTGCAAGACAAATTCATTCTTGAGTTCATCCTCACGTTTCGTGTTGCGTGAAGGGTGGATGTATATAAAAAGATCAGTTCTCCAGGTAGAGGCAAATCATATCATTTTTTTCATGACAATCATGACCAAAATTAAACAAATTCTCAAAAAATAATAAAATACTTTTGTAAAGATTTTATATATTCATTTAGAACACAAAAAATAAACATTTCACCTGTGTTAAATAATAATTGTTAATTAATTTCACAAATTAATAATTGTTAATTATCATATCGAAAAAAAAAATATCTTCTATAATGAAAATGTTTATTTTTTCTTGTTCTAGAAGAAGAATGGAATCCAGATGGTAAAGGACGCCAAGGAAATGACATTGGTGAGTTGTTTTATATTTTCAATTTTTTATTATTTATGTCGATTTATTTTATTTCATTTATTTTATTTATTGCGTCATTATTGCGTGACAAATAATTTTTGTAAAAAAAAAATAATTTTACGTTCTATCGGAGGGAGGAGTGACAGCTTTTATGATCATTTTTTTTTATTTTACGTTATATGCTGAAAAGACTTTCCGATTTATGAGTTTTATAGTTGCTAGTAAAAGATTTTTTTTTAATAACAGAGACAACCCCTTTCGATAAAAATGATTTTTTTTATGCCTAGAAGCGAAAGAGGATTTTATTTTTCTCTCTTATAAATTTTTATAAGAAACTAATTTTTAATTGAAAGATAAATGTAGCCTTAATTTTTTTTTATTCTCCCTTCAAAGGTATCGTAAGCTTAACTTGACCCCTGAAATTGTTAGAAACTTTGATGGGTTTCCAAGTTCACGTTTCCCCTTTTTCTCTCTCGTCATCACTATAGTGATCCCTCTTTTTTTTATATATTGGAAAGTCCGATAGCTTTGTATTTCGCAACATGATAGAAAATAATGCCAATATCAACTAGTTTTTAACTTCCGTTGCGTGTCAGTGAAAAAGTAAAGAAATAAAATTTATTGCTTGCCACATCGGATCGTATATATATATATATATATTGATAGGGGAATACGTCATCTTGAATTGAATTCCAGTGTTTGTGTACATTTCATTTTTATCCGCAGACGAGATTTTAACGATTTTAACGATTTTAACGCGTTTCGAAATCGAAGACACTTTTTTATTCATTGTTTCTCTGTATAAATCGTTGGGGAAAAAAGAGGATCAAAAGAAATTGAAATCCCGATGAGATTGAGATAATCCTTCCTTTTTTTTAGTATAAAAAAGAAATCTCCGAGGACTGCTTTTGTTAAAATTGTTCTGCACAATTTCCCCGAGAAAATATCGCAAAGAGAATAAATTATATTATGTAAAGTATAAGTACATTACGTGGCATATATTTTGGGATTTATTTTTCGAATAGTTGAGAGTTATTCTGAAATACAGGCCTTGGATTATTATGACTTTTTTCGACTTTCTTCAACTATTTTCAAAAAATACGACTTTTTTCCAAACGTTGCAACAAAATACCACATTTTTAGTATAAAATGCAACTTATTTCTATTTTTATAGTGTGAAAAGTATAACTATAGACAAATCTTTGAAAAGTTATTTTTGAATAATTTTTCTAATTAAATTTTTGAAATGAATTAAAAAGATTTTGAATAATTGGAATTTTGTAATTAATTTACTTGAAAATAGTTTCTTTTAAGTATTTTATAATAATCTTTGAAAATCAATCTTTGAAGAAATGTAGAATTTTAATTACAAATTTTTAAAATAATTAAAGTCTCAAAAATTTTAATGAAAAATCTTCAAGTGTAAATTTTAAAATGAAAATTAATGAAAATTATATTAAAATATTTTAGAAAAAAGAAATTCTTAGAATTTTTTCAAAATTATTTAAGTTTTTAATAATTGAATTTAGAAATGAAAGTTCAGAGTCGATCCGAGGCGTGGGAATATTAAGGAAGTTTTATTTTCATAAATAGAAATTCTGCGGATGAGCGTTTGTAATAATTGATGTAACTGGATAATTAATAGATGATTTGTCTGCCCTGCTAAAGTGTTTGGTCGAAGTACTGAATAATTTTCATTCGGATTACATTTAAATAATTACATTTGAGAATAGAGTCAATAATTTTGGCTCCTCTCGCATTATTATCGAACTTTGCATTGTTTAATGTTGTATAGTTATTGAATAATTTGTTTGTTGATCCAAAGTTTAAATTTCTGAATAGTTGCGGGGAATTTTTGCTGTTTAAAGTATAAGGAAGTGTACATTCTTTAGAAGGAATCTTATCTTTTATTTAAGTTTTTTAAAAGCCCGAGAGTAGAGTATTTGTTGAAGATAATAAAAGTTAATCTTTCCGAGTTAAAAAATGTATTTCAAACGAATTGCTTGAACTCGCTTCATGACTGAAAAGTTGACCAAAATACAATTAGATTACTCTTGCTGTATGATGGCTGTATGATGGCTTTTATAGGCTTGCCGCTCTCTTTAATAAGTTACTCACCACTTTAATGGGCTCAACTATGACATTATCGTCTTTACAGACATGAATACATACATACAGTGTGACCAAAAATAAACGTGACCAGAAAATTGAGATCCGTTTAGCATTAAGCGCACGTTTTCGTGTTGTTCTTTTGCTGAAACATGTGTTAAATTGTATGTAAGCAACCAAATTGCCTGGATTCCTAGTTAGTTTTCAAAGTCTATAAACTGCGGTTTCAGTTTTACAAGCACCTTTCTTAGTTTCATTTCGCAACTCTCTAAAAAAATTCTTTTCTCGCGCTAAAAATTTACCATCTAGTATAAAATTTATTTTTTCTGTTTATTTCCAAACAAGAGTAAATTTAAAAATTAGTTGACTGTAATGTTTATGTTTCCTACTCCTGCCCTGAAGGAATAAAGGACGACATTTAGTTCAGGCTCCTTTCGAGTTGACAAGTTGTCCCCTTTTTTAGGGGATATGTTAACTGGAGAAAAAAAATCCCCCAATGACCCTTTGCCAATTTTTATTGTTGCAAAGACCCCCCATTCAATTCAATAGCTCTTTAAAAGCCGACACGACGCTCAAAAAGCGTTTATATTATTCGGGCGTGTTAAAAAATACATTCTATAAGGGTCGAATTACCTTTGAAACTTCGGAACCGGAAGTGATTATACACTTAATGTTTGACTATTGCTGATAATAGAGTTACACCATTTATATTATGCTATCGTCTTGACTGTATAACTGCTTCTCATGTTCGAATATAGAATTTACAATTTACACAAATTCACGAAATTAGGAGATTGAAAATGTTTACTTGTTTGTTAACTCGGATTAGATTTGAATTTCATTCAAAAATTCGTACACAGTTGCTGTGCTTTCTAAATTATTTTATTTCGATTTTTATTTTACTTATTTCTTTTCTCTCATTACGGAACTTTTTTCTTTGAGGGCATAAACAGTTTCTGTTATTTAAATAAACTTTTTCGTCGAATAAACTGTTTTTAGTATTTTTTTGAGGGGGGATTTTTCCCATCAGTGACATTAACTATTTTTGTCAGTTAAAATCTCTGAAATACTCTAAAAAAAAAATATTTCTAGGCTAAGAAAAAAATTTTTGTTGATTTAAAAAAATCATTTGCTTTCATTACATGAAAGTAAATGATTTCTTTAAATCACCAAAACTTTTTTTCTTTTTTTTTCTTCGATTGAAAATTAACTTTTCTTCAATTCAAAGATAACTTCTTTAATTAAAAACACTACAATTTTCATAAAATTTTTCGAACAAAATAAATTATTTAAAAAGATTTTTATGAAATTCTTCGCGAAAACTAAGATTTTTTTTTTAAATTTGTTGCAAGAATTCAATTATTTTTATAAATAATTAAATTCTTCTCAGGAATTCAAATATTAAAATTTTTTTTAAAATTCTTTGCAAGAATTCCAATTATTATTACAAATAATTAAATTCTTTTCAGGAATTCAATTATTTTTATAAATAATTAAATTCTTCTCAGGAATTCAATTATTAAAAAAATTTTTCTTTAAATTCTTTGCAAGAATCCAATTATTATTATAAATAATTGAATTCTCTCCAGAAATTCAATTACTTTTTAAAAATTTTAATAAAATTCGTGGCAAGAATTTAATTATTATCCTAAAAAATAAAACTTATTTTCAATTATTTTTAATTCATTTTTCAATGAATTCCTCGAAAAAATTTAAAAATGCAATTATTTTAAAAAATGTTATTAAAATACTTCTAAAAAATTCAATTATTTAAGAAAATTTTGATAAAGTTCCTTATAAGAATTGAATTTTAGGAAATATTTAATTATATTGAATAAATTATTTATATCTTTTGCATTTATAAATAATCAAATTCTCGTAGAATTTTCTAAATAAGAATTGATTTAAAATTGAATTTTTAGTTAAAATTTTAGATATAATTGAATATTAGAAGCTTTATAGAGTAAATTTTTAGAAATAATTAAATTTCAATAGATATTTTAAATTGAATTCTTTGAAATTTTTAATTGTAAAATTGTAATAACATTAAAATTTTTATTTTGAAATAAATTGATTAGAGTTTTAAAAAATTTTATTAAAAAATTCTCTCTAAATTCAGTGAAATTTGACTGAGAATCAATGATTCTATTCTCGCGATTTGAATCAGTGGAAGTTAACTGAAAATCAGTCAAAAGACTGAAATTTCAGTTATTCTTCACTGATTTGACATTTTAAAAATTACTGGGAATTTCTGTCTGGAAAATTCAGTTATTTTTTTAATTATCCAATCAGTGGAAAATGACGGATATTTCAGTAGTTTTTAACTGGTAACTTCAGTGCAATTTCACTGATTGTAATCGCGAGAATAGAGTCACTGAAAATCTGTCAAATTTTACTGATTCTGTTTTAGAGAGTTGCATAAAGAAATGATTGAATTTTGTGAGAACTACAATTGTAATTTTTAGAAAAAGCTTCTCAAAAAGATTTTACATTGAAATTATTTAAAAATATTTTAATTCCCGTAGCAAAATAAATAGATATTTAAATATTTATAGCTACTTTTCTTCAGTCTTAAAGCAACTTTTTGAATTTTAAAGAAGTAGCAAAAAGTATAAATTTTTACAAAAAAAGTATAAATATTGAACAAAGCATGTACTATGGTGTTTCAAAAAAAGTTACAATTCTTGAAAATAAGTGAAGAAACAATTTAAATTTGAAAAAGAAAATAAAAAAGTGCGTAACATTAAAATTGGAGCAATTGCAGAATTGACCAGAATTGCCCTCCTCCTCCATTCATCAATAAAATGATTGGTGAACTACGCGAATTGCTGCAAAAATAGAGATGAAGACTTTAGACCCCGTGAATTGGAACCGGAAGTTCCTGGTTCCACCCAGTCGAGAACTTAAATTAGACGAACGCTTCGAACGCTTTAGACTTGCACATCTGCTCAAAGCAACTTCCTTATTGATGTTTTCTATTAGTTGAATTGTTTAAATAAATTCGTGCATCCTGTATATACATAATTGTGTATTGCAATAATAAATCCAAGGCAATGGAGTTGGTTGTTGTGCATATATATAAAGGACATTGAACCATATAATCTGTTACTTTTGCGGAAATTGAAATTTCCAAGCGCTCATAGTGATCATGCGTCGAATTTGCACAATAAACTAGAGTCGCACTCTGACGGATGCCGGGTGAAATAGCTTCAAGTTCCTTCAATAGATTCGCCACACCCTGTCGCTGGACCGGTCTCTCCTCTCCTCTATGTTCTCTCTATCGCACACGTTGGAGAATTCAATTCTGAATACGAATATTCGAAATTATTACAATGAATTGTATGTTTGTGGGAGTATTTGTTTTTGATATATTGAACACGATACTTGCATATAGGTATAGTAAGGCTAAGAAGGGGCTATGTCAATGACACGCGGCGACACGACGCGGTCCGTCAGACAACTAATATTGATTATAAAACCGTGGTCGTGTGTCGACGATTTTTTTCTCGCCGCTCAGCCTCCCGGCAGTGCACGCGACGGAAACTGTGACAAGTTGGCCCTTTAAATTATTTCATATATTAAAAGAAACCATCTGCTATATTCGTAGAAGAATTTATTCCTCAATTGAAATTATCAGTGTGACTTTTTTTTTGTTTCTCATGTAACACATCTTTTTTGCCTCGATAGGAATCGTCTTGATAGAAAGGCAAACGCTCACTGCTTCAGACATGTAAGTCAATTTACGAGACTGTAATCATGTACGGCTTTAATTCAAGGTTTCCTTTTTTTCCTTCCTTCCATTTCGCTCCTTGGCGGAATTTTTTTTTACGCACGCAAACAGTGATAAAATATGCTTTACGTGTACTGGTTGTAGTTTATTAAGACGCGATACTATTTTTGGATGAGTAGGTTCTATCTTATGCCGACACTAAACAACTTATAGTCTATAACAATTAGTTCGAGGTACAATTCAAATCCTCTTTTTTTACTTACTTTTCAATTTTATTTCCGGTTTTCTATTTTTTTTTACCACTTTACATTTTTTCTATTTTAATTCTGATTATTAAATATTAATTAAAATAATATTTCCTTTTTTGAATACTGCACTCAGAGAAATGTTTTATTTAGAACAGCTATAATTTATTTGAGTCAACTGAAAGTGAAATGTTTTACTTAAAACAGCTATAATTTATTTGAGTCAAATAAAAGTGAAATATTTTATTTAAAACAACTATATAATTTATTTCTTATTTGAGGTAAAAGTATATATTTGTCTCAGAGCCTACTAAACTATATATTTGATTTAAATAAAAATTTTATATAAAAGAAGTAATATTTAAAACAAGTAAAATTTCTTTGCAACAATTCTGGCATCACATAGTCCCCTTTTTTAATTTTGTCACCTTTCCCCCTTTTTTTAATTCAATAATTATTTTCAAAAATAATAAAAATCTTCTCTGAAATTTAGTTCTGATCAAAAACTTCAAAAAAAAATTCTCGTCAAAATTTCAATTCACTGTATAAATAATAAAATTCTTCTACGAAATTCAATTATTTTCAATTCTTCTCCGAAATTCAATAGTTTTCAATGTCTACTATTTTAACAAAATTTTCTAAAAGAATTCAATTATTTAAGAAAAAATTTTGTAAGATTCTTTGCAAACATTCAATAATTTTGATAAATAATCAAATATTTACAAGAATTAAATTATTTAAAAGACAATTTTCATAAAATTTTTTGAAAAAATTAATTATTTAAAAAGATTTTTATAAAATTCTTTTGCAAATATTCATTTATGTTCTAAAATTAAAAAAAAAATTCTTGTCAAAATTTCAATTAACTTTATAAATAATACAATTTCTTGTCCGAAATTCAATTATTTTCAAAAATTTTCCTCAATTAGTGATTTTTAATGTTTACTATTTTAATAAAATTTCACAAAAGAATTCAATTATTTGAAAAATTTTTTTTGGAAATTTCTTTGAAAACATTCAATTATTTTGATATTTAAAAAAATTTTCCCAAGAATTCAATTATTTAAAAGACAATTTTCATAAAATTTAAAAGAAAAATCAATTATTTAAAAAGATTTTCATAAAATTCTTTGCAGAAATTCAATTATGTTCAAAAATTGAAAAAAATTCTTGTTAAAAAAATTCAATTATTTTCAAAAATTTCAATAAAATTCAATAGTAATTAAATGGATTTGTAAATTCATACAGAACTTTTTAAAAAATTATTAAAAATAATTGAATTAAGGAAGAATTATTCAATTTTTTTGATAAATAATTAAATTTTCACAAGAATTTAATTATTTAAAAGACAATTTTCATAAAATTTCCCACAAGAATTCAATTCTTTAAAACAAACTTTTATACATTTTTTTGCAAACATTAAATTATTTTTATATAAATAATAAAATTTTTCTCAGGAATTCAATTATTTTCGAAAATTTCAATAAAATTCAATTGTAAACAAATAGATTTGTAAATTTTCACAGAAGTTTTTAAAAAACTATTAAAAATAATTGATTAAAAAAAGAATTATTCAATTATTTTGATAAATAATAACATTTTCACAAGAATTCAATTATTTTCAAAAATTTCAATAACATTGAATTGTAAACGAATGGATTTGAAAATTCAGAACTTTTTCAAAAATTATTAAAAATAATTGACTTAAAGAAAAATTTTAGTTAAAAATTCTAGAAATAATAATTGAATTGAAATGATAAAAATAATTTTGAAGAAGTTACAGTGACAATATTGTTATAATATAAAATAATGATTCGATCATCTTTAATTATAATAAAAAACATGAAGAAATTGATTACTCCGAGTCGAAGACTCGGAGTGATCCATTTCTTCATTGTTTTTTAATAAATATTCTTAGAAGTTGTTGAATTTCAAAAAGGTTCAAATTAAAAAATTTTTTAAATCTTAATTCTTTTATATAAACAAACAAGTAAAATTTATTTACAAGTAAATTTTATTTGAACCAAGTAAAATTTATTTTAAACAAGTAAATAATTTAGTAGCTGCTGAATAAAATATATATCTTTTTCTGTAGGTGTATTTTTAATGATTTGCAATTTAGATAGATAAATTTTTTATTGGATGGAAAAATTAAAAAAAAAAAGCGATTGAAAGGTAATTTTTGATAGCAATTTATTTATAGTATATACAAACTGTGGTACTTTAATTCATAAACGTAAAAAATTATTACCATGGCGAAGTGCAACTTTTTTTATAAACACCATTTTTAACTGCAAACTATTATTTTAGAATATAAAACGGTGTTTTAGGTTGTAAAAGGTTACTTTGAAACATAAAACGGCACTTTCGGATATAAAATAATATTTTCGAACATAAAGCACTATTTTCTAATAAAAAAAAGCTACTTTTTAATATAATGCATACTTGAATAAATATTGAAGAGCACTTTCGATTAGAAAACATTATTTTGGACTTTGAAATATTTATTTTTTATACGAAAAACAAAGTTGTAATTTTGATGCAAATTTAAAAGTTCTAAATACTATTTTCCAGTTTTTCATACGACGAAAATATTATTTATAGTAGTCTTTTTTTTCTTTTACTGAAAACTATTATTTTGAAACGAAATGCCATTTTCAGAATGAAAAACAGTCTATAAAAACAATATTTTGTATAATAAAACATGTCGTACTTTTAGGGTGTAAAATACTATTTTCCAAATAAAAACGTCACTTGAGAATGAAAAATACGATTTTTTAAAAGAGAATTTGAAAGCCACTTTTGAATGCAAAAATTCTATTTTCTAATGTAAAGTGTATTTTTCTTTTTTTCTTTGCTTTCAAGAAAGCGACTCTTGATGTTTTTGCTTTTATTTAAATGACTGAAATCAAATTCAATTACCCTCGGAAGTACATGTATATATATACATGTTGAGTAATTTAGTTTTTATGCACTGTGCAGCTTAGAGGGGAAGGTATAATAAAATAGTAAAGACGTTGTTTTCTCGGCTTTTATTTTTCTGCACGGCTTCTTCAATATTTTTTCAAAAAAAAAAAAAAAAAAAAAACCAAATAAAAAAGAAGAAAAAAAATACCTTCGCTCATATAGAAACAAGTGCAGCAGCTTTTAGTGAAAATACATATATATATATTTCGAACACGATAAACTTTGTACAATATACGTTTCATATATATTCCATATGTGACAGCAATATTGAATACTTATTGAATACGTTTATTCAATGTGTGAATTAAATCCGTAGGCAGAATCATTTTCAGTTTCATAGACTCATTCATCTACTTTTACAAATTGTCTTTTCGAGATTTATGCATTAAAAAGGTTTTTTATTTTCAATTATAAATTTTTGAATAATTTCGTAATCAAAATTTTAAAAAATAAATTCACTTATCATTATTATTGTTTAGAACGGCAAAAATTAGAATGAATTCAATTATTTTCAGAAATAATCAATTTTTTCAACGAATTTCAATTATGTTTCAAATTTTTGATAAAATTCTTCCTAAACATTCAATTATCTTCATAAAAAGTAAAATTCTTTTGAAAAATTCAATTATTTTCTTAAATAAATCCTTCTTCGGAGGATTTCAATTATTTTTGAAAATTTGAAACAAGTTGTCAAGAATTCTATTTTTTTCATAAATAATTGAACTTTTTGGAGGATTTCAATTATTTTCAAAAATTTGTAACAAATTCTTGTCAAGAATTTATTTTTTTCATAAGTAATTGATTTCTTTACAGAATTTCAATTATTTTCAAAAATTTGTAACAAATTCTTGTCAATAATTTATTTTTTTCATAAGTAATTGATTTCTTTACAGAATTTCAATTATTTTAAAAAATTTGAAATAAAATTCTTGTCAAGAAATCTTTTCTAAGTAAAATTCATCGCAAAAATTATTTTGAAAATTATTTTAAAAAGTTGAAAAAATTCTTTGTTTAATTCAATTATTTTCAAAATTTTCAATTGAAATTATTCAAAAAACGACATTATTTAAAAAAAACAAAGAAATTCTTCAAAAGAATTTAATTATTTACAAGAAATCTAATAAAAACTTTTAATAGTATTTATTCTTTAAAAGAATTTAATTATTTTCTATATTTTAATAAAATCCCTTAAATCAATTAAATTATTTTAAAAAATTGTAATAAAATTCTGAGAAGAATTTAATTATTTCGTAAACATTTTAATAAAATTCAATAAACGAATGTTTAATTTGAGTTATTAAGAAACACGATTATTTTAAAAACTTGAAAAAAATTGTTCATAAAATTAAATACTTTCAAAATTCACAAACACAAATGTACTCTGTAGTATATGGAGAGAAAAATGAGAGAGGACTTAGCGTTTTAAATTCACATGAATCCTATTTTCTGCATTTTACATTCAGACAAATTAAGCTGTATTTAAATGAACTCACCTTGATGATATATTGTGGAAGCTCATTACATGTGTACGAGATAATTTTACACCAGCGGTTTACTTAATTAATTAATAGTATTTTTCTTTCCGAAAAGAATTGTTTTTGTAATTTTCTGAAATTTATACTTTTGTTTTGGGGCAAATTGTAAATTAGGAAAAAATCCTCGTGGTTCACCTAAGAAATAATAAGTAAATTCTAAATTTAATAAAAAAAAACTTATATTTTTTAATTTTATACAAAAATAAATAATGTATTGAATAATTTAATGTTTTTCAAAATTTAATTCTTGTAAAGAATTTATCAATTAAAAAAAAAAAAATAATTGAATTTCTGAGAAGAATTTTTTTAATATGAAAATAATTGAATTCTTGCGAAGAATTTTATTTAATTCTTTTTAAATAATTGAATTCTTGTAAAAAATTGTTATTATTTGAAAAAATAATTGAATTGTTATGAAGAATTTTATTAAAATTTTGAATAACTCTCCTTGAATCGAAAAGTATTATTTTTCTTAAGAATTTTTCAAATTTGTTATTGTATGTTTGAAATTCATTAAATTCTTTTTCGCGCAAATTCAAATCGAGATGATTTTTTTGAAATTATAAATTCAACACAAGCAACTTTCATTATGTATACAATTTTTAAGGATAGTATATTTCTCTCTCCCTTTAAAAAAAAGCAAATATCGACTTGAACAAGGTACCTGTGTGAGTTTGCATAATTGTATGCAGCCCATAAAGTACACCGCAATGCTTTTCTTATATGCGAACGAGCGCGTCGAGTTGCTAATTACCATGAAAGTCCATTTCGCTAGATTTTGATATAGGCTTGAATTTATTTTCCATTTTTTTATTTTATTTCCATATTTGAGAGAGTTGAAAATTTTGCGTAATGTAAAATTGTGTTTTTCGTCTCGCGTTTTGTTGTGTAAAAAAAATGGATTGAAATATCGACTTTTATCTCTTGCGGAGAAGACTTGGTTTGACAATTGAAAAAAAAATTCATAATTAATTTGTACATCCCCCCTTTGGAAAGAAGCTTGAAACATCAGACAGACTTATTATTAATTGGATACGCACTCGGCAGTGCAAGGGGAAGTAAATGGTCTCTGAAGAAAGGATCACTATTACGGCAGGGTCGAAAGGGTTCAACTCAAGGAAGGGGGAATTCTTTACCACTTTCTATTGTGGCATCATTGTTGACGATTTGATAGTCGCATTACAAAACGGAGTCTCAGACACGTTTTATAATGACAGTTTAAATATCATTCGAGTCATGGCGTCGTTTGAGTTATTTTTTACTTGTTTTCTATTTTTTATTTGTTTTTTTATAACAATTTGGAAATTTTTTACAGAGTGACAACTATTATAATGTTTACACATTATAATCATTGTCACTCTGTAAAAAATTTAGTAACTCTGTAAAAAGTTTTAAAAAAATTTGTGTAGTAAATTTAAATTCAAGTCCTTGAAAAAATGAGTAATGTTGGACAATGTGCGAAATTCAGTTCTGCGAGAGAAAGAAGTTGTTTCGTACAGAAATGAATTTATAATCGACGTAAATTAATTAAGAGAAGAATCGACCCTCAATAGATTTCACTGCCGAATAAATAAATTAAAGAATCTTAAAGACTTTCTCGAAAAGTTTGAATCGTTCGCAGATTATACTCAAATATTGTTTCCATTTTGATTCGCCGAAGAATTTCTTTCATGCTGAAAGTTTAATTAAACTTGAATTCGAAAAAATGAATGAAAGTAGATATTTTTATTCTTTTGTCTGCAAAGAGTAATTAAACTTCATCTGGAAGTACTTTTCGAGAATTTAGTTTCGTTATGACAAAAAAAAATAAACCTTTTTTACAGAAAATAAAATTTTGACAGAAAAGAAAGTTTTGTCAGGAGAAAAACTAGAAAAAATATTGAATATAAAAAAAAGAGAGATTGAAAATAAAGAAAAGAAGCAATCGTGCAATCTTGTGTAATTGATTTTAATGGTTGAAAACTGATTTCAGGCGGAACCGGAAGAACGGAGGGTGAAGGTGCGAACGACCTCGGTAGATGTGGAGGTGGCGGAGGTTTTGGGGGTGGGACCAGGGGCTCCAGTATTTCCGGAAGTGGCGGTGGGGGTCGTTCGAGGGACGAGCCTCGAAGGCATACCCTCAGCGGCGATCATCAACCATCCTTACATCACCAGTTCAACACTTCTCAACAAATTCATCCACTCCATCCGCACCATCTACCAACGGCTCATAACCAATACGGAACGCTAACTGGTCGACACACAATGGATCTTGAGGTATATATCTCAATTCCATTTCTTTATTTCTTCTTTATTTCTTTTCATCCTGCAGCCAGAAATAACACTACTGTGCAAGCTCAAAATCAATATCCCCATTTTATATTTCATTTACTGCCCTATTAATATTTATTCAAAGTTTACATTTTTTCATTTCGCATGAACTTATACCCTTTGTATCTATAATTCGTGTCAATTTTGGTCAATTTATTATTTATTATTATAAAGTTCCCCTGTATAACCCAGCGGTCAATAATGTGTCCATTATTGCCCTAGGACCATAAAGTGTACTTTATTGACCACCTGCTGGTCGGTAAAGTAGCCATTATTACCCTAGGGCAATAAAGTGTACTTTACCGCTGCTTACAGGTCAATAAACTACTAATTATTACCCTAGGGCAATAATGGCTACTTTATTAACCAGTTGGGTTATATGTAGAAATTTACCATCCGTTCCTAAGAAGCAAATAATTTTATAGTTATGTTTGTGTTATTTTTCCCTTAATTAAAAGTTCCCATGTTTAAAATTTGAAACAAAAATCAATATTTGTTAATTATTTTAGATGCAATTCTACAGTGGTTTATATTGATTGAAAGTTGATCCCATTTTGTGTATTTTAATTGATAGGATTACAAACATAACCTACAATTTTTTGCTTCTCAGGCACATTTTTTTTGTAAAAAATGTACATATTTTTGGTTCTCAAAGTTTGAGAATGAATTTGAATTGATATATTTATAATTTACTATATGTTTACTATTTTTACCTTCAATTTTAACCTTGTTATTTATGTGTACTTTTTTGTGTGACTCGCTAACAGATGGGGACCAAATCTCGACAGAGAAAGGTAATTTTTTCTTTCAGTATTTTTTAGTTTACTGTTTTAAGACTAAAAATTGTTGATAGCATGCAAATCATTCACTTACTGTAATCATTTACATATTTGCCGAGAATTTGATTTTTATGTAAACTGTAATTTTTGATGACTAAAATGTCAAATAAGTAGCGTTAAAATAGTATTATGTATAGTAAAATCTGTAAATAAAATCTACTAGGATTTAATTATCCGCAGTCTGTGTGAGGGGCAAAATATTTAGCCACACAGAGAAAAGTAATTAGATTTATATTTATTTATTGTAAATAGTATAATTTATTTAGCAAAATGTACTTAGTAATATTTACAATACGAACTAAGCGTCATTTATAAATTGTGTACAGTTTAGATTTTTAGTTTAAACTAATTTAAATTGAAACTAATCAAACTATAAACTAAATTATTAATTTCAATTGAAAAGTTAATTTTTTAAATTTTGGGCTTTATTTGTAAAATTAATTATTTTATTATTTTTTTTTTTTTGGCTTGACTAAAGTACGTATTTTAAAAGATTATAACGAAGTATTTAATTTGCAGGCACCCTTGCCGCGAGGTTATCCGCCACCATCGACGGCGATGTTGTTTGATGATGATCCAGGTATCATGTCCGAGGTGGAGACATCCAGTACCGGTTTCCGAAGGGGTGGAAAACAACGAAGCAGCTTGCCGGTTGTGCGAACTCCGAGTAAAACTTTGGAACGACCACTAGGTAAATACTACTGCAGTTTTTTTCTATTTCTTTTTCTACTATTCACTATGACAGTCGATTTTAATAAAAGTTTATCAGTAGTCTAAGACAGTTTTAGTCAGTCAAAGTGTTTACAATTTATGTCAGAAGTAAAAAACCTATTTTTATCAGATAAAACTTTTCAAATTTTAATATTATATATATTGAGCTCTGTGCTGCAAAACACATATCGACTTTGACAGATCTTTAAAATTTAATCATCGCAGTAGTAAGACTATAGTTTAGTCAGACTGTTAATTTGCTATGAGTATTACAAGTCAGTCACAGTAACTTTTACTTTATCCTTCGTATTTTTATATCAGTAGAAAAATCAATTTTAAACAGACTTTTGCTATAAAAAAAATTACAAAATTTTCGAAAATTCTAAATTTTTAAAATTCAACATTTTTTTTTCTTCTTTATGGCATTTAGCTTCATTATTTTTGGGCTCTTCAAAAATACTTTACCCAATTTTTTATATCAGCCCTTTGGTAAAAAATCTAAAATTATTGAAAATTACCAAAAATTCAAAAATCCGAATTTCTTAAAATTCAACATTTTTTCATCTTTTTTATGGCATTTTGCTTCATTATTTTTGTGCTTTTGGAAAAAACTTTACTTATTTATTAGTCTCTACTCTTTGGTAAAAAATCTAAAATTATTGAAAATTATCAAAAATTCAAAAATCCGAATTTCTTAAAATTCAACATTTTTTCCTCTCTTTTATAGGATTTAGCTTCATTATTTTTGTGCTCTTGGAAAATACTTTACTTATTTAATAGTCTCCACTCTTTGGTAAAAAATCCAAAATTATTGAAAATAATCCAAAATTCAAAAATCCGAATTTCTTAAAATTCAACATTTTTTCCATTCTTTTATGACATTTTGCTTCATTATTTTTGTGCTCTTGGAAAACACTTTACTTATTTAATAGTCTCGAGGTTTTGGTAAAAAATCTAAAATTATCGAAAATAATCAAAAATTCAAAAATCCGAATTTCTTAAAATTCAACATTTTTTCCTCTCTTTTATAGGATTTAGCTTCATTATTTTTGCGCTTTTGGAAAATACTTTGCTTATTTAATAGTCTCGACTCTTTGGTAAAAAATCTAAAATTATTGAAAATTATCAAAAATTCAAAAATCCAAATTTCTTAAAATTCAACATTTTTTCCTCTCTTTTATAGGATTTAGCTTCATTATTTTTGTGCTCTTGGAAAATACTTTATTTATTTAACTGGCTGGACTCTTTGGTTGAAAATAAAAAATTATCGAAATTTATCAAAAATTCAAAAATCCGAACTTCTTAAAATTCAACATTTTTTCCATTCTTTTATGACATTTTGCTTCATTATTTTTGTGCTTTTGGAAAATACATTGCTTATTTAATAGTCTTGACTCTTTGGTAAAAAATCTAAAATTATCGAAAATAATCAGAAATTCAAAAATCCGAATTTCTAAAAATTCAACATTTTTTCTTCTTTTTTATGGCCTTTTGCTTCATTATTTTTGTGGTTTTGGAAAATACTTTGCTTATTTAAAAGTCTCGACTCTTTGGTAGAAAATCTAAAATTATTGAAAATTTTCAAAAATTCAAAAATCCGAATTTCTTAAAATTCAACATTTTTTCATCTTTTTTATGGCATTTTGCTTCATTATTTTTGTGCTTTTGGAAAATACTTTGCTTATTTAATAGTCTCGACTCTTTGGTAAAAAATCTAAAATTATCGAAAATTTTCAAAAATTCAAAAATCCGAATTTCTTAAAATTCAACATTTTTTCCTCTCTTTTATAGGATTTAGCTTCATTATTTTTGTGCTCTTGGAAAATACTTTATTTATTTAACTGGCTGGACTCTTTGGTTAAAAATAAAAAATTATCGAAATTTATCAAAAATTCAAAAATCCGAATTTCTTAAAATTCAACATTTTTTCATCTTTTTTATGGCATTTTGCTTCATTATTTTTGTGCTTTTGGAAAATACTTTGCTTATTTAATAGTCTCGACTCTTTAGTAAAAAATCTAAAATTTTCAAAAATTCAAAAATCCGAACTTCTTAAAATTCAACATTTTTTCCATTCTTTTATGACATTTTGCTTCATTATTTTTGTGCTTTTAGAAAATACTTTACTTATTTAATAGTCTCGAGTCTTTGGTAAAAAATCCAAAATTATTGAAAATAATCCAAAATTCAAAAATCCGAATTTCTTAAAATTCAACATTTTTTCCATTCTTTTATGACATTTTGCTTCATTATTTTTGTGCTCTTGGAAAACACTTTACTTATTTAATAGTCTCGAGGTTTTGGTAAAAAATCTAAAATTATCGAAAATAATCAAAAATTCAAAAATCCGAATTTCTTAAAATTCAACATTTTTTCCTCTCTTTTATAGGATTAAGCTTCATTATTTTTGTGCTTTTGGAAAATACTTTGCTTATTTAATAGTCTCGAATCTTTGGTAAAAAATCTAAAATTATCGAAAATAATCAAAAATTCAAAAATCCGAATTTCTTAAAATTCAACATTTTTTCTTCTTTTTTATGGCATTTTGCTTCATTATTTTTGTGCTTTTAGAAAATATTTTACTTATTTAATAGTCTCGAGTCTTTGGTAAAAAATCTAAAATTATCGAAAATTTTCAAAAATTCAAAAATCCGAATTTCTTAAAATTCAACATTTGTTCCTCTCTTTTATAGGATTTAGCTTTATTATTTTTGTGCTCTTGGAAAATACTTTATTTATTTAACTGGCTGGAATCTTTGGTTAAAAATAAAAAATTATCGAAATTTATCAAAAATTCAAAAATCCGAACTTCTTAAAATTCAACATTTTTTCTATTGTTTTATGACATTTTGCTTCATTATTTTTGTGCTTTTGGAAAATACTTTACTTATTTAATAATCTCTACTCTTTGGTAAAAAATCCAAAATTATCCCAAATAATCCAAAATTCAAAAATCCGAATTTCTTAAAATTCAACATTTTTTCCTCTCTTTTATAGGATTTAGCTTCATTATTTTTGTGCTCTTGGAAAATACTTTATTTATTTAACTGGCTGGACTCTTTGGTTAAAAATAAAAAATTATCGAAATTTATCAAAAATTCAAAAATCCGAATTTCTTAAAATTCAACATTTTTTCATCTTTTTTATGGCATTTTGCTTCATTATTTTTGTGCTTTTGGAAAATACTTTGCTTATTTAATAGTCTCGACTCTTTAGTAAAAAATCTAAAATTATCGAAAATTTTCAAAAACTCAAAAATCCGAATTTCTTAAAATTCAACATTTTCTCTCCTCTTTTATGGCATTTAGCTTTATTATTTTTGGGCTCTTTAAAAACACTTTACTTATTTATTAGTCTCCACCCTTTGGTAAAAAATTAAAAATTATCGAAAATTATCAAAATTTGTAAAGAACGAATTTTCTAAAATTTAACATTTTCTCTTCTGCTTTATGTCATTTAGTTTTAATATTTTTGGGTTGTTTAAAAACAATTTACCTAATTTTTTGACTTCACTCTTCTTAAAAATAGATACTCTGATGAAATTTAAAGAAAAAAAAATACTCACTAAGTGTCGTAAATTTGTATAATCGTAGTACCAGTAGTAAGAGTATTTTATAGTCAGACATAGTACCTTGAATTATTACATTTTAACTGCATCAGCATTAAAAATTTGTTTTTTAAAATTTTTCTTTATAAAGAACCAGAAGTTATCAAGTTTTGTCTGAGTGAACATTTCTGTTACTACTGACACTGCAATAACAGAATATTTATAATAACTCTGTCGTAGTACTGCTCTGTCTGCCTAAATCTACTCTTTACTACTGACATCGAGCACTCTAATTTAAAAAGTTTTGTCTCACTGCAACTGCCTTTTTCCACTATTAATTACTAAGAAGTGACGAAATAATTAATTTTTATTAATTCTCCATTTTCAGGACTGGTGTTCCTACAATACAGAAGCGAAACAAAACGAGCTTTACTTCCCAACGAGATTACAAGCATAGATACGGTGAAAGCTCTATTTGTCAGGAGTTTCCCAAAACAACTCACCATGGAATATTTAGATAGTCCTCACGTTAAAGTTTATATTCACGACAGCAGCAAGGACATGTTTTACGAACTTGAAGATTTAAGGTAAAGACAAATTTTTCTTTCGGCCACTGACTCCTGGAATCGAATCGCTTGTTTATAATTGCAAAATATTAAATAAGAATACAAAATACAGTAGAACCTCGATTATCCGAGGTAATGTGGGGAAGAGGTACCTCGGATAATCGAAAACTCGGATAACACGGAACCAATGAAAATTTCAAAATTTTAAATTATTTTTCATGTGTTTAAAGTGTTAGAATAATATTAAATGACAAAAATGGACGAAATTTTAAATGCAATGATCACAAATAGTGGTTTTGTAAAATTTATTTTCCAAATTTAGTCGCTCGATCCGTTTTATCCGAGTTATTCCGCATTATCCGAGCATGTTTAGTGCCTCGGATAATCCGGAATCTCGGATAATCGAGGCTCGGATAACCGAGGTTCTACTGTAATTACAAAAATATTTTTAAAATTATTAATAACAATTAATAAAATTAATATTAATGACAAGTAATAAAATTAATTATTGAGAATAAATTAATTAATTTTTAATTGGTTAATTGGGCGAGATCTGTATAATCTGACATTAAATAAATTTCCAGATCTCACTTGAGAGACATCAGAGATCGAAGTGTGCTACGATTATTTGAAAGTTCAGATGGAATGCCAGGCCCTCTTGGTCCTGCGGGTGGTGCTGGTCTTCCGCCTCATTGGGAAGATCAAAGTTACTTCAGCGAACCAGAATTTGACAGCGAATTTCAACATCAGCACATTCACAAATCAAAGGTAAGTGCCTCAAATTTTCCACTCGTTCGCCTTAGTGACCGCGATTTCCGAATTCTCCTCGACACTCGAAGAATTTCTCATTCGGAAAAATACGGTTCGTTTATTTTTTTTTAAATTTCTTTTTAATGAAACTGAAGTCATCGACATTTTTGTCGTCGCAAAAAGGGATTTTTTAACACCAAGAAGCAAAAAATTAAAGATATTTTAACTAATTAATTAAAGCAAATCATTTTCGATAAAAGGAACTTAATAATTGCTCCCGAAACAAATTTTTAATCCTGGGGTTGGAAAATTTAACAGGGTTGCCACAATTAATGAAATTCATGAAAAAAATTAGGAAATTGAGGAAAAAGTCAGGGAAATTAAAATTGGTCAGGGAAATCAGGAAAAAGTTAGAGAATTTTATCAAAAGTATTGAATACAAATTTAAATTTTTACAATTCATAAGAAAATCAATAATAGATAATAAATGCAATTTTAATAAAATTTTTAAATAAAAATAAATAAAAAAATAAAATAAATAAAAAAAAAATAAATAATAAATAATAAATTTTTTTTTTAAATTTTTACAAAATCCTAAAGTAGAATTGAATTATTTTCAATACAATTTTGATTAAATCCGACAAAAAAATTGACAAGTAGTCAATTATTTTTAAAAATAATAAGTCTTTATAGAAATTTAATTTTAATAAAATATCTTGAAAGAATTTAATTTTTTTAATTTTAATAAATTCTTCGTAAAAATTCAAATATTTTCATTAATAATAAAATTCATCTAAAGAGTTTTATACTTATTATTTATAAAAAGAATTTTATTAAATTATTTTGAATGTAATTTTAATTAAATTCTTCGTAGGAATTTTATTATTTTTATAATTAATAAAATTTTTCAGAGGAATTTTTAATTCTTTTTAAAAAAATTTTATAAGAATTCAAATTATTGTCAATACTATTTTAATTGAATTCCTTGAAAGTATTTAATTATTTATGAAAATTTACATGTAATTCTTCAAATAATTCAATTTTTTTTAATTTTAATTCAAATTTAAGATTATAAAGAAGTTACAAAAATTACAGAAATTAGTACCTATAAAAAATTCAAAATTAAAAGGTTTAATATTAAAGTTTTAGATTATTTGAAATTTAATAAATTTTAATTAAAAATTCTGAAGAAGTTATTTTTGTGGCAACTCTGTTAAAATTTTTTTACTGAATTTCATCGACGTAAACGTTTATTTTCTTTAATGGTTTTAATTATTCAAAGAGAATTAAGAAAGAGAAAATCGTATATTTTTAATGTTTAATAAATAACATAAGTCTAATGATCATGATACATGAGTTAAACATATTTAAATATCTGATATTTTTTTGAAAAAAATAAATTAAGCCGGAAAATTGTCTTCAAATTGGAAAAAATGCAATCAAAGTCGGATACCTTTAGAGACTATTCTTTAAAAAACTTTTTTATAAAATGTTTTTGGTTACAAAATTGTGGCTTGAAAAAACTTCTTTCCAGAAAAAACAATTTTATCCAAATTCGACTGCATTTATTTTCGTACAAAATTAACACTTAATTTTACCATTATTTCATACTATAAAATAATCGAATTCACAGTATTTTCTAGGGATTTCAAATTGAGTAAAAGAAACGAATCAAAAGTGTTGCAAAGCAACATTTTGATTCATTTTTTTACTCTATTTGAAATCATTAGAAAAATTGTGTTATTAAAATAAAATATTGAAATTGAATTGAATTCAATTGAAATTAAAATATCAATATTGAATTGAAAATTAAAATAATCGTAAAATATTGAAATTAATTTTCAAACAAAATTCATGAAATTATACTAAAATGCCTGGATTTGTATATATTATTATAAACATTTTTTCATCATCACAATATATACTTTCTCTATACAAATCTATAAGAAAGCTTACACTACAATACTTATGGCAATTCTTAAAATCGATGTCATTATTTTGCCATATTGTCCCTATTATCTGTCTATTGAGAAAACTAATTTTACACATCGGTGAGCAAACTTGTCTTAGACAACTAGCACGTAGAAAACAGACTAAGTTTTGACATAACTTGTGCCTTAAAACTAAAAAAAAAACGTTACATAATTTGTCACACTCTCAATTATCATTTTTCATATCATAAAAAAACAACTAATCTAATCACGCAATTTATTTTCCTTTTACAAATAATTCCGCCAAACAATTTCAATAAATCGCGCAATTTATCTTTTGTAAGGAAAAATATAAAAATAAAGAATAATTTAATGGGGCTCGTATAAAAAGGACGTAAAAAATAAATAAAATAAAATAAAATCTCAAATTTGATAAAAAAAATTAAATTCTTATGCGCTATAATCAGAGGATTTTCAAGTCGCGTTATTAATTCAAGAGGTAGTTTTCGAGCACGAAAAAATAATCGCGATAATGATTTTCTTTTGCATGTTTAAGAAAAAATCAATACTGATTTAATTTGTTTTTTTTAAACTAAAATTGAATTGAGTTTAGAAACTTTTGCAAACTGGCACTGTTGGAATATGCATAGCACCTGAGTATAATTTTTTGGAAACACTTCTCCAGCCGAAAATGAGCGCCCGCTCGAAGGGCTCACCGGCACAACCGTCGCAAATATCCATAACTTGTCTGACTTCGCCCTCGGCTGGTTCTCGTTCCTCCTCCTTCGATTCGGGAGTCTTGAGTGCTGCCCCGAAATTGGCGAGACCCGAAAAATAATCGTCGCCCAAATTTTGTTGCAGTAGTAGTGCATCGTCCACGATTGAGCCGTCCGATAAGTGAACCAGGGCTCGTTTCCTCTTTATTTCGCTCTCTCGCTTTGTCACGTTCTTCTTTCCGAAAATGTTCTCTGTCATGAAGGCAACCTGGGGGAAAAAATTGAATTTTTAATTTTTATGAATTTTTTTAATGAATTTTATTTATTAGAAAGTTTAGATTTTCGTTTGGTAGAATTTTATTTTCATCGATTTTCATTGCTTCGAATTTAAATTAACCAGATTTATTATTTAACAGAATTTCTGTGCAATCGAAATTTTAATTTAGAAAATTTATGGTAACTAATTCAATTAGTGTAATTTTTGTAAATAAATTAGTAAAATTTACTAATTCAATACTTTTTGCTTTTAAAATAGTAAATTTTCCTAATAAATAATAATTTCTACTAAATTAAATTAAATATATTTTTAAAAAATTTTTAACTTGAAAAATTCTAAAAAATTGCTGATAAATTAATAGAACTAACTATTTTATTAATAAAGTTTACTAGTAAATAGTTATTTGTACTAATTTTTTTAATAAATTAGTAAAATTTACTATTTCAATAATTTTTGCTTTTGAATTAGTAAATTTTCCTAAAAAATAATAATTTTTACTAAATTAAATTAAATAAATTTACTAAAAAATTTTCTAATAAATTAATAGAAATAATTATTTTACTAATAAATAGAAATTTCTACTAATTTTCCTAATAAATTAGTAAAAATTACTATTTATTTGTAAAATTTACTAATTCTATTTTTGCCTTTGAATTAGTGAAACTTCCTAATAAATTAATAGAAATGACTATTTTATTTGTAATATTTTCTAATTTTTGCTTTTTGAAGTAATAAGTTTTCCCAATAAATTATTGTAAGTGTCTATTTATTAATAAAATGTACTAATTAAAAATCAAAAAGTCAGTCACTACAATTCAAAAAAGTAAACTTTTTTATCAATTCAAGTTTGCAGAGAAAGTTTAATTCTTTTCAATTCTAAGTTTTTCTATAAATAAAAATTCATTTACATAAATATTACCTATTTTTTAAAAAAATGGATTAAATAAAGAAAAAAGTAATTTGAAAAAAATAAAAAGTAGAAAACTTTCAATTAAGAGAATTTCTATTTAATTCATTTTTTAAAAATAATATTTATATTTAAATAAAAATTCATTTACATAAATGTTATTATTTGAAAGAAAGTGAATTAAATAGAAATTTTCCTAATGGAACATTTTCTACTTTAAAAATTCGAATACAAAAGAATTCTGTTAGTAAAAAATCTAGTTAATTTAAATTCAAATCGACAAAACTTTTTTTGAAAAACAGAAATGAAAATGGAACGAATTTTTGAAACAATGAAATCAATGAGAAGGAAATTCTGACAAATAAAATTTGGATAAAATAAAATGAAACGAATAGAAATAAAATGATGAAATTCGATAAAATGAAATGATGAAGTTGAATAAAATAAAATGAATGACAAATAAAAAGTTGATATTGATTTGATTACGTACTTTGTCGTCATCTTCAGTGGATGAATTTTTCCCTTCCGCTCTTTCGTCAGGATTGTCGCGTTTTGACAGACTTTTAGGATGCCTGACAACGTGTCGATATCTTCTGTCAATGAAATTAAATCCATTAACGGGATTCGCTATTGACGATGTCAAACTTGGAATTTGGGGAATTTTATTGCTAAAGAATTGCGGTTGCTGTGGTTTGTATGAATTGAGAACAGGCAGGAATCCGGGTATTAAATTCTGCGATGGAGAAACAGTCGGCATTGGAATAGGATTCGATGGAGGGAATGGTTGTTGAGCTGGCACCTGTGGTACTGGAATTGTCGGATGACGTAGAGTAACACCGTTCTTCACAATTTGAAGGTGCGAACCGGGATTAATTTTCACCTGCAAACAAAAATTTATTCAACTTTCATCGACAATTTGGTTTTTGGAAATTTTTCCTGTTTTCTACTCTTCTTCTCTTTTTTCATTAACATTTGGCAAATCTCGATTTTTTCTTTCTTCAGCGAAGTTTTCTAAACGAAGAAACAAAAAAAAATGTAAACGATTTTCAGTGATGAAAATCGTTTTGATATTTACGTTTAGAAAACTTTGTTGAAGAAAGAAAAAAAAACAAGGACAAACAAGAATTCTAGAAACTTGGCAAAAAAGATGACAAAAAATGGATTAAAAAATAGTGAGAGCAATTCTTGATTGGAATTAATGTGCTCTGCTATTAAAAGAGTTGAATTGAACTTTCGTAATAGGAGGAAAAAAGAAATGATTTTCAACAATTCCCGAAGCCAATTAATATCATGGAACTCAAAGGTCGTTTTTTTATTCATAAGTGATCCCTTTCAAGCTTGTTATATGTAAATTAACTCCATGATTATTCAGCAGCTCTCGATCGTTTTGCTGCAAGTGACAGTAAATCGAAAACGATTTGCCCTTTTTTTTCTTTGCTAGTCGAAAATCTCATCTTTCATCTCTTGATGTTTAAGAGTCGGACTGAGTATTTACTCGATTGCTACTTTCCAAAGTAATTATAGATATAGAAGGTGATTTTGTTTGTTTTTTTTTGTTTTGATCTTACCTGATGATTTATTTGTCCTCCGGTTAGGTAAGGATTCATTGGTAAAGGAGGACCAGTTACAGGTGCTTGAGTTGTTGAAGGAGGGACGTTATTGCTCGTATCGTGTTCATAATGATGAACATGATGATGCTTATGATCTCGATGAGCTTTCCCTGCCGTTAAAGCTACACCGTACAATTGTACCATGGTTATCTCGCCAAGCATTCCACCAGAGCCTGCAATTTACATCGTTGCTTTTAAATTATTCATTATATGTACAATTGGAAGTGAAAAATTCAGAGTATTTCGTCGACTAATTGAACTTAATTAATTGAACTGGAATTAATTCTTACTCAACTGTTTTTAAAACTTTTCATTTTAATTTAAGTAATTATACTGAAAAAAGAATTTATTTGATTCAAATAAATTAATTGAACTTAAATTAATTCTTATTTAACTGTTTTTAGAACTTTTAATTTTAATTTAACTAAATTTAATTTCACTTTTAATTCAAAGAGTTACCACAGGTTAGGAAATTTAGATTAAATAAAATTGATCAAGAAAATGAGGGAAAAGTCAGGGAATTTTATAAAAAAAAGTACTGGAAAAATATTAAACTTTTAGAATTCATAAGAAATTTCTCAACTTTCTTGACAATTTCACGGAGCAACTAAATTATTTTTAGCAAATTTTAATAAAATTCAACATAAAAATTGAATTAGTTTCATTAGAATTTTAATTAAATTTGTCAAAAACGTTTGTAACAAATCAATTAATTTCATAAATAATAAAAGTTTTTGCAGGAATTCAATTATAACTCGAATATAATAAAATTTCTCGAAAGAATTCAATTATTTTCAAAAATTTTAATAAATTGTTAGTAAAAATTCAATTATTTTCATAAATAATAAAATTCTTCACAGGATTTGAATTATTTTCATAAATAATAAAATTCTTCACAGAAATTCAATTATTTCCATAAATAATAAAATTCTGCAGAGAAATTTTCAAATATTGTTAACAATTTTTTTTTTTTAAATTCAATTATTCTCAAAAATTTTAATAAATTGTTCGCAAAAATTCAATTATTTTCACAAACAATAAAATTCTCCACAGGAATTCAATTACTTTCAATAATAAAATTCTAAAAAGGAATTTTCAACTACTGTTAAGAATTTTTCTAAAAATTCAATATTATTTTCAAAAACTTTAATAAATTGTTCGAAAAAATTAAATTATTTTCATAAACAATAAAATTCTCCAAAGGAATTCAATTATTTTCAATAATAAAATTCTAAAGAGGAATTTTCAACTATTGTTAACAATTTTTTTAAGAATTCGATTATTTTCAAAAATTTTAGTAAATTGTTCGCAAAAATTCAATTATTTTTATAAACAATAAAATTCTTTACAGGAATTCAATTATTTTCATGAATAATAAAATTTTTCAGAGGAATTTTCAATTATTTTCAGCAATTTTTGTAAAATTTATATTTCAAATATAATTTTTCTTAAAAATTACAAAAATAATTGAATGTTAGAAATATTTTCATTTACAATTTGGATGAAGAATTTAATTTCCATAGGTTTCAAATTAAAATTTTAGAAAATTCGTTTTTTAAATAATTTTTCTTTAAATTGACAAGAATAATTGAATTTTAGAAATATTTATGTTTGAAATTTTTATAAATAATGGAATTTTAAAAGGTTTTAAAGTGAAATTTCAGAAAATTCGTATTTTAAACAATTTTTCTTAAAATTTACAAGAATAATTGAATTTTAGAAATATTTGCTTTTGTAATTTTCATAAATAATTGAATTTCAAAAGGTTTCAAATTAAAATTTTAGAAAATTCGTATTTTAAATAATTTTTCTTAAAAGTTACAAAAATAATTGATTTAAAAGATTTGCGTTTACAATTTTCATAAATAATTGAATCTCAAAAGGTTTTAAATTAAAATTTCGGTAAATTTTAATTTTTAATAATTTTAATTAAAAATTCTAAAGAAGTTATTTTTTAAAAAATTTAATTTAATAGTTCTTTTTGAAATTATTTAAAGTTTTGAATATTATATATTTAATTAAAAAAAATTCAATTTGTTGAAATTTCATGAAATTGAATTGCAAATTAAATGAATTTCAGAAATAATTAAGGCGAACTTTCTTTTTCATTGAATATATAATTGAATTCACAAGGAACTTTTTTAAAAATGATTAAAAATAATTGATGAATTTTACTTAAAAATTCTAGAGGAGAATTGAAATATTAAAAATAATTTTAGAGAAGTTCGATTAAAAAAAAATATTGATGTTTTTGAATAATTTTCGAATATCTTTAATTGTAAAATGATTCGAAAACATCAATAGTTATTTTTTATTGTACACAATTATTTTTAGAGTGAAATAAAATATTTGTTTATATTTTTGAATTTTCCCAGAATTTTTCAACGAAAAAGAAGTTTATAAAAAAAAAGTTTATAATTTAGAGAAAATGCTCGTATTTTAAATAATTTTTCCTGAAAATTAAAAAAAAATAATTGAATATTCAGAAGATTTGCGAAAAATTAGTCAGGAATAGTCAGGGAAATGTAAAATCCAATCATTGCGTGGCAAATTTGAATTAACAATCGAATAATTACCAGGAGGTGCTCCTTCTCCTTCGAGGAATCCGCCTCCGAGTTGTCTCTGCTCTTGTCCGGAAATCGCGACTCCCCCTCCTTTTATCACGTGTCCAACCAACTGTAAAATGCATTTCAGTGAGTGATTATTGCAAATACGAATTAAAATCTTTGGAATTTTACAAATTGATGAAAAGGAGTAGTAGAGACTATATTTGATTATAATTGTAACGCAGAAACCGGAATTGGAAAAAAGTTAATGAACTTTGAAGTTTTTTTTTCTTTGAGAGGATCAATGAACACTTAATTACCGTAACGCTCGATAAAAATAATACTTTTCAGTAACCTTATTTGTCCACGTAATATCGCAATTTAAATTATGAAAAAATTCTCCTTTTATCGTCAAGTTTAAAAATATAAATTTGAAACTTTAAAAAGTTTTCAAGGTTTACAGTTTACTAAAAATGGATGCGTTTAGCCATATAATTTCTGATAATTACATATATTATAAAAGGTTTCCGCATCAGTTGCGATTTGAAAAAAATGACTTTCTAACTGGTTAGTGATCATATCACTTTTACGGTTCGCTGAGTTTGACGGCCGCGGCAAATCTGTGTATATATACATGTAAATGATGATGATGTTGATGATGATGCTGATGGTGCGGTGCGTATACAATAGTGCGGATAAAACGTGTGATCGGAAAGTGCCGGAAGCGTACTCAGCGAAATAATTCTTTGCGCGTTTAGTGAGAGATTACATTAAGACAATAGAAATGAAAAGATCTTATATGAGTCGTACGTGTAAACAATGCCATAGACCACTTGACTACCGTGACTAACCGAAATAACTGCTGCTTTAGCATCGTTGCAAATACTTTCGCCGGTTACGCCGCGCTAACTTTCGAGAACGTGCAAGAAAAAAAAAAAAAAAAAAAAAAAAAAATGTTTATACAAAATAATGCGCGCGTGTACTTGAAATATATATATATTGACGACCTGTAATCACACGCGAGTAAAACGCCTATTTGTTATGGTGTAAGTCTGGACATGAGCCAGGATTGAGTCCGAGAAAATTGGAAGTGTCGAGTTTTATCTAAGACGGAAATCAGAACGATCAATTTCTTATATGGGCGAGGGGAAATCAAAATAGATTTATTCATGACATTCAATGTGTATGAGCACAAGTGAAAAATGCCATTTTTCATATTACAAATGATACGAAAGTCTATTTTTCACGTTTGCCAACAGGAAAGTTTAGCTCTCGTGATACGAATCAAGAATATCTTGTTCTAACCTTATTATAATTTTCCTTTTCTTTCTTATGTGTGGGAGGATAAAAATCCCTATTTGGTCTTAACAAATTTCAAAAATAATTAAATTTCAAAAGGTTACAAATTGAAATTTTTGACATTTTTTACTTCAAATAAAATTTTACTTAAAAATTACAAAAATAATAATTGAATTTTAGAAATATTTTCGTTTGCAATTTTTGTGAATAATTAAATGAATTTCAAAAGATTTCAAATTAAAATTTTGGAAAATTCGGATTTTAAATAATTTTACTCAAAAATGACAAAGATAATTTACTTTTAGAATTATTTGGTTTTTCAATTTTTATAAATAATTGAATTTCTAAAAGCTTCAAATTAAAATTTTAGAAAATTCGAATTTTAAATAATTTTACTTAAAAATGACAAAAATAATTAAATTTTAGAAATATTTGCGTTTTCAATTTTTATAAATAATTAAATTTTAAAAGGTTTCAAATTAAAATTTTAGAAAATTCGGATTTTAAATAATTTTTCTTAAAAATGGCAAAGTAATTTAATTTTAAAAGATTTCAAATTGAAATTTTTGAAAATTTGAATTTCAAATATAATTTTACTTGAAAATTACAAAAATAATTGAATTTTAGAAATATTTGCGTTCGCAATTTTTAAATAATTGAATTTCAAAAGGCTTCAAATTAAAATTTTTGAAAATTCTGATTTTAATTAATTTTTCTTAAAAATGACAAAAATAATTGAATTTTAGAAATATTTTCGTTTGCAATTTTTATAAATAATTGAATCTCAAAAGGTTTTAGAGTAAAATTTCAGGAAAATCGTATTTTAAATAATTTTTCTTAAAAATTTCAAAAATAATTAAACTTCAAATGGTTTCTAATAAAAATTTTTGAAAATTTGTATTTCAAATATAATTTTACCTAAAAATGACTGAAATAATTGAATTTCAGAAATATTTGTTATTATAATTTTGATGAATAATTAAATTTCAAAAGGTTTCAAATTGAAATTTTAGAAAATTCGGATTTTAAATAAATAAATAATTAAATAACTAAATCACGACAAAAATAATTTGATTTCAAAAGGATTCAAATTGAAATTTTTGGAAAGTATTTCAAATATAATTTTACTTTAAAATTACAAAAATAATTGAATTTTAGAAACATTTCCGTTTGTAATTTTGATGAATAATTGAATTTAAAAAGGTTTTAAAGTAAAATTTCAGAAAATTCGTATTTTAAATAATTTTTCTTAAAAATTAGAGCATAATTGAATTTTAGAAATATTTACGTTTTCAATTTTTATAAATAATTGAATTGCAAAGAGTTTCAAATTAAGATTTTAGAAAATTTGGACTTTAAATAATTTTTCTTAAAAATTACAAAAATAATTGAATATTAGAAGATTTGCGTTCTCAATTTTTTTTTTATAAATAATTGAATTTCGAAAGGTTTTAAAGTAAAATTTCAGAAAAATTGAATTTTGAATAATTTTAATTAAAAAACTATTTGTTTTGCAAAAGAAATTGAGAAAAAAATGATTATTGACGGAAATGTAAATTCTTTATTGATAATTTTTACAATTTAAGGAAAGAATGTTAATAAATATCCTTTAGGAACAAGAAAGATATTTTCCCCATTTACAAGTTTTCTATAATGTTTTTCGAACAAGAAAGTTTATTATAAGACATTAAAATTGTTCGTAAAGTGTAAGAAAAATGTAAATAACGATTCATTTGGACCATTTGGACATAATAACAAGGGGTATTTTTTTTAAGAACAATTTGCAACATTTTTTTCCAGTATTTGTAACAAGATCAAATTTGTCTCAAGTAAATAAGTGTTTGATAGTAAATAAAAATAAATTTTCAACTAAAAATTAACGGTAGCAAAAATAATAATCTTTTTGAAAATAAATACAAGAAGGAATTAATTTTAAAAAATGGGTTCTTCCCATTTTTGCAACAAAATACTACATTTTTTTAGGTTGTAAAAATAATATTAAAATATTTTTTGAAAAAACTAATTCTCAGAATTTTTTCGAGTTTTGCATAATTGAATTTGAATTAATTTGATTTGAATCAGTGAAGAATCAGGGAAATTGAAGATAAAATTTTTTGTGACAATACTGAATTAAATAAATCATTTTTTCGACTTTTTTTCTATTTTTAATCGACTAAAGCGACTTTTTTGGCTCGTTAAAATTAAAGAAAGAGAAGAAAAAAAATACTTTTAACGATTTAAAATAAAAAAAAAGTTAACTTTAACTTTTAATATTGGAGGAAATATAATTTTCTTCTTGCGAGCCGTTAAAAAGTTATTTTCGTCTTATTAGCTGTTAAAGATACATTTATCCTTACCTCTCACGAGCAGAATCTAATTTTCCTTTTATAAACATTTATAAATATTTTCTTTTCTCGGTTAAAAATAAAATATCTGTCTTCGTTTTTTTTCTCCATAAAAACATTGAAAAGGAAAGAGAGAAAAAAATTAGTCGTACAAGATTTGATAACGAAAAATGTGAAAATTAATGAAAAAGTTTTATCCCGAACTAATCTCACTAATTACAGACTGTGAGGTGTCTATTTTCCCAGCTATAATTAGAGGATATTAATGAATTTTTAAATCTCCCCGCGCGAGTGTTTATATAATCAGAGCTACAAGATATCTATTAATTATTTTCATAATTAGAGTTTCATTTCAATTGTTCGATGAAAAATTCAGATGCGGTCGACTTTTTTTTATCTTTTTTTCTGTTTCAAAGTCATAAATTCATAAAGTTCATGAATAAAACTCCGCGACTCGTCTGGTCACACGCTAGATGCTCGAAAAAAAGATTAATTGACATCAATTTAGTTGAAGCACGCTCTAAATAATTCAAAGTATATGAAATGTCAACGGACTTTTTTTTTATTTTTAGAGACAAAAAAAAGAAATTATTTCATCAAAAATAGATTAAAATCTGTGTATAGCATAATTTGGACAAAAAAAAATATTGTATGAAAAGAAAAGTTTTACGCTGACTTGAACACGTAATACTGTTACAATAATTTCTGTTTCTGCGGATCTTTAAACTGCGAACTGATTCTCTCCTTCGTGTGTTTTCAGGACAATTCCTAACTTTCCCTGACCGTTTTTTTTTTTGCTTTAAACTCCCTGGACTTTCCAGAATTCCGTGACCTCCGGTGACCCTCGAACCAGTTACGGAATATTAATTAACTTCTATGGGTATTTTGTGTAAATAACGTATTTCAGTTTTTGGCAAATTAAGTGAATAATTTAATGTCGATCAATTTCTTCGTCTAGTTGAGACCGGTTTGTTTTTTTGCTTGGGGTTCTTGATTTTCGTGTCAGGAGTTCAGTGGAATACACAATTTCTGTTTTAATTAGCGTTAGTTGTTCGAATCACTGTCACTATCGTGATCGTAAATAATATTACGTATAATATTTTGTAATAAATGTTATAATTATTATAATATTTTGTAATAATTGTTGTAATTATTATAATATTATTGTAATAATTGTTGTAATTATTATATTATTCTAAATAATAGTTGTGATATTAAATATTGTAATTATGCTTTTTTGTACTAAAGACATGGCAGTAATAATGGTAATGCGCTGCATAATTACTTTTATTATTCAGAGTTTGCTAGCTCATTTGTGCGGTCGAAAGAAATTTCCTCACTGTAATTTAATCGGTTGCTTTAGTTTTTCTTTTTCTTTATTGTGTATCAAAAGTTGTATTGAAATTGTGTATTTTAGCAGAACATTAGAAGGGCTGACAATCGTAACAAGAGATTTGTAATTGACTAGAGAGACTGTTTTAAAAATGTTAAGTAAAAGTTATTTTTTGTGTCCGTAAAAGTCTGTATTTTTCAAAAAGGTCCGTAAAAGACGTAATTTGATTAAGAAATGACGAAAAGTTGGTAAATTGTACGATATAATTTGGAGAATTTTAGAGGAATTACAAATGATTGCAGAAATTCAATTATTTTCAAAAGTAATAAAATTCTTTGCAAAAATTCAATTCTTCTCCAAAATTCAATTATTTTCAAAAATTTTAATAAATTCTAGTAAAAATTTCAATTATCTTTAGAAATAATTAAATTCTTCTTCTCAATTCAATTATTTTCAAAAAATTCAAAAAAATTCTTGGCAAAATTTCAATTATTTTCAAAAATTACCCTCAATTCAATTATTTTTAATATCTAATGTTTTAATAAAATGTTCCAAAAGAATTGAATTATTTCAAAAAGAATTTAATAAAATTATAGGCAAACCTTTAATTATTTTCATAAAATAATAAAAATTCCACAGGAATTCAATTATTTATAAGTTTTTTTTATAAATTTCTTCGCAATCATTCAATTATTTTCAAAAATAATAAAAATTTTACAGAGATTCAATTACTTTCGTAAATAATAAGATATTTTTTAGGAATTCAATTATTTTCAGAAATATAATAAAATTTATAGGAGAAGTTCAATTATTTTCAATGCAATTTTATTAAAATTCGTCGAAAGAATTTAATTATTTAAAAATTTATTGATAAAATTCTTTATGGAAATTGAGAAACATTCAATTATTTAATTTCGTATTCAAATAATTAAATTCCAGTATAATTTTCTAATAAAAATTGATTCAAAAATGAATTTCAGTAAAAATTTTAGAAATAAATTGAATTTTGAAAAGGTTTTAAATTCAAATCTTTGAAAATTTGAATTTTCCAAATTCTCAACTAACAATTCTGTGGAATAAATTTTTTTTTAGAAAGTTTAATTACGGACTTTTTTATATTATTTAAAGTTTTTATTTTTAATATTTATATATTTATATATTTAATTGAAGAATTTCCGAATAATTGAAATTTTGTAAAATTGAATAAATGATTTTGAAAATTCTCAAAGAACTTTCTCAAAAATTATGAAAAATAATGGATTTATAAGAATTTTAGTTAAAAACACTAAAAAAAATTGAATTTTGGAGAAGTTACAAATTCTTCGCAGAAATTCAATTATTTTCAAAAGTAATAAAATTCTTCGCAAAAATTCAATTATGTTTCAAATTTTTAATAAAATTCTTCCTAAAAATTCAATTTTTTTCATAAATGATTGGATTTTTCCGAAGATTTCAATTATTTTTAAAAATTTGAAACAAATTCTTGCCCAGAATTCCATTTTTTCATGAATAATTGAATTTTTCGGAGAATTTCAATTATTTTTAAAAATTTGAAACAAATTCTTGTCAAGAATTCCATTTTTTCATAAATAATTGAACCTTTCGGAGAATTTCAATTATTTTCAAAAATTTGTAACAAATTCTTGTCAAGAATTCAATTTTTTTCATAAGTAATTGATTTCTTCACAGAATTTCAATTTTTTTTCATAAATTTGAAATAAATTCTTGTCAAGAAATCCTTTCAAAGTAAATTCATTGCAAAAATTATTTTAAAATGCTGAAAAAATTCTTTGTTCAATTCAATTATTTTCAAAATTTTCAATTGAAATTATTCAAAAACTACATTATTTATAAAAGCTCTAATAAAAATCTTTAATAGTATCTATTCTTTGAAAGAATTTAATTATTTCATAAAAATTTTAATAAAATTCAATAATTAAATGTTTAATTTAAATTATTAAAAAATACGATTATTTTAAAAACTCGAAAGAAATTCTTCATAAAATTCAAGTACATAGTTTGAAAATTTCCAATTAAAATTATTAAAGAAACTCCATTATTTTTGAAAAATTTTTCGCAGTGAATTTAATTACTTTTAAAAATTTCATTACAACTTTTCGCTACAAATTCAATTATTTTCAATGCATTTTCAATAAATGATTTTATCACCAGGCCATCTTTAATTATTATAAAACATGAAGAAATTGATGACTTCGAGTTGAAGACTCGGAGTTATCCATTTCTTCATGTTTTATAATAATTAAAAATTTAATTTATACTCTCTAAATTTGAATTAGTAAAAATATTTACTAATTAGAATTAGTAACAGACTTTTTGCTTTTGAATTAGTAAATTTTACTAATTAATAGCAGTTTTTACTAATTTATTAGTAAAATTTACTAAATTTAAATTTTAAAAGCAAAAAGTCAGTCACTAATTCAAATTAGTAAATATTTTTACTAATTCGAATTTAGAGAGTAAGTAAATTAGAGTTTTAAGTAAACCAAAAATTACAAAATGATGTAAATTTTTGTTGTCAATTTGATTCAGTTTTGAGAAAACTATGATTAGAATTTTATTATTTCCTTCAGTTGAACGTGCAGGACAATTATTTTTTGAAATAGAATTTTTTTTCTCTCCCTTTACTTTGTGTTCGAACGTGAAGAGTGTATATTATAAAACTCGTGGGAGAAAAATGTGGCAAAGCTGATTTAAGTGTCGGATTAAAACAACAACTAAACCGACAATAAATGACTTGGGTACACACAGGAGAGTGCGCCTAGTCTCGTTATTGTATTACAAAATTGCGGGAGTTATTAGATTGAAACGAAGACTTTAAAAACTTACCCTGTTATTGAACCCGCGACCTACACGCTCGTCGTTGACCCAGATCTGCCATTCTCCCGTATGTCCGTTCCAACTCTGACAGGAGTGGTACCATTTATTCAATCTTAAAGGATAATTTAATCTATAAAGGTTATGCCCATCTATGTTGAGCATGTAATACGAACTCCTAGCAGTGTTGGCTACCCAGGATAATATACCCCGAGGTTGAATACCCACTGGAATCGCGAAAAACAAGTATGTAAATTTTAAATTCCATGCTAATTCCAAATCACGTTCCTACTAATGCCTATTCTCGTTCAATTGCAATAAAAAAAAAATGGAATAGTCTCTAGAATTTGAAATAAGATTTTTTTTTCGTTGAAAAACAGGACCTTGACTTTATTGACTTTAATTATTTAATTATTATACTCGAGTTGTACTTTCCATTTGAAACAATAAATTGTTACTTAAGAACGCAATTAGTGATTTAGATTATTTTATTTTCCTATTTTATAAAGTTATTAAATACCTGCATAGGAGAAAAGTGGATGTTCGTTTGTGTGATTCTTGAATTTCGTCCACATGCACAGGGTAAACTCCTTCATCGATGGAAAATCAATTTTGTATTGTATGTACTGGAAAATTAAATTCAATTAGTCATTCGTTCGTTATATAACTTAATTAATCGTAATTAAATTAAATTTATTCCCCTTTTGGCTTAAATACCGCGTTTATGCTTCTTTTTGGTCGTTAGCGTTTCACTGGATACTAATCTTTATGTTAAATAAATTTCCTTTATTTCATAGAGAATGCTATTTTAATTAACAATTAATAATAATTAATTGTTTGACTTTGCGCAGTATAGAAACATTCTCAGATACAGTTGCATTTTCATTACGCTCTGGTATTAATAATACTAATGATAATAATAAAATAATTAGAATAATATATTTACTATATGGAAAGAAATTTTATTTCAAAATTTAACAAACTATTTTTATTTATTTAAAGAATTCACTAATTAACTACATAATATTAAATATTCCTGTTTATTATTATTCAACAATTTTAATAAAACTAGTCGCAAGAATTTCATTATTCTCATAAATAATAATAATTTTTAGAGCAAGTCAATTATGTATTTTCTCTACAATTTTAATAAAATTAAAATTAAATTCGATTACTTTTTAAAGAATTTTAATACAAATTCAATTATATTGATGAGATTCTATTTAAAAAAAAATAATTTTTTTCAAAATATTTAATAAAATTCCGATTTTGATCAAAAATTCTTCAAAACAATTCAATTCTTTTTATAAATTGTAAAATTCTTAGCAAGAATTCAATTATTTTTGTGAATAATAAAATTCTTCTGAAAAATTCAATTATTTTCATAAACAATTTTAATAAAATTTCTCGAAAGAATACAATTATTTTTAAAAACATTAATTAAATTCGATTACTTTTTAAAGAATTTTAATATAAATTCAATTATTTTCGACAATTTTTTTATAAAATTTTTTTTAAAAAAAATTATTATTTTCAATTTAATTATTTTTATGAATTGTAAAATTCTCAGCAATAATTAAATTATTTTCATAAATAAAAAAATAATTCGGAGGAATTTGATTATTTTCAATATAATTTTAATTAAATTTCTCGAAAGAATACAATTATTTTTAAAAATATTATTTAAATTCAATTATTTTCAATAATTCTGATAAAATTTTTTTGAACAATTCAATTATTTTTATGAATTTTGTAAAATTCTTGCCAAGAATTCAATTATTTTTGTAAATAATAAAATTCTTCTGAGAAATTCAATTATTTTCAATACAATTTTAATAAAATTTCTAGGAAAAAATTCAATTATATTTGAATATAATTTCAATAAAATTTCTCTAACAGACTCAATTATTTTTAAAAATTGTAATAAAATTTTTCTAAACAATACAATTGTTCTCAAGAGTTTTTAATAAAATTTTATGTAAATTTCAATTATTTTCAAAATTTTCAATTAAAATTACTTTAAAAAAATTACATTGTTTTTACGAAATTTAATGAAATTCTTCAAACAAAATGTAATTATTTACAAAAACTCTAATAGAATTGTTTAAAGGAATTTAATTTTCTACAAATTCAATTATTTTAAAGAATTTTAATAAAAATCTTGTTAAGAATTAAATTATTTTCAGTACAATTTTAATTGTAAGTAAATAATTTAATTCTTAGCAAGATTTTTATTAAAGTTTTTTAAAATAATTGAATTCCAGCGAAAATTTCATTATTTTTAAAAATAATTGAATTCGATTTTATTAAAAGTTTTTTAAATAATTGAACTTCTATGAAAAATTCAATAATTTTTAAAAATAATTGAATTTTCTTGGAGAATTTTTACAAGATTTTAAAAAATAATGGAAATTTTCGAAGAAATTAATTAAAATTGTATTGAAAATAAGTGAAATCCTCATAAGAATTTTATTATTTATATAAAAATAATTTAATTTTTTAAGAAGATTTTTATTATTTATAAATTGACTAAAGAATTTTATTACAATTACAGGAAATAATTTAATTCTTCATAAAATTCAATTCCTTTCAAAATTTTCAGTAAAAATTATTTTAAAAAACCTTTTTTATTTCCAAGAGAATTGAAATAAATTCTTCAAAACAATTCAATTATTTTAAAGAATTTTAATAAATATCTTGCCAAGAATTAAATTATTTTCAATACAATTTTAATTATATTTTCTCAAAAGAATTCAATTATTTTTGTAAATAATAAAATTCTTTAAAGGAATTCAATTATTTTCCAATTTTTTGATTAATACTTTGCTAGAATTCAATGATTTTTAGAATATTAATTTTAGAATTGAAAACATTTAAAAAGGAAAATTATTTAAAAAGTTTGTAAAGAAAAAAACAAACAGCAACTAACTTTATACTGCGAACAGATTACCTGAATGCAATGAGTATTAATATAAAAATAAATAGTATAATATTTAGTATTACTTATTAGACATATATTTATTTTTGTCTCATCTTAATTTTATCAGATTCAGAAAATAAAAAATAGGAAGTATAATAGCAATTGGAGAGGTTTTAGAAAAACTGAACGAATAAATGAACTTAAATATTTAAAATTGTGAAGTTAGAAAACTAAATCTCGAAATTAATCCACTTTAACTGATAAAATAATTAAATTCCTAGAGTACACACATTTTGTCATAATTACTTTAACAGTGCTTTACATAACCGTATAACATAAATACTCCACTGCCTGTATAGTTGATAAAATACATTTGAAATTCGCACAGTTAGGTTAAAATAATTTATTTATTTTTTTCTCCTATAATTTAAGTTTTGTTGTATATATCATATGTATATATATTACAACACCTAGTTATGCTATATAGTTAAATTAAACAAAACTATATGTTACGTGGGTAAATATTTCATGACTCGGCTATTCATAATATTCTCAATCTCTCTGTATTCTCTGGACGCATTCACTGCATCTCTACTATGTTACATTTACGTTTTGCGGGAATTATTTTTGCATAGGAAAAACTGCTCTGCGCTATATAATTCTTTACATACATCTACTCGGGTATAAGTGAGAAAAATATTGCAACAGGTTCGTGTGCAAGTAAGACTACTCGATAATGGAATTCGTTGAGCAAGGCTGTCGGCAATTTATTACATTATTTTAAAACTAACTTTTTTTTATGTAATTCTTTTGAGGATGAGATTAGAAATTCAATTCGTTAAATTCGAGGAAAAAGTTGAAGGTGTTATTTCTTCAAGTATATACTTTAATTCAATTAGCAGACATTTACTTTTCTATTGTTTTTTTTATGATTCATTGCACTTTACGTAAATTGACTAAAATTGACGTAAATGCAAATTTAGTACCCAATGCTTGAATAATTTAATACTAATAGTGCTAATTGATTGCAATACTGGTCTAGTTAAATAATTATTTAAATAAGACATTTTTTTTTACTTTTTTTTTTCTTTTTCTATCCTTAGATAACTGTGATTTTATATACAGAGTAAACTATAAAGTTTTTAAAAATTCGAAATTCGAAAAAAGAATAAAAAGTTTTTTGGATTAATATTTTCCATCTTTTTGTTTGCGAAAAAATAAAAAAATGGATTAGTTTAATCTTCTTTCGTTGTAAATTTAAGCTGCAGCTTTTTAATACCTCGCAGTTTATTCTGTTATGCGAGAAAGAAAAAATTTATCAAATATTCACAAAAAGATTCACGAATAAAGTAGAAATCAATAAAAACTAGATATTAAAGTAAAAAAATTTGTAAAAAAAATTTTTGTAAAAATAAAAACGGTGCTAAATTAAATTTATCGTCCTCTAAAAAACGAATCGAATTAATCGCTTAAAAAATGGATAAAAAGGTGAGAAATATAAAATGAAGAGGGGAAAAATTTAAATGATGATGATGAGTGTGCTAATTATGGGGTAATTAAACTTGTATGGCAACGATTTGCTGGACTGGTGACTTTTAAGTACTTTGGAATTTTTAAACTCGAAATCAAGTAACATTTAATTGCACCAGGATCCTATACGGAGATATACTTTCACGGGGCCTTTCCGAAAATATTTTTCAACTCGTCATTCTTGGTCATAAAAAAAAACCAGGATCCTGAATGAGAAACAATATTTTTTTGGAAAGTACAGAGTAATTGCATAATTCCTACATTATACTCTGACTCTTCAATAATAGAAAGTGCGATTATTATTATTAATGCAAATCACTGATTAAATAAGTGTTAATTAACCATTATTAATTTTCTATTACTAATTTCCTATTATTATTAATTTCCAATTGTTATTATACTTCCTAGATTTTTTTTTATAATGGATCTGATTAAATTAAAATGAGATAAAAATAAATATATGGTGAATAAAAGTAATACTTAATATTACTGTTTATTATTATTAATAAAAATAAAAGCAGTAATAATAATATAATAATAATAATTGTCTTCTCAGGAACTCAATTATTTTCATGACTTATAAAACTCATCGCAGGATTTCCATTATTATTATTATTTTTAACAATTTTATTAAAATTCTTCAAAACAAATTAATTTAATGAAATTCTCAGTAACAATTTAATTATTTTCAAAAAGTTTTAGAAGAATTCGTCGCAAGAAATCCATTATTTTCTTAGTTTAAAAAATTCTTTGGAAAAATTAAATTATTTTAAATACAATTTAATTAAAATTCGTTACAAAAATTCAATTATTCCCATGACTTATAAAACTCATCGCAGGATTTCCATTATTATTATTATTATTATTTTTAACAATTTTATTAGAATTCTTCGAAAAAAATTAATTATTAACAAAAATTTTGATATTATTTATTTATTAGAATTTAATGAAATTCTTCCTAACAAATTCAATTATTTTCAAAAAGTTATAGTAGAATTCGTCGCAAGAAATCCATTATTTTCTTAATTTAACAAATTCTTCGGAAAAATTAAATAATTTTAAATACAATTTGATTAAAATTTCTTAATAAAACTGAATTATTTTTAAAAAGTTTAGAAAAATTTGTTGCCAGAAATCACTTATTTTTAAAAATTGTGATAAACTCTTTTCACAGGAATCGAATTATTTAATTAATTTAATTTAATATAATTTAAATTATTTTTAATTATTTTAATACAATTTTATTTAAATTCTTCGAAAAATGAAATTATTCTTGAATATTTTATAAAGATTCTTGAAAATTATTCAAATTATTTAAAATATTTCAATTCCTGTGGAAAAATAAATAGGTATCATAAAGTTTAACTATATTTTTTTTGTATTTTTAATTTTTTCAAAACTACTAAAATCTAAAATTTTCGGAAACAAGACTGTTTTGAAAAGCTTCTTGAAAAATGTAGAAGTGACTTTAAAAGGATCGAAAGGTATCAAAGATATTTTGCAAGAAATATTGTTTTCCCGGGGAATGAATCTTGAACAAATCGAATTTAATGTGGAAGAAAAGGAAAACTGATAAGAAATGAAAAATTGAAAAAATGAGTGCAAATGCGAGAAAAGAAATATAAAAGGACAAATTGAAAAGGAATAAAAATAGAATCTTGAAGAATATAATATTGATTTCATAATGAAATTCCATCGTGAATGCGTTGCAGCTCTGAATGGTCTTTCGATAATAATTGTGTATGCCCCGCGGAGCAAAAATTAAATGATATGAATGTTTGCCTTAGAAAACTGGAGTGAACAAGTAAAGCAGGTGCAATAAATATAAACAGGTCGCGAGTGGAACAAACCTCGCATGGTGTGTGAAACATATATATAGTTGTTTGCCTATGAGATAATTTGCGTCGGGGAATTTGAAATATAATAATTTTTCATGGGAAACACAATCGCGTTATTATGAAAGAAAAGATTTTTGCCTTGAGATAATCAAGGTTGATACATAATCTCCTCTATTTTATAACTATTCTCGATACCATTTCTATTACACATTTGATATTAGTAAATTTTTCTTACCTCGAAATATAATTGCTGATTCATTGAGACCTTGTAAAGGGCGCACTGATCATTTTCTTGACCGAAATAATTTTCACTTTCAAACGGTGAATTTCCGTAAATTGAGGACGATGATGATGACAGTGACGAAGAATCATGATTAAAAATGCTCAGTTGCGACGATGGCACAACTGGTCTCCAGGAAGAGGAAACTGCAATCGAAGGTGAAAAGATGATCCATAAAACAACTAGCACTTCGTTCCACTTCATTATCGTTGATACTGTGTTGGGGAAAAAAAATTAGATAGAGACATTATTTACTGTCCACTAAAATGTTGCGGGTTATTTATTATGTGGAGAAATTGTTGCATCATTAGGGAGATTATTTATCACCGCTTATTATCTTTTTATTTATAGACTTTTATATTTGTATTACTTTTATTTATAGACTTTTCTCAACGTGTGTGAATTTCCCCATGTGGTAACTTGTAAAAGGGAAATCTTATTTTATCCTGTACTTTAATTTCGCAATATTTTTAATAGAATTGATTTTTACAGGGTGGCCACAGATCAGGAAATTAAGGGAAATTGATCATGAAAATTCAGGGACTTTTATTAAAGTTCTAGAAAAAATTAAATTTTGGAAAAGTTATCAATTATTACAGAAATTCAATTATTTTCAAAAGTATAATAAAATTCTTCGCATAAATTCAATTATTTTCTAAAATTTTCAAAAATTCTCGTCAAAACTTCAATTATCTTTAGAAATAATTAAATTCTTCTCCAAAATTCAATTATTTTAAACAATTTTAATAAATTTCTTCGCATAAATTCAATTATTTTCTAAAAATTTTTTAAATTTTCGTCAAGATTTCAATTATTTTTAGGAATAATTAAATTCTTCTCCAAAATTCAATTATTTTCAAAAATTTTAATAAAATTCTTGTCAAATCTTTAATTATTTTTAAAAATTTTAATAACATTCTTGGCAAATGTTCAAATATTTTCAAAAACTTCCCTCAATTCAATGATTTTTAATATCTACTATTTTAATAAAAATTGTTCAAAAGAATTAAATTATTTAAAAAATTTTTTTATAAAATTCTAAGAAAACATTAAATTATTTTCATAAATAATAAAAATTTCACATGAATTTCGCAAATTTACATAAATTTTTTATAAATTTCTTCGCGATAATTCAATTATTTTCATAAATCAAATTTTTTACAAGAGATTAAATTATTTTCATGAATAAAAAAACTTGTTGCAGAATTTCAATTAATTTTAATTAAATTTTAATCAAATTCCTGGAAAAATGTAATTATTATTCAAACATTTTATTGAAATTCGTCGAAAAAGTTCAATTATTTAAAAATTTGTTTAAAAAGTTCTTTATGAGAATTCAATTTTGAGAAAAATTCAATTATTCAGTAAATTATTTATTTTCATATTTAAATAATTGAATTCTCGTAGAATTTTATAATAAAAATTGATTGAAAAATGAATTTCAATTAAAATTTGAGATTATAATTGAAGATTAAAAGCATTATTGCATGAATTTTTATGTAAATAATTAAAAATAATTTTGAATTCAAATAATTTTGAAAAGGTTTTAAATTAAAGTATTTGGTAATCTGAATTTTTTATTAAATTAATTAACAATTTTATAGAATTGATTTTTTTGAAAAATTTTAATTGAATTTATTTTAAAATTATTTGAAATTTTTATTTTCTAATAAATAATTGAAGAATTTCGCAGGGTGTCTACTAACCGGGAATTCCGGGAAAACCGGGAAATAACCGGGAATTTTATTTGACCGGGAAAAACCGGGAATTAGCCGGGAATTTTATACCGAACCGGGAATTTTTTCACAAAAATTAAAAAAGTTTTATTATTTTAATTTGTTTTTAAAAAATCAATTTTTATTTCAATTTTTATAGATATTTATACTGTTCTCTAAATTTAAGTTAGTTAAAAATAATTAATTTGATGATAAAAAATCAGTTACCAATTCAAATATATTATGTAAATAAATTTAAAAAAAATTATGGAGTTAATAGAAATATTGTGAAATTCGACTGAAAATATGTAATTAAATTTGTTAAAGAAATTCATTAGAAACTTTTTAACAAATAGAATTTTCAAAGTATTTTAATTTAATAATTGATTAATAATTGAATATTATAAAGAGTAAAATTCTAATGTATTCATGTTTCTTACTCCGAAGATTAATAATTAAAATTTTTATTAGTTATTTTAAAAAAATATACATACTTAAAATTGTTTAATAAAATTAAACTTTCGCAAAATTTTTTTTAAGTCTAAAAAATAAAATTGTTGTAATTTTTCAATTCTATTGTTTCAAGATAATTGAATTTTTCTAAACAAATCATTGAAATTTTTTTACTTTTTTTGAAAAATAATTGAATTCTTTTAAAGAATTTTATTTAAATTTTTCGAAAATAATCAAGGGAAGTTAGTGACCATAATTATAATTTTATTTTTAAAATTTAAAGTCCCTCTTACAGTTTTAAATCAATTTTTTGCTTCTAAAAATTATACTATTCTATTAATTTTTAATAATTATAATTATTAAACTTCTCTTAAATTTTTATCATTTCAAATTTCTGAATGTTCAAATAAATGATATTTATTTATTTCTTGAGCAAATTAAATGTTTATTACATATTAAGTAAAGAATTAATTATTGCTGCTTATTATTTTCAAAAATTTTAATAAAATTCTTCACAAGAATTAAATTATTTTCATAAATAATAGCATTCTTTGGAAGGATTCAAATATTTTTATAAATAGTAAAATTCTTTGCAGAAGTTCAATTATTATCAATGTAATTTTAATAAAATTGAAAAATCCAATTTTCAATTATAATTATAAAGAGACAAGATTATTTTTAAAAACTTGAAAAAATTCTTTGTTTAATTCAAGTATTTTCCAAGTTTTTAATTAAAATTACTGAAAAAAACATTATTTTCAAAAAATTTAATGATTTATTTATGTTTGAAATCAAATTTAAATTTAAATTTGATAAGAAAAAAAACCGGGAAAAAATTAGGATATAGCCGGGAAAAACCGGGAAATAACCGGGAATTTTGTTAAACGAAAATAGTAGACACCCTGATTTCGGAATAATCGATGAAATTTCGTAAAATTGAATTGTAAAGAAATGGATTTAAAAATTGTCAAGGAACTTTTGCAAATAATCATTAAAAATAATTGATAATTCATAATATTTTTATTATTTAGGAAAATAATTTAATTCTTGCAACCAATTTCTATTAAATTTTTTTTTTTAAATTGAAATCCTGTGTAAAATATTATTATTTATGAAAATAATTGAATTCTTGCAACGAATTTATTACATTTCTCATTTAAATAATTGAAATCCTGTGAAGAATTTTATTTTTTATAAAAATAATTGAATTTTTGCAACGAATTTTATTACATTTTTTTTTAAATAATTGGATTCTTTTGAAAAATTAGATTAAAATAGTAGATTTTGAAAATATTTGAATTTCAGCCAAGAATTTCATTATATTTGTGAAATGTAATTGAATTCTTGCAAAAAATTTTTGAAAATATTTACATATTTCGAGGAATAAATGAATTCCTTAAAATTGTATTAAAAATAATTGAAATTTGAAATCCTATGAAAATAATGAATTTTTGAGATGGATTTTATTAAAATTTTTGTAAATAATTTTTGTAAATTTAATTTTTTTAAAAATAAATATAAAATAAATATTCTTCTAATTTGTTGAATTGCAAAAAGGTTTGAATTTGAATTTTTTTGTAAATCTTAATTTACAAAAATTAGTGTTTTAATTTACTTGTTTCTTAGTGAGCTCTTTAGCTCTAGAAACTTCTATAAATAAATAAAAAAAAAAAATAAAGTAAAAATAATTCCTATGGAGTAATAATAATTGTTAAATATTTATTCAAAAAATAATTTATTTATGTTTCTTGAATAATTTTACTTTCGAAGAAATTTGTAAGTGAATAAAATAGAACATTTTGTGTCTCTAATAATTTTTAAAGTGAATCAGAATATTGTTTAGAAAAAAAAAATATTGTCAGGGATAAAGTCAAAAATTTGTCTTTAAATCAGGGAAAAGTCTTAAAAAAAAATCGAAAAAGTTTGAATGGAAAAAAGAAAAAATTTTTCAAATATTTATTCGCGCTTTAGATCCTAAGGAGAACGCAAGATTGATTTTATTTACAGAACGCGGAAGGTAATTAAAAATCCCTCTCGCGGTATTTTTTTCGCAATCTGGTCATTAAACGAGAGTCATTAAACAGATTCCTTGCACACTTTAGGATCTTCGAGATTATTATCATTATTATTATTTTTGTACCATATAGTATAGACACAACTTGGAGCATTTCTTTATCATTGGTTTGCTGATTGAAACACTGAACAACCGTTTTAGGAAAAACATTAAATCATTCTTAATTAGGTTGAGTTGAGGTAAACGATTGGTTTTCATTTCGCAATGGGCCAATACCTCCTTGAGGCATTGAAAAGAGATGAAACGAGACGATTACACAGCATTTCTTACATCATATCGTAGGCCGTTACACGCAGGATGTAAACTCCGTGTGATTGTAATTAACCAATCAATGTGTATGAGTTTTGTTACACTTTCTCTGTGTTTAGTTCGAAAAAAGCAAAGAACTGTGCTGCGCGGGTCTTGGGACATATTTCGGGGAAAATAATTAATTCGCTCTCAATGACAAACAAACAATTGGTCCTCGAATTTTATGAGCCGTTTCTTTCAATTCGATGTGTATTTCAAGTCACTTTTTTTGCTCCTAGAGATAATTTTTTTTTCTTGATAATTTGTCAAGGGACCTTTCACGTCAAATGATTGCAAATTATCTTTGGTGTAATAGTTTAGATTGTGAATTTTTGAGATTTTGGTATTTGGATAGTACATAGAGACTCCTGAGAAATTAATTTACCAAGAAAGTATAAGAAATTGACTTTCTCTGAAAAGAATTATGGCTTTTCATATGTTCTGATTCAATGTTGGAATTGATGTAAATCTTCTCATTCCGCACACACTTTTAGAGGCTCTTAAAGACAAATGAGTTATTAAGTTGTGCTACGCCAACTGTTGTAGGTGCAGAGAATTTCTCACCTCACTTTTAGTTTTAAGTGAAAACAAAAAAAAAAAGAACTTTTATAACTCTCGATGTTCATTTTTACATTAAATCGATTTTTATTTATTGACATAATATTTACTGGACAAAAGTACGATCGGAGCAATTTAATATTTACCGAGAGACGATTATTATTATTGCAACTATTGCCGCAAGTTTCAGTTTGTTCCCAGCAAAATGATAAATCGATGGGGTAAACCGACAGTCTTATGATGCAAACTTCCGGAAGTTGAATCAAAGAACTTACGGTCAGGTATTTTTTTATCGCGGAACAACATTCACTCTGATAAAATCTTTTACATTTTATTTTATATCAAAAATAACATTTTTTTTTTAATTATCTTCAGTATTTTACTTTCACCCTTTTGTTTCCTAAAGTAAGGAGTATAATATTTTATATACACTAAAAATATTCTAAACATGTTTCTTCTATTTACTTTGAAGATATGAATTTATATTTTACATTAAAGATATGAATTTATATTTTCATTGAAAATATAGAGTTACATGTTACCACAATATATAGAATTCTATTCTAATAGTGAGAAAACGTGTAACACGAGAGGTTCAAAATGAAAATTTTTCGAAAAAAAAATAAATGAAACCGAAACTTAGAGACGGAACTTGAGAACAATATGTTACTGTTTCTTGAAAAGAAAAAAAAGTTTTTACATAATTTCCTATACGGTACATTAAATTAAATATGAAGCATAAAAAGTAAGTTTCTTTCATCTGTGGACTAATTTTTTTCTATCGATAATATTTTATTATAAAATAATTGCTTTATAATGTTAATTTCTCACTGGAAGTGGATAAAAAGAGGTCACATTTCCCCCTCTCTTTTTTTTATAAATCGTTTTTAATACAAATTAATCTTTAAATGTAAAAAACTGGTGGAATTTATTATTTCCCTATGCTAAGAAACAGTGAAAGTAAATAGTATTTATCAATGACTGTGATTTTCTAAAATTATCGTATTTGAAGATTGTACAGCACTTTTCGCTGGAATTGTATATAAATATTTAAAGGAAAATAACCCACTTCCTGCTATTCTGCTGGAAAAATTTGCAAACGTAAAAAAACAAATTCTGAATGAACTAAAAAATAATTGCTAGAAATAAATATAACAAAGAAATAGATAAATAAATAACTTAAAATCAGGGCACTTTTACCCATTTTTCGATTTAAAAAAATCGAGAGTATCTTGAAAATTAATTGTTTCCTTCCACAACAAGTTCAGTTCTGCAATTATTTTGCTTGAATTTTTTAATACGTTTTTCCCATTTTTCTTAATGACAGTTAAAATATATATATTCATTTTCTTTTATTGAAAGTATAGATTTTGTATAGATGTATGGTAACCACCGGCAATAAATACTAAATCACCTGTTTTAACGCTAACGATCATTGGACTTTCAAACAAACGATAATTTCTTTAAAATAAGTCCATTTCTCTGTTTCCCTTTCGAAACGAATTAGAAAATTTTTCGTGTGGAATTTGTTAATTTTTTCATAAAATTGGTACTGAAATATTTTTACTGAAATGCTTGTAGAATACTTGTAGAATACTTGTAGAATGCTTGTAAAATGTTTGTAAATTGTATTTGTAAAATAAGGACAATTCCGTTATATTTATTGTCAATAATTATCTGTATTATTACACTGTTGTTATTATTGTTTTTTCTCTAAATTTTTTTTTTTATTAATTTTATTGCACTGGAAAAAATTAACGATTATGTTTGGTTCTGATATGGAAAGATTTGATCAAAGTTTGTGCAATGTAAGATAAAATCCTTTTTCTGATTTTTTTGGCTCAAGAAAAGTTTTTTTGGGTTAAATTCTTTTTGTTATGAATTGTAAAAAATATTTTTTACTTCAACGAGAAGCAGAAATATTGAATGAACCAAAGAATGAACCAATTTGAATATTCATGAAGAATTTTGTTGAGGTAAACTAAATTTTTGCAAGGAATCAAATATTTAAAAATCTTTATTTAAAGAAAAAGATTTGATGATAAAGATTGATGATAAAGATTGAAGATTAAGATTAAAGATAAAGATTGAAGATAAAGATAAAGTATTTTTAATCTAGTTTTGTTGGGATTAGATTATAGACTCGATCGAAATTCTATAGAGGGGAAAAAATGTGCACCGACAAAATATTTGTTGCCGGAAGTCCGGTACTTAACTTAACTGATTTATTATCATCTGCATCTAAGAACAATAAGTAATTTATATCCTTAAAGAAACAGAAATTAGTTCACTTGCCTTCGTAAACTTTCAATTTTCCACCAAAAAAAGCGATAATTGCTTTGTAATAAGTCAATTACTCTTGCAATTTATATTCCTTATAGAATTTCATTAGAATTTCATTTTCTATTAACTATTTAACTATTAACATTTAGATATCAACTGAAAACACGTTACATTTTTTTTTCATCAATTTGCTTCTATTAATAAATTCAAGAATAAATTCGAGAATAAATTTAATAGTTTGGATTTTAAAACCTTGATTTTAAAGCAAAAAAAAATTGTGGCATTTCTAATATGGTAGAATATAGTGAATATGGTAAAATAAATAATGAATATGGTATAATTTTGTAATAACACCATATCATTTAGTGTTTTTCATTTAAAGGCGCAAGTGAATTTTTCTACTTTCTTGTTTCGACATGATAGTTTTTCACTGATGAAAAAAATTGCACGATTATGGAAATAACTCATTACGATTTCTTAATGAGTCTGGGAAATGATAAAACGAATCAAGATCTCTTTCATTTTACATACAGTAAACAGATTCTTGGAAATAAAAGTTTCTTTATTAACAATATGCTTTTATTTTTAATACAGTTCTTTTATTAAAAGCCGTGATATTAAATATTTCTCAAAATATCTTTTTTAGTGGAGAGTTTATTAAAAATTTCATTTATCTTTGTTGGAGTATTTTTTACGAAATATGTCTTGAACTATTTATTAAAAATTTTTGTTTAATGTTTGTATTACATTTATTAAATATTTCTGTACTAAATGTTTGTGCTAAATAATGCTACTAAATGTCTGTATTAAATATTTCTACTAAATCTTTTAACTAAATCTTTGTACTAAATATTGCTACTAAATGTCTGCATTAAATATTTCTGGTAAATATTTCTATTGAATATTTTTACTAAATGCTTGTATTAAATATTTCTAGTAAATATCTTTAGTAAATGTTTCTATTAAATATTTCTTGTAAATATCTTTATTAAATGTTTCTATTAGATATTTTTATTAAATGCTTCTATTAAACATTTCTACTAAAAGTTTTTGCTAAACATTTGTATTAAGTATTTGTATTAAATGCGTTTACTAAATGCTTGTGTTAAATATTTCTAGTAAACATTTCTATTAAATGCTTGTGATTATTATTTTTATTAAATGTTTCTGTTAAACATTTTTACTAAAAGTTTTTGCTAAACATTTCTACTAAAAGTTTTTGCTATCCATTTGTATTAAATGTTTCTGTTAAGCATTTCCACTAAAAGTTTTTGCTAAACATTTGTATTAAATGTTTCTGTTAAGCATTTCTACTAAAAGTTTTTGCTAAACATTTCTACTAAAGGTTTTTGCTAAACATTTGTATTAAATATTAGTATTAAATGTCTTCACTACATACTTTATTAAACGTTGTAAGCAAACATTTGATCAAACCATCCTTTATTAAAAGTTTCATGAGTACGAAATTTATTTGCACTGCAATTCTTTTTTGCACGCACTATGATATGGAACGGCACACAACGATAAAAACAACAACAACAATTTTCAATTACTTTTTTTGCGAAATTTGCAAAACTGATTCGAAAAAAAATGAACCGATTTAGAGACGTGAATGTAGTGACTGGGGTAAAAAAAATGGGTCAGTCCCGTATGTTTTGCTCTATAAAATTGTGGAAAATAGGAGAGAGAGAAAGAGAGAGAAAAAAAGCAAGTGTAGATACAGTTGACTTCCATAGACTCGATTATTCATGACTTACATCAAGAGAGTGGAAGTGAGAGATCCGAAAGCTCGCGTGACTGGTAGATCCTTACGGTATTAAAACGGAAAGGTAACTGACTGTTTCAAGTGATCTTAGTGTTTTCTATACACCTCGCAAACCCATGAGAGGGACCTCCTACCTATTCCTTTTCCTTCTCTCTCAAAAGTCTTTCTCTCTCTCAACGTGTAACATGTCTGATAGGAACTGGGAAACCTTCACGTCCGGATATGAATATTTGGACATCCGTTACAACACACCTTCTTATTGTTACGAATTTTGCTCTGGTAGAGTATCAAGTACCGTTTTTCTTCCAATTTAATCATTTAGATTTCATTCTCACATTTATTTTCCATTTTATTGTTATTTCGTATTTGCAGAATGATTCCTATTTAATAAATTATTCCCTCGGTATTTCTTTTTCTTTAACTATTAAATTTAGGGAAACAAATCGCTCTCCAGAAAACTAGATTTATCAAAACGTCAAATTATTTGGCAAACTTAGAATATTCCATTGTTGCCTGTTTTATATTTCCTGATATTTTTCCGCGTTGCGTCGTTTCTGAATTTTCTCTAAAATTGGTTTCTATTGTTGTTTTTTTCTTTGTTGTCACTCTGAACAATGTAGAGCGAGAATAATACAAGAATTAGGAAACAGTGTTAGGAATAGAAAAACTCAGGAATAGATTTTGATTTTTGATTCATCGGAATCAAAGGATTTTTTGGTACCCTTTTTGGTATTAATTTGGAACAAATTGGACCCATTTTTTTGATGATAATTTTCATGCTACCGAATAATTAAAGCAAAACTTTGAATCAAATTATTTGTTCTACTTTTTTTCATTAGTAATACTTTTAAGTTGTCGGTGAAGTACTGGGTGAAAAATTTTCCTCCGTTGATGAAAGAATAACTAAAAACTGTGGAACTAAAATAATTTTGTATTGCTATTCGCAGAGTGCAATTTCCATTTTTTGATGGGCCATTACCTGAAAGATTCTTGTCATATCGCATAAGCCATTTGGTATCTATTGTTACTCCAGAAGAAAAAATCAAACATTCAAATCAGCTCTGAAAAGGTTGAAATTGTGTAATTGAGAATTTTTCTCACGGAAAAATTTACAGCTAATGTTTCTTAATGATTGATTTCCGAATGTTTGCTTATAAATGATCGTATCTCAATAATATGATAGTTCTCCCTTTGAGAAATTGTGGATTACTTTCATTTATTGTGGCACTGTCCCTTTTATCAATAACTGAATAAACAAATAAATAAACAAGTAAATAATAAAAAAATAAATAATAAATAAATAGTAAATAAATAATAAATAAATAGTAAATAAATAAATAATAAATACATAATCAAAAAATATCAAATAAATAATAAACAAATAATAAATAAATAATAAATAGATAAGAAATAATAAATAAATAATAAATTAGGAGTTATATATTTTACATTAAATATCCACTTATATCGAATTCCGACATTTATTGCATAAATTTTTTCTCCTTGATTAGAAACAGTGCGATAAAAGTTTATGTGTGACAGTTGTCAATATTAAACGATTAATAGTTAATTTGCGAGATTAAGTGATTGAAAAAATCGCGGATATAAATAAACTTCGAAAAATTGAAACATAAATTTAGATTTTTATCAGGAGAGGAATAATTTTCTATAATCATTTGATAGAGAAAGTTCTATTTTATAACCGTTTTAATTATTTATTTTTCAGATTAATAAATACATTCATTAAAATTTGATTTTTACTGTTTGTTTATATGAACTTGATATCGAAAAATCTTATATAAATAATTAAGGTGAAACAATGGATTTTTTGTTTATTTTTTAAATTTCTTTTTTTGGTCTCATGGGAAAAGTAGAATTTTGTATAATGCAATCGTCTTAAAATAAAATATTATTGTTATTATTATTATTATTATTGCGACCTAGAGAAATTCGACACGAAAACTAATTACTTTTAGATCGAGTTTCGTGTCGAGTGTAATAAAACAGAAACGAAATTTATGATCGTTTGATAAAAGTTGCAATTTCAATGTTCTTTATTTACTTTTTTGTTGTTAATTGTTAATTTACACTTTTTTTTGTATTTATTCACTTTATTCGTTTCTTATTTATTGTATTCTATTAATTATAGTTCATTAATGATTTTTCGTTAATTAGTTTTCATTAATTATTTCTTATTGCTTATTTTTCGTTATTTATTTCTCATTGCATATAAATAAGAATTGAAAAATATTTCTATTACTTATTTTTCATTATTTGTTTTTCATTATCTTTTATTATTTGTTTTTAATTATTTTTTATTAATTATTTTTCACTATTTGTTTTTCATTATTTTTCATTAACCACATTAACTGTCATTTTTTGTTTTCTGTTTATTTAAAACAATGCTATATTTTTTTCCAATATTTTTCATTAATTATTTATTATTATTTGTTTTTCAGTATTTGCTTTTCATTTAGCAAAATTGTTTCCATTTTTATTAACAGTTTTTTTTTACTTTTTTTGTTTATTGTTTTTTATGTACACAGTCTCTTTGTTTATTAGTTTTTATTCCCTACTTGTTAGCTTATTTATGTGCATAATTTTATTTTCTGCCCTAACTGGAAGTCGTTTAATTTTTCTAAATTTCATAATACTTAATGTCGATAATTACGGAGCAATTGAAGCAACAATTTCTTTCTTAAGGGTTGCATTAATAAGGTTTATAATAGAATTATTTAAATTGACGGAATGCTGAAATGATTAAAGTGTATTACATGTTTTTCAAGAATTTATTATCCACCTTCTTGCATAGGAATGTTAGTAAGGAAGAGAATGCTATTGTCTATTTATTGAAGGAAAACAACGACTCATGAAATTGCATTACACTGTTTTATATATATATATATGTGTGTGCTCGCAAAAAACTTTCATTCACTAGTTTAGACAGTTTTGGAACTGGATGGAAATTGTTTAAATTGTCGAGTAAAATAATTAATTAATTTAAGGATTAAAAAAAATTTTATTTAAAAAAAAGTAAATCTATTTTAAAATAATTAATTTCAAAATAAAAATAAATGAAAAATAAATAAAAAAATTTATTAAAATGAAAATAAATAAAAAATAAAAAAATTTATTAAAATAAAAATAAATGAAAATAAAAAATTTTATTAAAATAAAAAAAAATGAAAAATTTACAAAAATAAAAATAAATAAAAAAAAAATGAATAAATTTATTTAAAAATAAAAATTTATTAACAAGTTGTCTAGAAAATGAGTTGGAAATCTATATAGGCGTATGAGGGGAAATTTATTTATTGTGACCGCGATGTGATAAATATAATAATCAAGGATTCTTCGTCTTGATTTGTCACATAAAAAACCCGGACATTTTTTCCCCTGAAGCAATTCAACAAGAATCATTGCGCATTCGATATGTTGCGTTATATTTTCCGATCAAACTGCGTTTACTTTTATAAAAACGAATTCATGAATTCCAGATTCGACAGAAACGGCAGTTGTAGAATTACACGTCCTTTAGTTGGAAAAAATTGAGAAAAACACCAAGTAATAAAGTAATGTCGAGCATTAGATTCATTATTAAATTCATTAGACGATTAATGGGGGTTGAGAAACTTACGCAATCGGTGAATTATTTCATTATTTACTATTTTTATCTGAATATTGTTATGTATTCGAAAAATATTTTATGTTAATTACTATGTAAGAATTTTTTCCTATTTTATTTATTATTTACTTTTTTTTTATTATCACATTTTTTCTATTTTTATTAATTTTTTTTTTTATTTTATTTATTTATTATTAACTTATTTTTATTTCTTTATTTATTTATTTTGTTTGTTATTATTTCACATTTATTACTTATATCGAAAGATTGTTATCTATACGAAAAATATTATGCTAATTACTGTATAAGAATTGGAAAAGAAATTGCTATGCAATTAACATAATACTTCTACGATAATTACAGTAATTTATTATTTAATACACAGTAATTTGGTTTTAATAAGTAATTAATAATTAGTAATAATTTATTGTTACGTCACTGATACAAATTGATAAAACACTAAAAAAAATTCAATTTCTTCGATTTTTAAATACAAATTGTGAATAGCGAATATTAGTCAAATATCTTGCTTTTCTTTTTAACACCATAAAATAAAAAGGCAAAAAAATTAAAGACTTGTATTAAACACAAATTAAAAATTAAAAAAAAAATTTAAATGGAACACAAATTAAAGACAAAAAAAAAGTAAAATGAAAAATTAGTTTTAATTAGTGATAATTAACAATTCTTTGTGTGAAGTAGAATTTTTATTGTTCAAATAACTCAACGGAACATTTATTTGTTCTTTTTAGGTAAATATGAATTGAGATTGAAAATTTCTTTCTATTTTGAGAAAAAAATATTTGATGAAATAATTTTCGGCTTGATATTTGCATATATTGTCCTAAACATACACAAATATTTTTTAATTGATCTAGAAAAAAAAGTAAAGATCAACGACAACGAGTTTTTTTTTTTTTTTCTTGAACTGTTATAGAAAGTAGATGTAATTAATTCTGAGTGCACTTGACTGTCCTAAGGGGGAATGACGATGTGTAAAAAGCTTTTGTAATCGTGAGATAACTGTCCAGTTTCCGTAAATAGACATAATTTCAGTCTTATTGCTAAACAGGAAAAATAACATTTTTCCAATTCTTTCAATAAGTGGACCAGACAAATCAAACCTTAATAGACACTATTCCTTAATTTAAATTGCATTCAAATGGCAATTTATTGGCGTGTGGCAATTTTTTTATTTGCGAAATAGTATTATTTTTTTCTTGGTATTCCGAAAGATGTTTATTTTTTATTCTAGAAAATTAGAAAATGCAAAAAATGTTTTTTTTTTCGAAAATTAAAACTTTTTTTTCCGAAAATTAAGAAATAAAAAAAATTGATAAACTGCAAAATTAAAGTCGCTTTATTTGCAATGGGAGTGTTTCGGTTTAAGAGCGAAAAGGAAGTAAAAGGAAAATTGTTATTTTTAAATGGTTAATTTTGTATTCACATTTAATGTCCCCTGTTATTGCATATAAGGTCTTTCACGTATTCTTTTTTTTTTTTTTGTTTTATTTTATTTTATTTTATTTTTTTGGTGAAAGTAAACCGCGGCATTGGCGGAAAAAAGTCCGACAAAAAGAGACAAGTTCATGGTAACTTGTCAACTTGAGAATTACCATTGAGGCGGGCAACATTTGACATGACAACGCGTATGCACACCTTTTTACAATGCGGTACGGATCTTGGAGTTATTTTATATATTGAGGTGAAAGTGCTCATAATGGTTAGGCGTAGAGGCCAAATATCATTCACCTGAATCATTGATTCAAATTATACGATAGCGGACAAGAAATCATTTCTCAGGCCTTTGCGAGATGCACGAGTTGGAAAAATTTTTGACAGGTCTCGTTTCGTCCAGTCTCTCGTGTTACGTCAATTGTTAAGTCATTTACGCAATTGAGCCATTATCTTTTTCTTTTTTTATTCTTTTGTTTATCTTTTGTTTCTTTAGTCTTATTTTTTATTATTTTCAACAATTTTGATGGAAATTTTTTTAAAAAATTATTACTTTCAAAATATTTAGTAAAATTCATTCAAAAAATTCAACTATTTTCGAAAATTCAGATAAAATCCTTCGAAATAATTTTAATTATTTTTAATATTTTTATGAATTGTAAAATCCTCCGCAAGAATTTATTTATTTTCATAAATAATAAAATTTTTTCGATTATTTTCAAGAATTTTAATGAAAATTCAATTATTTTCAACAATTTTGTTAAAAAATTCTTCGGAACAATTCAATTTTTTTCATAAATTTTATTAAAATTATCTTGAATATAATTGAATTTTTTCTTACATATTCTTTTATAAAATTGTATTAAAAATAATTGAATTTCTCAGAAGAATTTTATTATTCACAAAAGTAATTGAATTCTTGTCAAGAATTTTACAATTTATAAAAATAATTGAATTATTCCAAAGAATTTTTTATCAAAATTGTTGAAAATAATTGAATTTTTATTCAAATTATTGAAAATAATTGAATTTAAATAATATTTTTTGTAAATAATAAAATTCTTCTGAGAAATTCAATTATTTTCAAGAGTTTTAATAAAACTTCAATTATTTTCAACAATTTTGATAAAAAATTCTTTGGAACAATTCAATTATTTTCAATACAATAATTTTAATTACATTTTCTCAAAAGAATTCAATTATTTAAAAAAGTTTTAATAAAATTCTATTCAAGAATTCAATCATTTTCAAATTTTTTTATAAATTCTATTCAAGAATTCAATTATTTTCAGTACATCGACAATTTAATAATTTCTTAAAATAATTGAATTTTTCAATAGAATTTTATTAAAACTTTTTTAAATAATTGAATCCATGCGAAAAAATTCATTATTTCTACAAATAAATGAATTTTTGCAAAATTAAAAAAATAAGTAAATTTTTTTTTTATTTATTTGATAATAGACAAGTAGTCGGTTATTAATTTAATTTTTTTTCAGTAGCAGTTTTCGTTCTCTTTTTTCTCCTTTTGTGACAATTTTGAATAAGTTGGCACAAATGGAGAAATTAATCAGTTTTTTGTTAGAAATGAAGGTGAAATTTAAATTCTTTGCCATTTCTATAGCAAAATATTTAAACTCGGTAAAATAAAATTTTTGAATTGTATTTTATCGTCTATGACAGTGAAATAAATAGTAAAAAAAAAGAAGAATCTCACTCGATTTCAATTTTCAAGGCGAAATCGCGGTCATCGTCATCAGTCTTAGCGAAATGAGAAATGTATATGCATGCACTTTCCACATTTCATTATTTAGACTTCGGAATGTTGGCTAAAAAAAACTTTTACTATTCTTGTTGACACATTTGTGCTATAAATCAAGGAAGCGAGTCCAGTTTTTCATTTTTTTTTAAAACATATTTTATAATTCGATATTGGTTTACATGTTGGCTACTTTACATTCACTGCGTGGAGTTACAGTCTCATCTCTCATTCATTTTCTCAATTTTCTTATTCGTATTTTTAGAAAAGTACAAAAATAAATAAATAAAAAGAGCGCACGTGGAATATTTATTATTTTAGTTTATTGGAAAATATTATTTAGTTGGAATAATTAATTATTTAATGAATCAAAAATAAAAAATATTTTCATTTAAATATTCGGAAATATCGTAAAAAAAATTTTTTTTCTTTTGAATTTTCAGAACTTTTGGGAAATATTAATTAAGTACATAATTAATATTTCCTTTTGGGAAATATTAATTATGTACTTAATTAATATTTTCCAAAAGTTCTGAACATTTAGAAAAAAGAAAATTTTTTACGATATTTTTGAAAATTTCTATTCTAAATTAAAAAGAAATTGAAAAGTATAAAAATAGAAATATAAAAAAATAAAAAAGGGAAAATTAGAAAAATAGAAAAATATAAATAGAAAAGTATTAATTGTGGAATAAATTAGTATAAATAAATTAATAAATACTGTTAGAAAGGAGAGTAGAAGGCACTGGATGAAAAGAAATTTTTTTTTCCTAACGTAGTAAAAAATATTTACAAATAAAAGTGAAAAACTTTTTTTTCCCATTAGGAATAGTTTCTTTTCGTAGAAACTTGGCACACCTTGTTTAATTTTCATGGTTGATTTTCGCTTTTAATCTCATGAAAAATAACCACACACACTCTTGACGGGTTTCACTATAGCTCCACCAAACACTCTAACGGGAGTTCTTGTCCAGGAAATTAACATCAAATGCCCACCAATAAAAGGACTTCCTCGTCCGATTTCACAATGAGAATGAGAAATTATAACCAACTGCAATCCCAATGGACTATTTTCGAAGTTCTCCTCTTTTCCATAAGCAATTCCTGCCAACTGCTCATCTTGACTAATTTTTTGAAAAACAAAATTTTTGTTTCCTTCCTCTTTTTCGAAAACAATTCCCGATAATTCCTCAACTCGAGGATTTGTTTTTTGAAAAACGAACGGATTTTTGTTTCTTTCCTCCACTTTTTTGTAAACAATTCCTGGTGATTCCTCAACTAGACTACTTTTTTGAAAAACAAACGGATTTTTATTTTCTTCCTCCGCTTTTTTGTAGACAATTCCTGGCACTTGCTCAGCTTGAGGATTGGTTCTGTAGAAAACAAATGGATTTTGTAAGTACAGCGATCTCCGATTAATATTATTCGAATCCTGGGAATTAATGTTGATTAATCCTTGAGCATTGGTTCGGAAAAATCCTTGGGTATTAATAAGTTCTTGAAAGGGGGAAAAAATATTCACTGACGGAGGAATTGTGAGTGACGGCGTCGACGTCGTCGTCGTTTCTTGTGAATGAAAAGCTGATGACAGTAGAAAATTGAATCCTAAAACTGATCCTTCGATTCCTTCCTCGAGTCCTTTGTCGAAGTCGGTGAACTCTTGTCCTACTACAATATCTCCCTTACTGGGAATGACATATCCGATCATCTGGAAAGTAATTCAATGAAAATTCGTATTAGAAAATAAATTTTATATATTCATTTCAATTTGCAAAATCGAAAATTGAATTTCCTTTATTCTTCTTTGTAACTTTTTGATAAAGCGAAAGAAAAAAGTAAAACGAAAAAAGTAATGAAAGTAAAAAAGTAAAGGAAATAAAGAAATTACAAAAAGTAAAGAAGTAAAGAAAGTAGAAAAAAGTAAAAAAAGTAAAAAAAAGTAAAGAAGTAAAGAAGTAAATTTTTTTAAAGGAAGGATTTTTGACTATTTTTTTTTACCTCATTTGTGTAACCTTCTGTTTCGAGTCGACCGTCAATCCATAAGCCATAACGACCGTCTTTACTTCGCCAACTTTGACATAAATGATACCAGTGATTTTCATCCATGGAAATCGGAAAAGAAAAAATTTCCTTGTTGTTTATTTCCAAGAATATTCTTTGTCCACCGGGACCGATCCAAGATCGTATTTGTCTCTCCATTTCATTTCCTAAAAAAAAAAAAAAAATTCGAGTCAGTTGTTTAGCCATTGTTAAAAAATATTCAAGCAAAAAATTCATTTACTTACTAGAATAGGAAAAAAATGATTGAGCATAGGTCATATTTGTGGAATGCATCCAGAGACAAAAGGTGAATTCCCGAATTTCCGGAACTGAAATTCCCCATCTAAGAAACTGTTTACAAAAAGTGTTTTAAATTTTTCGTTTTTGAAAAATTGAGTAAAATTATTTAAAATATTATTGGCACAATTCTTGTTCATATTAATAATCGTTATATTCCAGTTTTTTGAATTATTTAAATGAAAATTTTTTTAAATAATTGAAACAAATAATTTTTTCAACTTTTTTGAAAACAATCGTGTCTGTTAATAATTTTAATTAAATATTTGATTATTAAAGTCTATTAAAGTTGTCTATTAAAGAGTTTTTTCGAAAAATATTATGAAATTTTTTTTTTATTAAATAAATATAAACAATAATTAATTGTGTACTTAATAAGAGAATTTTTTAAATTTTGATTATGAGATTATTTAAAATTTTATATTTGAAAATAAAAAAATTTCTCAATTTGCATATCAATAATAAATTGAATATCACGTTTCGCGCGCTAATAATATTTGTTAGTATTTAATAATATTTAAAGAAATATTGTTTGATAAAACAAGTTCAAGAAAATAAATTTCGTATTTAAATTTTATCGGAAAAAATTAAATTGGTACGAAATTGGATTTTATCTGAATGGTAACTGGGACAATTAGGTTTTAATATAAATAATGAAAGAATTTAAACTTTCAATTTTATGAACTCGACAAAATGTTTTGTAAATTTTTAACACCTATGTATTTACGTTCTCATTAAAAGTTCCGCAATCAAAAATGTTAATTTTCAAAGTTGGTGTGAAAATCAAGGGCAAACAAAATTGTTTAAGGTTAAATAAATTCCCATGAAAACATTAATTGATAGAAAGAATAATTTGAATAATTTTAGTTTTTTCTTTTAATTACAAACTAGATGCTCCGAAAAAAATCATAGTATAAAAAAGTTGAAGTTTGAAGTAAAAAAATATATTTAATTTTTAAAATATTTCCTTTACACTAAAACAAAAATTTTTTTGATTTAAACAACCGATTACTTGACTATCAATTAAATATTTACTTGAATCGAATAATTTTTATTTGAATCTATAAAAATTAAATTAAAAACAAAATGGTATTTGAACATTGGTTCAGAAATTAATTTCAGTATTTGAAACAAATATGACTTGGACCATTTAATTAATTTAAATAAAAATTATTTGATTCAAGTAAATATTTAATTGATAAGTCAAGTAATCAGTTATTTGAATCAAATAAATTTTTTTCAGTGACTAAAAGAGAAGGACGAAAAGAAATAATTATGAAAAATAAAAGGTAAATTTTTCGGAATGAAAACCAACAATTAAAATTTAATTACTACCTGAATGTATCCACGTTGCGTCATCTGGACCTTATGCATCGGAGTTTGAAATTTCTTTTCGTTCTCAAAGAATTGTCCTGCTGTCAAAAATCCTTGATGTTCAGTAGGGATCGATTCCATGTTTGTGTTTGTAACCAAGAATAGAGCAATCAGACAAAATTTTAATGAGAATTGTAACTTTCTCATTTTTTTTCCTCTTCTTCTTCTTCTTAACTTTTATAAAAATCGTAAATGTTTAATTGATCGCAGAGTTGATCGCTTGATTCCACGTTTGAAAAACATCAAGTTAAAAGTGTGTACAAAAGAATACTGTCGGTATCGTTCGAGACTACCTTCCCTGTAGGCAAAGAAATCAAAGAGTTTAAAAGGAGACCTCGTGCCAGAATAACCAGAATCACAAGTAGACCCCGCTCTTTTAAATTTTCGTCCGAACATTGCACGTGTTTCCAATGGAATACAATGGCGCAAGGTTGACAAGAGACTGACATTAACGTTTTTTTTTTTTATTTTCTTTTTTTTTTTAATGAAATAATCTCGATTGTACATCTACCTTTGTTAGTTAACATTTATCTTTTTTCCACGTTTACAATTTACAATTTGCATCTGTGACATGCAAAATTTAGTCGAGAATCGTGGCACTCTGAATTAAATTGCCGCCAGTTTTTTTTCTTATTTTTAAATCTTATTTCAAATAAAAAAAAATAAGGCGATTCGAGGAGAATTTCTTTATTTCACTTGGGCAATATATTCAAATGAACGAATTTTATTAATTTCTTTTTTTCTATATTTGAGAATTTGAACGTTTTTTTACAATTTAAACAAACAATTAAAAACAATAAAATTTTGCAATTTTTTAAATTCGCCAAAAGTTGAAAAAAATTTATTTTCAAACATTCAATTATTTTTATAAATAATTAAATTCTTCTCAAGAATTCAATTACTTTTTAAGAATTCTAATAAAATTAGTTGCGAGAATTCAATTAAATTTTCATGAATAATAAAATTCTTTGCAGCGATTCAATTATATTTTTATAAAATTTTAATATACAATTGTCCGAAAGAATTCGGCTATTTTTAAAAATTTTAACAAAATTTTTCAAGAGAATTCAATTATTCTCAAAAGTTTTAATAGAATACAATTCTGTTCTAAGAAATTCAATTATTTTTATGTTTATCAAAAAAAAATAATTGAATTTTGCAAAAATTAAAGTTGTAATGTTTAGAAATTAATTTTTTTAATAAAATTTTTTATTCTTTGAATTTTAAAAAAAATCGTTTCTTTGAACGTTCAAAACTTGTGATCCCCAAAAAATTAAATTAAATTTGAAAGAATACTAAAATAGCAAAAATTGGTTAAATAATTAATTTCCAGAATAAAATTCATAGAATTTACGCTATAAAAGTCTAACGAATTATAATCAAAATCATTGACCATTTTAATTGAATAAGTTTTCTAATTAGAGAAACATTTTTTTTCTTTCAGAATGTGAAAAATTCGTCGTCTGGCAATTATTATATTGGAGGTAGCAGTACACTACCACGGGGAGGTTCCCTTCTTCGAGCATACAGTCCAGCACCGTCATCAGTAGTTGGACCAAATTCAACACCAACGCAGGCGAAAACTTTAACCACTCCAGGCAAGTAATTCTGTTTCTGTACTAATTTCACATTTTAATTAAAAAAAAAGAGTAAAGAAACTTTCCTCTAAAGTCAAAAAAGAAATTTTCAAGAAATAAGAAAAATAAATTTCTAAAATTAGATATTATTTAATGAAAATTTGTAATCAGTCAGCAAAGAAATTGAGAATTCAGCAAATAATTTGTATAGACAATAAATCGATAAAATTTAACAAAGGACGCTAATCGTATATTAAAATCTCATTTTAATTATCATGCTTCATCGTAATCGTTATGAATGTTATAAGGCTCATCACATCTCGAGCATTTTAACCGAAGTTTATGTTAATGTTTGACCTAATCAGATTCGGTAAAACAAAACTATCTTCATCTGCATAATCTACTTACTTGCATGGGATATTAAAACCTTTGTTCAACTCTTTTTTTATTTGCTAACAATTTTTACATTACCTAAAAATATTTTTTTCCCTTTTTTCTTTTTTTCTTTTCGTTCTTTTTTCTTTTTCTTTCTTTTTTCCCTTTTTTCCTTTTCGTTCTTTTTGCCTTTTATTTCTTTTCGTTCTTTTTTCCTTTTCTTTCTTTTTTCCCTTTTTTTTCTTTTCTTTCTTTTTTCCCTTTTTTTTCTTTTCGTTCTTTTTGCCTTTTATTCCTTTTCATTCTTTTTTTCCTTTTCTTTCTTTTTTCCCTTTTTTCCGTTTTTTTATTTTTTTTTATTTTTTATATTTCTTCTCAAAGGGTGTTTGACTTTCCGATTGCTATTTTTTCTTTTTTTTCTTTTTTACATTTGCATTCAAAGGGTGTTTGACTTCCCGATTGCTTATTTGCGATGCTTGAAAATAGTTATATCTCGATTGGCTTTTTTTGCTGCATGTTATTACAAATAGATTAGCGTAGAGAATAGAAATTGATTGTTTGTTGTTAATAATGAGGGTGAAAAAATTATATTTATAGATCTATTGTAAATGGAGGTAAAAATTTCGTTGTTATACAAACAATAATATGACGAAATGCACTTATATACATATTATTTTATCTGTTATAAAAATAGATTGTATAATAGAATTGGGTTATTTAGTTCTGATGGAGATTTTTCCAACAAGTTTTTTTTTCCTTTTCCACGATTAAAATACTCTATACGAGATAATATATCGTGATCTAGTTTTAGAGATTGAATTTCTAAACTAATCTGTTCAACACTAGTTTTAGACGTTCTGGAAAAAATTCCGTTTTTTGTTTTTTGAAAAAAATATAATCCTTCTTTTCAATATGTACGTATATAGTACGTATATGTATATTATATTATAGTTGAGAGAAAAGTAAAGTTTAATTTACTTCTTTTTAATGATCATGCCAGCCACGCAGCAATATTTTAGGACTAACTTTTTTTTGCAGCATGATGAAAATATTTCTAAACTTATATATATATTGGCTTTTCTTTTGTACGCACAAGTCTTGAATATACATAAATATACTTCAAAAAAAAAAATTTGCATGAAGGCAAATAAAAATAAAAATTAAAAAAAAAATTAAAGAAAAAGAAAAAATTAAATTTAAATAAAAAGATAAATTTTTATACAGAATTTTGTTTTCGAGTCAAGACTCAATAATTTACGGTTAGTATTTCAGTTATTAATAATAATTTTCTAATTATTATTTTGCAAATTACAAAATTTTACAATTTTCAAATATAAACATCAATTTTTGAATAATTTCCGGTTCTAAATTTAAAGACTTCACTTATTAAGTTTTCATAATTAATTATCCTTGTTAAATATTTCCAAAAAGTTCAATTAAATTTTCACGAGAATTCAATTATTCTCATAAATAATAAACATTTTTTGGAAGAATTCAATTATTTTTATAAATAATAAAATTCTCTGCAGGAATTCAATTATTTTCAAAACAATTTTAATAAAATTACCCGAAAAATTCAATTATTTTTAAAAATTGTAGTTTTTCTCAAAAATTCAATTATTCTCAAAAGTTTTAAATAAAATTCTTTGCAAATTTTAAATTATTTTCAAAATTTTTCATTAAAAATACATGAAAAAACATTTTTAAGAAATTTAAGGAAATTCTTCAAAAAAAATTAATTATTTACGAAAATTCTAATAAATTTGTTTAAAAGAATTTTGATAAAAGTAAGTTTTCCTAAAATTCAATTACTTTTAGAATTCAATTAAAATTCCAATAAATTCTTCAAACGATTCAATTATTTTCCAAAATTTCAATAACAAATTACCGGAGCACAACGATTATTAATGTCGATTATTCTTTTGGTTATTAATAAAAAAAAACTGTGAAACAATTTAAAAAAAAGATTAAAAATTTCTAATATTTATCAATTTTGCTTACTCTATTTTAAATATTTAAAAAGAAGTTTTGAATCTTAATAATTTGATCTCGTTTTATACTTCTTTTTATTAAAAAATAAATGTTAGAAAACAAATTAAAATAAAAATTTAAAGAAAGATATTTAACGAAAAGAAAATTTGCTAAATATTCTGATGAAATATCAAAGAAATTTTTTGAAAAATATTGTTAAGAAATATTTTTTTGGAAATATTTTCGATATTGAAAATTTGTTTTATGTTATGAAATACCGTAATACCTATATAAATATTTTTTTAGTCTGGTGTTGAAATTTTATTAAAAAGAATTTTTCAGTTATGGAATAAATATTTCTGTCTGGTAGAAAAAAATAATGAAAATTTTTATATCAAAATTTCGATTTGTTGCTTTATTCCCAAAATAAAATACTTTTACAAAATTTAATATTTATTCTTTCTTCGTGTAATACAAAAAAATATAAATAAATACAAACATTACAACAAAATTTGAACACTCCATCAACGGAGTAAAATATTTTCAACTTCCATGTGGAATAGTTCCTTGTTAGGATGCTTAATTAATCATCAGAGATTGGATATATTTAAATAAATGATTTGAACTAAAAAGTGAATTATTCAGCAATTTTCAAGAAATGCTCGAGTGTAAAAATTACGCACATGTCTACTAACCTAATAATTATTATTTGGAGCAGTGAAACAAATTTTGAATTTGTTTTTGAGAGAAAGAGAGTGAAATTTTTCGCAGCTCTGATCGATGAGGCATAGTAATTAGTGAAAGAAAAGAAAAATGATTTTGATTTCGGTGATTGGATAGGTGGTGGGGTGGCACCAGCCAAGCCGCTTCGAAGCTACCAGGGTGGCAAGAGTCCCCTTGGCAGTCTAGGGGGCTCATCTCGTTTCTCGAGAGACAGCTCGGTGTCCCTCTATAGTATACCAGGTTAGTAGAAAGTTCAAAACTGATGAGACAAAGACCGAGGGAGAAAAAAAACAGGTTTTTCATTTTTAATTCTTCTTTCCCTTTTTATTATCTATACTAAATTAAATTTACCAATTAAAAAAACAAAAACAAAAAAAAAAATGGCGAGAACCAAGGGAACCAAGGAACTGGGGGCTCCGAGCTGTATTTATCACGCCACCAGGCCAGCTAGGAACGAGTCTAAGAATTTAGAGTGAAAAAACATTTTAAGGTGGCACAATACTGACTCGACAATTATGGATTAAGTAATGAGGAAATTTCTGTGAAATTTTTTTAACCGTTCTTGTCCTTCCCTGTTATGGTTTAAGTAACTCGTTCTTGAGAAATCGTTTGTTTGTCCACATTTATCAAATAGTTAATGAAATTACGAGTAATGCATGCGTCATTTTGAATTAGTTTTTGACTTATTACGATATTAAAATACCTGATTTTTTTTTCGTAGTTGTTGATTTGGATTGGGTAGAGAATCATATTCCATTTAGAATATTTTTTTATTGTCAAATCATGTTTTTGAGCTTATCAACATCTTTCCCTTCGAATTTCATTAATTTCATTGATTTTCAAGAATTATATTGTAATAAAGAAATATTTCTTAAAAATTGCGTCTATTGTGCAATATTTTTGAATTTTAATTTTTGAATTCTTATTATTGAATTTTTATTTTTGAATTTATATTTACAATTTTTATTTTTGAATATTAATATTGAAATGATTCCGCAGATCGAATTCATGGCGAAGGTGGTTACATGAGTAGTCCGGAGAGAGGAAGTGCAACTGGACCAGGAAGATATCCTCCGGTACCGTACAGCGGTGCCAGCAGCTATGAAGATCCGTATTATTCGCAGTATTCTGGAACGGTGACGCCTGTCATTGATGAGGAGGCTAGGTAACGATTTTTAATTTTTTTTAAATTAAAAATCGAATTAAAGAAGAATTAAAATTAATTTTCATTCTCTAGTTGAATTTTACCCCAAATATTCTAAATTTACAATTGGAGTCAAATATTCTAAATTTCAAAAAAGAATCTTATTTTTTTCAAAAAGAAAATCAGATTCTAAATTTCAAAAAAGAATCTGATTTTTTTTTTAAATTTAGATTATTTGGGTCCAATTGGATTGAAGAGATCAAATTAGAAATTTGCAGCTGCGGCAGCAGATTTGCTTCTTTCGAAAAAAAAATGTTTACGAAAAATTGTAATGCTAAAAATTTTGAGTTCCTATTCAGGGATGGTTGGCAATTTTTAGAGAAGGTAATTTCTGATTGGGTGTATGTGTGTTTGTTGTGAATGATGCAGTGATACGGAACTGTTGGAGGAATCATACTCTCTTTACGGTGTGAAACCGTCAGGTCGTCCACCATCTGGACCCCTCGCTCGTTCCCCATTTCCTCCAGGAGCGCCCACTCTACCCCCTGTTGGGCCCCGGGATGATGTCACTCGGTATCATTTTCATTATAAAAATTACATTCATAAGAACAATCTGTGCCTGCATCGACGTTTGCTTTTAGAGAACTTTCGAAATTGTCCTCCGGCAAAAGTGCTAGAAATTTTTTATTTTTCAATTTTTTATTTTCTTTTCTATCTTCTTATTTTCTTTTTATTCTCTTTCCTATCTTCTTAATTTCATTTTTATTTTCTTCTCTATTTTTGGATTTTCTTTTTTATTTTAGTTTCTATCTTCTTATTTTCTTTTCTATTCTTTTATTTTCTTTCTTATTTTCTTTTCTATTTTTTATTTATTTTTTTTATTTTATTTCTTATTTTCTTTTCTATATTTTTATTTTTATTTTTTTACTTTTTCATTTTAGTTACAATCTTTCCTGTTCTCCCAATTTGTTAACGATTCCATTCACTAAAATTTATTTCATTCTTCTCCACATTTTATTTATTTTCTGTTAACTTTGTAATACAAAAAAAAATTTTAGCACTTTTGTTCAAGTGTTAAATGAATTGAATTGACTAGTGCTTTAACGAAGGTATCGTGTAGATAAAAAATGGTTTCAAAAAACCTTTTTTTTTACTTTTAAAAATTGCATGAAATTGATTAAATGGATTAACTTTAGAAAGTTGTAGATATTTTAGAAACGCAGTGATTATTAATTTAGTCACACGATTTCGATTGGCAAGAATTTAGTATTTTTTCTTTGCAATTAAAAGAATAAAAATTAAACAACCGAGTGATTAAATTAAATACTTTTTAATAAAAATTAAAGACAAATAAATATTGAAAATCGCAAAATAAATTATCAACATTGATAGTTAAAATAAAATTAAAGAATAAATAAATTAGAAATAAATAAAAAAAATAAATAAAAAAGGATAGAAAAATAAATTAAATTAAATTAAATTAATTGATATTAGATTTTATATTAAATTACTAAATTAATTTTCAAATATTATAATATTGTTTTATTTTCGGATTGTTTGAGGGAGGTTTTTACTTTGGTTTTTCAAATAATTAATTAAATCGAATAGAATAGAACATAAAAAATTAAAACCGGATGAAAATCAATAAAAAAAAACTGTAGGCATGGATTAAAAAAAACATTCCATTATTTGCACTGTGAGAGAAAATAATTAGCAAATTTTATAATACAGCATTTTACGATTGTAATTTTATAGAATTTGATACTCATTTTCTTTCAGTGTTTCAGCTCGTTCGCGATATATTCATTAATAAATAATAAATATATAATATAGTAGGAGAATGTGAAACTGTAGCATGCGAAATTTTCATTACACGCATCATTAATTATTTGCATTAGTGATATAATTAAAAAAAACAAGTGAAGCTATTTCAGTTTTTAAACTTATATTTCTTTTTAATTATTTTTTTTTAATACAATAAGATCGTTTAATTACAGTTTTTCATTCATAATCATTATTTATTTAACAGTCATTACTCTCTTTAACGATTTAAACTTATTATTTAAATATTTAGAATTTAATTTCAATATTTGCAGTGAAAAAAAATTATTTGAATTCAATAACGGATTATCAAATAAATATTTATTTGTCAATCGATTATTTAAATCAAGTAAATTTTTTTCAGTGTAAAATAAATATAAAATAAATATTTAAATAGTATTTTAAGTACTAAATTAATAGTTTTTTGCAAAATGAGTAGTAAATTGTTTCAAAGAGAATTTTTTAATTATTACACTATTTACCAAAAACAATGTCAGTAAATATAAACAAATAAAATATAAATTTAAATACTTTTATAATCAGCAGAAAATTACTAATTTAAAAGAGAGAACATTGCATCCATTAAACTTTTGTTTGCGAATGTGGAAAGTAAAGTACAATAGAACCTGTCAGAATGCAAACTGATTAAAATTTTTTTTTTGTGAATAGAAAAATTTTTGTTAAAAAATATTAAATTGAAAAATATTTTTGAAAATCGAGTTGCATTCTGATAGATTCTACTGCAGTAGTCAAGTTTCATTCATTAGCTGCCTGATAAAATATTAGAAAATCTTGATAAATTTTTTTTTATTTATTTTTTTTTCATTAGAAGGGTTTTTAAAAAATAGATGGTTTTAATTGACCATTTTTTATATTGCAGTGTGCAGTATATTAAAGTATTCACTATATTAGAGTACACTGCACTAAACTTTGTATATTTATTTATAAACGTAGAAAAAAAAATTTGTGCAAAAGTATATTTTTTTCATTCAGTGAAATTAGAATTTACAGCATTGAAATTAATATGAGTTATTAACCGTGCATGGAAAAAAGTAAAGACCATACTTTCACTTATTGATTTAATGAGTGGAGAAATGTGTGGGCTATAGTTTTATTATTAATTTAGTTTCATTATACTTCAATCTTTTTGGAATTGAAAATGTCCAATAATTTGCATACAATTCAAAAATAATTTCTTTTTTTTTGCATTGGGAGAATTAGTTTGCATTTTGAATCAATAATAATAGAAATACAATATCTAACTGGAATTAATTATAGAGATAATTCAATTTCATTCACTCTGGATCTTGATTGGAAAAATAAAAAGTAATTAATAATCTATATAGTAAATAAAATTTATTTTTAAAAATACAGATAATTCTTAGTATAGATTCTAAATTCTAAATAAATTTCAATTTGATTTTCAATTTGATTTCGAGTAATAAAAATAGGAGAGAAAATGTGTGGAGGAAATAGAAAATAAAAGTGTCAAAATTGATAAAATAGTACATAGTTGAAACTTGAAATAGAAATTTATTATTATTATTTATGATTTTTCTTTGGAAATTTATGATTTTAATTAAAATTATTTTAATAGATTGAGGGTGGAGAACATGGAACGACAGCTTGCTAATTTAACTGGGATTGTGCAAAAGGCTTTAATACATCCTCAACATACCAGTCCTTCCCCGAGGGATTATTTGCAAATTCCCGCTGGACGCGAACCGTACACGAGAACACAAGGTACACAAATATTTATTTAACACCATCGTAAATTATGACAACTGTAATCAGAATATTGCAGTTCACTGACAATTTCATTTCATCACAACTTTTATTATTTCTTTCAATTTTTTTTTTCTTTTGTAAATTCATTTTGTAAATTCAATTCGAGTTTAGAGCAAAGAGATTATTTATTATTAAAGTGTAAATAAATGTATTAATTCGAATCGAACGTGAAACTTTGACTTTCGAATTACAATAGTTCTAGTCGAACTTTATGTTTGATTGACAATGAGTTTATTAATTTTCAATTTCGAATATGAATATTACGGAGAAATTGAGATAGAGTGATTTATTCTTGATATTGTGAAAATACTCTTGTCTTGCGAAAGAATATGTTATTTTATTAACTGTTTGTAAAATATTACTGCCTTAAAATTTGATTTTTTTTACCTGATTTTTTTTCAAATAGAATTTTAATCCCTGTGGAAATTAACCAATATTCAGATTTAGACAGTAATTTATAATATTGTTTTCTAATGAAATGAAAATTTTCGTTACTGAAGACAAGAGTATTGTTACATTGTTTATTGATAATTTTCGTTGAATTTTCACATCAATGGCGGAGATTAAAATTTTTAATCGTTTTATTAGTGATCAACGTTCGCTAGTTACAAGAACTTTAATGCTAAAGTTGATTGAAGTCAAATTAGATGGAATGAAGATAATTAAACCGACATCGCACACATGATTAACTTTGATCTTGTTAGTGGCTCTGGAAAATATAAAATAATTGAATATGACGAAAATAAATGCATAATTAAATTCGATGGTAATTAATGAATTTCGCAAATTTTCAAAATTGTTCCATTTTCGTTGATATTTGCGGAATAAAATGTTTATTCAAGTCAATGTAATTAGAGCATATAATTTCACTAAATTTTCCTGATATTCGAATTATCTAATTATCTCTTTAGTCACTAATTTTTTTTTCGTCGAATTACTCAAAAAAAAAGTAATTAGTAATTTCGAATTATTTTTCAATTTTCACTGAATCAATAATTCGAAATTTCTTAATTACTCGGAGGAAAAAAATTTTTATTATTAAAAGGAATTCTTTTTGACATTATTCGAAGATTTTTTTTCTTTGTTTACCAAAGTTTCGTTTATCAATTATTTCTAAAATAAAATAATAAATTTCCTTTTTTGCGAAATAGATAAATGCAAAAAGTATTCCTTTCGATTGAATAATTTTTTTAGTCTACAAGGATAAATTAGAATGTTTGATTAGTAATTTCTATAAGTGATAAGTTTAGTGTAAGTATCCACTATTTCCACAAATGTAAATTAATCGAACTAATGACACGTTGTATATACCCATGTAAAATGTCACTGGATTCGGAAATACCATAATTACCATAATACCATAATTTGGGGAAAATAACGAATTTTTTCTGCAAATTAGTAGCCACACATAGTTCAAAACTATTTTTTTCTATTTTCACCTTTTTTATCGTATAATAATCGTAAAACAGTGGTTATAAAATTTGATTGCATAAATTCAATTAAAATTTCGATCAGAGATTCATTACGTTAGTTTTATTTTCACTTTTTATATACGCATATATATATGAATTCGCACCATTCATTGAGAAAATATTGCACTGTGAAAATCGAGGATAATTAGAAGGAAAAACCTGTATATTTCATACTCTTCCTTATATATTTTTGTGTACATTTGGAAAAATCGTGTTTGGAATTTTTAATGTATTACTTGATAAAACTATTGGTTTTGTAAAAGTGATACAATTTTTCTCTTTCTTAATCAGATCGCATACACATTTGGCCTTAATGACTTTATTTGGAATTTTTTTTGGCCTTAATAACTTTATTTGGAATTTTTTTTTAAATTAAACTAAATTCTCGTATTAATATTTATACGACAAAGTTTAAGAAAACGCTTATAAACGCCGACGCTTTAAAGCATGCAATAGTGAAAGTGAATTTATTATTTTGCACAATGAACTATTCAACAATGAATATTTGATGACAATTTCAATATATGTAAATTTCAAGTGATTTTCTTCATTTGATTAATTTATTCGTTTAATGAGAGGATGTAGATTTTAAGAAAGAATCTAAAGGACAGTTAAGAACAAAAATTGGTCCAACTTTATCAAAGTTGGACAAATTTTTGTTGTTAACTGTCTTTTAGATTTGTTCTTGAAAAATCAGAAAAAAGTCAGGGACTTTTAATAAAAGTCCTGGAATTAACAATTCTGTCGAATATTTAATTTTCAAAATTAAATTACAACATTAAAGTTAAATTAAATATAATTATCCAAACTTGAAAAAGAAATTGGATTAAATTGAAAAATGTCCGAAGATCGTCATTTTTGAACTGTTCGAATTTAGCACCCAGCCTTGGCAGTTGTACAAAAGCTTCTTAATTAAATATTTTTTCTAGTTCCAAAAATGTTTATTCAAATTTAACATTTTTCGGACGCACGTATTTGAATGGCAAGCTAGCAACAAACCACATATAGCAAAAAAAAATTGTAACGAGTGATAAATAGAAATAAGAATTTTTACCAAAAATTTTCAATTAAAATTTTTTAATTTAATTCTTAAGTATATGATGATTAATATGATTCTTTAAGTTTTTCTTCAAAATTATCTATGTCTGGCTACTGGTGCAAAAAAAGAAAAGAAAAGAAAAAAGTGAAATTTAAGAAAAAGAGAGAAAATTTCCTTGCAAAAACTGCTGTAAAACTGCTTTTGTAATTCCAAATATAATGCACACCAGGCGCAGGGGACGAGTTCGACAAACAATCTAGTTCCAGCTCTGCCTCACTGCCAGGTGTGTCTTTAATCTCTATCTCTATTTTCCTCCGATTACAGTGTCACTCTATCGTTGTTACCTCAGTGTCAGTATTTCGCCACCTTGCAAATAAGTGTCTCACCTACCGTTACAGATGACTCTTACTTAAGGACTGACGCTAAGCCACCGAAATTAGGGAAAGGTGCGACTTTTTTTTAAAACAAAAAATAAGTACCACGTTTTCGTCTCTGCATCACAAAAAGCTAATGCAAAAATTCGCTTGTGTTCAGTAATTATTATCTGTAAAAAGTGCTCTAGAATTTTTGCGAAAATTATTTTTTTGCATGTCTTAGTTTTGGTGAACGAAGTTTTTGCGACTCTGCACACTTTGAAAAAAAATATTTTCGACTCAAAGCTAATTTATTTGTTTCAAATAAATTTTTTTGGTTTAAATAAAATTTTATTTTGTTCAAATAGGAATTTTATTTGATTCGAATAAAATTTTTATTCCAAACAAATAAAAATTATTTGAATGGCTCTGAGACGTTTATTTGACTCAAATAAATTATATTTGGTTAAAATAAAACTTTCCTCTGGGTGTACTTAGTCAATTTAATTAAAATTAGTCGAACTGAAAAGTTGATTTAATAAATCAATTTATTCAGTTGATTGAATGCCGCAATTAATCAAGTTTGAGGCAAAATATTTATTTTTCAAATAAATTTCAAAAGTCATTAAAAGTAATTATTTGAGAAATTAATTTTATATTTGTGAATTTAAAATTATAAAATTTCGTTCATTAATTGTTGCTTGCTTTAAATGTTCAATTTCATTAGCGCATTTGTCTGAATTATTTTTTATAAATAGAAAATACGACTTATCTAAATTTATATCGTTTTTCATCTCATGCCATGAGAAAATATTTTTTTTTACTATTTAAATATTCTTTTATTAAAAGATATTTTAATAAATATTTTATTTAAATATTTTATTATCATTTTTTAAAAATATTTTTTTAACTTTTAGATTGATGTTCAAGTAATGTATTTTAGAGTAAATATTTGAAATTGTTTCTGTATATCAAGTGTGCTAATTTAGAAAAGAATTGAATCAAGTGGTTTGAAGAAATTGAAAGTTAAAAGTTTATTAAGAAACTAAAACGACTTGAAATTTGGTTTCATTAATATTTTAAAATTCTGTAGAGATTGAAATATTATTTACCATTAGAGACATCTCGTTTTTAATTTTAATTTTTTTTTTGAGTGATTTACGTTGGTGACATTCTTTTTCTTTTTTTTTTATTAAGTCCAACATTTTTTCAGCCACATCTTCAATTTATTTCTCGTCGAGTGTAAAATCGAGTGAAAAATGTTGGACTTGATAAAAAAAGAAAAAAAAATATGATAGAAAATTAAAAATTGAAATAAACAATTAAAAATGTTTCAAGTAGAAAATATTATTTGGGTTATGAAGCATTTTGTGAAGTATTGAAGTATTCACAGTATGAAAATTCTTTGTACGTTTTAAATGGTGAGAAATCGCCAACACCTATTCGAATAATAAAGTATTTTATAGTTCATTAATATATTGTTACATAATGTTAAAACATTTTATTAACACTGTAAATATTTTTTTCTGGAATTTTTTTCAAATTCTTGAGACAATATTTTTACGATTTTTACAGTCGAACTTAATAATTATAATTTTAATTCGAAACACAAAAGTGTTATTTTTTTATAATTCTGTCGATAAAGTTTAACTCGACTGTAATTAATATTAATTACAATATTAATTAAAATATTAATTGCTAATTACATTTATTGTCCCCTTGGTTTATAATCATTTTATTACCTATATATTTATTACATGTTTATTACATATTTTATTATATAATAATAATCATAATATATTATTAATTATTACCCGTATTATTAGTTTTTTATTACATTATTTATTTTATTACATTATATTTATCTTATCCACTTATATTAACAATTTTCTATTCAACAAACAATTTTTACTGTAATTTCTCAACATTTTATTTGTAATACTTAAAAAGAGATATTTTTCTTTAAAATAATTTTCAACGCATGTTAAACGTTTTCTGCCTCGAAATTTTCATTCTTCCTTCGGAAAATTTATGTTCAACGTAAAATTTGATTTTTGAAAAATATTTCTTGCAGACAAGTCGGTGTCGTTCGAGAAGTCCGTGTCCTTCAGCGACGAGCCACCAGATATGAATTCTCCAAAGCAGCATTCACCTCAGCATGCAGGTACATTATAAATGTTTCAACTATCTCAAAGTTCATACAGAGATTGAAGCTATAATTATTTATGAAGATTTATGGAAATTTCGTGAAATTGCCCATAAATAATAAAGATGCTACCGCAGCTTGTGAAAATTCTTCCTCGGAGATTATAAACACTCTTCCTTATCTACTTTTATTTACTGGAGAGGTTCTTCCTTGGATTGTAAATTATAACTGGGTAATATTATTGATAAATTCAATTATATAACATTGGGGGTATTATTTAGTAATTATAGTCTTAATTGCATCTGGAAAAAATTACTCGAAGCTAATTAAGAGTTTTTATTTGTGTCGAATAAAATTTTATTTGCTTCGAATAAATTTTGTTTGGTTCAAATAAATTTTATTTGGTTCAAATGAGTTTCATTTGGTTCGAATAGATTTTATTTGGTTGGAATAAATTTTGTTTGGATCGAATAAATTTTATTTGTATTGAATAACAATTCTATAAAGAGAAATTTTCCTAAATAATTCAACTTCAATCTCTGCTATAATAACCGATAATCTAAATATGAAAAATATGAACACTTTAAAAATCTTATTGAACAATTGTGCAATGCTACAAAGCGGATACAAAGCCTACGAAACCGGCTATCAAATCCTCAACACTACCGAGAATGTCTTCGCAAGGTAAACTGTACTTTTCTCGAGTAGCTACTTTTGATTTTTTACACATTTGTATTTTGTAAATTATCTCATTCACTCGCTAAGTGTATTATTTATTTTCCTAATCAAAATGCTATTTTGGAGAAAATGTAGAGAACTAGATCTCGTAAGAATAAAAAATGGTATAGAAAAGAAATGGTAAAAATATAGAATAAAATTTTTATTTTTTATTTAATTTTATTATTAAGATGCCTACATTATTTTTTTATTTACATTTTTAAATAAAATAAAAATAGTGTTGCCTTATTTTAGTAGTAAAAAAAGTTGTGAAAAAAATGTAGTAAAGTAAAGAGAAAAAAATTCGTGTGGAGAATTTTAGAAAGCTTTTTGTTAGAGTATTATTATTTTTTGCGAAAAATGTGTAAATAAAAATTAACGTTATTAAATAATTTTTGCAGAGAGGGAACGAGAGAGGCACAAACCGACACCACCACCGAAACCAGTTGCACTAACGACGGGACAATATGTGTATGGAGATTTAACCCTGGCACCGGAAATGTACAATCAACTCAGAGTTTTACAAAAGAAGGCAAAGGATCTCAACCAAGAAAAAAGAAGTTTACGACGCATGGCTCAATCTCAATCGCACACCGTTCGAGAAAGTATTCGAGATGCCTACATTACGATTAGGTATACTGCCAATTAATTTCGTTACTTACTTTATTTTATAACACACCTAATATCTAATTCTAAAATTTATTTACTGTTTAATATTTACACTCCTTTCATTATTTATTTCTCTATTATACTGTATTTAATTTAATTTATTTCTTACTTCATTTTTAAAATTTATTTTATATTTCTTTATTTTTTTTCTTTGGTTCAAATTTTATTTATTCTTTATTTCTTTTTCCATTCAATTTTTTTATTTATTTTCTTTACTCAAATTTCTTTAGTCAAAAGTTTGATCTTCTTCAATTGGAAAATTTTCGGAAATTGACAAAATTTATTTATTGGCTTAATTTTTTTAGAGCAATGCTAATGTCTCTGGGAGAAAGTGCATGGGCTGCTGGAGACACAGAAAAGCTCAGGCTAAGTCGAGAAGAGGATCTCTACAAACAGGAAATGTTGTGGTTAGAAAAAGATCTCACGTAAGTGTTTTTGGACCTCAATTTTTAGTGTATTTTAAATAGTATTTTAAATAGTATTTTAAAAAATTACGAATTGAATACAATTCGGAGATTTATCTCCAAATGAAAATTCTTTCAAAAAAACTAATGAATTATTTTTCACAGCGGCCTTGAAAGCACCGTGGAAGAACTTCGAGGCAACGTCATCAATAGAAAAACTCGAGTGAACATGTCGGATGTTGAAAACATGGCTCTGATTCTCAACAAAGCAAGGTAGCAATTTGTTACTCTTTTTTCTCGATTAATAATGTCTGGAAAGTTTAATAACCAATTAATCATTTGAACCATTTTCAACCACCTTTTAGTTAAATGCTTCAAGTAAGGGTAAATGTTCAAATTTAAATTAAAACAATTTTTTATCTCCGACTATTTCTTATCGCATTTTTTCGTATTTGCCATTTTTATCCAATTTATTAAAATTCATCTCGAAATTTAAGTATTGATTTTTTATCTATCTAACTGAATATTTTATTTTTTTCTAAATCTGAATAAGTGAATAATCTTTACTTATTTTCCTCTTTTCAGAGAGAGTTTAAAGAATGTCGAAAATTGATTGAGAATTTGTAAAGTGCGGAAAATAATTATTTGTATTATTCGCAGCAAAACGGTTGCCGATCTCAAGGTGCGATTCCCGAGTCTCCAGGAAGGTATGAAGGGTCTTTTGAGTTCTGAGATGGAAAAAGTAATACGAGAAGAAAAATTCCTTAAGGAGGAGCCTGACCGATTAGAATCAGTATTAAAACGTTGCAAAAAGTTGACTGGTACTCTCGTCACTCTCAAACGGTACAAAAGAAACTAAATTAATACAAAATTAATAATTAATAGAATAATTAATAAAAAATTAATAATTAATACAATAATGTATAATAATTAAAATATACAATAGAAATAGAGTAATACAAAAGAAATCGAATAAATTACAAATTTCATTTTAATTACTCACTGTTTTTTTGTAGAAACTCGCTTAGGAAAAAAAAAACTTTTTGCTTCTATCTATCCTAATGTGACGACTAATTAAAACGAAATTTTTTTTTACCCAACAGCTTAGCATCGGTGCAAGAGCAGCGATTACCAAATGCAGGAAGCGTTGACGTAGAGGAGACGCCACCAATAACACCAACATCGACGCAGCACTCTAAGGTAATTAAGCGAACTGCCTGATATCGTGTAATCCTTCAGTTTTTTCTCCAAAAAAAAAACTGTTTTTGTTTTTATTTTAATCCTTTGTTCGCAAACTGCCAATGCATGAAATTTGCTTTTATTTTTTAAACGAGAAATATCTGCTTGGATTATAAAAAAAAAGAAAAAAGTAAAGGGACATGTAAAACAGCAGATTTTATTCAATTATTATAATTATTTATGGCGATACAAAGTACCTTGAATGGAAGTAAGAGACAAAATAATGTGTGTATGATCCTAAATGTAGAAAAAAAATACAAAATCTGTGGTATAATATTATAAAAGCAGGGTAACTTTCAGTACAAAAATGTTTAATTACTACTGTGAGGATATTTTTTATTAATTAAATTTTATCTAGACGTAAAATTAATTTTATCTTTAATCGAAATATTTTTTTTGTAAAAAAATTTTCATGATTGGAATAAAATTATATTGAAGAATAATTATATTGAATTTAATAATTATATTAAAAGATAATTATATTCAATTATATTGAATTAAGAATTTTAAGCGCATGCTGATTTTAATAAGTGTATTCTTATTTATTGAGATTTGTATTACGCGACGAAATGAAAATTTTCTAGCGAAATGAAATTATACTTTTTCAAGTTTCGCTTTTGAAAATTTCTGACTCAGTGTATTTTACTTTTGAATTTTTGTATTATTAATCCTAAATTATTTAATTATTAATCCTTAGTGGTCATATTCCTGTACCTTTTTTCTTTAATTAGATAATCAAAGTTCTTGAAATATTAGTGAAACTTTGTTTTAATTTTTTGAAGTAAATTTTAATACTTAGAAAAAAATTGATAATTACTAAATTTTTCTGGTAATTTTTTTGGTTTATAAATTTTCTAAACAATTGTTTATTGTTGTCTTTTTAACAATTGTTGTAGGGGAATAAAGAGCGGAATTAAATAATTAAAATACATTGAGTCAGATTGGATTTTTTGCGCAATATTTATATCTATCTCGAATCGAACGCTTTGACAATAATTAAAATTTATTCTAGTAAGAAAAAAATAGATCTCTACATTACAATTTTATAAAATACTTTATATATTTTTAGTTTATAAGATATGCAAAATTTTTTAATTACATTTTATTTTCCACTTTACGCTTCAAAAACCCGCGTAATTTGTCTTTAAATATCTATCCGTGCTTGAATGTTATAGAATTATTTTCTATGTAATTTTTAATAAAATTAGTTTTTGAGATTATTTTTTTGCTTTTAAGTTTTATTGATAATATTCGCGTCAATGTTATGTGATACCTATTCGCCTTTGTTTAGTTTTGATTGTCTGATTTTTAACACTATAATTGTTATAATAAATGTGAAATCTAATGTAAACCTTCTTATATATAATAAGTCCAAATAGTCGTCGATTTCTTTTTTCCTTGAAAAACCCTTCGAAAAAAAAAAACAAGTTTCTATTCTTTTCAAGGAAAATTTTTTTTGTATTGAAAAAATTAGAAAAAAAGGAACAAAAACTAAGCACGAGAAAAGAGTAAACGTATTTGTTTGTATTAATTGTATGAATTCTATTAATTGCAAATTAATTATTTGTCCGAAATTAAGACGAAAGATGCTTTTAAAAACGGAGTTTAAATTTTATTTTTATTTTCTATGTTAAAGTCTACGAAATATAATCTTATCTGGAAATTATAAATGCTCAAGTACGTTTTACTGTATTTTATGCTTAGGAAGAGTAATGTTGCAATTAAAAAAAGAAAAAAAAGAAAAAAAAACGAAAAAGCCAAGGAAAATGTCTTCTTTTGACTCCATGAATTATATATTATTATATATACATATGTGTGAAAATTATTTCTGCAAATTTTTTTGTATCAACGACTCCCTGTTCCATAATACCTCTCAAGACCATTTTTCAATGTTTGCTGTTTCCCGATAGCATAGACCTTTTACATTTTATTTTATGATGTGACAAAATATTCAATCGATTCGACAATGTAATGCAGAAATGGAATTATTTCGAAATTGTTAAACATAAATTAAAAAATGGTACAAATAAAGTATCGAAATTGGAAAATTATAAGAATGAAAATATTCAGATTTAATTATTTTACTGATCGAAGAATATTTGAAAAATTTAATTTAGAAATTATAATTTTAAATTTAATTAGCAGACATTGTGAGAAATTGATAATTGAATGTTTTGTCAAGTCATTAAATGTTAGTTGTGAATCATTAAAAAAAAAAAGAGAAAACTGTGTTAGTTTTAATGAAAATTCTGAAGCAACAATGATTTTTGGCGTTAAAAAAAATTTTGTTTTTTAATTTAAAAAAATGAATGTTTTGAGGGAAAAAAAATGATTGTTGATCGCAGAAACTATGTTTATTGTTTTATTTTTGATATTTACTCACTTCTCTTGAAACTGCCGTGAAACAGAAAGTAGAATAAATCGGAACAACAAGCAACTGAATCCAGTGCACAACCTCATTTAGTGAACCTAATATTAATTTTTATAGTATGACTGGATGAAGAGTAGAAACTTCAAGGAGGCCATACAGACCAGTCACGAGTAATTTTTAAATATTATTCATATATTAATTCATTACTATTCTATACTATTTTATATATATTATATATATTACTTCTCATTGTTCGATATGTCTTTTTCATATAAGTCATTTTCAAAAGCTACTTACCATACACTAGCACTGAAACTATTCTGCCGAATGTCAATTGATCAAACACTATATAATATTATCAATTCATTTGTATGGCCTTTATAGTTGTAAAGCATGTTTAATTTAAGTCTGATTAAGAACCCAATTAACACTTTCAATAAATCGTCGATTTTAGTCGATAATGTAAAAAACAAAGTAAAAATTGTAACAATCCTAAAAATGAAAAATTAGTGAAAAAATTAGTCTAAAAAAATCCAAATTTTATATTAAAATAGTTTTTGTAGCAAGAATTGAATTATTCTGTTAATTACCTAGACAGTAATTAAATTCATTTAAAAAATCGTGGAATTTTTACTTTTTTCTCAATAATGAAAATTGGGAACAATATTAAAAAATATGTCAAGTTATTAAATGTCAAACAATGATTATAATTTATAATCTACTCAAAAAGAAGATCACCGCGAATAATTAAAATATTCATGAGAATAGTAAACCGAGAAAAATAGTTTTATAGTAGTAAAACTTTTGCTACTTTAAATATTCAACGATCCCAGTAAATCTCACCTGTTCCTGAACTTTAACTTTTTTGACAGTAATAAAAGTTATAAATTTACAATTAATTAAAAAAAATAACGATCAAATTTCTAAAAAGTGTACATTTTAATTAATAGGATCTGAATAATTAAATTCTATTAATTAAAAACTTTTCGTGTATAAATGAAAAATGTAAAAGCATAAATATTAGGATTTAGAAAAAGGAGAAATTCAATCTTACAAATTACTGAAAAAATTTTAAATTTACGATTTTAGAAAATTAAAAACAAATTTACAGTTTATAATTCAATAATAGAAATTTAATAATAAAAACAATAAATAATAATATTTATTCGTAATAATATTTTATTAAAGTTCTCAGCTTTGAAAAATGATTTTTTTCGAATGAAGACGAATGCAAATTTTTTCTCGTTTAAATATTTGTAAATAGTACTATTAAAAAAAGAAAAAAATAATTAAAATTAAATCTTTACTTAATTGAACATTAATTTTTTAATATACAATTTTTTATTTGTGAAAAAAATACAAATTAAAGGAAGTAAAAAATTGTCGTCTATTAAAACGTTGAGATGTTTAGGAAAATGTAATAATCATAAATTATTGGATACTTAAAGGATTAAAATTATATAAAACAATTTAATGAATATATTTCTAAAGTTGAAAAAAAAATTAAATAAAGTGAAAGGTTGGCTTTCGAATAAATTCCAGGATTGAATATAGTATATAATTTATAATGTAAATAAAAATTTTGTTCGGCAGAATATTCTAAGATGCTAACAGTTAATATTTTATATTCACACGTGCTATAGTAATTTCAATATTATATTTCCATTTATATTAATTCATGCTTGTCTTTAACTTCTTTAATTTGTTCGAAATCTTCAAAGTTATTTCTCAGTTTCTTGCGACTTCTTCATTCACACTGCTATTATTGACAACAACAAAATAAAAAAAGTCTTTCAGTTTGAAAATGCATATCTCAGTAAGAAATGTTGTCGAGAATTTTCAAAGCAAAAAAAAGACCTCTTCATAAGAAAAAAAATTGTTAATTAAGAAAATGTGACTGATTAGGCCCTGCTATTAATTTGGACAAATTTTTCAAAAAAAAGAAGATAAATTTGACAAAAAAAGCGAAAAATTAGGAAAAATTTTACAAATCAAAAAGAAAAAATTGAAAATTGAAAATTGACAACAGTGAAGGATAAAATTGAATTTTGATCGAATTGAAAAATAAAAGACAACATTTTTACTGACTCAATATATTTTTCTTTTTACTACAATGTGCATATTAAGGTCATGACAAAATTGCACCTTAAACGAAATTTTAACTAAACCACTTTTTCTGCTAAGACTCTAAATCGCTGTATGGTATTTTTCTCTTTTATATATATTAATTAAAAATGCTGTTTCTTGGATCACATTATTTCAATTTTTTATTTTTTTGTCATTTTTGTTTACATCGATAATTATCACTTTCGTCAAATCCTTGTTAGCTGTATCGTTATACCACTTGAATTATTATAAATAATTTTAATTAAGGCTTCGTATTTTCTTCATGTAAATATATATTACAACAGTTGAAAAAATATTTCACCGCAAATTTTTTTCGTCACAAAAAAAATACAATAAAAATATTGTATTACAAAAATTAATAATTAGTAATTAATTAGTGGTAAATAGTGATATTATATTTATTAGTATTAGTTACTAATTTAACTAAGTAGAATTAGTTACTGCTAATTAGTTATTACTTGATTTAAAAATATTAATAATTACTAATTAATTATGCTCATTACTAATTTTACTAATTAATGTTTATAATAATTACTAATTACACTAATTACTAATTATTCTAAATACTAATTATACTAATTACTAATTAATCAAATTACTAATTGATTAATTATATTTTAATAAAACATCGAAAATAAATTGTTAGCTTTACATAAAGTTGGAATTGTTGATATTGTAAAGAATATTTAATTACAACGCTAATTGAAATTAATTAAATTAAATATAGAAATATTAAAATAATTAATATTTATTGTAATGTAATATATATTGGAAAGAGATACGAATCCAAAAAGCTCATTTTTCACAATAAGACATACGCTCCAATCCATTTCTTATAGTAAGGTGTCCCATTGTCCAAGGTTTACATTGGATTTCCAGAAATAGCTCTAGTTTCATTATGGCAATTGGTACTATTAACAAATTATAATTATTGCTCAATTGTAATGCATTATTTGAATAGTGCGTTGATCTCTGCTAAAAGAAAAGAAAATTCTTCCAATCAAATTGGATCTTTTATTTAAATTTTCAGTATTATTTCCATTCTGTCGAAATATTATTATCAAATCAAAAATAATATTTTTTTATTAATAATATATATTAATAAATTTATTTACTGAAAATTTACATAAACTGCGTATTCTAATTGGCAATGTTCGATGTAAAAAAAAAGATTTTTTACCGTTTCGTAAAAGTTGAAGACAAAATTCAAATTCAAAAAGAAAAAAAAGAAAAGAAGAAAATGAAAAGAAGAAAAAAAGAAAAAATGAAAAAATGAAAAAAAAGAAAAAGAAAAAAACGGTAATACTTCTTTTTAGCAAAAATATCACTTTCGCAGAAACTTTGTTCGTGATATATCATCGTAATAAAAAAAAGAACAAAAAAAAAAAATGTAGAGCTATATTGTAAATCTGTTTGGAATAACATTAATCATCATTATTGTAAAATTACATTAAATTTCCATTTGTATGATTTCTTTTTTCATCAGCTTCTCTCATATTGTCTTGTTTTTTATCGTATTCTTAGTAATAATCAAATTTCGTATTATTCTTATTCATCTTCATTATTCTCTATTATAATTTATTTCGTACGTCTTTATTTTTTGTTTCCTGTTTTACGCATTTACATTATTTGACACGCCTATTTTTTTTACATGTAATTTCATCACTATTGCCTTACTATAAGGATTGGACCGAAGGTTTTGTCTTTTGTCTCTTTGTAACTGATTAATTTTTTTTTTCTTTTTCGAGAGTATTTTATCAATTTTTTTTTCCAAAGTGAATGCGTTTATAGAAACGTGCACGAAATTGCATGACGCACACGTTTATCACTTTTTTTCGCATGTTATTTTTAAGAAACGAATCATTTACTGTCAAAAGTGAATAGCAGTTGATTTTTTTTATTTGACAAATATTATTTCTTTTTTTTTTACTTTTCGTAATTTTTCATGTCTCAATTTTTTGTTTCAAAGATTAACCGATTTTTTAATAATTGGAATAAAACAGTAATCAGAATAAAAAATAATTTGAATAGATAAAATTGAATAAAATATAGAAACAAATATTATTTGCTGAAAGAAATTTTATTCGGGTAAAAATTTAGAAGGAATTTATTTATTGAGACATTGGGGGCTTTTCACTTGAGATATTTAAACAAAATTACTGACTGAATTAACGACTCCCGATTGACTGACATTTTTTTTTTGTTTTTAACGGGGAGATTCGTTCCTTAATCGACAATATGTTTTCTAATTTGAATTTTTTGGTTTTTGATTTTTTTAAGTTGACTAATACCGGACAGCAATTGGTGTCCAATGTTAAAGAGTCTCAAATGAGCACTGACTTGTAAAACACGTACCACACAAATTTTATAACCCTCCTGCAGGTAACTATCTAACACAAAATTTTTATTATTTTTACTCTTAATATTTATTAAACTTATTAACATTAATCACACCTTTTTTCAAATAATTTATTGCCTTTCACTAGCATGTTTGTGCAACCTTTCTTTTTTTTAGCATGACGTTCAACTTTAGATAGAAACCAAAACAATTATTACAATGGTACATCGAAGAAAAAAGAAAAAATCAATTATTCGTCGAAAACAAAAATTAAAAAAAATTAAAATTAAGAAAATTAAAAAAACGTAAATTAAAAAAAATTTGTAATTGTGATTTGTAATTAATTAAAAATTAGAAAAGCAAAAAAAAAAAATAATTTTCTTGCTTTGATTAAATAATGAATTATGTAAAATTTTCAATAACTTCGATTTACCAGTTTCGAGTGTAAATAATATAATATTTTTCTTTAATATAAGAAAGTGAATTTTGATGAAATGGCTCTTTGCCAATTTTTATAGAAAGTAGCGTACTTTTAGTATGCAGTGGTAAAATATCTTGTAAATGTGAAAAAGTCAATATTTTTAAATTTAGAAAATAAATGTAAAGAAAAAAAATAAAATGAAAAATAAATTATAAAAAAAGAACTTGAAGAACATGAAAAAAATGAGAATAAATGTAAAAGTACTAATTTACATGAAAGTTTATGTTAGATCATTTTGATAAACGCAATTGATTCATTCACAACTAGACGTGCAACTATTGGAATTAATTATTGACACTACGCGTTTTTACAAGTAGTCAACAATGATAAATCCGCAAGTGACTTTTTTTTAATCTTTGTGCGCAAAGAGTAAAGTGACTCTGTTTAATATCTTACGATGAATTATTCAAATTAAGAGAAACATGAAGTGTTTACCAAAGATAGACTTTGTTCGGTTAATCAGAATTTTTTTTTAACAATTCTAGAGAAGAATATTTTTCTTTTGGAAATTGTTTCAAAATTAATTGAAATGATTTCAAGAATTTTATCAACATTTTTTTTCAAAAATTTATATAAAAAATTTCAATTTGCAATCATTTGCTAGTTTCAATTTATTTTGAAAGAACAATTTCCGAAAATAAAATATTAAGATTTTTTTTTACAGAATAATTAAAATATAGTCATTTTTGAATAAAATACATGATTATACAAGATTATCAAAAATCAGATTAATTTTTTTAGTCATTTTTGTTTTGATTTTCTAGATTCGGTAAAACTCTTGGTGGCGAGTGGGAAGACTGAAAATTATTAGGATTTTTTCCACACGCCACCTGGAAACTCAAGCCGGATGTAGAATAATTTATTTTTCGAATGATATTTTGCCACTTGAAAAGAAGGAAATGTTGTAATTTTAAGGAATTGTTTAAAGAAAAGCTGCGCCTAGACAGCGATGAAATTGAGTTTTAATATTAATAATAACTTGTATGTGTATTGAACAGACAACTGCCCCAGTGCCAGCGGAACGCACTCTTGTGGGGTCAGCGAGCGTCCTTGGGGGAGGGCCCCACGTTGCCGACTCATCCGCCCCCAATCAGCAGCGTCCGGAGAACGCACTCGACGCTCTGCTAGATGAGCTGCAGACCTTCTCGCGACCTGCCTCGCAACTAAGTCAGGCCTCAAACAGCAGTCACCCGCCGACCCTGGCCGACTTAGGAAGGTCGGCCAGCCACATCATCCAAACGAGTCGCGCTCCAAACATGTCCGACATCGGCCGCAAAGGCAGCATCGACTCAACCACGAACCTCGCCATCCTCACGCCCGGATCGAACAACACTCTCCGCCGACTGCACTCCTATCCCTCCAGCTCCGACACCGACACGTCGCCGCCGATCGCCCGACTCCAGGTCTCCGACGGCGGCGCCCCGCCCCAGAAGCCGCCCGTGCCCGAGAGGAACGCCGAGTTGCTCCAGATCGCCACCGCCAGGCGAGTGCCGCCGCCGCCGCCCCCGAGGACCAGCTCCCGGTCGCCCCTCGCCAGCCCCACGAGTCCCCAGCTGCCGCCCAGGAACCCCACCACGGGCGGCACTCTGCGCCGCGCGAGGAACAACGGCAAGCCGCCCATGGCCCTGCCCTCCAACGCCAACGCCAACTCCGACGAGCAGCAGCCGCCGGCCAACAACATCGTCTCCACCAGCAACTCCAGCTCCTGCGAGAGCGTCAACTCCCAGGAGGGCATTCAGAACAAGAAGGGCAGGCACGAGCAGCTCGAGCAGCGGCACCAGGAACTCTTGCGGCGGCAGAAGGTCCTGCAGGAGCAGTACACGAGGCTGCAGCAATTCCAGAACGCACCGCCGGCGCCTTCTGATCTGCTCAAGAAGACCGGATCCGAGAGCAATTTACTCGCGAAAATGGGCCTTGGAATGAGCACCACCACCTCTGGCTCGCTCACCAGTCTGCTCGCCACCAAAGCCAACTCCGAGCCGAATTCCAATAATATTCAGAACAACACTGGCAATCAAACCACCACGAATAAAATTTACGAAACTGATATTCTGTGACCGGAAAAATTTCTGGTGACGAAGTTCCACTCTGGACTGAGTTTTCGACTCTGGGGAATTTTCCAAATTGTTTCTCAATTCATCATTTTTCAAAACATTTCTCGATTCAATTGTCAGATAATTATTTTTTGATTCAGTTTGCAGGTCGCACCGAAATAGAAATTTTCGATTCAGTTTGCAGTTCGTACCGAAAAGGGAATTTTTTCCCTTTTCGAAAAGTGTTTTTGGAACCAAGGAACCAGTTTGGAAGAATTTTTGAAATACGTCTTCGAGAATTTTTACACTTGCAGCAAATTTTGAAACGGATTTCTAATTATTTTCCCATGGGAGTTTCTTCGGAACAAGTCGAAAGAGATTTTTGAAGCCGGGGACAATTTTCAAACTCTCAACAAAAAAACAATTCTAGAAAACCAAAAAACTAAAAAGAACTTCTAGAAAACTGCTACCAAAGAAGAGAAATTTTTGAACCGAAGAATATTTTTTGCAAGAGAAAATTGAATGAAACGAGAAAATATTTCCAAACTGAAGAAGAACAAGAGAAATTTTTGAACTGAAGAATATTTTTTTCCAAACAAAATTGAAAGAAACGAAAAATATTTCCAAATTTGAAGGAAAATGAAAAACTGAACTGAAATAAGAAACTAAAGAGAAAGTTTTGAACCGAAGAATATTTTTTTTCAAACAAAATTGAAAGAATTGAAAAATATTTCCAAATTTGAAGGAAAATGAGAAACTGAACTGAAATGAGAGAATTTAGAACTGAAGATTATTTTTTCCAAACAAAATTAAATGAATCGAGAAATATTTCCAAACTGAAGAAGAGAAGTTTTTGAACCGAAGAATATTTTTTTCTAAACAAAAATGAAAAAATCGAAAAATATTTCCAAATTTGAAGGAAAATGAGAAATTGAACTGAAATAAGAAATTTTCGAACCGAAGAATATTTTTTTTCAAAAAAAATTGAAAAAATCGACAAATATTTCCAATTTAAAGAAAAATAAGAAGCTGAGCTAAAATGAGAAACCAAAGGGAAATTTTTGAACCGAAAAATATTTTTTTTCAAACTAAATTGAAAGAATCGAAAAATATTTCCAAATGGAAAGAAAAAATGAGAAACTGAACTGAAATGAGAAACTGCAGAGAAATTCATGAACCGAAGATTAATTTTTCCCAACCAAATTTGAATCAAGAAATATCTCCAACACCAAGAGAAGAATAAAAAAACCCAAAAGAAAATAAATTCCGAACTGAAAAAAAAATTTGTTAAAGAAAAAAGAAGAAAAAAAAACCTTGTGCCCAGTTTTCAGCGAACAAAAATTACCAAATCCAAAGAATTAAAACAAAAAATTTCCACAGCGAGAAGTGTGTCAATATTTCATCACCAATCGCGATTCGAATCAACGTTACAATAAGAATATCCTTTTTGATAAAACCAATCATTCTTGGTTGTTCCGTTCAAGGCCAAAGTAAATAGTAAAAAAACTTTTTTATCGTGACTTCTTTCAAATTGTAATTTTCAAACATATTTTCAAATGTTTACATTTAGATATAAATATAAATATAAATATATTATATATATTGAGATACCGATCTTTTACTAGGGAAAAAATGATTTTTAAAAAGAAACTATAGATAAAAGAACATTCATCCGAATTGGACTATTAGCACACACACAGTATTAATAGTCAAAACATTTTTTCGAGTGATCTATAGTCAAAATTCACGACTGATTCTTTAAACAAAAAATTGTCGAAATCGACTTATCGAAAAGCAAAAAAATTCAGTCGAACGAGTGATTTACTAATAGTCAAAAAAAGAATTTTCGACTGATCTATTAAAATTAGTAAAAATGAAAAAAATTAACGAGTGATCTATTTATTAATTGTGTTTCACGACGCAAGTTGCGATAAAATTTATTGGAAATCTTGTGTGGTTTGTACCTTCCGGGAAAACTACAAATTCAGCTAATTATCAAGTATTGCTATAATATCGATTAAACAAAAAAAAAATAATAATAATACAAGAAAAAAAAATGCGTCTAGCGAGGAGCGAAGTTGAGCGACGAGCTATTGGCAACAACGCGGATTGAACTGATATAAATGTGCACGACAAGAATAATTTATATCTATATATAGAGTTTAGTAAAAAAAAAATTAAATAAATAAATAAAAAAAAATCGTGCGTAATAGCAAAGCGAAAGACTTAGAAGTTTCTCAAATTGTACCGTAACTCTGAATAACGAATTTAATTAAATAAAATATTTAACATTGTTTGGTTTTTGACTGTTATAATGTTAACTAAGTGTCATCACAAAGAATCAACATACCAATGGAAAAAAAATTGCTTATTGTACGTTTTTTGTACAAAATTCCAAGACTGCTCTCCAAATAGAAAAATTATACAATGCAAAAAAAAAAGATACAGAATCTCATTTTTTTGGATCCATTCATTTTTATTAGAATCGATTTTTATTTCTTATTATTAGTATTAGTATTGTTATTTATTATTTAATTATAATTCTAATAATTATTATTATCAATTGTTGGTCAATTATAATTATTCAAAATATTTGAAATAATTGCGTTCATTTAGAAAAAAAAATTTTTTACTTAGAAGGAAATTTAGAAATGTTGTTTTTTGATATAAAAAAGAAAAAGTCATGTTTGTTGGTTTTATATATATTTCTCTCATCATTTAAGATAAACTTTCCTCGAACAGTTATATAGAAGTCAACGATATATAGAAAAAATAATATTGATTACAAAGTTTTTTCATTTCTGACATTAATTTGTATCAGCAGTTTTTGCAATAATTTTTTTTTTCGTTCTTTAATTACAAAAATGTCTAACAATCGAAACGTTTCTCAGAAATATTTTTTTTTACAATATTTAATTAAAATCTAAGGAATATTACTAATATTCCCTCAATATTCCTATCAAAACGTACTTATATCGCTTTTTTTATCGTTTTATTAATAATATCGTTTTTTTTAATATTCGCAATATTTTTTACATTCTTACATTCTTTTGGAATATTCCATACAATCTGGAATATATAATACAATAAATAAAAATAATAAAAATACTGGAATATTCCAGTAAATATTTTAAATAAATATTAAAATTATTTTTCCCAAAAGAAATTTTTGTAGTATTCCCCGAATTTTTTAATTTTGAAAAAAAAATTATTTTCTAAATTTTAGATTAAAAAGAAAAGAAATATAAAACAATTTTCTGAATTTATTTTTTTAAAAAACAAGTAGCACTAAATTAAAATACTATTGATACTGTACTGTACAGTATGGTAATAATTACTATAGAGATTTGTAAAAATGACTGTAAAATACAGTATCTTGCTTCTAAACATAAAGGAATGGCACTTGATATCTAAATGTGCTTCAAATACTCGACAAAATTATGCGTAAAAATCACTTTGGCATGTCACTAACAACTGAAAATTGATTACTATTTTTTTTTTCTTTAAATCGTAGTTGGGTGTCAAGTTTTTAATATTACATTATAAATATATCCAAATTTTTTTTGGCATTTTATATTTTAAAAAAAGGAACTAGAATTATTTTTATGGAAGAACTATAAAATCGCGAACTTCAGTTTCACCTAGAAGGACATTTAATATCTCTCGCATTGTTAAATGATAAATTGTGTCGTTCGCCTGGGCTGCAATGAAGTCTTGAATTTTTGGCAAAATCTCCGGTTTTATTAGTTCCACAGCTTCCGGTGCAATTTCCCTTATGACCTTTAAAGAGAATTGGAAAAAAATGATTATTAAATAATATATTTATTATTTTCCTTTGAATTAATTATTCATTTGTTATTGTAATTTCTTGGAAAAAGTAAAATTGAATTTTTTTTTTTGAATTCAAAAAAATTGAAAAGAATTAAGAATTTTCACCGTTACATTTGAAAGTCAAAACTAAAAATTAAAATAGATAAAATTTTTTTTTGATTATTAGAGAAGAGAGTGAAATAATTAATTTTTTTTTTATGAAATTGATTAATTAATTATGAACAATGAGAAATTAATTTGACGTGCCTCGTTCATGACTTTGCTGACTTTCTCATCTCCCATTAAATTTTCAAGTGCAAGATCAATGGCCTCGAGGGAAAAATCGAGTTCGAAGCTCTTCATGTACATTCCTCGTGAGTAGCCGAGAACAGTGTGCACATAGGCCTTAAATCCGTAAATGACAACTTGAAATGGTCCAGAGCCCTTGAGGGGGAACATATTCCCCAATATTCCCGATAAATTGTAGTCGCCGTGAGTGTAAATTGTCGGCACTGTTATATTGACAGCTATTGTTGGTCCTATCAGCGATAGTCTGGCGCGATCGACGAGGAACGTCGACAGATGATCGATCTCCACGTCCTTCAATTCTAATTTCACCCTAAAAAGTGTTAGAAGGTTGCTTTCCATCTCGAATAAACAAAAATTGGAGCATTCTCTTTTTTCTGACACAATTTACTACTAAATTTACTATTAAGTTTACTGTACTGAATTTTACTACTAAATTCACTATTAATATATTACTATTAAATTTACTACTAAATTTACCACTAAATTTACTATTAAGTTTACAACTAAATTTACTATTGAGTTTACTAATAATTTTAAAATATCAAAAAAAGTAATTTAAAGAAATATTTATACATTACACAAATTTTATTTATTTATTCATTTTCGGATCGTTCTTTAGAAATATTTTTTGTAAAAATATTTTATTGATTTTTGGAATAATAATAAATGAGAAAATAAATTCCAACAGAAAAAAAACAATGTATGAATAATAATAATAAAAAAGAATGTTTACGAATTATTCATACTCAAAGACCACTCATGTGTTTAATCTCTAGATACTTGTTTTCATCTTTTTTTTTTTATTATGACGATGAATTAAAGCGTTCTATGCAAAGAGGAAAAGAAAAAAAAATGTAAAATAATTTTTGATGAATTTTAAGTGACGTAATCACACAAAAAAGGGACTTAACGTTATAGTTCAAAGGAATAACTTTAGGCACAAAAAATAATCAAAATAATACGAAAAAAAACCGAAAAACAAACTAAGAATAAAGGCAAACTAAAAAATTAATTTTTTGTTGAAAAAATAAATTTAAAAATTGACTCGAAAGTAAAAAATTATTATTCGAAGAAATAACAAAGTTAATAGTAAAAAGAATTAAAAAAGAAATTAATTTTTCATTGAATAAATAAATTTAAAAATTGACTCGAAAGTAAAAAATTATTATTCCAAAGAATAAAAAAGTTATTAGACAAAAAAAAAAGATTCAAAAACGGAAATTAATTTTTTATTGAATAAATAAATTTAAAAGTTGACTCGAAAGTGCGGAACATTATTTCACTTAATTTCTTCGAGTACTTTGTAAGTATAAAATATTGTCAGTGAAACCAATAAGGAATTAGATTTTTATTCGAAAAAAATTTTTAATTTCTTCCTGAATAGAAGTAATCTATAAATTATTATTAGACAATAAATTTGGGATAAAAGCAGGACTTCCGTTATTTAGAATGAAAAAAATAAAAAAATAAATAAAAAAGTGTGCAGACAAATGATTACTGGTATCATAATTATTGAGTTATGTCAATAATATTTTTGTGATTCTCGTTAAAACTCGTTATGATTAGCCAAATAATTCAAGTAACTTTCTCAATAATTATTATAACCAACAATATGTACTTAAAAGTCTCGAACGTTAAAATTCAATGAACTTTGCTTTTTCCTGTCACTATCTTAAAAATAGAAATTGCAACGAATTTGATACCAAAAATGTGTGGCAAATCAAAAATTGAACCAAATTTTTTGCATCAATTTAATGATAATTGAATAGACACTCACAATTCGATTAATTTAAATAATAATTAATGTTTTTTAATAGTAATAAATTAATTAAACAAATTTAATTAATTTATTTTTAATTAATTAATTAATCAAAGTTAATTAATTAAATAAATTACTATTTGTTCTTTCAATAATATTCTTCCATTAAAATATGGAATATTAATTGAACAATAAATTCCGAAAATGGCATAATAATGCGACGATATATAATTAAAAATTCCTTTATTGCTATAATAAAGAAATAACACAAAAGAAACGTACTTTCCTATTTCCGGATTTCTCGTTACAAAAACCGCCTCCTCAATCGTGAGTGGTTCCAGAGGGGGAATTCCAAGATCTGGTATTCCATAGGGCATTCTCGAGCGAAATTTTTCCAGAAATCTCCTCAGTTTAAATTCAAATCCTTTTGACGCGGCACTGTCGACTGATCTTTTTAAAATTAGTTTTAACATTTTTTATGAAATTAAAATTCATTAAGAAATTTGTTATAGAGACTTACTTAAATCTGTCGTCACTCTCGTTGCATTCAGAATAATACTCTTCGGTTTATCCACAGCCCTTTCCACTAAAATAAATAAATAAACAATTTCAATTGTTTTTATTTCATTTTTTAATTAAAAAAAGAGTTTTTGCAAAAATTTTTACCAAAAATAAAACATTTTACATGTGTACTAATTTAGAATTTTCGGGTTGAAAATATTGTCATAAAAAATATTTTTTTTCACCGTTTAATTAATTAATTAATTTTAGTAAATTTTATTACTAATTTTATTAAATTGTTTATTAACTAATTTTCTTTTTTTTACTGTTATTTCGAATTCTGCTGTAATAGCACGGAATATTCCATTCACATTTTAGGGATATTAATTAATTAATTAATATTCTAATATTCCAGGAATGTGAAAGGAAAATTCCGTGATATTTTAAGGGAACAAATTTATTGTTTATTTTTTGTTCTAATATTTAAACTATTACAAAATATTTTTGGAATATTACTACGAGTATTGTTTTTTTTTTACTTTCTTGTTTAGAATTGTATGGAAAATATTCCGAGAGAATGTGCGATAATTTTGAGGTGCAGTTTAGAAAATAACTAATTAATATCGAAACAAATTAATCAATTAGTCATAATTGATTTAGTGTTACAATTTTTAAATGATTTATCTAAATTTACATAAATATTAAATCCTATAATCAATGTAATAACGATTGTTTTTTATTTATTTAAATTTTCTTATCTCAATGTTTTTGAACTTTGATAATAAATTTTATTTTCCAAAGACAAAATAATTTAATCAAAACAAAGTCGCGTGATCTCACGCGAGAATAGAAACAAATAAAAAAGCAAATTTTATACTTTATTATTTAAAATTTGTAAAAATTGCATTTTAATTTTTTTTCTATTCTCAATAATGATTTGGATTAAAAAACTGTGTACATTCTGAATTATAGTTTAGTTTCTTCAAAACAATTTTTTTCTCTAAATTTGAATTAGTAAAAATATTTACTAATTTGAATTAGTGACTGACTTTTTGCTTTCGAATTAGTAAATTTTGTTAATAGTAATTTCTACTAATTTATTAGTAAAATTTACTAATTGTAAAAAATTACTAAATGAATTAATTATTTTTATAGTATTAAATACTTTTTAGTATTAATACGAATTTTTTTAAGTACTTTTAGTAAAATTTACTAATTCAAAAGCAAAAAATCATCATCATTGACTTAAATTAATAAACATTTTTACTAATTAAAATGTAAAGAGTATCTGTTAATTTTAATTTCATTAATTATTAAATTAATTAAATTTTAAATTTTTGTTTAAAAAAATTACAGTGGAAATGGATTTTTGAAAAAAAAAATATTTTCTGTTTTGTTGCGCATTTATTTTGTAATAAACATTGATATACATAATAGAGAAAAAATGAACAGTAGGAACTTACAGAATCTCATTATATCTGATCCTTCTTTGTATACTGGAAAAATATAAAACTTTTTTGTACAATGATGGAATATTTAAGAGTTTCGCAGTATTATAGACAAATCTTTTTTTTTTTACGAAATTTGAATAATTTTTAAGAGACGCACAATCTTTTTTTTTCTCAATAAAGCCTTAATTTATTTCCATTTCTCGATTCGTGCCATGTTTTTAAATTCTTCTTTTTTGTTAAGAAATTGTGCATGCTCTTTTTATCAATCAACCGGTGAGAATTCTAAATTAGAAAATTATACGATTCAGGAAACGATCATTTTACACTTTTTTTCGCTTTAGAAAAAAAAATTAAGAAAAATGAATAAAAAAAAGTTAATAAAAATTAATAAAAAAAATTAATATAAATAATTAATACCCTTTAACCGAAAACTAAAATGAAGTTAATTTTAATTAATCGGTTGCACAACACAATTTGGATAAAATAAATTCGCCTATAAAATTTCCATAATTTTAAATAGAAAAATAGAATTTTAAATTTTATTGCAGTTTGTAGAGAGAAGAAAAAATTGGAATATGGAGAACAATAAAAAAAAGAATAATATGAGAAAGGAAAAAAATAATATCTCAATTGAGTAATCAGTGAATGAGAGTAAAAACAAAGAATGCACGATTTTTGATGAATTGCATAAAAGGCGGTTTTACTAAACCGCACAAAGCTTGTTTGAATGCGGAAATCCACGCAGATTATTTGAATTAAGGACGATTTGAAGCTTATTTATTGTTCAACTTGTTGCATAAGGAAAACATTTTTTTATTTTTTCTTCTCCAGACGCAACATTCTTTCTAAATCAAGTACGTAAATTTTCAAGTTTTATTAAATTTAATGTAAAAGAAAATTTCGAAATATTTTTAAAATTTTGATTTTATTTTCACTGTCGATTCAATTTTTACTAAAAAAAATCACATTTTTTGCAATTGTTCAAATTAATGAATATTTATAAATTATTTTATTAAATATAATTCGTAAATATTTAAATTAAGTTTTATTTTAATTTCAGATCAAATTTTACTGTTAAAAATTAAACTTTTTTAACATTTTTTAAGCCAAATCGATTATTATAAAAAAATTAGCTAAAAGTAATTAAAAATTTACTAACAATAAATTGAAAGAAGAACAATTAAAATATACAGTTTCATTTAGAGAAAAACATTTTAATTTTGAAAAACAAAAAATATAGAAAATTGTAAATATTTTTGCTCTAAAATCGGAAAATTCGTAAAATTTATTAATACATAAGAATTTAAACAATTATCTTCAAGTTAAAGCTTTACTGCAATTTCTTCAAAAGAAAGAAAAACAAATTATTTTGTTTTTAAATAAAAAAAAACTTTTATAAAAGCATTTTTGTTCTAAAGGCGAAAAGTAGAAAAATAAGACGAAATTTATGTTTAATTTTTATTATAAAAAAAATTATATTAATTAATAAATAATAAATATTTTTAATTAAATTTTATTTTAACTTTTGATAAAATTATAGAATAATATTTTTATTTTTCCTCAATTTTTTAAATTCACAATTTATTATAAAAAGGATTAACTAACAAAGATGATTGGAAATTTATTAACAATAAGAATAATTAAAAATTATTGGAAATTTATTAACAATAAGAATATAATTTAAAAGTTAAAAGTTCTGTTAAAAAAACATTTTAGTTTTGAAAAACAAAAAATATGGGAAATTGTAAATATTTTTTTGATAGAAAATATAGAAAATGGTGAATATTTATTTGATTAAAAATTGAAAAACGCGCAATTTTTTAATAAAATGGAGTTTAAACAATAATTGTCAATGAAAATTTTTGCATTAATTAAAGAGAAAGAGAGAACAAATAAATTATTTTGTTTTTAGATAAAAGAAAATTTTCTGTAAAATTATTTTTATTCAAAGAAGCAAAAATTAGAGAAAAAAGCAGAAAATAAGTTAAAATTTGTGCTTAATTATTTTTTATCAAAAAATAATAAATAATTTCAGATTTTATCGCTTCCTTTCTTTAAAATAGTTTTTTTAAAAGTTCAAGTTCAATTGTTTGAAAATTGTTTAAAGCTTTTTTTTAAAAAAGAAATATAAATTCAAATAAAAAATTTCCATTGCTTCTTTAACTTTTAATTATTGTATATTTAAATTTTCATGGAAATTTCCTTCAAGATTAACACAATTTTTATCGAAAATTTGCAAATTGAAAAATCATTGAATATATTCAAATACAAAAAACGAAGAGAAAATTTATAAAAATTCTACTTTATCGTTTTTCAAAGTAAAAACAAAAACAAAAAAAAAAGTAATCGGGAAAATCCAGATGCAGCGATTGTTGAAATGACAAGCAAAAGGAAAAACTTGGCAGAATTTCTCACGCGCATAATTAAAAAAAAAAAAAAAAGAAAAAATTGGCAAAAAGAACAATTCTATTTTTATTGTTCCGAATTGTTTCCTTTTTTCTTTTTCTAATAACTCACGTGAACGTTGATTTTCCTTTCAGAGGTTTAAAATATTTTCACTATATATACAACTTCACATTTACTTTTGCGGCACATTATTCGCCGTGTAATTGTAAAACTATCGAGAGAGAAAGTATATACTATATACCTATCAAGAACATGCGTGTAAGTATTTATATTTGAAAACTTACGGAAATTTGTCGCACTTGTGGCAACATTTGTAATTCCACCAATAATTGTTGTCGCAGGATTCACTGATTTCACAATGACAATATTACAAATGCCAAAGACAAATATTGACAATAATTTTCGTGTCATATTTGAGAGTAACATATTATTTTAATGTTTTTTATTTAATAAAAAAAAAAAAAATATTCTGCAAAAATCGCACTCGCAGAGAGTGAGAGACGACCGAGATCCGCACTCAAGTAATCAGGAAGGCAGACTGACTGAAAAACACGGCAATGTGCCTCGCTGCAACGTGAGTATGTATGAGTTAGTTCGTTTTGCTATTATGAAATTGTAATGCACAGTGTGCCGAACATTCGAACACACTGTGAACTTCGAAGCACATTGGTGTGACATGCAAAGGTAATAACTATTGTCCCGATACAAAAAAGACACTTTTATGAAAAAAAAAAAAAAAAAAAAAAAAATTGCTGAAAAGAGGAAATATTTTAATTGTTTCTTCTGGAATATTCCATAGAAATATTAGGAATATTAAAATACTCGATCTTTGGAATAAAAGTGTGAATATTCTTCTGCAATATTCCATTTAAATTTTATAAGAAAATTAAAAGATCCGACCTTTGGAATATATTGGAAATATTCTATTGAAATAGAGGAATATTCCGCTGGAATATCGAAGAATTAAACATTCCATTGAAATGCCGAAACATTTAATTTTTATTAAACTTTAATTTTTTTTTAATTAATTTCGCGATTAATTTTAGTTTATTTTCTCTTTGATTATTTTACTGTATTTTTTATAATTTATTTTTTTATTTATTTTTTATTTGTGTATTTCATTGTTGCGTCGCAACAATTTTGAGACAAATTGAGATCAAAAAAGTACCAAAATTATTGGTAATAAAATTTATTTATTATTATTTATTTATTTTTTTATTTTTATTTTTTTTTACTTATTTTTTATTTTCATAAACTATTTTTCTATCATTTTTGTACATTTTTTTGTCTCAATTTGATATGCTTAGAAAAACAATTATTGTATATCGATATGTAAATAGTTAATAATAAATAATAATTTTTAATATCAGATAATAATTTTTTTATTATAATAAATTTACCTGAATTTTTTTTACATACAAAATCCAAGTTGATACCAATTGATTTACTCAGATTCAATCAGGCGTGAATTGTGTCAATTGTTAATCTTGGGATTGATTTATCTTTAAACGAATTGAATCACACGTGCGATCGATTAACTCCAATTAAGTAGTAAATCGGTTTTACTCATTATTTACACTTCAATCAGTTACAAAGAAAAGAGAATCAATTTTTTTTTTTTTTTTGCTCTATTTTTATCTCTAATAATGTGTTTGCATTTTTATTGTCTACATTAAAATTCTTCATTTCAAATATGAATATCAATTTTTTTCTCTATTTTACTTTTCTTATAGTTTATTCATTGATTTTCTATTCATTATTTGCTATTTTCTATTAGATTTCTATCCATTTTCTTTTTTTCTTTTTCTTTTTTTTTTTATTTGCTATTTTACAATTATTTTATCATTTCAGTTCAAAAATTACGAAATGTTCAATTATTTCCATTTCGAATCTTTTTTTATATTTTTCGACAGAGCTGAATTAAAAAATTTTTTTTTCTAACATTTGGAACGGAATTTTTTTTTTCTTCAACCCGAAATTTAATTATATACCCGCGAGTGTGTATATTTAATTAGAAGTCAACTTTTCGAAGCACACTTGAGAAAACGAACAATTCTGAATCAAATTATAATTAATGAGCGCGGACGACTTCTGTTTTATCTAATTAGTCACAAAAAAACGTATAATTAATTACAAAGAGTAAAATATGTTTGAGTGTAAAGAACAAAAAAAAGAAAACAATATTTATTTTTGAAAAAAAAAAATTTTAACAAATCATCATGTTATTGGAATTTGCATATTAAAAAAAACGTGTGTTTTAAATCACGTAGGTGCGATTATTTTATGCATATAATTGTAATAATGTGTATAAATTTAGTCATATAAAGTGTTAATGAGAAAAAAAATTCATTACCGTCCACAATGATCATTTGGTCATGGTCAATATGACGTTAAATGGACAAAAAAAAAGAGAAGCCTTCCTTCCACTATTTATATTAATTAACACGCAAATCAAATTATTCTAATATATTATATGAACGCGAGTCTCATTTCAGAAAGTTTATCTAAAATGCGAGAACCTTTTGAACTCGTAGAGGTGTTATCATGCAAATTTTCTCCCTATATACTATCTAGAGAATAAATATTATTTCATTACAAATAATCGAAATTTTTTGTTTCAAAAAGAAAATCTATTTTTTGGTTTCTTTATTCGATTTTAGCTTTTTCAAATCTATATTTTTTTCAAGTGTGATTTTATTATTTCCTTATTATCAGTTATTTTTTGTTTTTTTTTGTTATTTATTGTTTATTTAATATTTGTTAATATAATTATTTATTTAATTTGTCATTACATATATTTATTATACAATTATTTTATTCCGAATAATGGAAATTTTTTGTTTGAAAAAAAAGTCTATAGGATTTTTTTGTTTTTTTATTCGAATTATTTTCGTTTTTTCAAATCGAATTTTTTTTTCAATTATGATTTTATTATTTCTTTATTATCAGTTTAATATTTATTATTTACTCAATTATATTTTATTATAAGATTTTATTACATTTTGTTATTATATTTTATAACAATATTATTTTTTCTACAATTTATTTGAAATTAAAAATGTTATTTATATAATAAATTGAAAATGAAAAAAAAGAAGAAAATTTTTTTTCCTGCTATAAAAAAATTAAAATATTTTTTATATAATAGAAAAATAATTTATTATTTACTCCCGAAGGATAATTGTCCAAAAGTAATTTTATTTCAATCAAAAGACTTTTGTTTAATTCTCACAATTTAAGATTACTTTTTTTTCCACCTTATTCAACAATTACTTAAATGAATCATTATAACAATTACAATCGTTTTTGATTACAAGTACAAATGAAGAAAAAATGCGATAAAAATTAGTTATTGCGATAAATTAAACTGCTAATAGATAATTTTTTTTTAACAGACATTTCATCGCGAACACGATATATAGAGTAAAATTTATAACTATAACAGCAGGGGGAGGGGAATTTATATATATATTATATACACCGATTTTAATCAGAAAAAGAGAAATTTTAATTTTTCTCGATATATTTAATGGAAAAGTGGTGCATAACGCAGACGTAACAGTAGTGAATATATACGAATTGAATAATAACAAAAATCGAGAAGCGCAAGCGTGACTTTGGAGCATAAAATTCTGCATCGACGCACATTAACAGGAGTCAGAGACGAGTGTTATTTTTTTTTCCTCCAATAACTAAAAATTATTACTCAATAGAGTAAGTTTCACGAAAGGAATGTTTAATTGCCAATAAATTATTATATCCACATGGATTTTTGTATTTGCAAATTAGAAAGGAAAAACTGTGATTTTTCTTCTCTTTGGGCGGTGGCAGGTTAAGTTTTGATTTATTCCTTTGCCAGAGCGAAGGGTGAGTTTTTTATTTTTTTTTATTATTGTTGTTATTATGTCGAGTAATGTAAATATTGTCTAAAAATAGAAATATTTTCATTTTTCGCAAATTTTATTTTGTATTATAAGGTCAAAGATATTTATTATTTACAATCGTAAATATTTTGTTGTTTTTATTTTATTCTTTTGGAGTTTTTATTTTACTTGTATTTTTGTACATTTCTACACTTATTTACACTTTATCTGCACTTATTTATACTTTTTTCTACTTTATTTATTTATATATTCTTTATTATTATTGTTCTTATTTTTATTTTTTTTTTTGTTTATTCTTTTTTCTATATTTTTCTACTTGTTTTTTACTTTTCTCTATATTTTTTACATTATCTGCCATTTTTTACTGTATTTCTACCTTCCTCCACATTTTCTACTTTTCTCAATATTTTTTTTTACTTTTTCTACTATTTTCTACTTTTTTCTACTGTTTTTCTACCTTTATCCATAATTTTTTATTTTCTCTGATATTTTCTATTTTTTCTCTAATTTTTTCCACTGTTTTTCTACTTTTCTCTACATTTTTCTTTTACTTTTTTGCTATTTTCTACTATTTTCTACTGTTTTTCTACTTTTCTCAACATTTTTTACTTTTTCTTTACATTTTTCTACTGTTTTTTACCTTTCTCCACATTTTTTGTTTTTCTGATATTTTCTACTTTTTCTCTACTTTTTCCACTGTTCTTCTACTTTTCTCTACATTTTTTTGCTTATTTTACTATTTTCTACTTTTTTTCTACTGTTTTTCTACCTTTCTCAACATTTTCAACTTTTAAATTTGAAGAAGTTAACAATTTTCAACTTTTGTTTATATTTTTCTACTGTTTTTTTACCTTTCTCCACATTTTTTATTTTTCTGATATTCTCTACTTTTTTGCACTGTTTTTCTACATTTTTTGGTATTTTAAAATTTTTCTATCTTTCTCCACATTTTCTACTTTTCCTTTCATTTTTCTATGTTTTTTTTCCTTTCTCCACATTTTTTATTTTTTCTGATATTTTCTACTTTTTTTCTATTTTTTTCCACTATTTTTCTACATTTTCTACTTTTTCTCTCATTTTTTTCACTGTTACTATACTTTTCTCTACATTTTTTTTACTTTTTTGCTATTTTCTACTATTTTTCTACCTTTCTCCACATTTTCCACTTTTTCTTTACATTTTTCTACTCTTTTTTACCTTTCTCCTCATTTTTTATTTTTTCTGATATTTTCTATTTTTTTCCACTGTTTTTCTACTTTTCTCTAAATTTTTTAAATTTTTCTGCTGTTTTCTACTTTTTTTTTTGCTATTTTCTACTCTTTTTCTACCTTTCTCCACATTTTCTACTTTTTCTTTACATTTTTCTACTGTTTTCAACCTTCCTCCACATTTTTTACTCTTTTCTGCTATTTTCTGTTTTTTCTCTACTTTTTTCCACAATTTTTCTACTTTTATGACTTTTCTCTACTTATTTATTCTTTTTTAACTACTTTCTGCAAATGCCACTTATTTCTACTTATTATTATTATTTTTTCTCCATTATTTATACGTCTACCTCTACTGATTTTATTTTCCATTTCAGGAGCAGTAATTGAGAGGAATCAAGTTTAAAAGTGAGAATTCGATTGACAAAAATTATGGAGGATGATGAGCAGGAAGAATTACGTTGCACTGGAAGTGACGTTGAAATTGAGGAATATTCAGACACTGAAGAACCACCATTCGTTGGTTATCAATCGTCGGAGAAACCCTTTGACACCGACAGTCCTAATTGGAAAAAATTCAGTTTTATTTTTACACTCTGTATGGTTATTATCTCAGTTACAATTCTCGTAATTAGTTTTCCACTTTATCTGGAAAGTGTCAGTGCCGTCTCTAATGGATATTCAGGTATTCAGGACAATTACATTTTAATTAATTTTACTCAATCTTAAAATTCAATTTATTTTATTTTTTTTGCATTCAAAAAATTCTGAATTTTTATTTATTTATCTGGATTGTTAGTTATGTTTCTTTTAGTTGTTCTTTATTTTTATTTTATTTATTTATTTATTATTTTATTTTTTATTTTATTTATTATTGAAAATAAATTAAAACCATGAAAAAATGAGGGAATTTATTTATTATTATTTTATTTACTATTATTTATAATTATAATTTTTTTTACCTTTTATTATTGAAAATAAAATAAAACCTGCAGTAAAAAATACTTAACATTTTGAGAATTTTGACTAAATTAATTCTAATTCTAATTCTAATTCTAATTCTAATTCTAATTCTAATTCTAAAATCTAAAGAGGAAGAAGAAATTAATTCTAAAATGCGAATGCAAATATTTTTCGATATTTCGACGCTAAAATCTATACTTTGTAGAGGAAAGAATTTTTTGCGTCTTGTTTTGTTTTTTATCTTAATCTGAATCTTATGCAAGTATAAAACTTACATGCTGTTATTTAAACACTATTTTAGTTGCATTTAACATTCTTGAAAGTTTTGAAAGGGTGGCACTAGTGAAAGTAAATTTTGTTGAGCGAAATATTCAAGGTCGAAAGTTATAATATTTATTTGTTGAAAATAACAATCGATTCGAAAATAAAAATATTTGGAAAACAATTTTTATATTAATAACAGTTCTTTTTTTTTCTTCTTTTTTAATTTTCTTTTGTAGTTCTCTCTTTTAGTTTTAATTTTCCATTTTCTCAGAATTTGTGAAAGAGTTCAGTAATTACCACTTTTTAAACAATTCTTTCAGTGTTAATCGTTTTTGTTCTGTTTTGTAGCATTTTTCTTTTTCTTCTGAACCAGTGTCAATAAACTAAAACCATTTTAATTTTTCCAGCACTACTATTCACTGCATTTGGTTCCGTTTGTATTCTGGCCGTTGTTTATTTCGTTAAAGAAAAGATTTCGCCATCGCCAATTCCAATTCCAAGCAGCACTAGAATTTCAATACCACGTAATGTTATTTTGAAAATCAGTTTGCTGTATGCGACTTCAGGTATTCTCATCGGTCTATCCTTGGACCAAAACAGAGTCCTTTGTCATTTGCAAGATCCGATAAAAGGCATCGTCCTTGTTTTTTCACTCATTTATTATTTCTTCTTTTGTCGCAAAAGTAAGTGAAATATATTAAATTCTATTATTCATAATGCGGACTAAATGAATATTAATTTTTCATTTTTTTCTTTTTCAGTGATGAGTCTACAGCGCATATTCTCGAGTACAACAATAATTGTGGGACTTTTTATAAGTGTCGATTATGGACTTTGCGACGAGTTTCGTTGCAGAGGAAGGGAAACTTCCGGTCACACTATGCAAATGCGAGGATCTTGGGGAATAAGAGCTGTTTGGACGTTTGTCTATGTGCTTGCACTTGCTGCTTTTACCATGTTTTTCACGATTCTTGAACGTCTCTTTACCACTGGGGTAAAAGTTTCCTTTTCCTTTTTTTCCCATTGTGACACGCTCCGAAGAAAAGTATTTTTGCTTCTTGGTTACCTTTCTTCGGAGCAAATTGTCTCAAGTACAATTGTAATTTAATAGCAATTTTTATTTTTTTCTTTGTTTGTAACAAAAGTTTTTTTCGTACAGAACACTGGGCCTCTGCTGCCGACGAATCACAGCAATTTCCTGCACACGGTGTCACGTTTGGTGTCCTCGCGTGACGTGAGACGAAGAAGCACTGTCGAGGACGGCGGTCGATTGTTGCACGTCACTGATCCGGATCCAACAATAAAACCAAAAACCTTTCCAAAACCACCGATTTTAGAAACACTTTTATACATACACATTGTCACATTTATCGTGATTTTGCTCTTCACCTGGATCGATACTTTGCCCGGGATTGGAAGAGTAAGTTACGATTGTTTGGGACCACTACTGGTTGTAACTGACATTGACTTTCGCTCCGAAGAAAAGTATAGAGGCAAAAAAAATAATTTTAGATTTTTTTTTACAATTTCTGTAACTGAAAACTATACCTTTCTTCGGAGCGCGAAACAATTTAGTATTTTAGTTTACTAATTTTGAAAAATTAACAAATTGTCATCAACCGATGTTTATTTACAACTAATGGTAGTTTCTTACATATAGTGTCAATGTCAATTGATGGTGGTTTCAAATAATGACAACAATTATCGTTTCATTCAGTGACAGTTGATATCAATTTTCTTATTTAGCGCTTTCAGTCAGTGAGATTTTTCTATTTATTTTTATTATTATTGGTTGAAATTAGTCTTTTGATTATTGGTAGTTTTGCTGTCATTTATTGAAACTCGTTAAGTTTTTAAATTAAAAAAGCTATGGTTCATAAATCCATTATTTGAAACTGTATCATTTCACAAAATCTTCATTATTACCATCATCGAAGAAGTGGATACATCGAGAAAAGTGTTTTTCGATGTATTCACTTCTTGCGTATAAAATTATAATCCATTGTTAACCTTGATATTTTTTTTTAAGGAAATTTGAGGTAAGAGAAAAAAATTTGAGTTAGAAAAAAACGAAAGAAAAGAATACAAATTCAAAAAGTACAAAAAAGTCACCTACAAATTTCAGTGTATCTTATTTCGTTTGTCTTATTATCTTAAAAGAACTTTTAAGCAGAGAGATAAAATTTGTAGTTGTTTTTTTTTAAGGAAATTGTTTATTTCTTTTAATTTCTTTTGGTATTATTTCAGGGACTTCTCCCGGCAGATCTATATCGGACAATCAAATATGGTTTAATGTGTCACGTCAAGGGAAGCAGCTCTTGCACTAATGTATCAGGACATGCTTGGACATTTTTAGGCGCCTATGTGATGTTTGTTATTTCAATTTTAAATTTCCTCTCCATGTGCGAAAGTGCCGTTTTTAGTGTCGCTGCCACAACTGTCTCGTTACCATTGTCAGGTATATGGTGGAGCATCTATAAAATGGATATTGGCGTCAATGGAGGTATTCGCTATGCAATTTCTTTTAATTAAATTCATTTTTAAATTAACAAACAAATTAAATCATGAAAATAATAAAAAATATCAATTTCATAAATTAAATAGGGAAATAAATTTACATAAAGTGATTTTAGAATTAATTAATTTTTTATTTTCAGGATGGATCACTTTGTCGCCGGGCGTCACGGGAGAATTGATATGTGCTCTTCTCGGTCTTCCTGTCGTTCTCCTCGGTTTAGGATTATTGACAAAATCACATTTCAAAGACACTTTGCCCCCCTATCAGATACTTCAATCACAAAGCATTCAAAGTGAATCCTTTTGTAGGTAAATTTACACAATATAGAGAAAAAAAACTTTTATTTCAACATAAAAAAAATTGTTGCTAGGGTTTTTAGCATAAATATATATTAACGAAAACAAAATCCGCCCAAAGATATGAGTGAACGTTTAAAAAATAGTTGCGCTTCCTAGGTAAAAAAAAGAAACGTCAAAAAGACCAAATTCGAATTTCCTGTTTTATTCTCTCTATACGAAATTTGACTTTTTAAAGTTGGGAAAGTTTCCAAAAATTTTAACACGGAAGCTATAATTTTGTGATTCTCAATTAAAAATTGTAAATTGTCGCAGAATTATTAATTAATTTAATTAATAATAATAATTAATTATTAATTTTATTAATATTAATTCTGACATTTATTTGAACATCTTAATCGTTCTTCTAACAAATCTTCTCTTATTTCAATATTTATTATAAATCTAACAAGTTAAAAAACTTTAAATAGCCTAATTCAGAATACTGAACTCTTCAAAAATCTTGTTTTCTCAATTAAAGGTTAAGAAATATCGAAAGAAATGAAAATTTTTTACACATAAAAAGATTTTTTTAAAGCTGAAAAATTTCTCTTAAAAAAAGAAAACGCTCGAGACAATTGAAGATTTAAAAATATCTTTAAAAAAACGAAATATTTTATGAAAAATTGAAAGAAAATCACGCAAACATTTAAAAAAAAAATTTTTAATTTATTTTAAATAAATAAATTTTACATGAAATAGAAGATTTTAAGAATCAAAAAATTGTTAAAAGAAAAGATTTAAAAAAAACAACAGTAAAAATTTAAAAAAATTTTAAAGAGTCGAAGAAATTTTAGAATTGAGAAAATTAAAGACAGAAAATTTTAAATAATGATTCATTGAGTTATAAAAGTCGTAAAAATATTAAACAAACAAAAATTCCTAAAAACGACCGAAAGAATAGAAAAATACATTCATTCTTCTTTTCTTTAAAAAAAGACATTTTTTATTTCGATTTTGAAAAAAAAGAAATTACTATAATTACTATAATTAATACAGAATAGTATTATTTATTAATACATAGTACTTTTTATCAACAGTATTTTTTATCAACAGTATTTTTTATTAAGAGTATTTATATTTTTTATTACTATTATTTTTTAATATCAGTATTTTTATTAACAGCATTTATTATTAACAGCATTTTTTTATTCAAAATATTATTTATTGACAGTATTTTTTATCAACAGTATTTTTTTATTAATATTATTTTTTATTAACAGTATTTTTATTAACAAACTTATTTATTGACAATATTTTTTATCAACAGTATTTTTTTAATAGTATTATTTATTAATAGTATTATTTATTAATAGTATTTTTTATCAACAGTATTTTTCATTAAAATACAATATTATTTATTAACAACATTATTTATTGACGAACAGTATTATTGTTTAACAAACAGGCCTGAATAACAATATTATTTTTCTATAAATATATTGCCTACTATTTTTTGTTTTCGTAAATCACAACCATTTGCCTACATTTAATTAAATAAAAAACCAAGAATTAAAATAATAAATAAAGCAGAAAAAAGAAAAATCATCAGATATAAAAAAGAAAAAAGAAATAAAACAAAACAATAATCACAAGTTTCCTACACATTATAAATAATATAGAGTATCAACGATAACGTCCGGTTTTCTCAAGTTATTGCAAATTAATGCAATATCGAAAAAAAATTTTATTTTAATAATGAAAATATTACAATTTTTAATAATAATTGTTATATCGCATTATTTTTTAATGTGTATACGTACATATTTACTAATGAATGTAGAATATATTATTATATCAATATATATATAAATGACAAAAGAAAAAAAAATGATAGGTTGATTGTTATAAAGAAAAAAGATTTGTAATGTTAAGGGTAAAAATACCAGTGTTAAAGAACATGTGTTATATATTAGTCAAATTTAATACTTATATTGTCCCTATTGTATTATAATTATTCCAGTGATTCCTAACAATTATATGTAAATTTATGATATTATACAATCGCTTCTGTAACAGTCATAATTCATTCCTACACGTGCTTCTTTATTTAGGACACTGACAAAAAAAAATTCATTTTTCTAAGGTCAATCGAAATTTTAATATATTCCCTAATTAATTTTTCTAATTAAGTTATTCTTAAATAAACTAGTCATTTAATAACTCTTAAATATAAATAATTAATTAATATTAATCAATAAGAATTGTGTAATGTCTCGAATTTGGAAATTAATATTTTCCTAAATTATCATCTTATTAATTAATTTTAATCAATTATTTGATAATTGTTATAATTGTTATAATTATTGATAATTGATAATAACTATTAATTAGAATAAAGCATATAAATTAAATTGTGTATGTGAATAGTAATTAAAAATTAATGGTAATTAATATAATTACTGTTAATTAACGTAATTAGTGTTAATTAATTCGATTAACGATAATTAATATATAATTAGTGTTAATTAACATAATTAATTAATATAACTAACATTAATTAATATAGTGTTAATTAATCTGATTATTATTAATTAATACAATTAATATAATTAATGTTAATTAACGTAATTATTATATTTATAAAATAGTATTTTATATATAATAATCGCAAATTCAGAGAAGCAGAAGCAAATAGAAGGAAAACAGATTTTATTTTTTTTAAAAATGGAGAAAGAGAAAGTTTTGAAACATAAAAAATAAGTTTCGTGTTGTTTTTTAATGAATTTTCATTTAAAAATACGGACCTAATGAAAAAACATAAAAGTATTTACATGCGCCAAAAGAAAAAAGAAAAGAAAAATATTCTAGACATAGCTACATAATGTTTGCCAAATATTTATAGTAATAATCAAACAGTTATTAGTACAAAAAGGGAATAAAATATTTTAGTATATATATAGATATTGAAAAATGCTCAATAATAATCTGCGCATCATTTTACAATAATTATAAAATATTTTCAATACCTACTATTTCTTTAGAGTAATATTTTAGTGGCTGCTAATAAAAAAAAATTATTGCTGCATTTTAAAAAATATTTCTTATTGCTTTCAAAAATATTAATTGCTTTCCATATGTAAACATTTTTCTGGTACTTTTGCAATTTTTTTTCCTTAATATCTTAATTTAAAATTAAAAAATTAAAAAAAAATTAAAAATAAAACAAAAAATTAATAATAGACCATAAGAATAAAAAAAACATCTTTTCTCTTTTTTTTAAAATAAAAATAAGAAAATAATTAGGTACTTTTTAAATTTGTAATCCAAATTGCAATATACTTTGCAAATCTTCCTCAAATAAAAAGATTTTTTATTCAAGTTACAATTTATAAAACAAGATTGTAAAATAATTTAATTTTAAATTAATTTGACTTTAAAATTAATTTAAACGAAAAATAGTAATTATTCATTTTATAATTTCGTTTCAAGTGGGAGTCGAAGAGTACCAGAGAATTGTGTAATAAATAAAAATGTATTTATAAATTTGTTTTTTTGTAGTTTTAACATATTCTCAAAAAAAAAAAATGACTTTTATCGTTAGAAAAAAAGTCTATTGAGCAAATTAATAAATACTCATAAATTTAATTTATTATATTATGAATCTGCGATTTATGAGAATATAAAAAATGCTTCCGCTATGCAGACAGCAGTTTGTTACTTTTTTTTTCTTAAAGAATCTTTTTTATAAGGAATAATGTAAAATGTTACTGTTTATAAAACGGTAATGACTGTGGTAGTTGTAAAATAATCATTCTTGAATAAAAATATATACGCACAAATTCGTCGTTTAATAATTTATATATTATAATTATTCAATAATATATAAAGTCCAATTTAAAAAATAGAGCAAAATTTTTATTTTTTTTTTAATTTACAAAAATTATTTACAATTTATTTTACAATACCAACAGTAATAACAATATTAATATTAATCGCTGGAAAACACTGACGCTTATAATAAAATAATAAAATAATAAAAATACACTAACAATAAATTAAAAATATATCAATATACACAGTTGTAAACTAAAAAAATGTTAATTTAGGAATCTGCGGCAATTTTCAACATAAATGTAAACATTTTCTGGAATGTTAGATAACTAACAATATTGTTTATTTTCTCTTTGAGAAAATTGTGCGATGATGGCAAAATTTCGGGTTTCAATTGTCTAAGAGCTTCGGGAAATAATTCATTTACAACCTGTAGAGAATTATACAAAATTAATCGAGTGAAAAAAAAAGAAAATAAAAATTAATAAAAAAATACAAATAATAAAAATGCATAAAAAAAAATACAAAAAATTAATAAAAATTAATACAAAAAAAATATAAAAAATAAAAATAAATAATTAAAACGAATTATTGTTAAAAAATATTGAATTACTGTTTATATTGTTATTTATCAAACTTACTTGATTCATAATTAGACTGACGTGCTTCTTTGTGTCCATTAAATTTTCAAGATTCAAATTCACTCTTTCTATGGAATAATCAAAATCAAAATGCTTCAAATATGCCGAATCTCCTAAACCAATGACGAGATGAGCGTAAATTTCTAAATTATTGAGAGAAAAATCAATCTGTCCAGATCCACTCAAATCGATTCTTTTACCGGGCGAGAGATTCTCCATCACACCCGATAAATTATAATTTCCACTTGCATAAATTACCGGTACCGTGATATTCACTATTATTCTTCGACTGAAGAAGAACATACAGGCACTCTTTATTTCAAACGTCGCCAATTTCGTCAGTGTCAGATTTGTCAGATCCAAATTTAAACTGTAAAATTAAATTGTTATATTAATTAATTTTTTAAACTATTATTTGAATGAATGAAAATAATATATTAAATAAATAAAAATAGGAAAAATTATAACAAAAACAATAAAAATACTAGAAACAAAAAATAAATAAATAAAATTAGAAAAAGCTATAAAAATAATAATAAAAATACGAGAAACAAAAAAATAACAATAAAATTAGAAAAAAATACAATAAAAATACTGAAAATAAAAAAAATAATGAAATTAAGAAAAAAAGTAAAAACAATAATGAAAATACTAAAAATAATAAAAAAGATAATTATTAATTTAAAATATATTTAATTTTGTTTAACTTACTCTCCAATTTGTTTATTTTTCGTTTCGAAATTGATTTTATTGATTTTGAGAGGTTCCAAGGAAGGAAAATTTAATTCCGGCAGTCCTTCAGAAATAATGTTTGATCGATACCACTTTAAAACTAATTTTAACGCATTTGATGAAAAATCACTGTCATCTGTGCATTCTGAGGAAAAAAAATTAATTTTTTCTCAATTAAAAAGTTTAAAAAATCGATTAAACTAAAAATAACACTCACGATATTCAACAGCACCCACATTTGTTCCTCCAATGCTTAGAATTTTACCGAGAAAATTACTTTTACCAATTCCAAACAAGAAAATGATGAAAAAAATACGTCTTGATTGGCTTAAATCCGACATTTTTAATATAAATTTAGTTTTAAATTTATTATTTACTATTTGGAAAAATTTTATTTTCTAAATTTTATTTTGAAAAATGATTTTTTAAATATAAAATTAAAAATAATTTTTTTTTGTAACTAAAAATAATTGTTTTATAGCTAAAAATAATTTTTTTTATAACTAAAAATAACTTTTTCTAAAACTAAAAATAACTGTTCTGTAAAAATAATTTTTTATAAATTTCGAAAAATGTATTTTAAACACTTTTTCCTTATAAATCGAATAAAAAAATTCTTTAAAAAATCGTCAAAATTTGAAAAATAACAAATCAAACCGAGTATTTATTGGTTCCAAGAACATTTGTTTATACAAATTTTTCAAAATTATTTTTTTATATCGATTTCTATTCAAATACGTCATTATTATTTTTTTGTGTACTTTTCAATAACAATCAAATTTGATAATTTCAATTATCTTCTGCAATAAAAAAATTTACTCTTTTCTTGATACAAACAATGGTTTCCAATTGTTCCATTAAACTGTTTATCCTCAATTTATTTTATTACATTATAATGTAACGATCAAGTTTTTCACTTTAGATGAATTGTCAATATAAGACATTTGTCAGATTCAAATAAAAAATTTAAATTTAATTTGAATATCATCAATAGAGATAAAAAAATTTTTTTTATCAATTAACTCTTTGTGTAGAAACGTATATTTTACTCGTAATTGAATTTATTCTAATTTTCATCTGTTTGTTTAATGATAATTTGAATAAATAATAATTGCACTATAGAAATTTATTTTTTTTCTTAATTTAGTTTTAAAAAAATGATAAACGAGCTTTATTATATTTTGAAACAGTGTCAATAATTTATTGGTATTTTTAATTAAGTTTCTTGGTAAAAAAATATTTTTAATTAATTTTTAAAAGTATTTTTTAGTGATTTTTGCAATTTATTAACAACTATTATATTTATTGATTATTATTAACTTTTTATGGTGAAGTAAACTTTTAATAAATGTTTAAATATTTAGAAATAAAAATAAAATAAATAATAAAAATAAAAAAGTAGAAATAAAAAAAATAAAATTGTAACAAAAGTTGAAGTTATTAAATGTTTGTTATTAATATTTGAATTTTTAAATATCTAGGGAATTTTTCATTAGAATTTATTTCACCATCAGTGCCAGTGATGCACTTCCGGTTCCACTTTCTACACTTTTTGTCCTTTTTTTGTATATAAATTATAAAAAAAGAAAATCGAAGCCTTTAAAAACATATTCTTTACATTTGTTAAAAGTACTTAATTGAAAACTGATTATCCCCTACAATTTGTAATTACCTATATGAATAGCAAAAATCAAAAATTTTTTGAATAAATTCCCGTTTCAAATTTTCATGAATGACGGTTTTTATGAAACGGAATTGAGCGTGTTCCCTTCCGGTTCTTGTGTTATCTTTTGTTGTGTTTTTATGTTCAACGTCGCGAATTGCTATATAAACAAAAAGTTTCTCTTAATTTAAAGGACAATGGACGATACGTACAATCATGTCATTCCTAATATGAATGCAGAAGAATATAGAAATTTGAGTGATGCAGATAGACCACCGGTGCATGACAAACAATTACAAGTCATTAAAGTTTTTCAAGGTGAATACCGTACTTTTAGGTTATGTCACTCTTCTACCGGTTTTCTATATTAAACTAAAATACAATTGGAAAATTTAAACTTTTGTCGTTTTGATTAGATTTTTTTTTTTTTTAAAGTGTCAAGTTTACTTTTTTGTAATATTAATCAACTTGTGGAAACTTACCTAAAATGAAATCCACGTGTAATGTTGACCATTACTTTTTGTAACTCTTATCAAACTTATACTTATTACTTATTATATTGTTTATTTATTTTTCGTTTTAGTTATTAAAAATGTTTCCCACTAACATTCTTAAAAGTTCACTAACAATTTTTTTCTTTTAGACAAAAGCGTCATTATTGGCGCGAGTAACATGACTGATAGAACTTGGAGTGGCACCTTTTTGTACTTTAATCAATTGGAGAATTTCGATAAAAATAACGCGTACGGAGCAATAAGAGCTGATAGTGGAATTGCGGACGCTGCTTTTCTTGGTCAGCATGACAAGTGCATTATTGGCGAAGACAGTGGAATGATTCAAATCGTTAAATTAATTGACGAGAAAAATGTGGAAGGTGGCTCGATGTTGAAGTCATTCAGTCCATTAAGTTACTCTTGTGAACACGACGATTGTTTAATAACTTTGTCAGTATTTGACAATAATGTAACTGTCGTTTCTGCAGGAATGGATTGTTGGTAAACAGCATTTTAGATTTTTTCTCTAAAAACAATTATTTAAGAGAAATGATTCTCGTTACTTATTTATTATCATTATTTTCAACACCAAAGAGAAAATTAAAAATTACTTTCTCTTTTTCAGTATTAAAGTTTGGAATGTGACAGAGGATCTTAAATCGATGTACTCTTATAATTCGGCGCATTGTGATACAATCACCTGTGTGAGTGCACAAGCGAAGAGTGATTCTATTTTTGCGTCCACTTCAATGGATTCTGATGCTCTTATCTGGGATATCAGGAAGGAGAAACCAGCCCATGGTAGAAAAATAAAAATCAATTTTTAATTGTTAATCATTTGTAAATGATAATATTTATGTTAACGAAGAGACGAATTAACGATGTTAATCATCTACAAATAATATCTATAATTATAATCGTTTCATAATTATTAAGTCACTACTGTTATTAAAATTAAATTTCTTTTTCAGGAATTTTCAAAAAGAAGAATTGTGGTTTAACAGCGATTGCTTGGAAGCCGAACGATGAAAATATTGCTGCTATTGGCGCTGAAGACGGTAGCATTACCATTGTCGATATTCGTAATCCAAATTCCGAAGTATCTTCCAATGTACTTTTCGACAGAGCGGTCTATAAACTTGAATTTAATCCCCAAATGTAAATATTCATCTAATTAACATTTCTCATTCTTCAATAATGTTTGTATTTTGAATTAATTTAATTTTCACTTAGTCTTTTGTTTCTCATTGCTTTTGTTTTGTTTATTTTTTTTCAATTAGTTCAATTTTCACTTAGTTTTTTTGTAATTAAACAAATGTTTCGAATTTATTCTCGTTACAGTCCGAATCAATTAGCCGGATGCTGCGATGGAAACATGGTGAAAATGTTCGACATTGATCGAAGCCTGGCAACAATTTATGAAGACGACAGACATCAAGATTTCGTTCGTGGCCTCGCTTGGTATCAGAACAAACTTCTCACTTGTTCTTGGGACAATAACATTCTCAATCATTCACTAGTGGAATTATAATAATACGGTATTTTTTTTCTTCATAAATAAGAAATGAATTTAAAAAAAAAATCTAGTTACTACTTTCAATTCGCGTTTTTGTCACTTTAAGAAAGTCGTGTAAATAATTCTTAATTAACTGTAAGATGGTTTCTTCATTTTTTTTCACCAATTGTATGTAGTGGGTTTAAGTTTTTGTTAATAACAAAAATATATTTTTTAAAATTAATTTATTCTCGAGTTTTTACTTTTAAAAAAGTGTATAAAAATATAAATTCATGATAGAGTACTTATAGAGAAATTTTATTTCTAAGTGTTAAATTAAGACGAAGACATTTATACTTTGAGTAAATTAGTAGGCAAGTGTGATAAATTATGGTGCTTCAATTTCACGTGGTCCTCGAAAAGCAGAAACGAGAGCATTCAATTGAACTGCTTCACTGGATCCGAGGACTAGTCTTTTTTCAATTTCTGCCAACTTTATTATGAGATCGATCAATACTGGTTCTGGGAATTCAACTGAAAGTCAATATTTCTTATTAGGCGAAAGAATATTTCAGTTGACAAATTTTAATTAGTTACAAATAAATTAAATTAATTAAAATTAAAATCAGGAATACGTACTCTTATTGACAAAAATATGCAGCTCTGTAAGAATATCCTGAAGAGCCAAACCTTTTCTCATCTTGAGGTCTTGTATCTCTAAGAAAGAGTTAAGGTTTTAAGAAATAAAAATATTTTAAACAGAAAAATTCTATGTAAATTAAATAGTGTTCGAATGGTTTTTAGTTTGTTTAGCATTTAAATTAAATTCTGAAAAGTAAAAAAAATTAAGAATTAATGAAAAAATGCCTGATAAAAAGGATACTGCAATAAGCAAGTTGATAGGATTCGTTCAGTAGCCAAGCTAAGATATTTTTTATATCGACTGGCAGGGGATGACCAACGCAAGTGTAAACATTTTCCTCTGTCACGCAACCCAGAGCAAGTGATGTACTTTGAAGTACGTTAATTACTTTTCTCATATCACCGCCACTCAAAGTCATCAATGCTTTTTTTCCATCCTCCGTTACATCTAATCTGCAACAATATTAAATCTCCCTTTAGATATTTCGAACGAAAATTAATTAATTAAATACTAAATTACTTGTAACTACAACTATTACTTACTAATTATTATTAAACTATTACTATTAATTACTATATTAATTTTTTAATTGATTTTTTATTTCTTACTTTTCTTGCTCAATGACGTATTCCAATCTCGGTAAGATTTGTTCAGGTGCCAATGGACCGAATCTGAATTTCGTGCAACGTGATTGAAGAGCAGGTATTATTTTACTGAGATAATTGCAAATAATGCAAAAACGCACATTTTCCGTATACTTTTCGATAACTGAAAAATTAAAGAATAAAATGTTTTAAATATTGTGTTAAACTGTAAATTACATTTTTGGAAATTTATTTATTTATTTCAGACACGAACTTCTTCTGAGGGCATTTTGAGCATCATTAGTCATGGCATCGGCTTCGTCTAGAATAATGAGTTTATATCCGGACCGATAAATAGTTCCGGTACTGGCGAAGCTTAGAATTTGTCCCCTGACAATTCCGATTCCTCTGTCGTCGGAAGCATTCAATTCAAGGACCTTTAGGGAACAATTCAAAAATCTTAGCATCAATTTTGAAAAAATTTCAAGGTAAAAGTATTTTTAAATAATTAGAAATATGAGAAATTTAAATAAATAGAAAAAAGAAAAATTTAAAGAAATAGAGAGAAGAGAAAAATTAAATAAACAGAAAGAAAAGAAATTTAAAGAAATAGACAGACAATTTAAATAAACAGAGAAAGATAGAGAAATTTACAAAATATTCTACCATTGAGTTGAACTGAGCAGGTGTATACAATTTTCGAGCACATGCCAAAATTGTACTTGTTTTTCCAGTACCTGGCGGTCCGTACAACAAAAGATGAGGTAACTGATTTTCTTCTATGAATTTGTTTACTAAAAAAAGCATTTATTATGGAATTGCAGATAGAGAAAATTATTTAATTTAAATATTAATTTACTCACTCGTTCTTATAATTTCTTCGTGTGATATGAGATCGTCTAATTGAGCTGGCCGGTATTTTTCGACCCTACATAAACATACGATTAATTCGTAAATATTGAGAAAAGTCCAATTCTTAATTATTTAGCATTAAACTTATATTTACCATGGTAAATTTTTCGATTTTTCCGTTCTATTTGTCATAATTGTGAATGATAATTACAAACTAAATGCTAATTTTCAGCTAGCAAAATTCTATTTACACAAAGTTTTTTGAGGTTATGTTTCTCAAAAAGTTCGAGAGAGGAAAAGACCGCCTTTTCAGTCGTACCACTTCACAGAACGTTAAGCGCGAAAAATTCAAAACCTAATTAATTTAATTCGATTATTTTAATTAATTAGGTTTTTAATTTTTATTAAAAAATGTTTTTAAATTTAAAATTAAAAATGCTTTTAAATTTAAAATTAAAACCTTTTTTGCTGATTTAGTCGAAATCTTCTTTCATAATTAAAATTAAAAATATTAAAATGAGATCTCATTAAAATTAAAAGTCAGGAAATTAAAATTTCTTTATTAATTATTAATATCGATTTTATTAAAATGTTTGCACTGAACAAGTATTTTTCTATATTATAATTATTAACTTTTTTTACATTTCTTTCCTCTTTGTAAATTAATAATATTATAGAAAAAAAAATACTTTTCCAGAAACTTAAGATCAATTATCGTCATTATAAGAGATTTTTTTATTTCTTTGGCCAATAGGCGACCATTTACACAATAAAAAGTTTTTAACCTGTTAGTAGTAAAAATCCGGTTTACAATAATGTCGTAGCAATAATTCTGGAAAACTGAAGTGAAAACGTTAACACTGAAAGAGATTCGATTTATTAATAATTATTTTTTTGGAAATATTTAATTAATGTACATTTAACATTTGAACAGCATTTTTATGAAAAACCCTAAATTTGCAATAATCGCTTATCCACTAAATTACCATTTCGAATTTTTATAGGAAATTCATGTTATTTATATAGACACACCTTTGTGACACAGCCCTCCTTATAAATTATTTAAAACAAAAAAAAGATCTTTACGCGAGTACAGAAGAAAAATCTCATATTAAGTTTTACTGACTTTTTTTTCCCACCAATAATTTTCATTTATTATTTAATGAAAAATATTGATTAAACATGAATTTTCTTCCGTAATCGCTTTCTTTTCTATTAAAACAAAAAATCGCAAACTGATATTCATTTACATAATTTTAAAGTAATAAATGCAACTTCGTTCCTGAGTCTGGAATGTAAAACTCTTTGACTCTTTTAACGATTCAATTAACTTTCTGCTTAAGAAAAATAGGCAATTTTCAGCTAAAAAATTTTACATTAAAAGTACCGGAGATTGCATAATAACATTAAAGTATTTATATCGTGCCTTTCAGGAAGCAAATTCGGTTTTCTTTTCTTCTAATTAAAAATCGATAATAAATGTTAACAAAATTTTATGTAGACATTAATTTATTTTGTACAATTTCATTAAAACTAGTAGAAAAAAGAAAAATTACAAAATTTTAAATAAATTATAACAACTTTAGTTTAAAAAAACAAAAATTAATCTACAAATTTTGTTGCGACTTCTATAAATCGCTAGATGGAAACACAAAAAATTCTAAAAAAAACAAATCAATTTGATAAATTATGCACGATAGGTTAAATTTTATAAAGCCAAAAAAGGAATCGAAGCTGTTTCAAAAATTTGTCGAAATCGGTTTTTTTTGTTGTTGTTGTTCGCTTTTATCGAGAAAATAAAAAAAGAGTTTAGTTTGCAAACAATGTGCTCTCTTTCGTAGATATATAATTCATGCCCGGTTTAACGATTTAATCGAAGCTCTTATTTAACTCTCGATGATGGTTTCTTATGTCCTCATGTCTATGATACAAATGAAGTAGAAAAAAACAGACTCTCGACTAAATTGATCTTTTTAAATCACTTGAACGCGATTTATAATTAATGTGATGTGAATGACATGGCAGGAGAGACTGCCAAGTTGCCACTAACTAAAAAGTTGTTCAGTGGCTCTTTCCAAGTCCCAATTGTATGACGATAGTGCGACTCTTGCATCGTGTTCCTCAATGCCCATGTCGGTTAATCGTCTTATTTTGTCGTCTAACTCAGGCATTGTGGCTGGGCCTGAAAAATACAATACAATTAATTTCTTCTCAAATTAATAATTTACAAATTTTTTTTTCAAATTTAAATTTAAAAATTAAATTAACTGAGAATTCGAAATTGAAAATTAAAAAAAACGAACCTCCTGCGTAAACAGACGTCCAATGTTTTGCAGTTTGTCGAAACATTTCAGGATGCTCTTTGTATTGTTTAGCTACTACCGCATCCTGAGGATCGTCAGGTTCTGCTGACGATAATAATGCTTGTAGAGATAAGAGAACAGTTCGCAGGGTCATAGCGGCTGCCCTATTAATGAAAAAATTTGCTATTAATAGTAAAAATCTTTTTTTTTATTGAAATTTTGGAGAATTCAATTATTTTCAAAATTTGCAATTTAAAACTCCCGAAAAGTTTATTTTTCAAAAATTGTAATAAATTACTTGAAAAAAATGTTTTATTTTCAATTAAATTTTACAAAAATTTCAATTATTCAAAATTTTTTTAATTTATTTCAAAAATTTAATTAGAAAAATCATTCGATAATAATTTTTAAAAGATTTGTCTAAAGATATACTTTTTACACTATAAAAATCGAAATAAAATTCATTTTATATAAAAAATGTGGTTTTTGTGTCAAAACTTGATAGAAAAGTCGAAAAAGTCTCAATTTTTGAAAATAATTCGATAAAATTCGAAAAAGTTATAATATCCGAGGCTTGAATACGTAAACTTTAGGTAACAAATTTTAACGGTAAAAATTTACATACAAAAACCGGAAATTGAATCTTTTTGAAGAAATTATCAATAAACGTACCATTGGTCTTTTAATATATCCAAACAAATAGCTCCGGTAACAGAAGAAATATTTGGATGCCATATTTTTGTTATAAATCGTACCTGCAAGAATTTTTTTCCATTAAAAAAAATTATTATTAACAAATGATTATTTTATGATTAATATATTATATTGATAATTATCAATTTTTAATTATTATTTATTAATTTGTTAATTTATTAATTTATTAATTTGATAATTTATTAATTTGTTAATTTATTAATTTGTTAAATTGTTAATTTATAAATTTGTTAATTTATTAATTTATTAATAGCTTTTGAACATTTACTTTAGGGGGATTAAATGGATAAGTCTCAGGTACTTTAATTTCGAGTACAAAATTTCCTCCCTCGTAAGGTGTATCTGGAGGACCAGCGATTTCTCCCTTTAATTCGGTAAAACTATCATTAACCAATTCTACTTTAATTGCGCATCTTGCTACCTGAAAAAGAAAATTATACTTAAATAAAATAAAGTAATTGCAAAAAAATAAAAAATATTACTACATCTATTTCCTAATGAAATATAACTAAAATTTTACTCTATTTTACTCAACACAATTTTTCTAAGAATATCAAATTGAGTCAAAAAACGAATCGAAAGTGTTGCGTAGCAACATTTTTGATTCGTTTTTTTGTCTCAATTTGATAATTTTAGAAAAATTGGCAATAAATTCTTTTTAAATTCGATTTCAAAGTTCTCTGAAGTTAGTAAAAAAAGCAATAGTCATTTTTTTTAATTTCACAAAGTTTATTTTTATTTTTCTTGAATTTAGCAAATATTTTGCCATTCCACTGTCGCTATGCGATAACTAAAATTTTGTAATTCACAAACTGATAATAAAACTGTTACGAGCAAGCAAAATATTTCACAATGTATTCAAGATAATAGATTCATTGGTTCCTACCAATGAACGAACTGAAACCTTGATGAGTAAATAAATCCCACCTAACCCTTGACATTAGAGCTTTAGATAACAGACCATCGAGTGTGATATTTGCAAAGATTATTTTGGATTCTTGTGCGGATAATGCGAAAAAGCTTTCTTACCCAAGTAAACAATAAATGAATGACCTGGATGAGTGTAAATGTAAAATGGACTCTAGTTCACAGGAAGATACCTCTCTTGGTGAGTGATATATTGTTAAATTTCATAAATTTCATAGATTTCATATTTCATATTATTTCATATTAATTGTAAAAGGATATTTTAATCGAATTTTAAATTTTCTGTTTAATAATTATACTCCTGTGAATTAAAAAATGTTTCGTTGAGAATTAAAATTAGTTTACCTTATTAAAAATCAAATTTTCAAATGTTATTCTCGATTAACGTAGAATCTATTTTTAAGTATATAATAAAAATTGAAAAGATCAACGACATTCAAACGTCACAAAGCAATTGTATCAAAACATTGTTCAAGGTAAATTCTTTACTTTTAAAATTGATGCGTCATTTAACAAATTTGGCAGCTTAAAATAAGCATTATAATTCCCACGAAATAAATAAGTCAAAAATTTGTAATATTAGTTTAATTTCACAATGTCAGTCCTTTGTTTGAAAACATGTGACTTTTAGGTTATAGTGAAAAATAACATATGTATATACAATGATTAAGTTGTTTTTTCTCTCCAAAAGCTTCAAAATATGAGTAATATATGACAAAATCACAAAGTGTCAAATCGAAATGAAAAGAAATAACAACTCGATTATTTAGTAAGAATATTATTAGAAACTCATGAAATACTAGAAATAAGATATTGCACAATTTAAAGTTGATACAAGATATAATTAATATGATAAAATTATTTTCTTTCGTTTATTAAAAGTAAATTTAAGTCAAGCTACCTGAAAAATTCGAGAGTCTAATGTATAAATGATAAGGGAATTAATTTTCCTTTATCAGAATTGCGTAACAATTACAAAAACACAAATTGAGGTTAAAAATATCTAATTAATTAATTACTAATTATTATTTATTATTTAGTAAATAAATTTACCTCTTCACTCTTTATAACCTCTTTGAATTCCCGTTTGAGTCGCTGTGCTGCAATGTTCGCCATAGTTTTAAAATCAGTTAGGTCAACACACTGTCATCATCATTCACATGGACTTGAGTATGCAAAGCATAATTTGTTTGCCCTTTGTTTTACACAAGATCTTCTTATTCTCGAATTTCGAGACTTTTATTGCAATTTTTAGAACTCGCGGCAAGTTTTACACAACTGCACGTTTACTTTATCGTTGTCGAATGTAGTAACCTCTTTTGTCAAGTAAAAATCATACAGCCTCACACAGGCACATCTAATTCGACGTCAATCAGGACCGGCGCCACAGCGATGAAAAAAAAATCGACTGTCACAAGCGCTCACTGACATTTATCCGTTGATTTCACCTTTTACTTACTTTTTTTTACTTTTTTTTGAGTCTTTGGTCACACGCGTGTTGAAAACACGCACAACCCTCTCAGATGAGAAAGGATATACGTTAACTCCACTTTCTTCGGAATATTAACGATTCTAACCTCGTCGTGCAAAAAGTTACGCAAATTTATTTTATGAAAGCACGAAAAAACATGTTTGAATAGAAAAAAAGTTGAGAATTATTGCACAGGGACGTGTTTAGAAGTTTACAACAGTTTACAAAATGGCGATTTTTTTTTCAAAGAGGCTTTCGTAGGAAAAAATTATCATTAAAAAAATGAATATTTTTGTGTAGATTTTACATTTCCCAAAACTGTCAATTCGCGAAACGGAAACATTTCCCGTTTTCAATAAGCGGCGACACTTTCAGACTTTTTAGCGCCAAATTTAAAAAATCTTAGTTATTTAAAAGGAAAAATATGATTTTTTTTATTTAAAAATATTATTTAAAAACACTGAATAATAAGTTTCTGCTTAATTGAAACAAAAGATATGTATTTACTCCACAAATATAATAATTTATAACTTTTTTATCAATTTTAAATTCAAATTGTACTAGAGATACGTAAGTTTGGTAATTTTTCGTATTTTACGTAAAACTTCCCGGTTTTCAGCGGCTTATTTTGTAAACAAACTTTTATATTTCTTTTTGTTTTAAATACAGAGATATTAAAGAGCTTATTCAACTCAAACAAAAATGTAAAAAGCATCTCCAATGTTTCTTTCACGTAATTGAAAGTAAACAAATCATTTGAAATATTTGACATAAATTCCCGCCCGTAAGAATGTTATAGGTTATGTTTCATAAACCTGCAGTAAAAATGTTAAACTTTAACTTACAAATCTGATGATAATTGAGGAAATATTCCTAAAATTTGAAGAAATAATTCAGAAAACGATAATAAGTGTCTGTTAGTTAGATAAATTGCGTTTAAAATAATAAATTACTGGAAACAAGTTTCAAAAAAGAGTTAAATGATTGTCTTCCCGCAATTGGAATCTGCGCATGGGCCAAAAGGCGGAGTTTTGGAAAAATGTCATTTCCGGCAAATTTTGCAGATTCTGATTGGTTGATTAATTGCGCTTGCGGCATTTTCATCATCATGCTTGCCGTTTTTCAGTGATGCCCGTCTCACAAGCAGTGCGTGCCAAGAGTTTGTTACGTGCAAACTTGGAGAGTTCTCGTGGAAACTTATTACAAAGCAGAATGCCGAATATTAAAGTATTCAGCGGATCGTCGCACCCGGAATTGGCGCAAAGAATTGTTGACAGACTTGGAATTGACATCGGCAAAGTTGTCACGAAGAAATTCAGCAACCTCGAAACATGGTAATGGTCGCTTTTTTAATACAATTTCCGTCGTAAATATTCGCAAATCATATTTTAACGCGACAAATATTTTGTTTGATCGAAAATTCGATAATTCAAATTCTCCACATGGTTTCATGAAGCATGCAAATTTCTATAGTTAAAAGTTTCCCTAATGATTTTTCTTTAATATAAGAATTGTGTGATAGCCGACGCTTGAATTTAATCACGTGTAGCGTCTTGCTTTTAGAAAAATAATAAAACAGAGCCGGAAACTATTTAAAAGTATTTAAAAAAATCTATGTTGAATTTTATGGTTAGAATTATTTTTTTTTAATCTTTTGATAAATATTGCGTATCATGTCTTTGATTTTCTTATTGTGCCTTTGTTATCAAGATGTTTCTCTGCTCCAAAAATATTGATTTTAATTTTTAATTTTACGTCTCAAGGCAGTATTACTTGAACACGATTAATCATTTCTTTCGTTACATTTCATATTAATAGTATTAATATTTAACTTCTTGGATCGACTTATTTTTCATTAATTTTAATTTAAAGCGATTAGCCATTAGAAGACTTTTTTCTATAGTAGTGTCAATTAAGGATTTAAAAATAACACTTGTAATATATTAAGTAATTGAAAAATTTTACGGATTAATAAATTGAATTGAATTTTGAAAAGTAAATTTAGAAGAATTCGTATTTTTGAAAAAAGACGTAAAAAATTATTTTTCTAAAAATATGTAATCAATCAAAATTTTTACTTTACATTTTTTTCTATTCTTATTTGTATAAGTAAACGATTCTTATCTGTAGACTTAATTATCTTTTATAGCTGTCTTTTTCCAGAAAAATTTTACCTCCATTTCCCAGCAAGTGAAACAACAATAGAAATCGTTCAAATGTGTGTGGAGTTTTTTTTATTTTTAATTTTAGAAAAATTTGACTGTTCACACATTTTTAAAAATAAACCTCTATTTTGATTTTTCTAGTTCTGAATTTTTAGAAGTATTTTCTTTTTCTGCACTTTGTTTTCTATTTTGTTAATGTTAACATAAAGGAAAAATGTTTATTCAAAAACATTTTTATGATCTTAGATCAAATAAGATGACTCATAAAATTATAGAAAGTTAGCTTAATAAATTCGTGACCTTGTCACTTGTCGAAGATAATACTGGGCAAGATTTTTCTCACAGGAGAACTGCTTTTTAAAATTAAGGATAATTTGTGCGTGTCTAAAACTTGATTTCACGGTCAGTTTTATGGGTATTAAAGGCAGATGAGCAAAATTTTGCTTTTTTGGTAAATTTTATATTTATTTTAAGTAATATGCATTTTTTTGATTTTTATTAGTTTTATTTTAACGAAATTGACAATTCGAAATTATTAATTGTTCAGAATTGTCAATTTCGTTAAAATAAAATAAATTCCGTCCATCAGCTAATATTAATTTTTTTGCAAAAGAAGCAAGAAAATGTAGGTTCGAAAATCCAAACATAAAAAATAGTTTATTATTGTTTTAGCTCTTAATACTTAATTAAATATTGTGTGAAATCCTGTCGTTTATCTTATCGATAATTGATACTATTCATTGTAAGAAATTTGGATCTGAATTCTAGAGAAAATTATTTATTCCTAATTTATCTACAAATTTAAACTACTGTAGTAGTTTTATTTATTTTTTTGTATTTTTATGTCTTTTTTTGTTATTAATTCTCACAAATGTTTTTTAGTATTAAAAATTTAAAAATTGCCAAAAGGGAAAATAGGAAAAAAGGAACAAAAATTATTAAAGATTATTAAAGAATAAAAAAGTTATAATTTATGTTCTAATTTTTAAAGTAGATTTTTTTTTACTGTAGATTGAGTGAAAAATAATTATTTATTTGTTTTGCAGCGTGGAAATCGGAGAATCCGTGCGAGGAGAAGATGTTTACATTGTGCAGAGCGGTAGCGGAGAAGTAAATGACAATCTGATGGAACTGCTAATAATGATTAACGCTTGTAAAATTGCATCTGCATCTCGTGTAACTGCGGTCATTCCGTGTTTTCCTTATGCTAGACAGGACAAAAAGGACAAGGTAAAGAATTTTTTTTTCGCTACTTAAAAAAAATATTCACATTAATATTGAATATTATCTAGAAAATTAATTATCTAAAAAGAAAAATAATTACAAAACAAAAAATCACCAATAATAATAAATCTCTACTTTTGCAATTGAAAAGCATTGAAATGCATTTAAAAGCAAATTCGCTCACAACAATGTTGATTCTCGAGAGAGTAAATATTTATTTCCAAAGTAATAGGAAATTTTTAGTGCAATTTTTACAAAAGTACGACTGATAAATTCTCAAATATAATAGATTTTTTTTTGTCTGATATATTTTTAAAAATATTTTTTATTTGAAAATATATTTTATTATTTTATCATTCTATTTTCTGCTAGCTTTACCTTTTTTATATAATACTATTTTTCGCTAGTTTTTATGTACTTTTAATTGATATAGACATATCTTTTATGCACTTTATTTAAATTAATTTACTAGTTTAATAATTTATTTATTTATTTTTTTTAATAAACTTATTTTTATTTATTTTATTAACTTGTTTTTCCTTTCAAAGTTTTAAAGTACATTTATCGATGTTTGCTTTTGTAAATAGCAGTCATATTGATTTTTTCATTTCACATAAATACATTTTCATTAATTTAATGTAATGACACTTTTGTATCTTGACGATTATTGACAAAAATTTGATTACATTTCGATCATTACTCTAATTGTTTTCTGTTGTTTTTTTTGATGAATTATTTTGGATTATTAATTTGATTATTATGATTGAAAATTTTGTTATTTTTCCTTTTATTTCGTATTTTTTTTCTTTTTTTAAGATTTAAAAAGGATGATGATAAAATGAGTATCAGACAAATGGGATAGATCGAAAGTAACGTCCAAATTCTATTTTTAATTTATTGATTACTCAATGATGATATATTTGAATTTATATATGTTCTTTGTTGAATTACGTAATACTTTATTTTGTTTCCTAATTCGTTTTTTTGGTAATTATTAGAGATTTGAATGTTTCGAGGAATCGGGAGATGTTCACTAATTTTTTGAAAAATGACTAATAATGTTTAATACGATGTAAATTAACAAGTAATTTTCATTATCAAGTAACTTTCTTTATTATTTTTTCAAGTTTCTATTTTTCTAGGAGGATCGTAAATCATTGTCTTGAAAGGATTTTAGTAATTTTTACTTTTCAGAAAACTCGATTTTTGTTGGGAAAAATTCTGTACATTTGGGACTGAAAAGTTTTTTCTTTTTACTCCTGTAATTATAGTGGATTTCTAACAGAAATGAGTTTTTGACGATCGTTTCAAATTTATAATTTCAATCAAAGACGGACAAGATGAATTCTTTTTTATTTTTGGCCTAGGATTTTATTTTTCCTTTTGTTTGTCAAAATTGTTTTATTGAAATAATATAAATGTTGAGGTTTTATAGATATGAGAGAGAAGATATAGTTAAGTAAAAAAAAAAGTCTCGTGAAGATGCTGATTGAGGCAGAAAAATAAAGTATTTGTATGATATCTTCACAGGGAGGTGACGAAGGGGACAAGTCAGATTCATCAAAGAGTCGTATTGTCATGAGAACACACGAGTGGAAATTCAGGGTAACTTATGGTGCTCTTTTTCCTACTCTTAAAGAACAAAAAAAAAAAAAAAAAAAAAAGAATCTTTTCTCGCAGCTTTTGCATCCACGGAATAATGGGATAAATTTTAATAGAATCTTCATAGCACTTGCGATTTATCAGACTCATTAAAAAACATAATGCTCGATCTCATTTTTCACACATGTCGTTTCCATATAGGATTGTGTTGAGAAAAACTGTGTAGTTTTTAAAAATTGGTTTAAAGGAGAAAACACAATTTTTTAATCATTTTTTGGGTCACGTTTTTTTGTCGCATTTTGTCAAAGTTCAGGTTGAAATAAATTTTGTATTGACGCTTTTTTTTGGAGAAAAAGAAAAGAAAAAGGTGTTGTACATTATTGCAAGAGAAATTATTGTCGGATTGCATGTAAATTCCAGGCATCGTACTGTTTACAGGGTTATCCAAATGAGATAACCCTGTCGATTATTGCAAAATCACATTGCAAATGATAAAAGCCCTGGGGGGTATTCTTGTTTATTGAAAAACAATCTTGAGAAAGATTTGTTTTGTTTTTCATGGATTAAAAAATGGAAATTGATTTTTAAAAAAACTTGCATGAAATACAGGGATTTTTTTTTCTGGTGATTTATGTAATTTTAAACTTTCTCCCAGTTTTTCTAATTTTCTCTTTTCTTCCCTTGATTAAGAATTCGGATCTTTTTTTTAACTCTGGTGACTGTAATTATAGAATTTATAACTTTGACGAATATTTTGTTACATTTGAAAAAAAACTTGAAATTATTTTCTTTGTCAGATTATTATAAAAAAAAGCATGATTTGATTAAAAATTCTGACTATAGATGGGTATTTTCAGGAATTTGTGACCGACCTATCGACAGTGAGTATATTATGAAGAGTATAAAGAATTTTTCGAGTGACTCGTTTTGGCAATGATACAGTTTCAATTGAGCATTAGATATAATATCTTTGATTTTATTTAATTTTTCTTCGTTAATTATTCGTTCCGCAATTATCTTCGTAGGACTAACAAACAAAAAAAAACAAATATCTTTGGAAAACCTCTTTGAAAAAAGATGAACAAAAATTTGAAAAAAAAACACAAAAAAACTTGGTTTACCCTTTATTAGAGTGAATGGAGTCTCTCTCTTTTTTTTGTACAAGCACATAATATCATTTGTATGAGAGGGCAAAATATTAATATAATAGCACTATGTGTACATATTTTACTCTAGCCTGGGGTACATTAAATGTTCGTTTGTTCGCTGGGTACTAATTAATAATGTGACGTGAGTTCGACTATTGTATAAGTGCACTAATCTTCAAGTAGACTTAATCGTCGGTAGTTGTGCTTTTTAAATTAAAAAAGAAAAATATATTTTTTTCTAAGAAAAAATTAAATTTCTTTTTAAAAAAAGACGTTTCGACAATTTTTCTCATAAACATCATAGCACTTCTCTTGACGATTTTTGACAAACAAAAGCCTTAACATAATCAGCTTCTTGTATATCATTGCAGATAATTTTTAGGTCGTAGACTGCTACTCTTATCAAAAATGGATCCTTAGAATCGTTATACACAGTGCATTTCTGAATTTTTTTTTTTTTGAACAAATTCCCAGCAGCGAATCGTATAATGAGAAATGATTATAATTCTTCCTATTAAACTTGTGTTTCTTCTTAAAACTGTAAATTATTAATTAAAACTAATTAATTATGATTAATTTTAATTATTAAGCTATTTAATTTAATTATTAGTCTTTAATTTAATTTACATATTCAACTATTTAATTTTTGTTTAAATATAAAATTTACATATTTAATTATTTAATCTAATTATTTAAGTATAAATTTAATTATCAAGGTATTTAATTTAATTAATATACTTAAAATAAGAATTTTCAAGTCTTCATAAAATTTCGTCTTGTCGTTTACATTTCTCATCTGGGATTTATTGCCTGCTTGGAATTGAATTGAGTGAAAGATTTTTTTAAATGGAATGTTTGCATTGGCACTTGATTGAAATATTGTATTTATACTCATTATACGACTAGCGGAGTGGATTTAACATATTTTAATTTAACAATAAGTAGAACTAACTCTAATTTTCAAGTTTTGCTTGAATTTATAATATCCTCTAGCTTTATTATAGTTTGACGAAAAATTAACAAAACAGAATGCACTGTGTTCAGTTTTTTTTTTTTTTTGCACAACTTTTTTTGTTCTTCTGAAAAAAGTGGAAATAAGCTTCACTCGCAGTTTTCCATCGAGTCTAACTGGGGTGCATTTGCAACGAGATTTATCCTAATTTTTATTACGAACGTTGCTCACAAATTTTTTTTTTCTCTCAACACTATAGTCATTGTATTTATATTTTGTCCCCTCAAAAAAAATACTTTTTTCGCTATGAAGAATTCGTTTTTAATTTCGATTTCAATTTCAAAAAATTGATGTATCCAAAAAGTACTTGCAAATTTTGGCAATATTTTTAATATTTAGCGAACTTGGTATTGGTAAAATTTTAATGACTAACAAAATGTGTTTCCCTTTATTGATTTATTTTGTGTGTCCTTGTTACAAAAAAGAAGAGGCACTTTGAAGAGAGTAAATAAATAACCGGATATTATTTTTGAAATTGCAGGAAATTCGTAGTTGCAAATGGACTTCAGGATTTAAGCGAATGTAACAAGGGATATTGATAAATTAATCTATTTTGCAGAGTCGCGCTCCTATTTCGGCGAAACTTGTCGCAAATATGCTCTCGGTGGCTGGAGCGGATCATATCATCACAATGGACTTACACGCGAGCCAAATTCAAGGCTTCTTTGACATTCCAGTGGACAATCTCTTTGCTGAACCAGCTGTTCTTAAATGGATAAAGGAAAATATTGTCGAGTGGCGAAATAGCATTATCGTTTCTCCGGACGCTGGTGGTGCCAAAAGGTTCGTGACTACAATTCCTAAATTTCAATCAATTCAGTAATTTTTAATAATCCCTAGAATTACAAAATAAATACTTTATAATACTTTGATTTAATTAAGTAATTTTATTTTTACTAATTTGACTTTGATCGTTACAGAGTGACGTCTATAGCCGACAGGCTAAATGTCGAGTTTGCATTGATTCACAAGGAGAGAAAGAAGGCGAACGAGGTGGCGAGTATGGTTTTAGTTGGAGACGTCAAAGACAGAATAGCAATTCTCGTCGACGATATGGCCGATACTTGTGGAACGATTTGTCATGCAGCTGAGAAATTATTGGAGGCGGGAGCGACGAAAGTTTATGCCATTTTGACCCATGGAATATTCAGCGGTCCCGCCATTACGAGAATCAACAATGCTTGTTTTGAAGCTGTTGTCGTAACCAATACCATTCCACAAGACGCTCACATGAAAGATTGCCCCAAGATCCAGGTATTTACTTCTCATTTAATATTAATTTTAGTTACACTTTATATTAATTTTGATTTTTAGAAAAAAAAGGCTAGGAAAGTTTCTAGTTTATCGTTTTTAGCAAACATTAAATAAACTGACAATGACAACCACTGATCACCATTATTTTCCATTTTATTGAAAAATCGATAGTTTTTGAACAGAATTTTTTTACAATTTTACCCTTTGTTACGATTTTAAATTATACAGACCTGGGATATTATGACTTTCGATTTTTACGACTATTTTCGAATAATCCGACTTTTATCGAATTATATTTAAAAAAATGCGACTTTTTCGACTTTTCTTCCCAATTTTGCAACAAAATACCACATTTTTTTTAGTTTAAAATGCAACTTATTTCGATTTTTATAGCGTGAAAAGTATAACTATAAACAAATCTTTTAAAAGTTATTTTTAAATAATTTTTCTAATTAAATTTTTGAAATAAAATTAAAAGATTCTGAATAATTGAAATTTTGTAAAATTTAATTGAAAATAAATCATTTTTTTCAAGTATTTTTATTACAATTTTTGAAAATTAACTTTTATAGAAATTGAATTGAAAATTTTGGATATAATTATTGAATTATCAAAAATTTTAATGAAAAATCTTCAAGTGTAAATTTAATAACAAAAATTAAACATTCAAAACATAAAAATTTTTTAGAATCATTTTTAACATTTTGGAGGAAATCAAATCAAATTTATTTATTTATTATTTAAAAATAGGTAATTAAACTTAGAAAATATTTTCTAGTGCATCGACGTCTCGATGATGTTTGCTGAAGCAGTAAGGAGGACGCACAACGGCGAATCAGTGTCGTATTTGTTCTCGAATGTACCATATTAATTTTTTTTTATTTTTTTTTTAAAGTTTCATTTGACATGAAACTGTTATTAAAATAAGAACATAAGCGTCCTTTTTAGTTGCCAAAAACAATTTGCTGGAAAAATTTTTTGAGAATAAAGAAACTGTAAAAAAAAGATAACAGCGATAAATTGTAAGTTTGAAAAAAAACGATATGAAATTTACAGTTTCTGTTTCTCAAAAATCTGGCAAATTTTGTTAAATGTTTTCTCTAATCACCAAAGGCAAAACTTTTTTTTTGTGCTAATCTCTTTCTCTTCGAACGAGTTGTTTAATTCATGTGTCATCATCGTGTCATTACAGTAAGAGTTATTTTCTTATTCTTTCCGAATTGTACACGTAGACTCGTCTTGAATGTAGTTGATTTTTATTGCACCATCTTTTCTATCACCGGAAATAGAATGGAGAACTTTTAAAGTTCTCTCGTCGTCCGGATAACGGAAGCTTATTTTGCAAAAAGAAATTTATGGTTTTAAAACCACTTTTTTGAATCTGTACAAAATTTTTATATTTACTTTTTCGCACTGGTTTGTGAAAAGTTAATTTTCTCCTGATTGATGAATTTTTTATACATTTTTTTTTAAAGGGAAATTATTCTATAGTGATTAGTTTTTTTTAGATGATATTTTTCTTCTGGGACGAGTTTCTTTTTTTCTTTGTTTGTTTGAATAGTAAAAAAGAATTCTCGTCATAAAAATTTATTGTAATTATCTTCAAAATGAATTTGATATTAAAAATTGAATACAGAAGACACTTTTTATCGTCCACGATTTTACAATCGTTAGATTGTCTTAGTTTTTAGAAAGAATTATTCGAGAAAAGAAGGAATTTTCTATTTTAAATCTCTATACACTTTGTTATCAATATACACTTTCGTTATCTGAAGGATGAATGTACAAATAAATACTGTTATTAGTATTTTAATTTAAGAATTAAACTGGTAATTTAAATCATATATAATTTAAAATAGAAAGCTGACTTTAAATTAACTTTGTTGATTTTGAATTAGACAATGAAACTCATTTTTAATAACTAGTGTTTTATTATTTCGCATAATAACCGAGGGTGACAATTTTTTTTTCTTTGATTGATGGAATTTTTATAAATTTATTATAATGATTACAATATTTTATTATATTATAGTACAACTATATTATTATAATTCACTGTTATGATTGTTATTGAAAAAAGGGCCACTTGTAAAGAGAAGTGACGGTAAGTATACAATTTCAAAATAGGGTATTAAGTTTTATTAATTGCTCTGTAGATGAAAAAAAATACTCATACAATTAAGTGTTAATTTTCCTATTATTACCTTTGATCATGAAGAAAAAGACTTGATAAAAACTGTACATTAAAATAGTTTAACCATGCATAATTGATTATATAAAAAATAAAATTGTATAACAAAATTGTAAATAATTTTTAATCCGAGACAATGAAAAACTTTATAATACTAACTTTTTAAGCCACGATCAAAATTTCTTATACATTGCTTTTTTTACCGACAAAATACAATGTAATTTTTATTCTCAATTTTATGCACTACTTTTTGGTGACGAAAAAAAGTATGTACGAGTTTTGAATCTCAATAAAATACTATATTATAATTAGAAGAAATAATTCTTTTTGATTGATTGAAAAATTCCAATTTTATTAGTTTTCGTTACATTTTTATAATTTCTTTTCGTGTTTACATTTTTATTTTTATTTAAGTAGAAAGATAGTAAATGTCAAAGAGGAATTTTTTTCTGTAGGTATTATCTAAATCTTTTTGACATTTTTTTTATTCGTTGCGTACTATTATTACTTTTTTAATTCTTGGCAATCATTTTTTCTCGTGCTTGTTTACAATTTATTTTTTAAATAATGTATTTTTTCCTCAAGTGTAAAAAGCAGTTTTCTTTATTGTATTATTACATAATTTCTGTCATTAAATTTTGTTTGAAAAAAATTTGGTTATTAAATTTTAAAATCTTAAATTTATATTTTAAAAATGCAAAATTTTTTCTTCCTAACTACTTATTTATTATAAAAGCTATGGGCACCATGGTTGTAAAATTCTATAAAAGAAACAAATTCTTTGTGCAGTTCTGTTTGAAAATTGCCAAAAAAAAGATTTTTTAAATTATTGGGATCATTTTTTTTTTAAATAAATGTGCGTTACAAATAAATAGATAAATAATTTACTTTTTTACATTCTATGTAAAATCGGGTAAAATTAGTTACAATACGAATAAAATGTGCAACTATAATTATATTATAGTTTTACGACTCGAAATAATTGCCGTTCACCTTCGGAAGGATAATAATTATCTTAAAGAAAAGGTTATTATTATCTTATCTTCTCCAGGTAGACGGTCGTTTGGAGTTTAACAATGTTTGAGAAATTAAAATGGACCACCCGTCTCGAAGATTAATTTTAAAAACTTTGTCTACAGAATCAGTCGTTAAATTCCACTTAAGTACAATTATTTAAAGCAAAATAATATTAATTGACTCAGAGTTTAGAAATATTCGACTAATATTGACTATTATTTAAAATTGCTTATTAAATAATATTGCAATTAAATATTGCATATTAAAAATTGCAATTAAATATTGCATATTAAAAAATGCATACTAAATATTGCATATTAAAAAATGCATACAAAATATTGCATATTAAATAATATCGCACATTAAATAATTTTAGATATTAAATTAATATTTCAATTAAACACTAATATAGTAAATAAATAAATAAATAAAAATATACAATATTTACAAATTTGATCCCTTTCGACATCCCTGTTTGAGCCAAATTTGCAATTTAAAGCTTTCAAAATATCACATTATTCAATCAATTATTATCGTGTCATGATTTCTTTTTTTAAATTAATTATTACTTCCTAAGAAGATAATTTATCAAGTAAGTAGTAAAAAAATCGCCATTTTTCCAAATTCTATCAAAATTATAAAAAATGATTAAAAATTAATTCTAATAAACCTTCAGGACAGTGTTCACGTTTTCTTTGTTCCTGATGGTAATGTTATGTCGAAAACAATCGGTGGATTACTGGGTAAATAATTTAAATCACAAGTAGAGGCATTGATGTATATTATTTTTCCATCCGTCGATATTCCATATCCTGAAATATGAATTGAATTAAAATTATTTCAATAAAAATTGAAATTTCAAATTTTATTTAACAGAATAAACTAAAAATAAAATTATATTGAATAAAATAAACTAAAAGTAAAATTATATTGAATAAAATAAACTAAAAATAAAATCATATTGAATAAAATAAAATAAAAATGAAATTAAAATAAGTTTAATTTAATTCCATAGTAAAATTGAAATTAAATAATTTAACAATATTGAAATTCAAAAATTTTCAATAGTTGAATATTATTTCTTCTGGAATTTAATAAAATCTTTATAGTGCTAGTATTAATTTAATTTTTGTATTTATCGCTGAGGCATAATTAAATTATTTATTATTTAAGTAATGAAATGTTGAATTTAAATTTAAATCGAAATGATGGATTTAAATTTAAATGTTGAATTTAAATCGAAATTATGGATTGAAATTTAAATGTTGAATTTAAATCGAAATGATGGATTTAAATTCAAATGATGAATTGAAATTGAAATTATGAATTAAAATTAAAATGATGAATTGAAATTGAAATGAAGAATTAACGTTAAACTTGAATTTTTCAGATACCCTCGTGAATGTGGCCGAAGACATGATATTTTGGTTTCACCCTATTTTGAACTGTGGTCAATAATTCTACACATCCGGCTCGTACTCCACTGCAACAAAGATCACCGTGACCAACGGGCGGTGTATGAGTTACTAAAATATCCGTATCCGATGGAATCATTTCCCATTTTGAAAGACACTGCTCACCACGAGGAACATTGAATGCCCATTTGCAAAATTCCGGTTGCCTGTCGAATCAATTGAGCAAAATTGAAAAGAGGAGAAGAGAAAAAGTAAAAAAGAATTCTCAATTCAGAAGTTTGGAGAATGAATATCAAATAAGAAGATTCGAAAGAAAGTTACCAAGGAGATCCGTAGATTTTAATTCCATCTATTATCACTTCCTCATCCTCCATGTAAGTACAATTTGTCAAATGTTCTTTAACATTACGTGTTTGTATTGCTTCCGCCAAAACATCTTTCGACATTCCCAAGGTAGGTATATTGTCTAAAATACTCGTTCCCGTGTGATTATGACGATCTCCACTAGTTTGGGTGGAAAAGGGATGAGTGAACGTGGAGTCGAAACTCAATTCATGATTTCCGGCTATCACTAGCTTATGCTTGTGCGGCAAGTTTCCTGCGAATGGAAAAATAGACGATTAAAGTTAAACTAATTATAATAGTTTAACTATTATTAATCTGACTTTTTCCTAATTTTCCAAATAATAATTTTTTTTTAATTATTTCTCTCACCGATCCATTTGTTGAATTCAATGACTTCGTCGAGACTTCCGCATTTTGTAAAATCACCAGCGTGAATGAAAATATCACCCGCAGGAATGTCGAATTTTATGAATGGAGTCAGTGAATGAGTATCGCTCATACAAACGACTCTTAGCTGAAAAATAGTTTATTTATTTAGAAAAAAATCTGAAAATCTTATTGATCATAAATATTCAATTTAAAATTTTCCCAATTAGGAAGAATTTTAATTGCAACATTCTATTATTCGAAGACAAAAACCTTGTCATTCGGCGCCTCTGTGTTTGGAGTTTTTGCATTAATTTTAATAACTTTTTGCTTCTGAGATATTTCGTCCCATGCTGCAGTGGGATTTTCCGTGAGCGGATGAACCGCAAGATTCATTTTAACTTCAAATTTTCCAATTTTGCAAAAACTTGATTTATTTCATTTATTTTAATAGAATCCCCATTTTTCCGAATTAATTGCATTTATATCCATGTTGAGAACTTGGATATCACTTCTCTAAACAATCGTTTACCATTATTCTGGTAAATTTATAACTAACCGCTAATTTTGCATTCTATCATTTTGACAGCTGATTTCAGTGAAATTTCGTATTTTCAGCATTTTCCGAATTTCCGAATTGTGTCCTGTAAATGAAAAAAAAACAGTTTTTATAAAATATAGGTATATGTAGGTATTAAAAAAATTTGCAGTGAAAATAGTGAAAAATAGGATAAGAAAAATGCATTCATAGAAAATTGAGCGACGAATGTATAACCTATAAAAGTAGAGCGATAAGTTAAGTTGAGATTCTTGTATGAAAGTTATTTGTCTGTCACAATATTTTTATCACAATTTATTAGCTTACTTTTTATACAATTGAATAACTGTAAGATATTTAAACACCTCTTGTCAGCCTCTTGAAGCTCCAAGCAAATATTTTGGGCAAACAAGTCTCTGACTTTTATTACACGTTATCGCAGTAACAACCGAATTTAAATGTCACACATACACAGACACTTTGCACATAATCCCACTTGTGGTTTTATTATTGTTTTCGACTGTCAAATATTTTTTTTTATTATTATAAAACAGATGCATCTAACATTCTAACCCATTACAAATTCTGTTCGATTGTCTCATTTTCTAACTGTCAATACATTTTTGAAGAATTTGTTTATTTATAACAATGCACTTATGAATACAGTCCATTGTTTATTTGTTTATGAATCAAAAATATGATTTACACCTTACTTGAAAAGTATGATATGAATAAAAATTAAAAAACACCGGATATTTTAAATTGGTTGCAATTAATATTCTACTTTACTGACCGAGTAGACAATTCTGTTTTATCGATTACTGTCATTTACTGTTAGACTAGTGTTTACGTGTACGTGTGAGACTCCCACTTGAAATTGTTTTCTACTTTTACTTGAGTTGTACTTTAACCCCAAGTTTTATAAAACCATTTTATAATTTGTTCAGTCAGAATTAGTTGACATTTACTTTTCTGCAGTGAGGATAAGTTATTCTTCGTCTATTTTGTCTACTTTTGTTAATTTTCCTTAAAGTTTGGCTTAATTTCAACATGTTGCTCCAAAAGGTTAGAAATTTACTTTTCGTATTTTAAATAAAGACTAAAAATAAATAATATTTATTAAAAAATCTATCAATTTATTGAAAATTAAATGCATCGTCATGATTACTGGATTTGTAAACAAGTTTAACGAGTACTAATTTTTTTATTTACTCTAAAGTATCTAAAATCTCTAAAGTTGCTCTCTTTGTCTTTTTCCTTATTGTTAAAATTTTCATTAATTATTTTGTTGACAATTTAATATTTTTTGCAGGTATTCAGTATTTCCGCTCGTCGTTCTATTAGATTATTCTCAGCAAACGCCTCTTCAAATGGATTTAATTTTCGTAAGTTGAATTAAATTAATTATTTTTTTATTAATCTATGTATTTGTATTTGTAATTCAAAATATATTCAACACTTTCTATAAATTTTCTATATTTGTAGCATCTTAAATTTAAGTTTTTAATTTCATATTATACTTTCGAAAATTAGAAACAGATATTTTGCATTTTTTCTATTTTTAATAGTTAATTCACTTAATTATTCCTGCAACGATGATAATTACTTTTCTCTGATACAATAGACGGAAAAAATAGATTTGATTTGTAAAATAGATATAGAAATAGTTTTATAAAAATGATTAGAAAAAATTGCAGAATTTTTTAATAAACGAGACAACAAATAATTATAAGCTCAAAGTACATTTATTCAGAATTGATAAAGAGATAATGAAGTGATAGGAGACAAAGAAGTTGAAAAAGTTTATTTTTTTCCGGTTTTTGATTTATAAAATATGTTAAATTTACAATAGAATTTAAATATTATGCATATCTTAACAAAGGTTTTTAATTTAATATTCAGGACATTGAATACTATCTAAGTGACTTAACAATATAATTATTTTTAATAATATAATTAGTATTAATAATATAACTAGTATTAATTGGTATTAATTATAAAAAAATATAATTGTAAAATTTCTGTTTTTCAGAATTTACTGAGACTCAACAAGAAATGCAGGAATTGGCGAGGAAATTCGTTAAGGAAGAAGTAATTCCAAAAGCCTCTCATTACGATCGAACTGGTGAATATCCTTGGGACTTGGTGAAAAAGGCATGGTCACTAGGATTAATGAATGGACATATTCCTCAACATTGCGGTAAAAATAACATATTTTTAAAAATTACTTACATTTTCTAAAATAATTTCCAAATAAATTAATCTTTTATTTTTGTAAATTGTCAGGTGGTCTGGAAAGCAGTGTCTTTGATGGTTGCATTGTAGCTGAAGAATTATCATACGGCTGTGCGGGAATTCAAACCGCCATAGAAGGTTCTGGTCTCGGTGTAAGTTGATGAAGTATTTACACTTTAAAGAAATACTTTTTTTAGTATTTATTTTTTCGGAATTCAAATAAGTATTCATTTCGAGAACTGACAAAAATTCATTTTTTCTTTAGCAAACGCCGGTAATTCATTTTGGTAACAAGGAGCAACAACAAAAATATTTAGGAAGACTGATTGAAGAACCTCTCGTTGCTGTAAGTCAATTTTTTGAAAATTATTTTATTTTTTCCACGAATTTCCAATTAATATTGGAATATTTCACAAATTTTCAATTAATATTCTACAAATATTCCAATATTAATTGGAAATTTGTGAAATATTTCAATATTAATTGGAAATTCGTGGAAAAAATGTGAAGTGTTTAATTTAAATACTTAAATTCAAAAACCAGGCTTATTGTGTCACGGAACCTGAAGCGGGTTCGGATGTTGGAGGTGTTAAAACAAAGGCGGAGAAAAAGGGCAAAGAATGGGTTCTCAATGGCACAAAAATGTGGATCACAAACGGCGGAGTAGCAGACTGGTAATTTATTCACACTTCTTTGTTATTTATTTACTCATATTTTTATTTATTCTATTTATTTATTTTTTTAGTATTTATTTATTTATTCTATTTATAATTTTTGGTTTCTTTATTATAATAATTAAATCAATTGAAAGTCGAGATTTTAAAAAATATATTAAACAGTTGCGGAGATAATGTAAAATTATTGTACAGGTACTTCGTCCTGGCGAGAACGAATCCTGATCCTAAAGTGCCAGCTAGCAAAGCATTTACAGGATTTATTGTAGAACGAGCATTCGCTGGTGTCACACCTGGACGAAAGGTATTTACAGCAAACTTTACAAAATTTAGAATATTTATCACAATTTTAGAAAATTTTACAAAATTATAAGCAAGTCAATTCGATCAAAAAACAAAATTCAACACAATTTTTTGATTTTCTAAAAGAATTTCTCGAATTTTCGCAGGAAATTAATATGGGTCAAAGGGCCTCAGACACACGTATGGTAACATTCGAGGACGTCCGCGTTCCAGAAGAGAATGTTCTTATTGGAGAAGGAGCCGGATTCAAAATCGCTATGGGGACTTTTGATTTAACCCGACCTCCAGTAAGTTATTTTTTTTTCGCCATTTCAATCTTTTTCTTCTTAATGTTTAGAAATAGTTATTTTCGTAACAAGGGCGCAAAATAGGTGATTGCGACGATGGCGAAATGAAGGGACCGAGGGGACACAATTTCGCGCCCGAGGCGAAGCCGAGGGAGCGAAAGTGTCCCCGAGGTCCCGAAATTTCGCCAAAGTCGTAATCACCTTTGCGCCCATGATGCGAACATAATTTTTTGTCCTAACTGCATGGAAAGTATGGCATTGAGGGCACGCACGATTAAACTCTCATAGTAGTTAAAAATTAAGCTTTATATAAACATTATATTGAATGAAGTCTCTAATGATAGAAGTTTTAAAATAGAAATAAAAAACAATGTATTCTGGAAACATAGTATTTATTTAGAACGTAGTAATTAATAATTAAACAAAACTGAAACAGGAACTTTTAAAATTGACAATTTTGATAAACGAAATGGGAACAAAACCAAATATCTCATTATTTTTTTTAGAGAAAATAAAAAAAAATTGCAAATTTTTATAGACAAAATAAAACAAGTTGAAAATGTTTGCAGTTTTATAGTCAACATAAAAAGAAAGTCGAAAATGTCGCATTTTAATGAAGAAAATCAAATAATTAACAAGCGGGCGCAAAATACTTTTCAGCCCGCTTCTCCCACTCCCGGGCGTAATGTGTTACTTTGCGCCCGCCTTAAGTGCCCGAAATGACATACTTTCCGTGCAGGTAGGACAAAAATATTTATTCATTTTATTTTAATCTTTCTGGTTTTCGGTAAAAGTTTGATTTTTATTTTCTTGAATTGAATTTTATTCTATTGAAATTATATTTTTGTATTTTTATTTGTATTTATTTATTTATTTGTATTTTTTTGTATTTGTGTAAATTGTATTTTTATTTTATTGAATTATATTGAAATTTAATTTTTATTTTATTGAAATTTGATTTTTATTTTATCCAATTGAATTGTATGTTATTTGATTGAAATTTGATTACTTGTAGGTAGCAGCCGGAGCGGTGGGATTAGCTCAGCGAGCTCTCGACGAGGCGACAAAATACGCAATGGAGCGCAAAGCTTTCGGTCAACCGATATTCGATTTCCAAGCCGTTGCGTTTATGTTGGCTGACATGTCAATTGGAGTCGAGACAGCAAGACTTGCCATGCACAGGTCTGCTTGGGCAAGTGACAATAAAGATCCAAGATCAACGATTTTTGCCAGCATTGCAAAATGTTATGCAGGTGACGTTGCGAACAAGTGCGCCACTGATGCTGTACAGGTGAGAGAAATAAATTTCTGTCCAATCAAATGGAAAATTTGTATTTTTTTAGACTAATTAATTAGTTTAAAATTAGTCAATTCGTATTTTATAGTAAAAATTGTATTTTATAGAACGAATTGTATTTTATAGCACGAGTCGTATTTTATAGTACGAATCGTATTTTACAGTAAGAATTTAATTTAATTTTACCAAACTGATAGCGTAATTTATCTTTTGAATCGTAGATATTTGGTGGGGCCGGATTTAACAGCGAATATCCTGTAGAAAAATTAATGCGAGACGCTAAGATTTATCAAATTTACGAAGGAACTGCACAAATTCAAAGACTGATTATCTCACGTCAACTTCTTAAAGAAGCCAAGAACTCTGCTCGATGAGGAGAAACGTATTTTTAACACATTTTTATACGTATTTGCATACGTATTCATAGACTAATCGAAATCTTTGAAATTCTATTTTTGAACAGGTTTTCAAAAATATTTTTATAAAAGACTTTTATGAAATTTACAAAAAAACTAAGAATTAATAATTCGATAATTTGCAAAAGTAGAAAATATTTTAAAGTGAACAAAAGTGAATTGCTGGAACGAATCTGGAGTGATTGTAATTTAAACGAGAGTAATTATACAAGTCTTCGAAAATTTTATTAGGAAAGAGGAAAATTAATTTCTGTATATTATAATTATTATAAATATTATAAATATTTTTATTAACAAAATAATTCGATTTATATCAGAGTTATTAAATAAATATATTTTTACAGTGAGAAAAATTTCGATTTCTATTTTTAGGGAGAAAAGAAAGTAAGACTAATATAAAATGATTTAGAATTTACAAAAATATGAAAAATAGAAAAATTATGAAATGAAATACTATCAAATTGATCAATAATGAAATTTTATCAAAACGAACAAATGGGATCAAATTTTATCAAAAATGATCAAATGGAAAAAAATATGAAAAATTGAATAAGTTTCAAAGAGAAAGCTTATCTTATTCGTGATAAAATGTTTGCGTTTTGAACAGCTGAAATGTTGCGATAACTTTTATGAGCTATGTGTGTATATATCTTAAATAGATCTATTTTAAAGACGTCTTGTGTGGGTGGTGCTTATAGAAATGAGAGGGTGAGAGGTACGTTCATGAAAATAGGTGGCAGTGCTGGAATCGTTGCTTTACTAGGCGGAGCTTTCAGTCTCGTTCACAGTTATTTTGCCGGACAGAATAAAAAAAAGAAATAATTACACACTCAACCGAAATGGATACTAAAATTAATTAAAAAAAACTAAATGTCGTCAGTTGTAAAGTGAATTTTTCATCGATTTTCAAAATTTATTGTGGAATAATTCAGAGAATTATACACAGTGAACATTTTCAAAGATTATTTCCATCGAGAGGATATTTTACCGAAAGCACATCAGAGGGTGACGAGCTTTCGAGTTCAAACACCAACAGGTAGCGAAAACACTGTTATATTGATCGAAAGACTTTTTTATACACACGCAATTAAATTAATTATTGTGACTTACTTTCAAGAAAAAAATCACAATCTAGAAACTCTTTTGAAAATATTTCACTCCATTTTTAATAAATTCGTGAATTTAATTCAATTCTGAATTTAAAAACGAATTAATTAAATGAGGGAAAAATTTCAATTAAATATTTAATTTAATTTAATATTTCATACAAAAAACACTTTTTCTGTTTTGAAATTGAATCGAGAATTGAATGAAACGTAGATTGAGACACGATGGGAAAATATTGAATGAAATTGACTATTTTAAATCATAAATAAAATATAAAAAGAAATACGATGTTATAGACTGTTGACGTATGTATATAAAAGTTGAATCAATCATGAACGTTCAAACCCTACAGCTGCTCGTTAGTTAAATCGCTGTAAAATATTAAAATAAACTCAGGGTTTCATTTAATAACAAACATTAAACACCAACCGACTTTGACCCAAAAATTAAGAATTCTTCAATTTTACACGACTTTGTACAAACTTAAGGACAAAGTATAATATTTGACGAACAACAAATTGAGTTATGAACGTCAACTCGATTAAATTTTAATTAACTGCAAAAGAAAGAATTTAAAAATTAATAACTTTTGTAATTTAATTTTTTTGTCTAATGTTGTTCACTCTCGTACCCTCTAGTACTAAATCAAAATGAGAAAAATCTAAAAAAAATTCTAAAGAAGAAATTTTCAAAAGAGATTTTAAAGAAAAGAACAAAATCAGGAGATAAAATAAAAGTCGAAGCATAAAAAATAAAAGTATTTTCAATAAGTATGTAATTTTCTCGTCTTGTTAATCTTTTATATCATCGTGTCAGGCAAACAGTGAGACAATTTCTGTCACACGCACGCAACCTGTTGCAATTCATAAATCGTTCAGAAATACTTTAAAAACATTGAAATTATTGATCTACATATTAAATACCCGCCTTGTGCTGCACTTGTCCTTAATTATAAATTCCGCATTGAATGTCAGAAGGGGATTTTTTTTTCTCTCTTGTCTCGAGAAATGGGTTTGTGAATAAATAAAATCGTTCGAAATCGAGAGCACAAAAGGGAGTCTGGTTTCTGTTTTCAAAAAAAAAAAAAAAAAAATAAGGGGTGTTGGATGGGGAGTGAACTTTTGGAGTGAAAATCGATAGAAGACTTGCGCTTTGAGGCTTGGAGATTCATCCTGAATCAACGCATCCGCACAGTTTCTGACCCCCCAACTGGTATGTTGTCGTCCTACATTCAGAATTTCCCTCGACAGCTTTTCCTCTCGTTTCAATATAAGCGATTCTATTTTGGTTGATTTTTGACGGAAGTGAATTTTGAATTTAAGTAAAAAGTCATTCAAGTCCCCGCGCGAAAATTGTCAGATAATTAAATTCGTTTGAATTTTAATTATAAGCGGAATTTTAATTACAGTGAAAAAGTTAATTTCTCTCCGCACCTCGAAAACAAAGCGATCGATTTTCGCAGGTGACTAATATTTTCTGATACACTAACCCAATTTCTTCGTTAATGTATTTTAAATAGACAAATTGAGCATGAATCATTTATAATTTCGTAGACTTTCGTAGAATTTTTTATTTATTAAATTCGTTTCATTATTTCCTCTATTTGCATTGTATTTAATCGCTTTTTAATGTTTTCTCTAACTATTGTTATTGACTCTTAATTTTCTGATAATTTTGTATATTTTATAAACTGGTTTCCAAGAGAGGAAAAAAAATACTAACAATGAAAAATATAGAAAATCGAAAAAAGCATATAAAATATAGTCTTGTAGAGAAAAAAGAAATTTTATCATCGAAAAAGAAAAAATTCTGGAAATTTTCCTATTTGCCGTTTTTCTTGAAAAATTTGTGACTTTTGACCCATCTCTGAATTCTGCTCACGAAGAGAAGTGTTAATGATTGTTAACACATGCATTTACAATGATCTCTATTTATAGAAATGAAATAACATTACCTCATTTATTTTTTCCCTCTACAGGCAATATTTTTCTACGATGTTTTAGTAGCAATTGTGCAGGTGCTTTTACACTATCCTCAAAAATTGTGCCGTAAAAAAATTCCAATTTTCTAAAAAAAACCGCTTATTTTAGTTATTTTCCACTCGTATTTTTATTGCAATAAAATTTGGTAATAGTAATTTTACAGAATATTCTGTAAAAATAAAAAAATAGAAAATAATTTTCCTTTGGAATTTGTTATCGAATTTTCTATTCTTATCCCTTAATTAATCAATTTTCTTCTAATCAGTTAGCGACGATTTAAATTTTCATAAAAAGAAATTAAAACACTAAATCTAAGTTGCATTTGTAATCTTATCTTGTCTTGAAAAGTTCTTATCTACCAGAATTTGTATGATAATATTTCGCCTCAGTAGCAACAAAACTTTGAAACATTAAAGTTCGAAAGAAAAAAAAGAAGAAAATTTGTACTAGTAGAAAAAAGTAATTAAAAATGTTTTAATTTAAAATTAACGCCAATTTCAAGAATTGTCTTTTTTAAATTAGAACAAATTTTATAATTTATAAGTATAAATTAATATTAGATAATAAATTAATTAAATTAAAACTAGAAATTTTAAAAGAAATTACCAAAAAAAATATATTAGGAAAAATTGGAGAAAAAATATATTAGAAAAATTGAAGGAAAAATCGAGTGTAAATTTATCTATTCGAATTTTTATGCTAAAGGTCAATTTTTGTAAAACAAGTCAATACTTAATAGAGAAGTTAGTCTCTCACGAGAAAATAATTAAACAAATTTTATTTTTCAAACTGAAGGAAGAAAATTGTTGCAGAATAAAAAATGGAAGGTGAGAAAGTGGATAATAACGGGGTGAAGGAGAATAGTACAACTACTGTTACGAATGATGTGGCGAATTTGAAAATTGAGGAAAATACACCTGGAAGTCCAGCCACGGGAAGTGGAACGTTTCTCTCGAGTTTTAAGGCCTTTTCGAAATTCGGAGACACAAAAAGTGATGGCAAAAATATCACCCTCAGTCAAAGTGATAAATGGATGAAGCAAGCGAAAGTAATCGATGGCAAAAAAATCACCACCACAGACACTGGAATTTATTTCAAGAAACAAAAGTTAGTAAATCATTAGTTTTTCAATATTTCAATCAATTTTACATTTAACATTTTAATCAATTTTAAATTCAATATTTTAATCAATTTTAAACTCAATATTTTAATCAATTTTAAACTCAATAGGTATTTTAATAAATAATTTTAAATAATTTCTATTCTATTTTATTTAATTTCTAATTAATTTGTTAACTTTTTTCTATTTTCTAATATCTAATTAATTCAATTGAATACTAACAAAATTTTCAAATTTAAATTCCTTCCAAAAAAGGTCGATGAAATTAAACGTTGAACAATATAAATCCTTCCTGGACGAATTGGCCAAGGCTAAAAAAATCGAATTAGCTGAAATTAAAAATAAAATGGCAAATTGCGGACCTCCTGGTATATCTAACGTATGTGGGGTAAGTTCCAAGATTTTTAATCTACAATCTAATTTTAATTACTTACACTGCGATTAGTGTTTGAATTTTCCATTTTATTCAAAAATAAAATTTATTTTTTTAATTAATTATTTTTTGGATTATTTCTAGTATTTTTTAAAATCGTTTTTTCAATCAAGATAAAAATTTTAGGCCGGCAAAGCTGCGTCAACAGTTGACAGATTAACAGACGTAAGTAAATATACAGGATCACATAAACAGAGATTCGATGAAACTGGCAAAGGAAAAGGAATTGCTGGCCGAAAGGATATTCCCGATAATTCTGGATACGTCCAGGGATATCAGAACAAGGACACACACAAAGCCCAGTAATCCTCTTGAAATCATTGAAAAAAAAAAAAAATAAAAAATGCTGGCACCAAAGTTGCACTGTCCATCAGTGCTTTTAAAAAAAGAATTTCTTCGGCCGAGAAGAGACGAGACCTCCATCCATCGAAAGTTTCACCTTCGAGCTCTTAAAAAATGCTTCCCGAGAAACTTCATTTTTTGCACTTAACAATCAATCAGATTCATAAATAATTACGTAATTAACAATAACCAAGTTACCAATTTTACTATAATAATTCTAAAGACAAAAAAAATTAAATTCAAAAATTCCATTTTAAAAAACTAGTAGCTTTTATATAAGCCTTTTTTTATATCTATACAAATCTCGAAGCGGCAAGAAAAAATTTTGAAGCAAGAAGAAACAAGAAAAGGAATACTGAAAGTGATTTGATGAATTTTCCTTCTCACAGTCACATTATCGCGATTGCTAATTTACAATCTCACAAGCACTGGATTTTCTCTACCTCGATTTTTTTTCTAAAATCAAATTAATTAGATTTTTAGTGAGAAAATCCAAAAAGCGATAAAGTGTACTTATCCATCGTTATTCCTGGCGTTAAAACAGGAAGAAAAAATATTTCACGTTTCCTTTGTATAAATAGAATTTGTTATAAATAAATAAATAAATGTGTATTAGAGCCTAAAAGAAATTCCAGTTTCAGAATAAAAAATGATTCGTTTATTTGACGCCCAACGGTCAATAACATTTCATATATAAATAACATCGTTTTAATCGATTAAAATAATCGATTTAGTGATTATAATAATCACCATTTTAAACACTAATATTATTAATTATAATTATAATAATTATTGTAATTACTTTAGTAATTATTTACACTGATAATTTCAATAATTATTAACTTATTAACAATAATTACATATTATTAACAATAATTACATATTAATAATATGTAAAAATTATATGCAATTAATTACAACAATTATCAATAATTGAATAATTAATAATTAGCAATGATTTTCGTCTTAATTAAATTTTAATCTCAAATTAAAGAATAGTCTTCAATTGAAGATATTTTTATCTATAAAATCGTGACGATTCGATCATGGCAAGAGTTTCTCTCGTCTTAAAAATAAATTTCGCTTAAATTTAGAATAAATAAGATTTCTAAAAAAGTTTCGAAAATTTCGAAAAATACTGAAAATGAAAATTAAATAATTTTTCTTCAAGCACGCGTGAGCTAAATTTACTACATAATACACGAATTTAGTCACAATAAATAATAATGTGTAAAACGATTTAAAATCGGAAAAAAAAGCTTTCAATAATCGCCGAGGAGGAACAAATATTCGATGAAGAAGCGATTTAATCGTTTCGTTTCAAAAAGCTGATTCCTCAAACCAGTGAGTTGGTCAGCGAGAGTGATATTTAATTTTCTTAAAATCTAGATCTTAAGGGATAAATTGCGAAATAGGTATCTATAGAGAAAATAAATTTACAGTTCTGTTAGAGTGTCGATGGAAGCACGAAGTCGACACCTGGATCCGTTACTGGTCCCCATTCCAGATCCCTCGAGTCTTGAGATTATATCGTCTCTGATTGCCGTCAATACTCTTCTATCCTCTCGATTGTGTAGAGGAATTATGCTTAAAGCTTCTTGAGCATCGGAGAGAGCTTCGTCCAGAAAGTCAACGTCGATTCGGGCTTTGGCCCTCGCGTAATAGGCTTCGTACGACGATGGTTTGATCTTCAACGCTTCGTCAGCCAACTCTATAGCTTCTTCAAATTCCTGTAAATTCAAAAACGATTTTCTTAGAAAATAAAATTAACCGAAAGATTTTTTAAAATATAAATTTACTTATTACTTTTTTTTAAACAACCCACAGATTAAATTTGATAATTTCCTTTAAAGTTTAATTTCTATGAGCAAGAGAAAAATAAAAGAAGACGAAGAACTTACATTCATTTTACGTTTGCATCGACTGAGATTGAGGAGAAAATTGAGCCTGAGTTGGGCAAAGGTTTGAAGATGAAGCAACAGTTGACTGTGCTCCTGTAGTTTATGATCGTGAATCTGTTCAGGAGGTTCTGGAAACTTTCTTAGAGCGTAGGCGTACCGATGAGAAGCTTCCTTCAGTCTTCCCTTTCTGTAGAGAACATTTCCATCTTCAAGAAGTTTATTTAATAAAATAAGAAGAACGTCAGGTTTCCCAGCAGCCATTGCCCAAGTTGCCGGACCTAATTTCGCCCCTCTTCGCAGGAAGCACTGGACCACTAACACGTTTCGGCAACCTATCGCTCTATCAAGCGGTCTCATCCCATGAATATCGACATGCTCAACCGCCGCGCCCTTCTCGAGCAAAAACTGCACCAGCTTTGGATTACCCTGGAATTTTTAAATATAATTTTTATTTCACTGATTTTACTATAATCTTTAATTTTATATTAACTTATAATAACTAGCTTCGAGATGACGCTTCGAAGCTATAACAACTTATAATTTTCATAAAAATTAAAATTACTAACAAAATCAAAAATGATGAGAAAAAGAATGGAAATCGATAGGAAGAAAAAGTAAATTACCTGAAATGCGGCCAAATCCAAAGGAGTTCTTCCGGTGTTGTCGCTCGTATTTACTTCGGCTCCACGTTCAATGAGATGCTGGACAGCTGCCAATCTTCCTCGAACACAAGCCCAGGCGAGAGCCGTGAGTCCTTCCCTGTCTGTCGCTTCTATCACCGATCCTTTGTCCAAAAACAGTTCGATCAAATTCGTATGACCTTCGCCGGCAGCTATCATCAAGCAATTCCGACCCGCAGCGTCCTTCTGCGCCAAAAGCGGAACACACTCGTCCACCACTTGATCACAGCTCGCCGTCAGAGTCGCTGTTGAAAAAAATTCAAGTTTAATAGAAAAACAAGACAAATTTAGTTCAAACATTAATTAGATAATAGATAATTAATCCTCTGCCTACTCCAAAGACACCGAATTGTCGTTTTCGAAAAAGACAATTTTTTTGTCGATAACAATTTATCGACAAAAAACGACAATTCGGTGATGAGAATGTAAAAAATAGTCTCACCTTGAAGAATTCTTTCGGCGGTTCCCCAGTGACCCTCTTTGGCCGCCAACATGAGAGGACTGAGTCCTTTGGCATTGGTGGCTTTCGGACTGGCTCCCCGAGCGAGAAGAGCCGAAACGGTCGCCGTCGATCCATTTGCAGCCGCCACTGTCAAGGAAGTTTCGCCGACCAGAGTGTCCGGCTCATCGACTGTCACTTCCGCCATGTCCAGTAAATATTCGACAATTGACTCGTGGCCCTGAGCCGCGGCAGCGACAACTGCCTGCTGAGCAGCCTCCTCCCTGCTAACTTCCTGCACTCTCGTTTCAGTCTTCTGCGTTTTAGGAATGTGCCAATCACAGGCCAGGAGGTAGCCGACGACGGAGAGGCGTCCATGTCTAGCAGCGTGAACCAAGGAACACTGGCCCGCCATGTCGACGTGGCCAAGAGAAGCTCCCGCGGCGGCAAGTCTAAAAAAATACAAATTAGGAATATTACAAATATTAATCACGTTCAATCGAAATATTTCTATTCTTGACAGAATGGGAAAAATACCTTCTGACAACATCACAGTGACCCCGAGCAGAGGCGAGGGAAAGAGCCGTGCAACCCTGACTGTTGGTCAACTCAACATCGGCGCCGAATTCCAATAAGAGTGAAACCATTTCCACAGAACCTTCGTGAGCGTACATGCAGAGAGCCGGCGCATTTCCGAGATACTCAGTAATGAAGTTTGGTGAAGCTCCTGCCAGCAGAAGCAGTCTTGATACTTTTACATTTGGACTGTAAATATTTCTCAAAGTACAAAGGGCCGATGAAACGCACTCGGAAGAGGAAGCCAACCAGGAAGCCTGGAAAAATAAAGAACGTTAAGATAAAATTTTCCGATTTTTTGTTTGTTACGAACGAGAAAAACAACGTGACAATAGTAATTTAATAGTAATTAAAATAGTAAAATTAGTAATTTCAATAAAAGGTATGTGATAGAAACGAAAACGATTCCCACCTGAAGATCTCTAGAAGGCCAGCAAGGTGTAACTCCTCTGTAGACATGAGCTTTCAAAATATGATGACCGAGTTCTAAAGCTTTTTCTCCATCAAGTGGAGCTTGGAGTCTCGATAATCGAAAAGCAATTGCAGTGTGTCCCAGTCGTAAATCGCACAGGAATTTTGTCGATTCGCCTTCGTCCCTTCTCATTAACCACTCCCTGAACGATGGATGGAAGAACATGTAGGTATTGTCTAAACGTTTCACGAGAAAACCGGAGAGCATCTGCAAAGATTTTGAATTCTAATAATTCTGTACCAATAAAATAATTTGCCATTCCATTTTTTATTTTTCAATTTTAATAATTTGTAACAATAGAATAATTCTCCACTCAAATTTGTATTCAATTTTTTATTTTTCAATTTTAATAATTTGTGAAAACAATAAAAATGTTATTTAAATTTTATTCAATAGTCGAATAAATCTAATTATTTTACATCAGTCATTAATTTAATTACATTTTTAATTTACATTCACATTTAATTCATTATATTTACTTACTCATCCTTTTCACGAAAGAAGCAAAAAATATTTTAAAAATTGATTATTAGAAGGATTAGAAGTTCAACAGTGGAATTGAAATCATTTTTCTAGCTTACCTTGAATCTCTGCATAAAGTCCTCCCAGGAAACGAAAGAATCCATATTCAGGGCATTCACTGAGTAATAAATTTCCGGAAGAGTTAATGGATACAAAGCAGCTAGGCAAACTCCCAAAAGCGGCTGAACTTTGTCAAACGAGGCTGCGGTTGGGAATCTCAGATTGAAATGAAGAAGATAAATCTGAGCGAGAGAAACTGGTAAAACCTGAAATTGTCAAAAAAAATTAATAATCTCTATATTAATAATCTTATTTTTCATAATTTTTCTTTTTAAATATTTTCAATTTTAAAATGAATGTATTGAAACTCATCGAATTATTGCAAAGTATTTTATCAAAAAATTTGATAATAATAGAATTCCTTCGAAGAATTTTATTATTTAGAATTTAGGTAATTCTTTCATAAAATGTTATTAAAATTGTATTAACTATAATTAAATATTCTTTTGAAGAATTTCTTTTGAATTTTTTTTGAAATAATGGAGACTCTTTAATAATTTTTAGGATTGATAATTGAAAATTATTGAATTTTAATTCATAAATTGAATTTTATAAAGAATTTCTTTCAATTCTTTAAAATAATTTTATGACAATAATTCCCTTTTTAAAAATGTATTAAATTTTATTTATTTTGTCTTTTTATTAGAATTTGTCAAATTTTACTTAATTTCATTTCCGGACACACTGTATAGTCTTAATTGTAAAAAATCCAGTGATTTTCTCGAATCAGATAAGGAAGTAATACGAACCTTATAACTAGCAGATTTAGCGACCAAATGTCCGCTCTCGATGAGATCTAAAGTCAATTTGACGAATAAGAAACAGCCCTTGGCGAGATTCAGTAAATGAGAAATAAAGCGAGTCTGAGTTGCGCTATTGGAGGATTCTGCCTTGCCATTCACGGAAGCCGTAACATTTGTCTGAATAGCCGGACTTTGAGATAGACGATAGTTGATGTAATCGGTGAGATCCTTCGTGATGCTGATACCAGTGGGGTCGTTTACATTTTTATCGAGACAAATCCTCGTGTACGGAAATTGTTTCGTGCATTCCTGCAATTGTGTTCGCACCGTGCACACAATTTTCAGCCAACTTGGAAAATTCGGCGTATGTCTTGTCAAAAACGAGGCAATTGTGTCCCCTCTATCGGGTCTGTGGTATTCTGCCTCGCAAACCGCATCGATCAATATCATCTGAAATATCACGTATGATTTTAGATCTTTCAATTCAATTTTTAATTTTTAGTTTCGAAATAATTCAATTTTTAATTTTCAGTTTCGAAATAATTCAATTCAAAATTCAACTTTTAATTTTGAAACATTGAAATAATAATTCTCGGAGAATGAAAGAATGAAAGAAATTGCAATCTCAATAAATTAATTTTAAACTCTAAAGTCGAATTAAAAACAAAAAGAAGAAAATCATTTAGCAGAATTGAAAAGAGATCGCAGAGGCAGCAACTGACCATATTTATTTCCGGCAACCTCCCAGCTCGTCTGAGACTCAAAAGAGGTTCGATAATTCCTCTTGATAAAGCGAGATCTGGATCGACTGTACACTCCCTGAGTGAAAGGGATCTTTGGAGATGTGGCTCTGATAGAAGGTATTCTCTGTAAGCTGCAAGTTGTGGAGCTTGACAGAGTTGTGCTGCTAAAGAATGGATCAAGTCAGGTACAAGACAGGTGCAGTTGTTATCAGCCTGACAAAAGTGGTAAGCCACGACGTGGGAAGCCAGGTCACGAATCTGCAAACGTAACCGATTAATCACGCAATGAGAGAATACGAAACTTGAAAAGTAAAAGTGCTTCAAAAACTATTGCAACATCGATAAAGATATCAGCAAAAATTACGTCATACACTGATTACAACAAAATGAAAAGAAAAAAAGAAATAATCGTCAAAAAAAACTTGTCGAGAAAAATTATTACAAAACGTTTTTCGTTGATAATAAATAAATTTAAATGAATGACTCAATTTTTTTTACTTTTCTCAATATAAATCAATTTAATTCAAATTCAAACATTTTTTATTTTTTAATTAATTTTTACTGATTTTTACTTATCAATTGTTATTTTTTAAAGAATTTTGTATCATTTGCTATTTTTTATAATTATCAACTTTAAATTTTTTATTTATGAATTTCGTGAGAAAAATTCTACTGCTGCTTGAAATAATTTTTTTAGAGAAAAAGAAACTTACCCTATCGTTTGTAGCCTTGACAATCGGATGTGGTGCAATGGTAATCTCATTCTGATCCTCATCGTCGAGTTTTTGATTTTCTTTCTGATCCCTCCGACGACCGAAGCAACTGTACTCGACAAGTTGAAGAATCAAGGCAGTCTTTCCTGTGCCCGGAGATCCAGAAATAAGAATTCCGGAACTTGATCCCTGGACTACAGCCTCAAATTCTTGAAGTAACCAGAGACGTCCGGTGAAGACAGGATCAGTCTCCAATAGTGGGACCTCGAAGAAAAGAGGTTTCAACGTCAACTGTGCCGCCGTGTGAAGAAATCTCGCTGGAAATAATAAAAAAAAAAATTAAATTCAGTTATTAGATTCTTATTCATTTTATTCTCTATAATTTCTATAATTTTATAGATTGTAGATTTTATTTTCTATAATTGTACAGATTATAGTTTTTATTTTCCATAATTTTATAGATTATATTTTCTCAATAGTTATAGTTATTTTCTTAATAGAAGAAAAAGCTTACTTTTCGATACAGTTCCAGCTCTCGCAGATCTTCTCACGCAGGTTTTTCGATTTTTGAACAAAGTCTGCCCGAGCTCGTCCACTTGTCCAGGCTGTGAAGTCGTCACGGAATGTCTTCGAGTTGTGAGTGGACTGGCACTTCCATTGGACAATCCCGAAACGGAAACGGACATGGACATTGACATAGAAGTGGAAGCAGAGGCCGACGTTGAGATTGAGGCCAAACTTCCGGCACTGTCGCAGTCGCGAGATTTGCTCTTGCCCTTGACTTTGCCCTTGAGTTTCAAGGGACTGCGAAGAGCCGCCACTGCTTCTGCCTCGCTCGAAGTGCCCGTTAGAGTTGACACTGGACTCGTATTATTCGAGGGATGAGTTTGAGTCTCAAAACTCGTCAGACTGCTGAACGACGCTGCGGAGCTATCGTGACCCTGCAGATTGTTCAGGTGGGGCAATTTTAATTTCGGATTTGCCGATGGTACTCGAGTTTGACCCGGAAGATCAGTTACGTCCACGCTCGAGACTCCCGCGTGTCTTCCATTGCCCAAAAGAAGTCCCAGTCGCATATAAAGATCCGATTGCGACGATTTCTTTGTTTTCGAAGAAGCTATTGGCTTCACGCAACCGCCCTCGTCATCTGGAACGAGAAATTTTTTTTGAAATTAGAAAATAAGTTTATAGTCGAGAGATTTTTGAGAAAAAATTTGTTTTATTAAAACGTAATAACTAGAAATAGTTTTTACTCTCTAAATCCGAATCAGAAATTTTTAACTTTTTTTTTAATCGCTGGCAATTTACTAATTATTCAGTTTTTTGACAAATAAATCAATTTTATTAATAAATAAATAAATAAATAAATCAATTTTTATACGAAAGCTAATTTTTTGCTTAACTGATTTGAAACCAAAAAGAGTCACTAATTCAAATCAATTAAAATAAAATTACTGATTCAGATTTATAGAGTAAAAAAAAATTGTTTCAAAATAACATATTATTATTATTTAACAACAAAATCTTGAAAAATTATTTTTTTTAAATCTTGTAAAAAAAAATTTGTTAAAGAGAAAACCAAAAATACAGAAAGTGATAAAAAAACAATAAAATCGTATAAATGAAGCAGATGCAGAGGCGTGAGGTTTAATAATATTTGTGATTTGATTTTTGCCAAAAGCAGACAAACAATTAAAAATCTACAATTGCACACGACTCGAAATTAATTTCCTGCCTTGGATTTTGTTGCACGTATCAACGAGTTGATTTAATCCGTTACTGGCAGTTCCCTGGCTACTGCTCCAGAGATTTTTGATCTTTCCAAGAACAATTCCTGTCCATCTTGACTTTCCCTCCAGGGAAGTCGTCATCCATGCTAAATTTTAATTTGTTTATTCAATCGTTAAACATCAATGCTTTCCAGACAGATTTCGTTCATTTCGCAAATAATTCTTGGCAAATTTTCTCAGTATTTTACAACCTTTTTCTTTTTATTCTTTAAATTCTATTTTGTAAAGTTTTCAAAAAAGTTTTGAATTTAGCCTTAATTTGAAAATCAAACAGTTTTAATTGAAAATATAAATTTTTATACTTTTAATTAAATTTAACTAAACTTTTCATTTTCAATTCAAAATTAAACTTTTCGTTTTTAATTAAATTCCAAATTAGGACTAAAAATATAATTTTAGACCAAATTGTATTTTTTCAATTAAAAATATTTACTCGAAACAAATGATTTTGTGTTCGTAAATTTTAACAAAACGAATTTGGGAAATTTTTAACTTTGTTGAATTTTGTAATTAGACGCATTTTTTTTTTTGAAAAGAAGAAAATATTTTCAAAATTTTTCCTATTTAACGTTTCGTTTTCTTCTTTTTTTTGTTTGAATGAATTTCAATTTGGCTTCATTATCAAGTAATATTTTTTGTGTTTACTTTTCACTTAGCTCGCGTGTGTTACCAGATGATTTTTAATGGATTTTAAAAATGCCCACATGGAGAGTTCGAATATAGAATTTCATAATATTTCCTATCGTCAGAATGTTCTTTTACCTGATAACGCTGACGGGTTGTCGTTTGCACTTTGCTCCGGAGATACTGGATCTCGTTTTCCGGATCTTTGTGAACTGAAGGGACTTTTTAACGCCTTGGAATTGAGGAAAAATCGTTTCCGTTGAGCTGGAGGCGTCGGACAACCTGTAAATATTTAATTCTTATTAATTTCAAACTCTTGTTAATTTTTAATTAAATAATTTATTTCTCGTATTTAAATTAAACAATTTTTTTAGTATTCAAACTAAATTATTTTTTTTCGTATTCAAATTGAATTCCAATTAAGAGGAAAAGTAATTTAATAAATTGAATTCAAATTAATAATTCGTTAATAATCGTTTCTTTGAATTTAAGAATAAATTAAATAAAAAATTGAATGAGAATTAATTTTGAAAAATGCTTGAAAAAAAATTGTTGTTTGGTTCTTACTTTGAGCCATTGGATTGACTTTGTGTTTTAAGGACGAACACTCCGGCAAAACTGGAGGTTTGAGCCTTCCCATCGCCGAGGAGGAGTTAATTTCGTTCCCATCGCGTTGCTGTAAGCATAAAATGCATTTTAATTAAAAATTAAACGACTCATTAAACATCTCGTTAATTTGATGAATTATCACTGGAAAATAATAATTCATCAAAAATATAAATATAAATTATCTGGAATATAATTCAATAAATAAATTTCTCTAGTAACATTTTAATGAAAAAGAAAAACATTTTTCAATTTGCAGATGAAGGAGAGTTTATTTCAAAGGAAAAAAAAAGCGAATTTACGTTTTTGAGACGAGCGCGTGTAGCTTTATGAATTGAAATCATTTTAAAATCGTCTAGACGGAAAAAAGAAAAAAAAAGAAAATAGAATTGAATTTCTATGGGGCAACTGATATCCCTGATCTGGTTTAACCTTTGTAAAGGAAGCAAAATCGAAGAGTGGGTTGCAAAACGTCAAGTTTCACGATTCAGAACACGTGGGAGTGGTATTTTACAAGTGTGGGTGTTATGTGTCACCATCTTTCAATGGCATGTAAAATTTAACTTACCTAACTAAAGGACCTCTTTACATTTGTTTTTTGCGCCAATGGAAAAAAAGAAAAAACAATTTGTTCAAAGAAAAAGAAAAAATCGAATATTAAAAAAAGTTACATAAATAAATTTATTAATTTGATTTAATTTTAATTTGAAAATAGAACTAAAAGTAAAAGGTAAGTAAAAAGAAATTCAAAAAGTATTAAATTTTCACTTTCGATATCTTTCCTTCTCGTTTCGTTTCTTTTTTGACTAATTATACTGGGGGAATGATTATTATTTTATTGGCCATTCGTTCGTAGAATATGACACCTGACTTCATAGAGAATGTCGAAATTTATAAACTATTCATGAACCCTCATAAAAGTGGTTTTAATGATACTTTCACGTCATATAGTGGCGGTGTGGAAAAAAAACGTAATTTTAAGTGTCAATCTCGTTGAAAGGCTTAAACAGTCTCATATACGAATTTTTAAGAGTTAACTTCAAATGCAAATACTGACGAAAGCTCCTTTAGTCCAACTTTGATTTATTCCCCAATAAAACGTAAATTCGCTTTGCAAATAACATTATTAGAAAACATGACCACGTTGTTTCTGTATACAAAATTTCGTTATTATTTTTCAGGAAAAAAATTAATCACTGCGAATGAGAATCTAAAAATAGAAAAAAGTAAGAATTTAGCGAAAAATGTAAAAAAAAATAATAGTAGTAAAAATGGGAATTTAAGAAGAATAAAAATAATAAAAGAATAGAAACAAGAAAAAGAATAAAAAAGTAAAAAAGAATAAAAAAAAGTGAAAAAATAATAAAAATAATCTAAAAAAGAAGAAAAATAATAGAAATAATACAAAATTAAGAAAAGTAATACAAATAATACAAAAATAAGAAAAATAATAGAAATAGTAGAAAAATAATAGAAATAATACAAAAACAATAAAAATAATAACAGGGTTGCCACGCTTTTGCTCATTTCAAATTCCCTGACTTTTCCCGGTTAAAAAACGGAATTTTTCCAGGTTTTTAAAACTACATTTATATTTCACAAAATTAAATAATTAGTCATTATAATTTTTCCATAAGAATTAAAATTCTTCAAAAGATTCAAATTCAAACCTTTTTGAAATTAAACAATTTTAAAAAAATTGTTATAAAACATGGAGAAATCGATCACTCCGAGTCTTCGACTCGAAGCAATCAATATCTTCATGTTTTATAAATAATTAAAAATTATTTTTATTCTTAAATTCAACGAGAATTCAATTATTTAAATAGATACAAAAATAAATAATTTATTGAATAATTAAATTCTAATGAATAAATTATAGGAAGGCTTTTTTTAATTGAATTTCTTTGATAAATTTTAATAAAATTTTTAAGAATAATTACATTTTTCGAGAAATTCTTTTAAAATTGTGTTAAAAATAATTGAAATCCCGCAATGAATTTTAATATTTATGAAAGTAATTGAATAGTTACTTAGCATTTTATTATAATTTTCAAAAATAATTGTATTCTTGAGAAGAATTTTATTATTTATCGAAATAATTGAATTCTTGAGAAGAATTTTATTATTTATGGAAATAATTGAATTATTCCCAAAAATTGTATTAAAATATTGAAAAAGAATTGAATTTCTGTGAAAAATTTTGTTATATATGAAAATAATTGAAAACTTATAAAGTTTTTTTAATTATTTATGAAAATAATTGAATCTCTTTAAAAACATTGATTATTTATGAAAATAATTGAATTATTGCGAATAAATTTATAAAGAATTTGTAAATAATAAAATTTTTATTATTTAATTAATTCATTCAAAATTGAAATTTTACAAAATAAAAAATTCTTCTATAAATCTATTATTTTTAATAAAACTAGTTAAAAATATATTAAAAAATGTAACTAATTTCAGAAAAATTTTAGTTTTTAAAATTTTCTTTAAAATCTAAGTTTTTTTTATATTTCTATAATTAAATTCATTTAAAATTGAAATTTTACAAAATTTTTAATCAAAATGTTTTAAAGTTCATCTACTTATGAAAATTTTAAACGCAATTCTTTTAAAATTGAATTAATTTTGAAATATTTAAGAAAAACTTGATTTCAAGAATAAGTACAATAACTTTAGAAACCAATAATTTTCCAGGATTCTGATAAAAATTTCCTGACTTTTCCAGGTTTTTTTCAAGGTTTATAAAATTCCCGGACATTTCCAGGTTTTCCAGGTTGCGTGGCAACTCTGTAATAGAAATAATGCAAAATTAAGAAAAATAACAAAAATAATAGAAATAATACAAAAATAACAAAAATAACAAGAATAATAGAAATAATACAAAAATAATAGTAAATAAACGGTGAAAATGAGAGGAAAAAAAGAAAAAAGAGAGAAAAAAGAAGAGGATATAGCTTACAGAACGTGGTAGGATGAGTGGCCCTCTCGTACGTGGTCTCGGACTGCTGCATAAGGAATTCACGGCAGAAGAGTCGTCGATCCAGTCCTCGGATGGATGCTGCATAGACAAGGGCCCCGAGGGGCAAAATCTTCCGTCGCGAAAAGGGCCCTCGAGGCCGTCTTCCTCGTTAAAAAGATCCTCATTTCTCCGTAAGCAAAGAGGGCAGGCCTCACTCCGAAATAGACAGGAATAGCATCTCTCGTGACCGCAAGAATCTATCAGCCGTCTTTTTTTACCTTTGTCGAATGGCATTTCACATGATGGGCACATTGGTCCGCTCAATACTGTCGTTGATTCGACCAGTGCTCGAATTTTCGCCAAATCTGCAAGCAAAAAATTCACATTATCTCATTATTATTTCTCCTCTCTCTCTCTCAAAAAAAAAAAATAATAATAATTATGATTCACTCTAAAAATTATTACATACTCAAAAAAAATGTTTATTGACGAATTTCGTTAATTGTAAAATTAACATCAATAAGTGATAAAGAAAGTCTTTTGATAATAAAACTGAATATAAACTTAAATTTGGACAGTAATGAAGATTTAATTAACATATCGGCAAAATTAGTGGAGACACATGGAAGTTGAATTTATTCAATTTCTAATTTATATTGATGATAACGAATCAGTTTGGAGATGGAACGTGATTGTAATAATAATAATGACAAGACAAGCGGTGAAGGTGGCGCGCATCGATAGATAAACCGATCTTAGAAAGTTGAGGTCAATAATGGTTTGACCTTTCCTCGCCTCAGAACGTTCATCCAGATTAGTAGATTCTCCCATTAATAATTCATTACATGGTCATAGAGAAATAATCTTGTCAACCGAGATATATTCTCTAGAGACATTTTTTCTTCGTGAGCAATTTTTCAAATTTTTTTTGTTTTTGGTTCAAAAATACACTAATCTGCACTTGCAGATAATCTTTTCCTTTAATTTTAAATATTTCTCGACTAATTTTTTGTTTTGACTCCATTTTTTTTTTTTGCTTCTTCGTTTTTTTTTCAATTTTATGATGAGCTTTTAATTTTACTCTTTTTTCTGATTCTCTTTCCTTTTTCACGTTTAGAAGAAAGTGAGAAAAAACAAACGGAAAATAGAACAGTTTTTTTTGACGTCAACAGTAAATTTAGACTTTTTCACTTTCTTTTTCGGTAGGAGCGTTAAAATGAGTGACGGCGTGAAGCAACAAGTTTTTTCGATTCTAATTTAAAGAAAGAATAATAGACCCCCCTAATGAATAATAATTCGTCGTTTATCAAGATCAAGTGGGATAAGTCCATATCAAGCAGGTGCAGCTGTACTTGATGTTACCGTAACTTGGGTCAATGTTCTCATCTTCCTTAGTTAGTTTCTATCTTTTTCCTGAACGTGAGAAGAAGCTAACTTTTTCTTTTCTTTATATACGACTGCGGATTTTTTTTCACTTTTATCCGAGGGACTTATCTCATCTCAGATAAGTATATAAACAAACAAGTTTCGTTGTTAATTCATAATTTTAACCCTTTTTCCACAATCAATCTTTTCTTTGCAATCACAATTCTTTTTCTTTTTTTAATCTTTACTCAAACCTTTATTTATTAAATCTATTTTTAAATCTCTTTTTAAATCCATTTTTAAATTCATTTTTAAATCTATTACTTCCTCATAGAGAAAGTATTTTTAAATCTATTAAATTTATTAAATTCAGTTTTAAATTTACGATTTCTTGAATTTATTTTTAAATTTGCCTCTAAAGAGTAAAGAATAAAAAAAAGAGACGTGGTAGTAAAATGCATAAAATATTGCAAATAGGGAGGCGCAGTTTTGATCTAATCATTTGGTTGGGCCACCCTAATGGAATGGAGGATAATGAGAGTTGGGCAAGGGAGCAGAGTTCGTTTCGTGGAATGAAAAAAAAAAAAGAGATCTTTTAAATGATAGAACTTCTATTCCCGCAGACGCTTCGATCCAAGTCGTAAAGCTTCGTTAAAGTTCTCCTGGCTAGCGATAAAATACTGTGCAAGTACACGATTAAACCTCTCTCGCGCACACAAGATCAGGTCTACCCAACAACCACCTTTGATAACTTTTCTCTACTCCTCATTTCAACTCTTTACTCTTTCTTCATTCAAGTATGTAACAACTTCAATCAACTTAATGAAATTTAATCCTTTCCAACTAACTCCCAACAATTTATCTTTCATTACATTCATTAAACGTTAAATGCACAGCTTTTTTCCTCTTCTTCCTCTTCTTCTTCTTTTTGCATATTTTCCATTTTTTTCACTTCTTGTTATAGTGAATATAATAAATAAATACTGTATAGTATACATAAAATACTGTATAGTATATAATATAAAATACTGTAATAATTAAAATTTACAAATACTAGTGAATTGGTCGTGAGGTCTAAGGCACCGATTTCAATGTTCACTATTTGGGTTCGAATCCCGGTCGATAGAATTTTTTTCTCTCATTGTAAATATATACCAGAAAGTAGAATTTATAATTGATTCCATAATAGGGAAAAGCTTTTGTCAAGTATGTAACAATGGGTTTTGAATTGAATTGCGCAGTTTCACAGTCAGAGATATCTTCAATTAATGTCAGTTACAATCGGCAATGCTGAGTGGATGATAAAGTTGTATATTGCAAATTGAAAAAAAGAGCTTCTCTTCTTTTTCGCTTTGGCAAAAGTGGTTGTCAATCGATGAACATTCAATTTTGGCGAGTCACGCGTAATAATCATTATTTGGGTCCAGTTTTGCAAGAGAAAGTACACGAGACCTTTGCCTTAAGCTGTCGTATATTTAAATCACTATATCTTCTTCGTGCATGTGAATAATATTACCCCGCAAGTTTTATGCTTAACAATAAATTATTTCCAATTCCATAAAAAAAAAGTTTTTCCTCTCAAAAATTTTCGCGTAATTAACCTTTATACCTTTTGGAACAATCGAGTATTAAAAAAAATCTTTCCTCTAAGCAACAGTATATTTACTACAGATACTAAAAATACTAAAACTGTACCAAAAATACTGATACTGAACCAAAAAGATTAAAACTAGACTGAAAATACTGATACTGAACCAAAAATACTAAAACTATACTGAAAATACTAGTACTTAACCAAAAATACTAAAACTATACTGAAAATATAAATACTGAACCAAAAATCCAAATATTAAAATTATTAGTGACGAGAATCTAAAAAAAGCGCTAAGAGAAAAAAAAATCATCAGTATAATGAATTCTAACACGTCTCTTATTTTCTGAAATAAAATGTGACAGGGAAAAATTTCTGCTCGAATCAACCGATAAATTAGATAAACATGAAAGATTTAAAATAATAGGAGAGTGAAAGAAATATTCAAATTGAATGTCCTTCACTGTTGACTATCAATTTCGCATGAATTTAAATGGCCGAGCCTTGTAACAATTGCTAAGTGGTCCGAATCATCAAATTAGTTCCAGTGACTAATGTAAAAATAAAAATCATCAAGATTATAGATTGAAAAAAAATTCCACAACTTTCTAGATTGTACATTATTGTTTTCTTGTATTTGGTCATCATCGGCACTCATGATTCACCAAATTAATATATTCTATAAATCTATTCCAATTTTTGGGCCTCTTAAATAAATTTTTTCCATTCGTTTTCTAAAATTAAATAATATTTGAAAATGAAATTTTTTAATTTGCATTTTCCAGACTTTGGACGAATTTTAATAAAATTTTGAAGAAAAATTACAGTTTTTGAGAATTTCTGCAATAATTTTTGTAACTTTTTCAAAATTAAATTTTTTTTCGCGTTTTTAACTAAAATTCTTCTATAAATGCATTATTATTAATAAATTTTTAAAAAGTTCTTCTTTCAAATTTATTTATTTACAAATTTACAATTCAATTTTACAAAATTTCAATTATTCGTCAATTCTTCAATTGAATATTAGAAAATAAAAACTTCAAATAATTTCAAAAACAAATTCAATTAAACTTTTTCAAAAAAAAATTAATTGAAATTCTGCGATATGAGTTTAATTATTTCTGAAAATAATTGAATTCCTAAAAAGAATTTTATTATTTACGATAATATTTGATTCCCCATAAAAATTTTATTATTTATGAAAATAATTGAATGATTGCGAAGAAATTTATAAAACATTTCTAAATAATTGAATTCCTGGTAAAATATTTATTTTTTTATAAATTGGGGAATATTTTTGAAAATAATTGAAATTTTGCCAAGAATTTTATTAAAATTTTTGAAAAATAATTGAATTTCGGAGAAAATTTGTAAATAAAGAAAAATTCACAGTAACAATTATTTTAAAAAAATAAATTTTTGTATTTAAATAAATTGAAATCTCGACGATTTTTCAAAAAATTGAATTTTGAAAGAATTATAATTGCAATTTTGGAAAATAATTGAAATTTAGTCAAGAATTTTGTGAAAACTTTTTAAAAAATAATTGAATTTCGGAAAAAATTTGTAAATAAAAAAATGCACAGTAACAGCTATTAAAAGAAAATTGAATTTTTGTATTTAAATAAATTGAAATCTCGAAGAATTTAAAAAAAAAATTGAATTTTGAATGAGTTATAATTGCAATTTTTGAAAATAATTGAAATTTGAAGTTCGAGTCCTGATATTATTAATAAATAAAACATCGAACGTAAAATTTGTTAGTAACAATTTTACTTTATTAATTTTTTTAAAAATAAAATAAAATAAGAAAATTAATAATAAAAATAAAAAAAAATACAGATAAGCGAAAGCTGAAATTGAACTTATGAAAAAAAGAACCAAAAAAAAAAGAGAAAATACCTAGATAATTATTCAATCTAAAATTACATTCTTTTCTTCACTCTTATAAAAATAAAGAAAAAGAATAAAGAAAAACTTGAGAACTCTTGCGTATATTTCGTAATGAATATGCTCCTGGATCTTTTTGCAAAATGACCTGCAGTTTCCAATTGCATGGTTGCGAAAGTTGAACACCTGATGTATGTATATATATTTTTATACGCGTATATCTGTAGCATAAAGATCTTGTATATAAATGTCTGACTTTTTAAACTGGATATATATATATACACATCTCTCACGTCTTAAAAACTTCTTGTAATTATTCTATATGTTAATATATTTAATATTCAACTTCTTTTTTTTAATGTTTGGAAATCGAGAGTTGCAAAATAAAAATTATAATTGCACTTTAACAGGGGGGAAAAATATGCTCATCGAGTTAAGGATAATTGTTATTGGACAATTAACGCCGAAAAACAGTGTAAAATTATTGAGCCCATGTGACATCTCGATTGCGGTCTTTTAAAAAATTATTAAAAGTAAGTCCTTTATGGAATAATGTGCGTTCAACATTCAACTTGAGAAATCAATGACGTAAAAGGCTTAATTTTCAAGTTAATAATGAATATTACTCATTTCTGACTTCTTTCGATAATTGAGAAATATTTGCATTTTAGCTTTTCAAATTGTTTCAAACGATTATTTTTTAAAAAGTTTGTTTATTTTAACTACATCAGGGTTGACACAAAAATTAAATTTTTTCTGATTTTCCTGACCTGTGACAACCTGTGACAACAATGACAATATTTGTGACGATATATAGTATTTTTTAGTACCAGTATTGAATTATTATTGTATTTTTAGTACTATTAGTACTATTAGTATTGTATAAATAATATTTTTCCGTTACTATATCCATTACGGATTATACAATTTAATTTTCAACAATCATTGTTGTAGGGTTCTATTGTGATTGGATAAATGTTCCAAAGAAATTTGTTATTTGAATATAATAGATTTTAAATTACGGAGGAGAAAAAGTCGAGGAGTGATAGTAGTATTTCTTTTTTCCTTTCTTTTTTTTTAATACTACATCTCAAAGCTTATCTTTCTCGTGCTGGTTTCATCTGAATGAAGAATGACAGATAAAGTTTTGTTGCAGTGAAACGCTTAAATATGCACCTAACGGATGTTTATTAATCGACTTGTATTTAAAATGATTCACGTTCTATAGATTAATTTCATCTTCATCATTTTCTTTGTATTGAATTAAATAGTCTCGCGTACAAAACATCATCTAATATTTAATAAAATACTTAATATCACTTGTCCCCATACACTTTTCTTCAATTTAAATCTTTGTCATCCAATTGATTTCAAACTTTATTTTTTGCTAAAATTTTGCTATAATTAAATAATTTCGTTTAGCAGTTTGAAATTTATTGAAAATTTACAATGATTAGAGGACTAAGAACGATTTTTATTGTTTAACAAATTCAACTGATGAACTCCCTTTTAGATTCAGATTCAAGAATGATCCTAAAAAATCGAGGTACATAGTACAAAAATTTATTACAGGGACGAATAGATTTGAAAGTTATTTTTCAATTATATGACACTCGAATGTAATAAATTCTTCTCAGAGAATCATAAAGTATTAATTAGAAACGTAAATAAATTTAAGAAAAATTATCCAAAGGCGACGAGAGTTAAATATTTTAAAGCGTTTCGAAATTTAAAGATCTCTTAACTCTCTTAAAATTTAAAGACGAGTTAAATTTAAGAGAGTTAAGATGGAGAATAAAAAATACAATAGACAAAAACTAGTACAACAATAAATACCTAAAAAATTATCATTAAACGCAAACGCAGCTATTTTTCTCTAAATATAAATAAAACTTTTCTTTTTTTCATGAGCGCGAGTTACAATAAAAGGTTTATGGTTCACGGAGCAATAGATCGTTGGATTGTAAAAAAAAGAAGAAAGAAAGAAAAAAAATAAATAGATGCATTTGAAAGCCTGAGAAACTGGCTTCCCATAATGTTAAATGAAAATGGACTGTAACTGTAAATGTAAAAGTTGCCTCGCAGGGGTGTTTGGGTTTCGAGGGTTGTTGCTCCAGTGTGCGTTTCAGCATTTTTTTTATTTTCGATGAATAGAGAGAAGTGGGCGTTCTTTAACTCACGCTCGCGTATAGTACATTAACCTTCTAGCAATTCTTACATCTCGTTCTGTGAAAAAAAAAACTTGGCCAATAACACTGCCCACCACCTGTTCCAGCATTTTCGCCGGCTATTTCAGGCTATTTTAAAATTTTAATACTTTAAAAAGATGAAGAATGAAGAGTATAGTCCTCAGGTAGTTTCGCACGCTGCGCCCTCTCAAACACCTTTATGATATTCACACTCAACCTATTATAACAAATCGTGGGAATCGGAAAATTCTAGGGCAAATTTATCTCTTTTCATTTCATTAGTTATTGCCGGCAATTATTATTGTGCGGAAGAAAATAATTTATCGGAACTATTTTGCATTTTTCCATCTATTTTAAATATTTATTTAAATGTCTTTTTAATAAATTATTTTTCGTACCATAAATACTGTTCTTTTCTTCTTTGTTAATAAAAATGGTAATGTTCGTTCAATATATTTATCCAAACAGTTGAAAGAAATAAAAAATTCGGCTCAAAAAGAAAATTTAAAAAACACCGTCAGAATCAAGTGAATCATTTATTACTTTTCTGTTGTTCGATATCGAGAAGTGTATCAAATAAAAAAGGGGAGGAAAATTTAAAACTTAACGCTTTCACTATATTATGTTAGTTTAATAGTCCGAAAATGAGTTCTCATCGTTTATATTTTTATCCTTCTCATCTCATTAGTTCACCTGCAATAGGATCTTCGGTATAATAAACCGTCAGTTAAAGAAATACGAGGTTTCGAAATGCAACCCTCGATTTTTTGATGGTTGTTTACCGACCAGCATTATAAAGACTCGTTTTTTTTTTTATCAATTCACGTAATGCGTAAATTTCTTTTATTAAAGCGGTAAATATTTCGCATTTACAAAAAACTCATAATTCAAACCTGATTCATTATTCTTCTTCAATTAATATTGCACACATTTTCTTTATTATAAACGACCTTCACTCAAAAAAAAATAATACTAATTATGAAACGTTAAAAAATACAACTAGTTGTTAGAGCAATAATAATAATATTTATTAACTCTTTCTCCGTCCTCCTGTTCTTTAATTTGGTTTTAAAAAAAGGAAAACGAACCAAATCTCGAATCTCGAGCGAGAATATAGCGGGATAATCACGATTTCATTTAATCCGTCGGTTAAATCGCATTGTTAGGAAGACTGAAATGTTTCGATGACTTCTCATTGTTTCTAAGTCTGGCCAATAACCGATGCATTTACCGTTTAGTTTGCTTCGTGACGTGAGAGTGTCTATGAGCATTTTGACGAGTCGTGACTTACAGCTTTCACTCGACAATTATTATTATTATTTTCTATTTGTAAATTTCAATCTATAAGAGCTAATGTATGCATTTCTTCCTTTTGTCTCATTCGAAAAAAGAAAAGCAAACACTTTTTACTGTATCAAAAGAAAAGTTTCTTTAGAAAATTTTTAACTAAACGTTTTTAGTGTTTTAATGATTTAGTGATTTAATGAATTAGTCAGTTAGTGAAAATTAATCTCTTGAATTAAAACATTATACTGCCGATAATAAATATTCTGTCCCTTGAAAACTTTCCCAACAGTTTTATTTAAATAATATATAAAATAACGGATTTCAGATTGTAAAAAGCTCAAAAAAGCAAAATGAGAATGACTTTATTTATTGCCGGTTATTCCATTACGAAAGAAAGGATATACACTCGATCGAGAGCCAGAAAGCGACGATAGTGTCACAGTCTTGAAAAAAAAAAAAAAAAAAATAAGAAAAAAGTTGATATGTACAGGAATGATTCATGCGGCGCGTATCGGCGTATACGACACTGCGTGAAAGTATATAGAAGAGGAAGATTCAGATAAAATTCATTGAGAGAAAAGATTACGTGCGCACTTGTTGATTTTGTAATTAATAAACGTACATTGTTGGTGCGATTCAAGGGGAAAAAATCTGTTATTCAAAAGTGTGTGGGAAAAAATAAATGTTGAATCTCTTATAGACAATATTTATATAGAGCGTGTTTTCTTCATTCGAAAGACTAATAATAAAAGCACTTGTATGAATATTTATCAATATTGAGATATCATAGTGTTGTACTCATGCAGCGTAGAATTATTGCAATAATTTTCAGACTCAAATAATGCAGATTTTATTCCTCTTGATGTCATTCCACCTACAGATGATTGACTTCATCAGGGATGACACAAAAATTTTAATTTTACCCTGATTTCCAGACAGAATTTTGATTTTTTCCCTGACACTAAAGAATATGCTGATTCACTCTAAAAATTATTAGATACTGAAAAAATATTCTTTTACATTTGTTTGAAACAATTCAACTATTTTTATAAATCTTCGATTGTTTCAATTCTGGTCAGAATTAGAAAATTTTTTTGAAGGTTTTGTATTAGAATTCGTGGTAGTTTCGTGCCAAACAAAAAAGACACTAAAAATTCAGAATTTTCTTATGAATTCTAAAAATTTAATTTGTTTCAGTACTTTTAATAAGCCCTGACTTTTACCTCAAGTTTATAAAATATTGATACAACAATTAATTCCCTAGTGTCAATTAATACATTTTCAATTATAATCTATCCAGTGTACAATTTAATTGACATTATTATAAACCTAAAACACGATTCCTTAACGCAAATTGTGATTTATATACACCGTAAATTGATTGCTATACAGGTAAACGCGAAATTTATAACAGACTCTTAAAAGTATTGCTCGTAGAAAGATTTATAAAGAAAATGCACAATGAGAAAATAAATTAACTGATTGCTTACAAGTGCATGCATAAAAGATATTGTGAATGAAATGAAATGAAATGAAAAATAGCTGGTAATTTGTAACCTGATTGAAAATTTTAAAACACGCGATATAGTGTGATAATAAAAATAGATGCAATTTAATTTAAATGCACAAAGAAAAGGGGTGACACGGGAGGCGTGTTGGAATCTTTCAAAAGGTGCAACAAGTATTTATATTTATATATATACAGAGTGAACTTGTGTAATGTGCACCTGGCGATTCATTTAGGTAACGACATGGTCTACATACGTCATTAAATCAAAGTAGTGATTAAAAACGCACGGATTTTTTTTTAAATATACATATACAGAGATATGATATACAAGCAAAATTGGTTCGCAGTATTCGAGACTGATCTGTCTGGTCATTCATGCGTTATATGTAAACCAGAAGAAATAATCTCACACGAACGTATAACAGCACCTCGGGAATCGATAAAAATTATACTTAGCTCACGAAAGACAAAAACGAGCTTTCACATCTTGTTCGTTTTCGTGTTTTGTTCACTTTGTATATAAAAATTAAAAAATTGATAATTTGCGTGATATTTCGAGCGCAAAAAATACCTTTCTCTTTTTGTTTATTATTTGGGTTTTATTTTTGTAGTTGGGGTCCGTAATCCGTTTGCATTGCAACATTCACTGAATTAAACTATAACAATTGGTTATTGTTACTTGCAACAATGTTGTTCTGCAATATATTTTATTTGCTCTAAACAAACATTTTACTTCCACCCAAAAAATAATCCTCAAGTTTTTTTAATTAATAAATTCCGTTCACCTGAACATTTAAAACTTAAGGATCAACAAAATTTGTTGTTGCAGACAATAAATTTCGTTCATCTGAACATTTAGAACTTAAGAATCAACAAAATTTGATGTTGCACCAGAAATAAAGTTCGTTCATCTCAATGTTTAGAACTTAAACCTTAAGAAAATTTGTTGTCGCAGAAGAAATAAAGTTTATCCATCTCAATGTTTAAAACTTAAGCCATAACAAAATCTGTTGTTGCAGACAATAAGTTTCGTTCATCTGAACATTTTAAACTTAAGGATCATCAAAATTTGGGGTAGAAGAAATAAATTCCGTTCATCTGAACATTTAAAACTTAAGGAACACCAAAATTTGTGGCAGAAGAAATAAATTTCGTTCATCTGAACTTACAGAACTTAAGGATAAACAAAATTTGTTGCAGCAGAAATGCAGTTCGTTCATCTGAACTGCAACCTAAAGAAAATTTGTCGTTGCAAAAGAAACAAGCTATTCGTTCATCTGAACGGTTAGAACTAAAGGATCACCAAAAATTGTTTCCGTCAAAAAGAAAATTAATTTGTACCAACTAAAATTCTTATTGGAACCAAATAAAGGTCAGTAGGCTGTGAGAGATTCTTGCTCGAAATAAAACATTTCCTCTGGGTGTGAACTGCATTTAGCAACAAAAACCAACTGTAAACAATAATCATCATCCGTTAAAATCATTGTTCCATTTTCCTCTCTTAATTATTTTTCGAAATCATCATCTTTACAATCACCATTAAAAGACTGAAACCCATTAAAAAAAGACCATAACTGACCAGAACCAAACACCACAAATAGAGGTAAAAATTAAATACCAAAGTTAAGAGCCGTAAAATACAATTAAATGGGTAAAAATCATTAGCAAAAGCTAGTCGAATAACGCGTATCTTTTTGCATTTTTTTTTTTTAAATTTTGTATGAAAATACAAAATTCCTTGAGAGAAATATAAAAATGAAAGGACAATATTATTTTTATATTGTCCTTTAATTTTTATTTTCCTCTATTTACAAGTTGTAATTATATGTGAAACTTGTTGGGAAGTAGACGTATATAATGGAATTAGTAAATGACTTAAAAGATAAATTGAAGAAAAATAATGATATGCCTGCCGTTACGCTCCGAAAAGCAAGGTACAATTACGCCATTTAATTGGACAACAGGTGGCTACTGACAGATAATTTTTTTTCTTCCTTTTTAAATAAACACTTGCAGTTTTATACATATTTGATTCCTCAAGATTTCCCAGGCTTTTTGTTCTTTTTTTCCCCTTTTTCTCATAAGAATCTATTTTGCATTTTGCATTTTTCGAGTCTTTTTCTCGAGACAAATTAAAATACACAACAGTGTATAGTTATAATAAACAAATTAGCTCTTTATACTTATTTTCAATGTAAATTCTTTGTATCTACATTCAGTATAAACTTTTAATTTTTTGCATATTATTCAGCATAGTATTCAGTGGAGTATTAAATATAATTCCATAGATATTTACCCAGTGTAAAATTACACATTATTGGAAAAAATATGTCATCTAATCCCAAACAGTAAAAAATAAAAATATCTGCTGACGTGATTAATTATATTTTTGAATAATTATCCGATATATTAATGACAGTAATAATAAACATGTTATTTATGTTTACTTGTATGCTCAATTATCTAAAAATATAACTGTTTTAATGTGCAGTTATCTGAAAGAAAACTTGTATATGCTACGAACGTGAAAAAAATAATTATCTAATATCTTAATAATAAATATAATAATTATAATTCTACCATATTTGTTATTTCGAAATAATAATTTTTTCTTAAACCGCACACATTATAGCGACATTATTTACGCATGTAAATAATTGTACAACGTACATTAATATCGAGTACCAACATATTTTTCGGCAGTATTAAAAACGAGATTAACTTTTCCTTTTTTTAAAAATTGGAACTTGGAATCTGAATTTCAATTGCGAGATATTGTTTTAATTATACACGAAAGATGAAATTAGCAGTGCGCAGTAATTAATATGAGAGAATTTTAAATGAAGGAGGCCAAAAGATAATTGAAAGGCAATTATAAACAACACAGGTGTTCATGTAACCTAATAAAGTTCAACTTTCTAATGAAATTAAGAATACTTAAAGTTTATAAATGGTATAAATTAATTGATTTTCGGTATATCGTTGTCATTAATTTACGCGAAATGTTTAAGTAACTGATAAACATAAAAAAAAATATTAATAATAAATAAAAAAATAAAAATTGGTTGTTTCCAATTAATGTAGTTGTAATGATTGTCATTAAATCACACTCGGTTTCAAAAAAAAAGGTTACAACTTATTTTAGATATTAAAAAGCAACAAACAGTAAATGCGGCTAATTTAGTGAAACATTAAAAAAAATTCTGTCATTCAGGAAGTGCTACTCATTAAGTCGCATATTAATTATAATAGAGGATGGAAGCTAAGCTTTGTATTCCTTCCCCCATTCAACAGGTGACCTAAATTGTAATTTAATTACGAATTCATTCAACAATTTTTCTTTTCCTCCGAATGATTAATTATTAATAAACACATAAATTTATATAATTAAGAAAATATAAAAACCGAGAAACTATAAAAACAGAAAAACTTTAAAAACTATAAAAACAGAAAGGAAAACCAAAGAAAAAAAATTTCTTCCAATTAAGAAAAAAAAGGTTTCGGAATATAAGACGATGAGAAAAATATTCTCCGCCGCATGATTCAATAAAACTTCTTTTTTAATTGTCTCTAAATAGAAATATAGAAATTCCTGAAGAAAAGCGTGATTTCCCATTAAATTAGGATTATTTGATTTTTATAGCACAAAATGTAAATGGAATGTTTGAAATATAACTGTATGTTTAAAATATAATATATATGAAAAATTCTTACGGTTATTGCAATTGTGCGGCTGTAAAGAGTGCATATTACTGACCTGCTTAATCTCCGTAATATGTAGCATTTGCAAAACTGTTATAACTGTAACCTCTGGCAGATTAGCATAAATTTACCTAGTTTTTTTGAAAAAAAAAAAAAATACTTTTGTTATTTTTTTGTTATTATATTTACACTACATAATATATATTGTTCCGCGTAAAAGCACCTTATTACAAAATTCAATATTCTCGAAACGTGACTCGTTTTTCTCTCCATAGACAAAATAATACATACTATGTTATATATGCTAGATTTATTTGCCACTTTCTCTGATATATGAGAATAAACATTTCAATTTTGAATTATTTATTCATCACAAACTTTGAATTCTTCTATAAATTTTACCACGAAGGAGGGGAGAAACGGAAAAAAAACTATAAACCATTGGATATAAAACTACTAAACTGGTACTAAATTATTTATTTGCATCATAAGGAAAAGTTCTATAGAATTTTAATTTGTCGACTCAATTTTTTTTTATAATTTCTAAATTAAATTACATTTAAAAACAGAATATTCATTTTTAAATAAATAGTTTTTCTAAGGAAATCAAATTGAGACAAAAAAACGAATCAAAACGTTACTTCGCAACATTTTTTATTCGTTTTTTGTCTCAATTTGATTTCCTTAGAGGAACAAAAAGTTTTGAACGTTCAAATGAACGAAATATTTTTTTGTTAAAAATATTTTCATAGTTTATTGATTACAATTAATGTTAAAAACTTAAATTTTACATTTAAAAACTTTATAATTAATTTGTTTAATAGTGACACAAAATTTTGTATTAAAAATTTAATTTGAAGAAGAAATAAATAAATTTCGTTTATTTGAACGTTCAAAACTTTAAAATCATTTCCTTAGAAAAACTGTATAATATTTAAATACCTATTTATTTTTTCACAGGAATTAAACTTTAATCATTTTGTTTCAAAATAAAAAATTTTAATTTTATTACAATATAAACAAAATTAAAATTTTCAAATATTACAATTCCAAATTTTTTTTGAAATTCAATTATTTTACGAATAATTTCCACACAAAAATTAAACTTTAATCAATTTATTTCAAAATAAAAATTTTAATTTTATTACAATTATACAAAAATTTAAATTTTCAAAGATTTCAATTCGAAAAATCTTTTGAAATTTAATTATTTCTAAAAATTCACGCTACTATGCTTTAAAAATTCAATTATTTAAAATTTGAACTAAAATTCAATTTTAAATCAATTTTTATTAAAAAGTTCTACAAGAATTCAATTATTTATAAATGCAAAATTAAATAATTTATTGAATAATTGAATATTTCTTAAAATTCAATTCTTATAACGAACTTTATCAACATTTTTTTAAAAATAATTGAATTCTTTAAAAGAATTAAAAAAATTTTCAAACATAATTGTATTTTTCGAAGAATCTACATAAAATAATTGAAATTAAATTAAATTAATTTATTGAAATCTTGTAAAAATTTTATTATTCATGAAAATAATAGATAATAATAGTGAAAAAATAAACAAATACATTTGTATTGAATTAAATTAAATGCAAATTCAATTGTTTCGAAGAAAATTAAAAAAATAATTCAATTCCGACAAGAAATATTTATCAAATTGCATTTAAAATAATTGAATTTTTCCGAAGAATTTTTAACTTATAAAAGTAATTGAATTCTTGTAACGAATTTTATTAAAACATTTTTAAAGTAATTGAAATTTTTGTAACGAATTTTATTAAAACTTTTTTAAATAATTAATTCTTTTTTAGATTTTATAAAAATTGTGTTTTAAATAATTGAATTCATTAGAAAATTTTATTATTTTTGAAAATAATTGAATTCTTGTGACGAATTTTACAAAAATGTTTTAAAAATAATTGAATTTTTACAAAGGAATTTCATTAAATTCTATAATAAATAAAGTATATCAAAATATTTTTAAATAATTCAATTCTTTTGAAGAATTAAAAAATTTTTTTTTTAAATAAGTAATTACATTTTTTGAATTGAATTCATATAAAAATGTTATTATTTATAAAAGTAATTGAATTCTTGCAACGAATTTTATGAAAATTTTAAAAAATAACTGAATTCCTGAGAAGAATTTTTCTTATTTATAAAAATAATTGAATTTTTGCAAAGAATTTTATAAAAATATTTTTTTAAAGAATTGAATTTCGAAACATTTATGAAAATAATTGCATCGTTTGAAAGAATTTTAATAAATTTTTATGAATTGCTTTTACGAATTTTATTTTTGATAATCATTTTTTTATTGCAAATATCGAATTTAAAGTAGTGCAAATTCTTAAATTTCGAAAAAAAATTGTTTTTAGTGTCACAAATGTAAAAAAAAGAATCAAAAATCAAAATAGTAGCAAATCGTAAAAAAAGTAGTAAAAATAGTAGAGGTTTTATAGTAGATGAGGGCAAAAGCCTGCATTATGTAAAACTACAATAACCTTTATTAAAGCTGCTACCAACAATGACGACCATTAATTGAAGCTACACACAATCTTTACTACCGTCAATAATAATAAATCAATTTTTATTCCCCATCTTTTGTAGCTCCAATAGATTGTAACAAGCATCAATTATTATTGCAAGAATTATTGCATAACGGATTTTTCTAATCATCTTTCTTGTCACATTAATTGTCATATTAAAATTTAAACATCTAATTATAAATATTTTTATACTTCTAATACCTAGGACCAGAGGCTATTTAATCGAGAGAAAGAAAAATAATTACAATACCTAGAACCAAAGGCTACTTAACTAAAAGAAAAAAAGAAAGAAAGAATGAAAGAAAGAAAGAGAGATAATTATAAATATTGTTATATAATTACAATTATACCATATTGTTTTAATCTAAAAAAAAAATTGTCAGTTGAAACTCCGATTAGAAATTTAAATAAAAACTAATTTATGATGCATGTTGTGGTTTTGTCGGATATAATAATTTTCTTTTTTTTAAAAAGGAGGATTATATTTCGTCTGTAATTGGATCTCTTATCGGCTCTTATCTGATGCAGTCGTAATTTGTCGAACAAGTATAATTTATATTTTTTCTGATCCCTTCTCTACATAGCTACCAGGCAAATTAGTCTTTTATATGGATGTAATTTGCCACTACTGACTACAAACTCAAAACCTCGCATTCCTTTGCTTCCTGTGAGGATGCGAGAGTAACTTGGGATCCGGACCCCCGACCCTGACGATTATAATAAAGGCTTTTATTTTACGTCTCGCTGGACGCCAGGCTTTCGCGTCTGGCAATTTCTGCGATGGTGGTTTACACTGAATATATGGTGAGAAAAGTATTTTTTTGCGGCCGCAAAAGACTCACCGAGAAACGAGAGGCTGAGTCCTGGACGAGGCGACCTGTACCGATCATCCGGAGGCGCCATGGCGTTTATAAATTTTGAAAATCCACTTTAAAATAAAATTATATCCCTCTCAATCACTTTTGTATATCATTTAACATTCTTTATCACAATTCACAAAAAACTGAAATCTTTTTGATTTTTTAACCTTTGGAGAACAACACTTAAAGAGTAATTAGAATCCTCTTTTGCATCACGACAGGTGAGAATGATTGTACCGTATTTTGAATTTTTTAGTTTCACTAAAAATAAAATTTTCCTTTTCAATCAATTGATAATTCGATTCCGATTTTCGAATTAAATATAATACAAGTGGATCACATAACGAAAGCGGAGAAGTGCTTTAAGTAATAAGGCCGAGAAATGTGAGAGGGAACGACGTAAAATCGATGTGCATCGTGGTAGTGAACGAGTCGCACTGATTCAGGGCCCCAAGAATCGGAGTCGAGGAGAAGAGTTGGGACGGAGGCTCTCAAACGTTACCCGATTGGTTCGCAGACCAACTGACTGACCGTCTCGAGTTCTCATGGGACGTGCTGAAACGTCGAGTCTCAGTCGTGTAGTCACGCAGGTTTCTTCCTTCGAGTCTAAAGAATGAGTACATGACTGTCGAGAAGAATCCTCAACATTCAAAACCCTCCAAATAAGTCGAGGGGGTTCAGCTTCTTGATGGTTTTCACCAGGAATTTAAGGTCTTTTCTCCTCTTTTTTTTATTTCAGGATTAGATTTTAAAGAGAGGTCTTAAGCTTTATAAACTTTATAAATTACAAAGGAGAGAAACATCTTAAGGACCTGCTTCAATGCAATATACAAGATCGTAAATCTTATACATTGCTGTTCGCTGCAACATAAAGATTTTTAGCTAACAAAAACGGTTGTACGTATACTCTTAAGAAGATATTCGAACAAATATTATCGAAGCGACATTATCACCATTGATATACTGATAATAATTTTCGAATTATGAAATATTGTGCCATACTATCTGATCAAGTACTGCACTTCTATGATTCAAACATCTTCCATAGTTTGTAATAACAAAGCAAAATAATTCGTTTCTAACAATAATTCAAAAACTAAAACTAAAAACAATTTGTCAAAAAGGGACTTTAAGACTATACTCTTTCATTTGAAGAATTGTTTCCTTGAAAAAAAAACTTATGTTATAAGGAGAGCAATTTGGATTCAAACAGGAAACGACTCCACAGAAAGTATATTTTGCTGAAATTATGGAATTATTGTAATAAAAAATAGATGGCGCGTAAAAACGAAAAGAGGAAACATTAAAATTCTCACGACATGAAATAAAAGAAAGGAGTCTACTATATAAGAAGATAATTTTAGCTCAGTTCAACTCTTTTTTTGGCGTCTTCACTTGAAATACCGTAGCGGAATCAGACCCAATGTGTGCCAAGTAGACGAAACCCGATGGCTAAAAAAAATTAAGAATGGGATCTCTGCACAGCATTAGTGAAATTTGTCCGATGCTTTAGAATTAGATTTTACATTCAGACACCTTTGTCTCGACATTCACCCCGTACCGAATTCGAAACCATTAATTGAAAAATATCTTACGATCCCCCACGGAAACTTTCTGCAACCTTCAAAACACAATTTAATATCCTCAAGAAAATCTTTACTTCAAAAATTCATGAAACTAAAAATTTCGAATCAGTAGGAAATTCTATATTCTAAAGCGGGAGATGTTTTCAATTATAGGTATTGGTAAAGCGTGAAAGCGATTATCCAATAGCAAACGAAATGAATTGGAATATAAGTGAAATCAGAGGTGTCTGCAAAAATCTAACTAACTCGTGTCTATTAAACTCCAAAGGAAAAGATGTGAACTGTCTTTAAAATTATAAAAGAGGCTCCCACGCACGTGGTGCGGTAAGGTCAACAATCTGATGATTTACTTCTTTTCTATCTTATTGCAAATACAGGTTTTCACATTTTACTTTTTATACGCAAGAGCACGCAAGAGTGAGTAGAATATGTATTAAATGTGCTACCAGAGTAACTTCATGGGTATCTCTTTACGTATAAATATTAACTATATACACACATATACGTGAATTACAGAGTTGCATTCGAAAGATTGCATAAATAAATTATCTACTTTATTCAATGTGTAGAATCATTTCTCTGATATTCTTTTATAAGAATCACAATCGCGCAATATTGCTTGCGAAAAAGCTCCAACACGATCATTATAAACAAGTGTATTAGTCGACAAAGATCGATAAATAAATAGTTCTTATAGATTGATAAATATATGTTCGTCCATATAGATCGGTAAACGATCGATGGTAAACGATCGTAATGATCGTTTGATCATTCGATGAATAAACGAGTGTTCTAGGTCAATAATTAAATTGATCGATAAATAAATAATCATTCATATTATGGACACTTGAGAAATGTGGAATTAAGCAGGTGTATGCTTCAATAATTATTGAAGCCTGCGAGAGTGTGGAGTATTCTGAGTCGAGGACATTACTCGATTCACTTGGCGGAGCCTTTCCTGTTTTCCCTTTCCATTCTTGTTTCGAGCCCAGGCCCTCAGGTTACCGGATCTTGTCTCAACCAACAGGTTAAAGTAGCTTCACCACGTCTGTTTTACCTGCTCCGCTTGTCAGCTCAACGCTCTTCCACCTGGCAAAATTTAACACCTATTTTCTCTTCGCTGATTAAAAGAAATCAAATTAGCTTCAGTTTTAGCACTTCAACTTGGGGGAAAAATTTTTTTTTTTGCCCCAATTTCTAAATTAGTAGCATGAATATACAGATGCAGATTTCTTTGTTTTAGAAAGTAATAAAAATAGTATAAAACGAATAGATTTCGAACACGAACCAACAGTTCAGGAACAGGAATTTGTTCTATATTACCAATCCGATAGTAAACGAAACAATTCCTTTTTCTCTAAAAAGAACAGAAACAACAGGGCCCGGAATAAAATGTAGGTTCACACCTAAATAGCACAACTGCTATCAAAAATATGATAACGCAACACATCATTAATTAGCCAAATGGTGCTAAGTACAATAATCCATCACTGTTTTTGAGATACGAAAACAATTGAATGCCAAGCTTGATAGTGCTTTAACGCTTATAAGAATTCGCTGTTCCTTGATTAAAGCAGGAGAGTGTATTTCAATGTATAACATTTGCAAACGCGATTTGTACATTTGTGTTGTATGCGTCTCAAGTTCCCGACATAAACGCGCGCATAAGACATGATATACCTGTGCGACTAAGCTTATAAGCGCAAACTTCTCTCTTATCGAGTCGTGACAAGTCAAACGTCCAAAAAAGAAATGGTGCTGGAGGGAACGTGACTTCTTAATATGACACGTATGCCTGTGCACTTATATATGTTCCGAGAGAGTAGAGAGAGAATATCCTTCCCGAACAAGAAAAAATTAAATACGTGCCGTGAAATTGCAAAATTGCAATCTAATGTTTACTTGTACTGCAACTAAATATCGAATTTGCATCCTCTTTCAATCTTTAGAAAATATCTCAATTTGTTCGAAACGCGTCTCGTTATTTAGAATGGTATAAAAGGTCCCTGATGAAGTACCAACTTCAGGTGAAAAATGGGATTAAAATGGCACTAATTGTACTGCTCTGAAACTTTGTGTTTGGACTGAATCTTCGCCAAGATGGTTTCTTTACGCGAAACGAAAAAAATAGAGATTCTTTTTAATTTCGCAGAAAGAAACTTTGTTGACAGTATCGAGACGCTACTTCAGAAAATTAGGCTCCAAATTGTAATCAAACTACGGAATAGGGAAGCATTTTTAAAACAGAAAATTTTTAGAGTGGCATAGAAACGATGGTTTTTAGTGCAGCATAATATCGATGTTCGCAACACCACATCCGTTTTTCATTAACACGAATAAAAGCTACGATGAAGCAACAGATTCTTCCTACATCAAAGCCGCAATGGGCACTCAATAATTGTATTATCAAATATTCTCGAAGATTATCAAGTTTTTTCTCGTAGGCATTAAATTTGTAGGCAGACGAACAGGTAGGCAGGCAGGAAACTAACCGAAGCTCTTCCACCTGTTCTTGTACCCACATAACTATACCATGTTTTTCAAAAGGAAACTGACAATGAGAATATGTTTCCAAATGCACAAGTCTCATACATATGCGTCACTTTTTAAGGCACTAAAACTACTCGAGCGAATGCTAAAAGCTTTTTATTATTCCCGCTTTTACGACCTATGAGAGTTGTGCGATGTTTAACGGAACATACCGATTTTATTAAATTACATTATATTTTCCTCCATTATATTTACCATAAACAAATTATTTCTTATTTTACATTATTATCCTATTATCCAAAGGTATACTAATCTATAATAACATCATCATATTTTTCAATATAAAACTAAATTGTAAAATTAAAGCCCTACACATACATACTTATTACGTGAAAATAACACGATAATAAATTTTTCATTTTTGTCTATATACTTTACGCAATTATGAAATTCATTGAAATGTAAATTTCCCTCAATTTCTAAAATCATTAAACTTTTCTCTTTCCAATTAAGAGGGAATATTGAAATAAAAGTTATTAATTTTTCTTTTCTATATTATCCAATTAACATATTAGAGAAATCGAAATATATTTAAACGAGGAGGAGAAATAATTTAATTCTTTTTTTTTCAATTTGAAATTTTATGATTCGATACAGAAGATGAAGAATCTAAATGACATTAAATCAGGGATTTTCGTTGCAAGAAAAAAATTAATTATATAAGTATCGAAAAGTGTGCATTAATTGACTAATAAGTACTTTTGTAAAAAGGGTATTTCATTTTATAATTAACACACTCTGCGACTATAATCGTCATGACCTTCTTTACAGATAATGATAGATTTCAAAATTCGAATATTAGCCGTAATTGCTATAATGGGATTAAGATTTGTTCAAATCAAAATTATAGACTAAGTATTCATTTCCTTAATTCGATATTTACATTCTCGACACTTTTTACCTTTTTTTACTTTTAGGTCCCTGAATTTCGATCGAATACTGTTCCTCGGGGTTTTTAGGGACTAAACTACCACTAATTTTCTTATTTTTAATTCATAAAATAATGATTAGATCACTTTTTACAAATTATTTCGTTTCGCGAAAAAGATTGTTTTCGACCCTAACATCATAGGGTCGAGACAACAAGATGACTTTCGTGTAATAATTTAATTTTCAATTTCCCCATAATTACAAATTCTGCATTACTGTTTATAAAAAAACTATTTGTAAAAAAATAAAAAATAAATTGAAAATTAAATTGAAAAAGAAAAGATGATAGAAAACATCATTTTCATCATACACGCAGTAATTGAATGAAGCATTTTTTTCCCCCACATTCCCGCGGGAATAAATTATCTTCTATGAATATATAAATTTGATAAAATCATTAGTCTTCCTATATATTATATCAGTGGAGAATCTCTTCACTCTAATAAATTATTATCTTGGCAAAAGATATAATATAAAACTGGTTGGAAATTGAAACTACAAATTTGACGACATTCCAAATTAATTATCATATATACGGAAATTATCAATTAAAAAATCGTCAGTATTCAAAATTGAGCATTAAATTAATAAGTGCATAATTAATTTGAACTTCACGAGAGAGAGAAGTCTGCATGTTTCAATGCACCGAAATGTTCGTTATTTTTCATACGAAAAGATAACTCGAGAGTAATTTAAAAGAAAAAAGAAACTTTCTTTATTTCATAGCAATAAATTTTCCTTGGGAATGAAGGAAACAAAATTCCATACTTTAAGAGAATTGAGAAATAAAGACAATAAAAATAGTAATCTTGGAACTGTTTTTAGGATAATTTCGGTAAATACCGAATAAAAGGAGAAACGATAAACAAATGGAACTGGAATGTTAGTGATGGATTATGGAATGTTAGTGCATTTATTAAGCTTTCTACAAATTTCATGAAGCAAAAAAAAAAAAAAAAAAAAAAAAAAAACCACTTGTTCCACTTTTACTCTCTCCGGGTACTTATTTAAATGAAGAAATATTTCTTATTTGTGGCTTGAAAATATTTGGGTTTTTTTCACTATTAAATTGCGAAGATATACGAAATCGACTTTATTTGCGGGAGAGGGCAAAGGAAGAAGCAGATGAGGGATCAGAAGGAGTGATGTACCTTCTGCTCATCCTCTCACCGGACGTGAGAGACAAAATACAAAAGAGTAACTTTTACATGTTACATATTCACTCACGCACATGTAAATGTACATAAAAATGTCTGCATGCGACTAAATGCGGAGTGAGAGGCTAAAATGTGTGTATGATGGAAAAAAAGTGGGCACCAAGAGAGGATGTAAGTCATTCATTTTACACATGCTGCAAGATGCTATGTTGCTCTTGAATATATATATACATAAAAAATACTCATCGTATTTGCGAACACGTTTTAAAGCAGGACCAAATCATATATTATTAAAAAATTAACAACATTTTTTTTGCTATGAATAAACGATTTTAGAAAATTGTTAATTATTTTATATTTTTATTTATAATTACGTTTTTTCAAGCAGTTTCAAGCTCTTCATCGAAGAAAGAGTAAACTGACTTTTTCCTGATTTCAACAATTATTTTCACCATTTCAATACAATTATTATTTTCTAGAAATTTCAACTAAAATTCTTCTCTAAATCAATTATTTTTAATAATTTTTAAAAAAGTTCTTTGAAAATTTTCAAATCTATTTGTTTACAATTCAAATTTACGAAATTTCATCGATTATTCGGAAATTCTTTAATCTTAGAAGATACGACCTTCAAATAATTTCCAAAAATCCAATTAAACTTTTTCAAAATTCAATTATTTCTAAAAATTCACGCAATAATGCTTTTAATATTCAATTATTATCTAACATTTTTACTGAAATTAATTTTTAAATCAATTTTTTACTAGAAAATTCTACAAAAATTCAATTATTTAAATATAAAAATTAATAATTTATTGAAGAATTGAATTCCTTTTGACCAATTTTGATACAGTTTTGAAGAATAATTACATTTTTCAAAGAATTCGATTAAAATAGTACCTATAAAAAATAATTAAAACTTTGCGATGAGTTTTATTATTGATAAAAATAATTGAATTACTGTAAAAAATATTATTATTTAAGAAAATAATTGAATCCCTGTAAAAAATTTCATTTTTTATAAAAATAATTGAATCCCGGTAAAAATTTCTATTATTTATGAAAATAATTGAAGAAATTTATGAAAAATTTGGAAATTTTGCCAAGAATTTTAATAAAATTTTTTTTAAATAATTGAATTCCTTTAAAAAATTTCATTTTTTATGAAAATAATTGAATCCCGGTAAAAATTTTTATTATTTATGAAAATAATTGAATTATTGCGAAGAAATTTATGAAAAATTTGGAAATTTTGCCAAGAATTTCAATAAAAATTTTTGAAAATAATTGAATTTCGAAGAATTTTATTAAAATTTTTGAAAATAATTGAATTTTGAAGAATTTTATTAAAATTTTTGAAAATAATTGAATCCCGGTAAAAATCTTTATTATTTATGAAAATAATTGAATTATTACGAAGAAATTTATGAAAAATTTGGAAATTTTGCCAAGAATTTTTATAAAAATTTTTGAAAATAATTGAATCCCTGTAAAAAATTTCATTTTTTATGAAAATAATTGAATGCCGGTTACAATTTTTATTATTTATGAAAACAATTGAATTATTGTGAAGAAAGTTATAAAAAATTTGGAAATTTTGCCAAGAATTTCAATAAAAACTTTTGAAAATAATTGAATTTCGAAGAATTTTATTAAAATTTTTGAAAATAATTGAATTTTGAAGAATTTTGTTAAAATTTTTGAAAATAATTGAATTTTGAAGGATTTCATTAAAATTTTTGAAAATAATTGAATTTCGAAGAATTTTATTAAAATTTTTGAAAATAATTGAATTTTGAAGAATTGTTTTATTATATTATATTTTATTATTTAGGAAAAGAATTAAATTTTTTCATTAGTACCTATTTAATTAAATTTTTATCTTATAAAAAATTTTATTGAAATTTTTCATAATAATAAAATTTTTTGCAAAAATTTTATTAAAATTTATTAAAATAATTAAATTTCTGTGCGAAGAATTTTATTAATTATTGAAAATTCAATTTGCTTAAATAGGTTTATTAAAATTTTGAAAATAATTGAATTTTGAAGAAGAATTTTATTATTTATAAAAATAATTGAAATTTGGACGCTAATTTTTTGAAATTATTGAACATAATTGAATTTCTACGAAGAATTTTTATTACTTTTAAAAATAATTGAATTATTTATAACTTATCCCAAAATTCAATTTTTTTAGTCTTTTTAACTAAAATTCTTCTATAATTTAATTATTTTTAATAATAAATTAAATAGAAAAAAATGTAACTAATTTCAGAATTTGAATTATTAAAATTTTTCAAAAATCTTAACTTTTTACGATTCTTTAAAAAATTTAAAGAAATTTAATTTCTTTAATTAAAGTTTAGAAATTTTAATTTGAAATTTAAAAATTTCTAATTAAATTTCTTTTTAATTTCTAATTTATTAAATTCGTTAAAAATTAAAATTATTGTCAGAAAGAGAAAAATTTGAAAGTTTTGTATTAGAATTCGTGGTAATTTCCTATAATTTATGAAGCAAACAAAAAAGACACAAAAATTAAGAATTTTCTTTCGAGTTTTAAAAAATTTAATTCTTTCCAGTACTTTTAATAAAAATCCTTGACTTTTCCCTGATTGAATTATAAATTATAATGAATAAAAAAAAATATTCCCAGTTCGAAAGCGTACATGAGGATTAATTTGTCTGCAGTGTAAAGTCAAAGTGATACGATAAAATAGGGAGTAAAATTTAATTGTAGGACGCATAATGCGTGGATTTTTAAACGTCACAGCGAATATGCGGGTGGGCGGATCGGGAATCTATACAGGGCCACGTTTCAAAGACATTTGCCCACGCCAAACATCGGCAATTAAACGAATCCGGACATATTTTTTACTTTTTGTCGTATTATGAAAGGAATGATCGCGTCTCCGAGACAACCGATTCAATATAAAAAGAACGCAGTTCTTTCTCACAAAATTTACCAATACTAGAGCACTTTTTCGAGAATTAATATTTTAAATTAAACACAAAAATTATTTCATTTTTAATAAAAAAAATAAATTTTTTTTTCTTTTTTTCGTTTTCTAATTCGTTTTCATAAATTGAATATTATTATTTGTAACACAGATCAAGTTTTTTCTGTGACAAGCAGATGGTTTCTTTTTGCAAACTGCATAAAGCCGATGGCAAAAGATATTTATGGCATAAGATTTCATATAATAAGAGGTTTCTCTTTTATAAAATAAAATAAAATAAAAGTATGAAAAAACTCTCTTCTGTCAAATTGTAACATTTCATTCACAGAATTAATATTTCTTTATTATTCTTTTTTTTCCTTCTATATAGCATATAAAATCGCGCTCTGAGAAAATTTTAAATGTAAAAAGAAATAAAATCATGTGATAAAAATTTCCCGCATGTTTGTCATTCAAATTTGTGTCTTCACTTTTTTTTTTGTCAAAAGAATTTGACCTTCATCTAGAAAAGCATCTAAATTATTTTCCTTAGCATAATAGTACTTATGTGTGTGTATAGAAAAAGGATCTTCGAAAAAAGTATCCTATTACGTAAACCGATGCTTTTGTCCTATTTTCAAACAGAAGTCAAAAAAATTACCCCAAGTGTAACTTGAGGCGGACAAGTGCAATCGAAATTCAATAGGTGTTATAATAAACAATGCATAATAACAACAAATAATTATAATAAAAAAAATAATAATAATAAAATAGTAATAATAATAAAAGCAAACAAAAACAATAAATTAATTACTAAATTTAAATAATTTAATTACTAATTGTAATTTTTTAAATAAATATTTTTATTCATTGTCCGAATGTTTTCGTTTTATTTGCCGTATTTTTTAAAAGATTTCGGACGTTAAAGATTATTTAACAAAAATATGAATTTTTGAATAATTTTAAAAACTTGAAAGAAATTGTTCATAAAATTCAATTATTTTCAAAATTTTTAATTAAAATTATTAAAGAAACTCAATTATTAAAAAAAAAAATTCAAAGAATAAATTATTCAAAAAGAATTTTATTAGAATTTTCAAAAATTTTAACAATATTCTTCACGAGAATTCAATTATTTTCATTCATATAAATATAATAAAATTCTTAGCGAGAATTCAATTATTTTCCTAAAATAATAAAATTCTTCAAAGGAATTCTATTATTAACAAATTTTTTGATCAAATTCTTTGAAAATATTTAAAAAGAAAAATTATTAAAATAATTAAGAAACAAAAAATTATAAATAAATAAAATAAATGAATTATTTTTACTGAAATTAAACTAAATTGAATGATTATTAATGAGAACTGAATATTAATCATAAAAAGGAAGTTGCAAAATTGTGCGGCGCTACTGGAAAATAAATTAATTCTCGAAGAATGTGACAGTAGGAAATAATTTGCATTAGTTTTAAAGTCTATAGTGTTTTAAGGACAATTGAATGCGTGGGCAATTTTAAGCATTAAATCGTCTCGCCAATTGTAACTCAGGAGACGATTATACTTTGCCCACGATTGCATTTCCTGCAGACAGAATCTATTTAATTCGAATAACTTCAGATTGCACTCAAACTCATTTTTTTTCCATTGACACTCTCTTTTACCACATTAAAAAAAAGCGGAAAAATAAAAAAAATAAAATAAAATAAAAAAATTAAGTAACAATAATAAAAGAGAAATAAAGAAAATTTAATAAAAGTAAAAAAAATAGTAATAATAAAATTAAATAAAATAATAATACATTTAAATGAAAATAATAAAATGAAAATTTCTTAGTTTTCTTTCACAGTCGCAAAAAGTTGATTAAATAAAAAAAGTCTAAATACAGGTGAGACTTTTAAAAGACGAAAATAGAAACAGGAATAATTGACAAAAATTGAAATTGCATGATTATCATTATTTTTTTTTTTTTTGCAGAAAAATTACAAAACGAATTGTCTCGACCGTGAGAATTTCTTGGTTCAGACTGAGATTAATTGTAGGGATGCTGGAATAGTTTTTTACCGCCACGTCATCCAATCTTAAAAGGTATAGTTTAATTCTGGCAGACAGTCGGGAATCTAAGAGCACGCAGTATTTTTTCTAAACCAATCAAAATGCTCCAAACTCATTTCTCGAAAATCGAAATTAAAAAAGGGATTCTTCAGAAAAAGAAATCATCTATTTAATGAATAAAAAGAATTCCATTGTCATTTTTTGTCTAATAATAATATTTCTATTATTTGTTGATATTTTTATTTTATTCCTTTCTCTCTTGTTTATTTCTTTTCTCCTCTTTATTTTTTTCTCCTTTTTACTTTTTTTCACCTCTTTATTTTTTCTCCTTTTTATTTTTTTTCACCTCTTTATTTTTTCTTCTTTTTATTTTTTTCTCCTCTTCATTTTTTTTTTTAATTTCAATTAAAGAAATCGAAATTTAAACTTTTCTCTTTATTTTCAAATTTCAATTAATTTTTTCTTTCTTTTAATTTCAATGAAATAAATTTAAATCTAAACTTTTCTCTTTATTTTCAATTAATTTCTTCTTTTCTCATTTTTGTTTCCTTTAAATTTCAATTAAATAAATTTAAATTTCTCTTTATTTTCAATTAGAACATATTTTATTTTTTATGTTTGCTTTTTGTGAAAATAAATTTTTTTTCGTTATTTAGTAATTAATTGTTAAATAATTTATGTTTGGATTTGAATTAGTATAGGGAAATTTTGATTGACAATCGAATTCCATTTTATTGTTTATTTTTGGAACACATTGTTATGCAATTGGAAAAAAAGGAAACAAATCCTTGACAATAAAGCGAATTTGATATTAATTTTCAAACCACGTAACTCTTTGTCCTTGGAGTGCGAGAAATTTTAGAATTCCTCACACTTACGTGATGTCATCCCCATATACATTTCCAGGTACTTTAATTTTAATTTCGAGATAAAAATGGGGACGACATGAGAATTTTGTTAAAGCCAGAGGCCTGGTAAGTTAAAATCAAGTCGCTAAAGAATTGTAAATTTACCTCAAAAAAATTCGGTACTATAATTAATTGTAAGTACTCCGAAAATTTATATATCTATAAAATTATTCTAAAATTTAACTTTTTTAAAATTAAATTTAAATTTAAAATTTCGATTTAATAAAATTTAATAAAATTTAATTAAATTTAATCAAATTTAATAAAACTTAACAAATTGGCAATTTAATAATTTTTAAAATTACTTTCAACTTGAAAGGTCCGCATTCGGATTTCAAGTTTTAAATTCCTAATAGGTCAATCAAGTGTAGGTAGTTACGAGATCGAAGTGTATCGATTTATTGAATGGTCTCGAAGAAATGAATGAAACCAGACGCGGCGAGTGTGTCATTTAAATTTCAACGCGTGTAAGAAATAATTTGCTTTCTATTTATTTTTGTCCACGACAAAATTTTAAAAAGAAAAAAAAATTTATATTAAATTTTATTATTACAAATGAAAAATTATATTTATTTGGACTTCTGACTCGTGAAAAAATTGTTAAGCAGAAATTTAATTTTAATTCAATAAAATTTTATACACAATTTCTCTAAAAGGATATCAAAGGCAAAAAACGTAAAATTGTTTGCAACAATTTTACGTTTTTTGTCTTTGATATCCTTTTAGAGAAATTGTGTATAAAATAAAAAAATTGTATACAGTAAAAAAGCCATAATTTGAATAAAAATTCTGGAGAAAAAAAATTTTCTAGAATTTTAATCTTCGCCAGAATTTTCAAGCTTGAAATTAACATTTAAAACGAAAAAAAAAATTTTCTAACTGCAAAAAGAGACTAGGAGTGAAAAAACCTCCTGGCAATTAAAGACAATATTACGAAAGGAAAAGAGACTTGTGAATATAATATAAGCAAAAGTAAAAAGTGGCAATATATTTTACAAGGAGACACTTCTCTCTCGGGATGTTTTTACTCCTTCATTCAGTGCGTAATCGACTTTTATACGACAACGACAACGCCGACGCAAAACTAGCCATTCATGTTACAAAGTATAAAGGAATATTGTATACATAAATTCAAAAAAAAGTAAAAAACTCTTCTGTTTAGTTCATTTACAAATATAGACGATGGTGCAACGTAATAATTTCCGCTTTATTCAAACCAGTGGACATGCAACTGTCAATAGAATTAAAATTTATGACATTCTTTTCATCTCTTTTCTTTTTAATTCTTTTCACTTATTTTTATCGAAACTGTTCACATACATAATATTTTCCTGAAAATTTAATTTTCTCCTTCTGTATTTTATAGGAAAGGTGTTATAAATTATTCTTTTGACAAACGAGAAGAGACACGCAGATAATTTTTTTTACTTCTGTTGTCGCATAAAGTTAACGAACTTATAATAGTATAATAAATATCAATAAATTCATAATTATTTATCTTCAGTCGAAATCTTCTTTCATAATAATATTTATTTATTACTTATAGTAAATTTTTATTTTATTTATTTATTTATTATAAATCAGGCTTTGTACTCGATAATTAATTTTTAAAAATTAACAAAAAGTTACTTTAAGACTAAAAAAAGTAGTAAAAAAGTAGCCATCGAAAAATTAAATTTAATGATTTTTTTTCATAATTTCTATAAATTAAATTACATTCGAAAATAGAATAATTTTTGTTACATAAAAATATTTAAATACCTATTTATTTTCCCACAGAAATTAAAAATTTATTTTAAATGATTTCAATGTAAATTTAAAAATTTGAATTTTAAATATTAAATTTTTGAAGTTTAAATATATTTCTAAATTAAATTTTATATATATTTCTAAAAGTTACAACTGTAATTCTTTTAAAATTCAATAATTTTTTATTGTTGAAATTTTTAAATAAAATTATTTTAAACTTTAATCATTTTGTTTCAGAATTATAAAAAAATTTTTAACTGAAATTCAATATTAAATCAATTATTATTAGAAAAATTCTACGAGAATTCAATTATTTAAGTACAAAAATAAATAATTTATTGAAAAATTGAATATTTCTTAAAACTGAATTCGAATTCAAATATTTGTCTAGAAGTTTTTAAATAATCTAATTTTTTTTAATGAATTTGTATAATTTTTTAAGAATAATGACATTTTTCGAGGAATTCAATTAAAATTATGTATCAAAAGTAATTGAAATTCTGCGATGAGTTTTATTTTTATTCTTGTGATAAATTTTATTAAAATTTTTTGAAAATAATTAAATTGTTACGAAGAATTTCATTCAATTCGAATAAATAGAATATATTAAATTTTTTAAAATAATTGAATTCATTTGAAGAATTTTAATAAAATTTTTAAGAATAATTTAATTTTTTTGTGAAATTCATGTAAAATTGTAGATATTAAAAATAATCAAAATTCTGTAAAAAAAATTGTATTATTTATAAAAATTGAATTGTTGCAAGAATTTTATAAAAAAAAATTAAATATTTGGTTTTTTCGAAAAAATATAAGCCAATTGTTTTTTAAATAATTGAATTCTTCTAGGAAATTTGATCCCAATAGTAAATATTAAAAATCATTGAATTGAGGAAATTTTTTGAAAATAATTGAAATTTTGACAAGAATTTTATTAAAATTTTTGAAAATAATTTAATTTAGGAAAACAATTTTGTTCTTTATAAAAATAATTGAAATATTGACAAAAATTTAGAAAATTATTTTAAATAATTGAATTTTTACAAAGAATTTTTTTTTTTTTTGCTTTTGAAAATAATTGAGTTTTTGTAATGAATATTGTTATTTATGAAAATAATTGAATTTTGCAAAGAATTTTAGAAATATTTTTAAAAATAATTGAATTTCGGAGAAGAATTTTGTTCTTTATAAAAATAATTGAAATGTGGACTCGAATTTTATAAAAAAATTTTGGAAATAGTTGAATTTCGGCGAAGAAATTTACTATTTTTGAAAATAATTGAATTACTTCCAAAGAATTTTATTATTTACGAAAATATTTAAATTTTGCAAATAATTTAATTAAAATTCCTGAAAATAATTGAAATTTCGCGATGAGAGTTTAATTACAGTTATGAAAATAATTGGAATTTGCAAAGAATTCTATTGAAATAAAATATTAAAACAAAAAATATTTCATTCAAGTAAATATTTATTTGACAATTTCCTATAGTAATCGCTTATTTGAATCAAATAAAAAAATTTTCACTGCAATTATTAATGAGACCATTTCTTAATTACCATACGAACGATAAAATATGAAATCAATTTCTAATAATAATAACAACAATAAAAAGGAAAAGTGAGATTTGCAATAAGAGATAATATACACTATGTGGCAAAGTCAAAAATATAATCTTTGGTTGATTTTAATGAATATAAATAGTTAATCAAAGTAATCTATGACTCTAGGAAAATAAAATATATTGTGTGAAATAGGAATTTTGGTTTTTTTTCCAGTGCGGCAATACACACCTTCACATGTAATTTTATACGTATAGTTGCTTGAAAATCAACGGGATCAACGTGTGAAATCACGCGGGTATGTTTCGCGTGGACACGTGGGCGGACTAGGGTTTCCGCTTTTACAAGACGCATAGAGATTTTCGTCCAAGATTATGTGAAAAATTAAATTTATATTTTCAAATTTATATTTTTTTCCCCAACTAGAGAGAGAGAGAGAGAGAGAGAGATAAATTCAATGATTTTACAATAAACGAATGCTGCTAAAACTTCTAATTTTACACTCGAAAATAATAACAAACCGGAAATTGGTTCACTTGCAGATTAAATTACTCGTTTTACTATATTAATACTAAATCATTCATTTTATTATTAATAAATCTTTAAATTTATTATTAATAAATCATTTAGTTTATTATTAATTGATAAATGGCAAAAGTTACTTAATTTCAAACTGAAATTATTTTTCAAATATATATTCAATTAACTCTCTAAATTTTAATTTGGTAGTAAAAATTTTTACTGAATTAGTAACTGCGACTTTTTGCTTTTGAGTCAATTTTAGTCAATTTTATTAATAAATCACAGTTTTTCTACTAATTTTTTAGTAAAATTTTCTAATTCAAAAGCGAAACGTCAGTCACTAAATCGAATAAATATTTTTTCTAATTTCAGTTTAGAGATTGTATTTCTTTACTTTAACTAAAATTTTCGAAAAATTCTGTATAAAACCAGAAATTAAATTATTTCTGAAAGTTACAACTGTTTTTCATCTATAGATTTTTTTCCAAGTTGAGTACATAATTAATATAATTAAGAAAGTTATACCAGAATTTAATTATTTTCGCAGAAAAAAATAAGGAAAACATTTTTTCAATGAAGAATTCAAAAATCAAATATTGAAATTAGAAGAGCAGAAGTAATTAGAAATTGGCATTTCCAGACTGGAATTTCGGGGGAGATTTTAGATAATTGGAGAAAAAATAGAAAAAAGAAAAGAGAGTATGCGATATCAGATATGATAAAATACAGAAAAGCGTAACGAGATGCCCCCTTTCGCCGCTCAATTACAGCATATCTCATAAAAAGACGGAAACCAGGTTTTCTAGTTATCTATTCAACCGATTGGCTGAAAATAATAAAATCCGATTTCTACATTTCGAAAATGAAGTCGCGAATGCGGATTAGAAATCACACTTGTTAATATTAGAGAAAATATGAATATTGCTCTCTGCGAGAATAAAAATTCTGAAACAGGGAAAAAAAAATACGATTATTAAAAGAAAAGACAGCAAACGGACTACGATTATAATTATAGTAACTGAAGAAAATAAGAAAATAGTAAATAAAAAATAGAAATAGGAATTTTTAAGTGTAAACCAAATGCACTTCCTGGCCGAGAGGCTGAATTTACAATAAATATGTAAATAAAGAACAAAATGGTAAATAAAAAATAAATAAAAAACAAAAAAGTAAATAAAAAATAAATAAAAGACAAACAATTAAATAAAAAATAAATAAAGAACAAAAAAGTAAATAAAAGACAAAAAAGTAAATAAAAAATAGATAAAGAACAAAAAAGTAAATAAAAAATAAATAAAGAACAAAAAAGTAAATAAAAAAATAATTATAGTAGAGAAATAACAAAATGTACAAAAGCTGATGAAGTTGCAACAAAAATATATAATTCGAAATGGAAGATGTTATTGATTCGTATAATAAATATAAAAAGTGAAAAGCTCATATGGAAAATTAATCAAATGTTCAGTCGGCGCCAGTTCTGATAAAACTAATCAACTACCTCTCGATATAAAATGTCGAGGTTTCCCGAGTTTATCAATTTATATACGTCTGAAGAAAATTACTGTGTCTATATAGTTAAAAAAATTTACTTTTTTCCTAATTTTTACACATTTGTAAATATTCACCTACGAAAAAATGTGCCAATAAAATTACGCTTTTCCCCTAACGTTATTTTCAAATCTCAAGCAATAAATTTTGTTTCGAATTATTTCGACAAAAATTATAATATTAATGTATTAATAATATTAATAATAATAATAATAAAAATAATAATAATAATAATAATAATAATAATATTAATAAATTAATAATAATAAATTAATAATAATGTATTATTTTTAAATTATACAAAATTTGACATCCAGAAAATTTTGAACGTTCAAATGAACGAAATTAATTTATTTCCTCTCCAAATTTAAATCTTGTTAAAATAATATTGCGTCGAGTATTAAAATTAATTTCTTTCAAAATATTAAATTTCAATTTTTAATTCTTTTTGCAATCAATCATTTTTGAATAGTAATGGAATAGTTTTTTTGAATCAGTTTTGAATAGTAATTTTTGATAGTAATGGAAAATATTATTAACATAATTATATTGATTTTATAGTAATGGAAAAAATTTCGTTCAAGTAAACGTTCAGAACTTTTGAAAAAAATGTTGAACGTTCCAACGTTCAACATTTTTTTCAAAAATTCTGAACGTTTACTTAAACGAAATTTTTTTTCCAGTGTAATTTCTCTCTCAAAAAAATTCTTCATTTAATTACATTTCTCTCCAGTGAATATTTAATAACATTACATTAAATATTCAAATTTATGTATAGCATAACGCCTTTTGAATCGATCTTAAAATGCAATAGGAATTTTGAGAGTTGTGACTTAGGCTTTGATAAAATTGATAAAACGACTTATTTTTTTTTCTTGTATTGTACTTTTACAGAGCTACTAATAGAAAAAAATAATTATCATATATGAATCAGAAATGCGTATATACAGTCGATAAGCCGAGAATATTATATCGGATATTGTCACTGAATTAAGAAGAATTGCGAATATTGGCATTTGAGAAGTCTTATACATATTGCGAGATAAGGATAAATATAATCTATAATTCACGGTCAGCAAAATCAACAATTATGTTAATAATATTTTCCATTAAGTTTGATAAAATATTTTCTCCGCGTATTTATTTAATATTCTCTTTCAAATATAGCGAAACTATTTTTTCTAAAGTTCTAAAGTTCTTTTTTCTAAAAAAATGTTTATAATACAGAGGTCAATTTTTTCTGATGAAGATGAAATACGTAAAAACAATTTTTTTTACCGAAAAAAAAGAATAATTTATATTTAGAATATCGTTTCTCGAACTAGATAAATTCGTGATAAGAAAATGTGTTATGTGAGAAAAGAATACAATATCAATATTATAATCGAAAGATGTTTCGTCTATAATTATTCCGTTTTTACTAAAAATATTTGTTTAAATTCGTTTTTCGAGTAATTTACAAGTTCGTCTTTAAATAATTAAAAAAATATTTGCTTTTCGTTTAAACCACGCCCGGAAAAAAATATTTTTGATTCAGAGCCAACTGGACTTTTTATTTGCTTCAAATATAAACTTTATTTGGTTTAAATAGAATTTTTTTGGTTCAAATAAACTTTATTTGGTTTAAATAAAATTTTTTTGGTTCAAATAAACTTTATTTGGTTTAAATAGAATTTTTTTGGTTCAAATAAACTTTATTTGGTTTAAATAAAATTTTATTCGGTTCAAAAAACTTTATTTGGTTTAAATAAAATTTTATTCGGTTTAAATAAATTCTTTTTGTTTCAAATAAAAGTTTCATTTACTTTGAATAATATTTTTATTTGAAACAAATAATTAAAAAAAAATTTAATTTTAATTTTATATAATTTAATGAATTAGTGAATAATTTAGTAAAAAAGTACAAAATTTAGTGCAAATGTGTATAATTTAGCGAATTATAAACAATGTAGGGAGAAAAGCGATAAAATTTAAATAAAAAAAGGCGGATATCCGGATCAAGTTTCCCATATCGATTTGCGTGGATTATGATAAAATATTTGACCCACTTAAGAGACTTGTGTAATTTTTGCTTAGATAAAGTACCCGCACGAGTCATCATTGCCAAAAACGGAATCTTACACTTTCAATACTTTATCACTTGTACGCCTTCGTGTAACCTACATATAAGTACATATGGTTACTGTACGAAATCAATTCGGAAGTTGAGTATACAACTTTTCAGGAGTCAATTTTTTTACGAACACACGTCACACATAAAATAAATATATTACATTATGCAATTATTTATTATAATTATTATTATCGATTATTTTATTTTTAATACTATTATTCTATAATAATATTAATTAATTAAATATTATTATTCTATAACAATATAATTAATTAAATATTATTATTTTATAATAATAGTAATTAAATAATTGTATAATAATATCAATGGAATATAATTATTACATGATACGTACTATCCCAAATTCTTATTTGGCGGTTTAGTAACTTTTTTAAACTCCCAATAAAACGCTACTGCTCAATTATGAAATTCTGATTGACAATTGTACTTCCAAGAAATTCAGATTAATTTAATTGCACTCGTAATATGATAAAACATGCAAACTACTATGATTATAAAATATTTTCAAAGAATTCATATACGAGGGAGATCAATTATTCATTTGAATGAAATTTTTGCTTTTAAAATAAGAAATACTTCTTCGTCTATCAACTTTTCTCGTTTACATTGTTTCTTTCGCTAAATTGTTTTCAATTTGTATTTTAATTTAAAAAAAGAAATTAAATTGAATTTATTTAAATTAAATTAATTATAATTAAATTAATTGCAAGAACATTAAATTAATTATAATTTAATTTAATTTTTTTAATAAAAAATCTAATTAATCGAATTGAAATTAATTTTAATTAAATTAAATTTATTCTTTAAATTCAATAACTAATTTTTATTTAATATTTTTTAAGAAAAAATATGTTAAATTTACATTTTCAAAAATTATTTTCCCTTGTGACGATTTTTGATGCGAGGGAAAAAATAATTTTCAAATACGTAGGGAAATATGGAATTTATTTTTGAAATGAAACACTCACCGTTGATGTAAATTTCTGCATTAACTAGTGTGTCCTCGTCTGTGTCCGGACTGAGAGACACCGGTGTGTATACAAGGGAATCCCTAGATTTCATCTTGACACTCTGGATTTAGAAGCGCATTTAAAACATCACGTCTCGCCTGAAATTCAAGACCAAACATCAATTAAATTTATTTACAAAAAAGAAAAGAATTCAAAGTGAATTTTCTCTATTACGAAAATAAAGAAAAATCCATTTTCTTTATTGCGAAAATAAAGAAAAAATCATTTTACTTTGCAAATATATAAATGTAAATTTTTCTTTCAAGAAAACTTTCACAAGTATAAAAATAGACATATAGTAATTTTTCGCAATTGCTTATAAATCATATTTCTATTTTTCAAGTATTAAAATATTTTCTAAAATATATTTTCCATTTATACTTTTGTTTTGAATTATAGTCGTATTTTTTTATTTTAATTATTATTATAATTACTATTACAATTATTATACTTGAATAATTATTCAAGTAATTACTGATAAGCATTTATATAATGGTCGAAATGTTTAAACAGTTATTTTTTACTCTATTTTGCAATCTAGAGATGATAAAAACATCTAGAAATATTTTCTTCCCTACCGATAATCGGACTTTTATCATATATTGAATTCCAAAGTATTAAAAAAAGAAAAAAAATAACTTTAATTTAAATAAATATTTATTTTTTTATACTATATAGACAAATTTATCCAAGTAATTATAAAATAATAAATTTCTAAGCTAAATAAAAAATAACATAATATTTAATAATATAATAATAATTTTAATAGTAATGATAATAATATTTAATTTAATAAAAATGTTTTCTTTGCAAATAAAGTAGAAAATATATACTCGTAATAAAACGTCTCCTTCATCGTTTCTTTAGATCTGCGAATATCTGTCAGAATTTAATCGAGCTGTCATCTAGACTAACAGAAGGGAAGCTACGCTTTTTGTTCATAGCTTTTTCTAAATAATCGCTCCCATCGCAAACTCCTCTCTTTCAAATTATGAAAGGGTTAAATTTCTTATTTAGTTTTCCAACAAAAATATTTTCACTTCATTATCCTTCATTGCTTATTACACGTTCCGCGCTCAACATCTTCATTTATGCATCCAACAGCGTTAATTTATTCACTCACTTCTCTTTTTTCTTCAAAAAGAAATTTTACTCTCTGTTCGCAAACAATTTTTAAAACAACTTTTCTGTCTTCACTTGTCCAACAATTTTTTTTTCTCAATTTCTTTTATAAAATTCGTTTAAACATTTCTTCTTCTTGAAAATATGTTCTTTTAACAATTCGGTGATAATTTATATTCGAAAATTTCGAAATGCTTTTCTAATAATTTTTTTTCCATTCAAGAATTTTACAGAAACGACAATAATTTAATAGTCGAGAAAAATTGTCTCGAAAGAAATTGAAGCAGTTGAATTTTAAATAAAGATGAATTTAAATACGAATTTTCTAGTCGATTGAAAAGTTGTTAATCGATCGGAACAATGAACTTTCTAATAGGTCACACTTTGCATGATGAGTGCATTCACAGGTCGAGTTCTCGATTTATAAATCTATTTCCAGCGATACAACAGCCGCCGTCTCGACAGGACGCTAGACATCGTTATTCTTCCGATTCAGGAACTAAAGGAAGTGGTGAACCTGGAAGCGTGACCGAAATCGTCGATACACTACTATTGTAAACAGTTTGAAAAAAATAACTCTAGCCGAAATAACACATTTATCCTGGAAATAAAAAGAAACAAAAATTACTTATTTATTCTAGAGAGAAGAGAGCAATTTATCAAAGAGAAAAAAATATTTTTTTTTCAATCCTTTAATGAAAAAAATCCCAAAGTAATTAAAATTTGTCTTTTTCAGTTAACATTTCTTTTTGAAATTTCTTTCAAAAGTTTTATTTCTATGAAATGAAAAATTATTTTGTGAATTAAAAAAATTAATTTTTAGTTAAACAAATATTTTATTTATATTATTCTTCACCAGAGTATGAAAAATATTCAAATATTTTCAATACTTTAATTAATTAATTGTTGTCTTTTTGTCAAAAAAAAATTGAATTTATATTTAAATCATTTCCAAGAGTTGCAGAGAAACTTTAAACTATAAAAAAACATTATAAATGCGTCTTTTTCAGATTTCATAACAATTTTCAGGTCTTTAGGTTTTCGAGAATTTTTTTTAAACTGAATTGAAATATTTCATTAGTAATAAAATATTTAAAATAATTTTAAATCGACAGTTTGTAAATATAAATAAATAAATTAGTTTAGAATAATAAAATAAATAAATAAATAATGGAAAATTCTGTGTGATCGTTTATGAAGTTTGAAAAAAAAATTTTCGAAACCGAAAAAATATAATATTTACAGAAATAATTTCGGTGCATCATTTCTATTTCTCTAAAAATACAATTTCCATGGGTTTGTAGATTTTTTTTGAGACCTAAATGAATTCGAGTCGTTTACTCTATTCTCTTAAGATAATTACGCGACGAAAGAAAGAAAAAGAGGGAAAGCAGAATCATTCTATTCTTAGGGATCATTTCACTCCGCAATGCTGAGCTATTTTTTTTTATTTTCTCCAATGGAAGAAATTATTTCTGTTCGGAAACAAATACAAAAAAATTATAAACTGAATAACTAGACTTTTGATTGATATGCCATTGAATTATGAAAATGAAATCTTATTATTAATATAATAATTTGTTAATGAAAACAAAAACATTTTTTTGACTCTTTTCTATTTTAAAAAATGAGCTTAAAATTTCTAGACAAGAAAAATTGGAATATATAGAAATATATTCATTTAAAGGAAATTTCTTAATTCCACTGCGGTAGAAAAGTAATAAAATAATCAGAAGAAAAAAAAACAGCAGAAGAAGAAGAAATTATATAAAAAAATAAAAAGAAATTATATGAAATATAAAAAGAAATTGATACGAATTCTCAAAAATAGAAACATCTGCTTCCACGAAAGGCGAAAGAAAGAAAATTGCTCTCGCATTAAAAAGAAACAGCAAAATAAAAAAAATAGTGTATAAAAAAAAGAAGAAATATTGAAGAAAGAATAACCATATGGAAGAGTAGCAAAAGTAAATCTGCAAACCCTTGGCCCTGGTCTAAATTCGGTGAGAGTTAAAACGCAGCCAGTGTAAAGTCCTCGAATGTTCGCGGGGGGTCGGTACGACATTTGTCCCGCATACGAGTTGAACGAACCCTGCGAACCGAAAAGTTCACCACAATTCGAATAAGCTAATGAAGAGGAAAAAAAAAGAAGAATCTGTCCTAAATCGTCAAAAATCTTCCCCCCTAATTTTCCTTTCCATTTTTTTTCTTATTGCCTCTTGAAACATTTCCTAAATCTCCTTTTCCGTAATTTAGAGAGTAAACTCTAGAAATATGTTTAGAGATTGCTGTGTGTGTGTGTGCACTGAATTTTGAAATGAAAGAGCACGTGCACGCTGATGCAAGTTGAAGACACGGGCCACATCATCAACAGGAAGGACACGTTCCTCCCATTGGGGAGAAAACGATCTCCGAGGGGAAACGATAACTGTTCGCAAAGGGTGTGCAGTTGTCCCCAAAAGTCGCTGATAAAAATAGACCGCAAACGATGAGCTTCGACGATAAATCCTTTCGAGTAATTAAAATTGTCCAACTTTCGCGTTAATTTAACACTCCTCTCGAATTTCATCCATATCGATCAATTTTAACTCTCTCCTTTCGATTAAACCTAAAATATACAAAGCTTCGTTAGAAATAATCGATTAATTCTATTTTTTTTTGGAATATTTCAGATAAAAACAAACAAATTTAATTATTATCTTTCAAAAATTAAATATTTCAATTATCTTTCAAGTAGAGAAATTTCTCAAAAACTGCGAAACAGATTGTCAAAATTAAAAACAGCAAATATTCTAAATACTTTAATTAATCCACAATTATTAATAACTATCAAATATTATCCGTGGAACGTGATATTCGCTTTATTATTATGAAAATTACAACATTTTTTATTTTCACATATGAATTTTTGAAAAATTTCCGATTCAAACTTTAAAAAAATCCAATTATTAACTAATTTACTAATTAATTTCAAAAATTTTAATAAAATTTTTCGCAAGCATTGAATTATTTTCATAAATAATAACATACTTCGTAAGAATTCAATTATTTTTATAAATGGTAAAATTTTTTGCAAAAATTCAATTATTTTCAGGGAAAACAAAATTATTCACAATAATAATTCAATTTTTTCATAAATAATAATAAAATTGTTCCAAATAATTCAATTATTTTCAAAAGTGATAAAATTCTTCGCAGGAATTCAATTATTTTTAAAAATTTGAATAGAATTTTTCAAATAATTCAATTATTTTCAACAATGATAAAATTCTTTGTAAGAATTTAATTATTTTTTACAATTTTAATAAATCCTTGGAAGCAATTCAATTATTTTTATAAATAGTAAAATGTTTTGCCAAAATTGAATTATTTTCAACAAAATTTTAATAAAATTTCACGAACGAATACAATTTCTATTTCTAAAACTTTAATACATCTTTCGAAACAATTCAATTAATTTTTAAATAGTAAAATCTTTACAAAAATTCAATTATTATCAAAAAAATTTCACACAAGAATTCAATTTTTTTCTTGAATATATAGTTATAAAATATTTCAAAAGAATTCAATTATTTTCCAAAATTTTAATAAATTCTTCGAAACAATTCAATTTTATTTATAAATAGCAAAATTCTTTGCAAAAATTCCATTATATTCAAAACAATTTCACGATAGAATTCAATTTTTTTCTTAATTCGTTATAAAATTTTTCAAAAGAATTTAATTATTTTCTAAAATTTTAATAAAATTCAATAATTAAGTGTTCACTTCAATTAATAACGAACACGATTATTTTAAAAACTTGGAAGGAGTTATTCATAAAATTCAATTATTTTCAAAATTTTTAATTAAAATTATTAAAAAAAAACTCCATTATTTAAAAATAAAATTTAAAGAAATTCTTCAAAAAAAATTTATTAGAATATTCAAGAATTTTAACAAAATTCAATTATTTTTCTGAATAATAAAATTCTTGGAAGGAATTCTATTATTATCAAATTTTTTTGATGAAATTCTTTGCAAAAATTTTATGATATTCAATACATAAATTTAGAAGATAAGATTTTAATTAATCACTGTCAAAAAGAATTAATTATAAAATGTCTAAAGTCTTTAATTTAATTTAATTTAGAACCAAAATAAAACCAAATAATAATAAATTTGTTAGTGTAAAAAAAATAATTATCAAAAAAGTTATCAAAAAATTAAAAAATTATGAAAAAAAGGGGAAAACTAAAAATAGAAAAATTGTCCTAGATTCGAAAAAAAGACTCTCGGGATTAAGAAAAAAACTTTATGGAAATTGAAATGAATCGAAAACTCCAAAAATACCAAATATTTCCTAAAGAGAATATATAACAGCTGCGATGGATGACAACTATATCATGAAAATTGGACACTTAGAAATAAAAGTTCTGAGCTTAATTTCTCCGAGCACTTTCATCTCTAATCCCGAAAAAAGTGATATACCGAAGACAGATGAAGGGGATAATACACCGAAAGCTCAACTTCCGGTTTTCTCTCTGCTGGGGTTTTAATATTATTCTCAAATTTCAATTCTCTTATTCATAACGCAGACAAATTATAGAATTGTTATCAATTTATTATCGTAAATAAAAAATAAAACGAAAAATTTGACACCTGAAAATGAAGAAGCAATAAAAGCAAATTCAAACGAGAAGTAAAAGTGACAAGTGAAAAATAAATCCGGTTTCTGTATAATTATCATATGCACAGTGGCAAAATTTAAATTATAAATAATTATATGCGTGAAATGTAATTAATAATAGAAAAAAAGGCCTAATTGTTTTTTTTTCTCCTCGGGTAAATGAAATATTTTCATTAGCTTTGACAAGTGGACAAGTTGGAAAATTTTCGGATAAAAATTAGTGAGTACACATAAATTTTGTAGGTGTCGATATTACGATAAGTGTAATAATTCTTCGTTGAAGCTGTTTTCCTTGACTTCGGCATGCAGGAATAATATCTAGATTTTATAAGCTTCAATCTCTCGAGTCACGCCCTGAGCAATAGTTGTAATATATCGTGTCCTCGAGAATCGAAATTTAATTGCAAATTTGATGCTCATGCATGTTAAAAGCTGTAAATACGGAGTATAATTATTATTGCTTCATACTCCGTGTTCCCGCCATAAACAAAATAAAATCCGCTCAACCTCAACAACCAAACATTTTTCGATTACTCATTTTACCATTAAACATTAAAATTTCATTTCATTTCCCAATCCATTGAATATTATACAATAAAATACAAATATTATAATAACAATTGTGTAATACAGTGTAATTATGACAAAAAATGTAAATTTTATACCTTTTATCCCTTTAATGAACCTTTTGCTATTTTTGAGGTTATGTTCACTTCGATGCCGACATGAGATGTTTGTTATTCAAACCAGATTCGCAAATTTGATCATTGGTGACAATTTGCTGGTACATAGAGTATAGGTAAACACCATAAATGATTATTTTTAACTTTTTGAACTTGTTTTTTATGCTTTTTATCCCTTTCATTCTGACCCTGCGAGCGTCAAACGTGCGTTCGCAAGGAGCAATATTTGCACTACTGTCGCGCCCCTAGTGGATAACAACGGAACTACCTAACCGTTAAATTCAAAAATTTAAAGGGCAAAAAATCGATTTTGCTGATGCGTCGTGAAAATAAACATCAATAAAAAACTACTATTATTATTGTTATTGTTAATTGTAAAAATAACAAGTGAAAAAATTTCAAAGTATCTTCTAAAAAAAGTTAGTGTCATCATTGTTAAGTGATTTTTCAAAAGATTTTTATTTGATGGGAGTAAGAAAATAGTAAAATTGTAGTTAAAGGTTAAAAGGTATTTTAGCGGTGTTTAAAAAGAGCGAAACAGTAATTTGTCTGTGGAAAAAAAAATAGTCTAGAGGATGTTGAAAAACAAAAGTATTAGTGCATTCTGAGACAGAACGGAAGAAAACCAACAGGAATGTAAAAAAGTTTACCGGACTCGAAATAGCAACGTGGTGTCAAGAAGTTCCTTTGCGTTCCTCTCGACTGATTTCGAGCAGTTTTTTTTCTTCTTTTTCTTTCCAAGAACCAAGAACCGCTCTTTGATGAGAACTCAAAACATAATTTTCCAAAAAAAGCTCGTTCCAAAACACTTTTTTTTCACTTGTCAATTATCAGTCTTGACTCACGACGTACAGTAAGTTTTATTATTTAACTATTTTATTATTTTATTATTAATTTAATTTATAATTCATTTATTCTATTAATTTAATTTCTAAAATTAAATTCTTCAAATTTGACTAATTTTTTTTATTTTCGAAAAAATTGTTTATATTCTATTTCTTAATTCACTATAATTTGATATTATTCACAGGATTATAATTTAAATAAAATAGATTCGCACAAATTGAAAGTGTCAAAACTAAATCAACGCACTTGGAATTTTTGTAAAGTTGACGTAATTACAAAATGGAAAATGTGAAATATTAATATTAATTGGAATAGTAAATAATAACTGACGAGGAAATAAATATTAAAATTAATAGTAAAATTGTTGAATAAATAAATAAATAAGAGCGCGAAACGCGAGGAATGGGGCAAGTCGAGAGAAGGAATAATATTTTCCAAAAAACACCGTCTGACGTTAACTCGTCGACGGACTTGGAACGACTGCACCACGTTTCTTGGGCAAGTCTTTGAGGAAAGCTCTCCTTGCACCCTCCCTCAAAACTTTATCTTCATTTTTTTTTGTCACAGACTCGTGCGGCGACACTCAAGAGGAGGCACGAGTCACACAATGTCTCCTTCATTCCCCTATTTTTTTTCTTGAATTTTTTCCAAATTTTTTTTTTATCGCGCTCTTTTAGTTCCTTTTTTTTATTGGAGCGAAGTTTACTTAACCGGCCCTTTTGAACCCCTAGCTTCCTTTTTAAGAAATTATTTAAAGCATTGCTAACGACTTGAACTCGTCATTTTTTTATCTCATCATCTCTAGCATTTATAGAAATGTTAAACTTTCTTTACATTTCAAAAGTTGATATCTCCTACCTTTTGGTAGGAAACATATTGTGCTCGAAAAAAACTCATCATTCATCTCCGGAAAAATGATACACTTTTTTGCTCTCTGCTCTTCTCTCTTTTTTTTAATGTTATTTCTAGAAATCTGAGAGAGTGATTTTTATTTTTATTTCCGAATTTGAACTCTCCCTGAAATCAAATTCAAGAAAATAAGATATAATTGATTTTTAAAAAAAATTTCTCAAGTTTGCAAAATGTTTATTATTGTCAATAACTCCGGCTTTTTGAAAATAACAAGAAACTTTTGTTATTCAGTTTTCAAAAATTTATCCTTTTTGAAAAAAATCTGTATTTAAAAATATTTGTTGAAAACAATTTGTTGAAAATAATTGGTTTTCAAGAACAATAATAAATTTTTTTCCTATTAAAGAAACTAAAGAAAACATTTCGCAAATTCATTTCGAAAATTTTCTGTTATTTTCAGAAAGCCAAAAGTAATATTTTTTAAATTCATCCCTTAGAGTATAAAATTATTCAATTTTAGCTATTAAACACTCTCGCCATGAAAAAAAGATTATAAAAATAGTTTTCAAGCTCGAGAGGATATGAAAAAGCAAAATATGTATTACAAGTTTGTAAATAAATCCGAAACCATTGTTACTCTCTCGTTAATTTTTCCCCAGACAGAAAAAACTAAAAATATTTCAACTAAACAGTTAGATAAATTCCTTTTCTTTTAAAATTTGTTTCGATTCAGCTTTCAGTTATTTATTTATTATTTATCTCTTCAGAAAATAAAAAATGTGGAGAATTTAAAGTGCCTCTAATAAAATGGAATAAAAATCTAATTTTTTCTGCTCTGGAGAAAATTGACACTTTCAATAAACATTCATAACTCTCGATTCTCGTGGATTTCCAACTCCGAAGAATCATCATGAGGAAAATCGAGAGTTTCTTATAAAAAAAATCAGTCTGTACTATTTTCGGTGAAGAAAATATTCGAGAATTTATAGCCATTCGATAAAATACACCCGAACGCTATAAATTATTGCAAATTTGCGAATTTTGCCAAAATCGAGTCAATAGAAAAGCAATTTTTAATCAGTGGCAGAATGATGGAATACTCAATTATAAAAAAGATATCGATAAATATTTTCGAAAAGAAAGGAAAGAATTTTGATGATTTAGACAAATCGTCGACAAATTACCAACAAATTTCAAGTCTTGTTAAAATCATTTTAAATTATTAATTTTTCAATTTTTATCCTTCGCATTTAAAAAAGATTTAAATTGAATTGAATTTTCTACTAAAAAAATTAATGAATAATAATTTTTTCTTTCTATAAATATTCAATTCAATGAAAATTCTATTTAAAAATATTATTATTCATTTTAAATTATTAATTTTCTAATTTTTGTCGTTGTCAATTGAAAAAGAATTAAATTGAATTGAATTTTCTACTACAACATTAATGAATAATAATTTTTTCTTTAATTAAATATTCAATTCAATAAAATTCTATTAAAAATATTATTTTTCATTTTAAATTATTAATTTTTATCGTTGTTAATTAAAAAAGAATTAAATTGAATTGAATTTTCTACTCAAATTAATGAATAATAATTTTTTCTTTCATTATTAATATTCAATTCAATTTAAAGAATTAAATTAAGTTAAACTTTTCACTCAAATTAAACTTAATATTGAATAATTAATTTTTTTGTTAAGTCAATTGAATAAAAATTCTATTTAAAATAATATTTTCAATTTTTGTGTAAGTACTTCATTTGATTATCTTTTTGAAAAATAAATGAGAAATGAAATTTGTTGGATATTGTAAACGACTATGAGACCCGATGTTTTTCAGAAAAGCTGCCATTATTGACTCAAGTGAATTAATTAGATATTCAACAAATGTGCATATTTATGAAATTCTGCTTGTCTTTATAAACTGGTCCCCAGGCACCGTATTTATTATCCTTATTTTGCTGTTGTGTCGACTGCGGTCGCTGATGACTGCCAGAAGGACTTGCAGTTTTTTCTTTCCTAGGGAAACATTTTATGTTATCATTACGTAATTTTATCGATCCTTCTTCCTCGATTACTTTATTTTATCTATTTATTTATACAAATTCATAGGCGCAAAGAAATTTTTTTTTAGTTTTTATTAATTTTTTCTTAATTTTTGATAAAATTGTACATTTTTAGATAAAATTTTGCAATTTAATAAGTTTAGGAGAATTTGTAATTGAAAATACAAATGAAAATAAATTAATAATTTGAAAGTAATTAAACTTACTTGATTTCTTTGAATGGACCCTTAATTTGGGAATCGGCATATCTTCCATGGACCATTTTGTTTAAATTTCTTTGCAATTATTAATTGAAATTGTAATTAATTTGGAATTTTCAGAGCAGCACCAATGGTTCAGAAGCAGTTAATTTAATATTGCTATCACTGCTGTCACAATTTTCCAGAGGCTTTTTCTTTTGCTGGAAAGTTCATTTAATTATGATCCACAAGTTCTGAACGTTCGAATGAACGAAATATTTTTTATTAAATTATTTTTATAAATTACTGACAGCGATAAAAATAATTAATTTTTGTTGGTAGTGACACAGAGTTTAAAAATTAATTTGAAGAAGAAATAAATAAATTTCGTTAATTTGAAGGTTCGGAACTTTAGAAACATATTTAATTTATTTCTTTTACAAAAATCTAATATTGAAACTAATTTAATTTTGAAATTAAAAAATATTTAATGAGTTATAAAAAATTGACTGGGACTTACCCTACGGCACGTGATGTAAGTGAACTAAAACCAATAATTCTAAACGGTTTCCAGAATTACCACGACGACTCCCTTTGCGTGTCCGAAGATTCTTGGCTAGTCTAAATTAACAAAATTATTTATCACTAAAAATATTCATTAGAATTATTTTTAATTATTAAAAATTTAATTTCAATCAAAAGTTTTAGTCATAACTATTCTACAAATCGTCAAGTACTAATTTTAATTCTTAGAGAATTGAATAGAAAAATATTCTGCCAAATTTTTGAATATGAGAAAATTTGCTATTTACAATTTTTCAAAAAAAAAAAATGTTTTTTTACAAAAAAATTTGTAATAATGGACAATAAACCAGTTTTATTGTCCAGGAATTCTTACCTGATACTTGGTAAAAACGTCGCTGAGTTGCCTTGACAATCTAAAATCTTGCACCTCATGGACACATAAGAATGCGAAATTTTTGAATAGTTATTATCTCAATATACGTAAAAAATTAAATTCGCATTAATTAATCACTTTCCGTGTCAAGAGTCACTGATAAATTTCCAATTGAATTTAATTTTGCAAAAACTTCTCATCAAATCAATTCCGCAATTTTGAATGAATTCACACTGTCAGCCTCTCGGGTAGAGACTAAGAATCTTCCGGTGATTCCGAGGTTTTTACAAAGCCCCCTTCACCTGATCCCTTCCATTCTCATCATTTATTAGAATAAAAGTGGGGATTTTATGCTTTCTACGTTATTTTTTTTTTATAATTCAAATTTTCTATTATCTTTGAAAATTTTCTTGAATAAAATATTTTTAATCAGAAAGACGTCTATTGTATAAAATTTCTTCTTTTCTCGACGTGGAAATCTGAAAATAAAAAATATCATGAAAGTTGAGAATAAAAAATGATTTAATTAAAGCACTTACGTGACTTGAGTCACGAAAATTAAATCAAAGAGGGAAAAATACAAAAATATTTCTGTCAACAATGATTCAAGTTTAAAATCATCAAAATAAATATGCAAAATTTTTTAATTTAGCAAAATTCTGATCGTAATTTCAAAATTAATAAGAAATTATTAAAAATGGTTATAATTTCTTACTTTATTTCATTTACTTAATTTTCTACTTCAGGATTTTTTTATTAAATGAATATAATTTCAAATTAAATAATAAATTTCCCCTTGTGAAAAGTTTATGTATTTTTTCAATTCGTATTCAATATTTACAATTTCTAATTTGATATTTCCCAATTTCGAAAAATATTCCATTGACTCGTTTCGATTTTGTATTTAAATTCCTCTTTTATACAAAAAATAATTTTAAATAAAAAAAAATGTTTTAAAACAACGCAAAATAGTTACTCATAGTTGAAGTAGAAACTGTGTAGCTTCTTTAAAATGTTAATCATTTTTTCTAAACCGGTTTCGTAGCTTTTAACTTTACAAAGAAGAAACAAATTCGCAAAAATATCTAAATTCTTTTGAAAAATCATTTACCTGTATTCTATACATTTTTCTATAAATTGTTTACTCTCATTTTTCTCCACGATTGAAAACCAAAAATTTGCCATTCTTCTCGTATTTTGTATTATAAAAAATTGTCTTCTTGTGAATTAATTTTCATTATGAATTTCGAATTTTTGAAATTCAAAATTTCAAAATTTAATTAATTGGAATAAATTCAGTAGACTTAAAATTAATGTTCCTTGACACTGCAATTGGATTTTGTTTTTGTACAAAGGAAAACCAAACAATATTTTTCGATATTAAGAGATAATTTATACATCGTGGAATAAGTTGCAGTTAAGGCAAACTAGAATCTGATGCAACCCAGTTGAGAGTGTCATCACGCACATTTGCATATGTTTGCAATATTTTAGTTGTAAAAATTCGTGTCCGGTTTTAAAAAATCTCACCTGAAATCAAGAAAATATGGAAAAATTAAATTTTAATTACTTTTGGTACATTTTTCTTTAATAGAAAAGCAGACAACTTACGTGAATTTATTTTCTTCTCCATGCGAATTGAAATAACTGAAAGCTAAGAAACTATAATAAAAGAAGAAATAAAATAAAAATGTAAAAAAATAAAATAAAACGTAAAATCGAAAATAAAGTAAAATAGAAAACGGAATATGAAATAGAAAACAAAATAAAATAGAAAACGGAAAATAAAATAGAAGACAAAAAATAAAAGAAAATAGAAAAAATACGGATAAGAAAGAAATACGGAATAAATTGAAAATAGTAATTGAATTAAAAAGTAAAATTAATTTTTGGAATGAAATGTCAATAAAAAAAATTACTATGAAGATAAATAAGTCAATAGCCAGAAGTTTTCGCTATAAAATAATTTCTTTATTGAGCTTCTACCGTATTGCATGGATTTAAATTAATTAATTTATTAGAATGTTCTGCTAATTCGGTTATACTAACTCTACCTCGTTGTCGAACAAATTTCGCAACAGCTTCAAGTTCTTCCTGCGAAATATAAATGAATTTCCCCCGATCGTCAATAACTCCAGTTAAAGTGCCATCGGCTTGAAGATTTTGAATCCTTTCAATAGCACTCGCTGTTTTTAGCGAGAAATGACCAGCGAGATCCTCCAGGATAACAACTTTATTTTGCTTTATATAATTAATAAAATCCTGTAATAAATTTCTCTCCTCATCGTCGTCCTTTTCCTCGAATCCTTCCTCCTCAACGCTAAAAGCCTCTTTCATTTTCAAATATTCCTCGTACTCCTGTCTCTCCTTTTCCTCTCTCGCCTTTTTCTCTGCTTCCTCTTTTCTCTTCTCCTCCTCGCGCTCCTTTTCCGTTTGCTTATCGCGTTCTTCCTGCAATAATTGCTCTCGTTTCTTACGATCATCGCGTTCACGTTCTAAAACTTCCCTCTGGGCTTTCTTCTCCGCTTTCGCCTCGAGTTTTGCTTTTTTCTTCGCGCCTATTTTACCCTCGGGAATATCGGGTTTCTCGTCGGTCTCCTGATTCTCCTCGTCGTCGGATCTATTTTGTTGTTCTTGATTGACTTGTGGCTGGGCATCGTTTCGGATTCGTTGACGAGCATTCCTGACGCCTGCGACTCGACGAACTCGTTGACCCTGAGCTGCTTGTGCCGGTGGTTCGGTCTTTAATTTTTCTTAAATGGAAAAAGAGAAATTCATTTAATTTATTCTTTATTTTACGTTACATGTTTGAAAATACGTCAATAGAATTGTCTGTTAATTAATTCCTCTCTTGGAAGTAAGTTTTGAATTAATTCACAAAAAGACGTAAACATCCGTTATTTTTAAAATCTATAAATAATTAAAGCAGAATTCATTCAACTGAATGAATTAAACTATTTATTAAACTTCGTTTTTTAAATAAAGTTAAATTTAGATGTCATTGATGTCATTTACCATGTTAATTTTCTGATTTATTGAAAACTTTATAGAAACATAATCAAAAATAGAAATACACATAAATTAACAAAAATAGTAATTATAATTAGAAATATCAACAACAATACAAAAAAGGTTCAAAATAATCTGTAATAATAACAGCTGTCAAAAATTTTTGAGGTTAGAAAAGTTACTGAAGGGAAAATAGATCAGTTTTTAATAAAAAACATTATTATTGTTGGCAAAAAAGACTTACTAGATCCTTTACGGGAAAATATAGTCAATCCAACGATTAAAACTAGAATAATTACAGCAAGTGCTGCAAGTAGAACAATTTCCATTTTAATTTGTATTTGACAATAACAATAATGAGAGCGTAGCAAGTGAACGTGTTTATTTTCTTTTACCGATTGTTGATAACAAAATCGACAGTCGATAAACAATTTTCTCTCACTAGAGGCGCACCGCCATTTAATTAAAGAGGTTATGTTTGCACAATTTCCAAAAGCTGACGTGGGAGAATTTTTGGCATGTGTGAATCGTTTCAATTAATTTCCCATACAATATTATTTCTAAAATAATATTAAATATTAGTTTATTAGAGAACTTACCTTCCAGAATTGAAAATGTTGAAATATTTGAGTTATTTCCTAGTGCTTAGTGTAGTTTTTGAATATTCCTTAGGACTTTACTTCCACATCGGTGAGACCGAAAGAAAATGTTTTATAGAAGAAATTCCAGATGAAACTGCAATTATAGGTGAATTATCATTTAAATACAAGATAAATACTTATTTATAAAATCTTTGATTACTTTTTTACAAGATCGGGAGTTTCTTTAATAGAGAAAAGTAAATTGCGTAACATATTGTTCCTGACTTGTCATTCTTGTCAAACCTTATAAACAACTTATTTTTGTTTACTTTATGTACTTTATCCTTTTTTGACATTTAAATAGTCAAATGTAGTAAATTTATCTTTTAGAATTCCTTAAAATTCAAGTGGAAATTGTTCTTTCGTAAAATTTAGAACTATTTGTTTTGACTTGTGCTGCTTGTGCCTAACATATTGACGTTTTGATTATATTTGATTATTATTGATTATTTTCGTAAAGTAATTATTTTTGATAAAAATAACACTTAATATTTGTTTGTAGTGAACTATAAAGTGGAATTATATGATCCACGTAGTCAAGGTTTTATGCCAAGTAGTCCAGGAATTGGAATGCACGTTGAGGTTAGAGATCCGGATGATAAAACAATTCTTTCGAGAGTTTACAGTTCCGAGGGAAGAATTTCCTTTACTTCACAAACTCCAGGAGAACATGTCATTTGCTTGTACTCGAATAGCACCGCCTGGTTCAGTGGAACGCAATTGGTAAAAAGTCAAAAATAACCTTTTTTATCCAATTATTTACTTTTTTTCAAATAATAATACTATTAATGAAAAAAAAATAATTCTATACGTTTAATTTTTTCAGAGAGTTCATCTTGATATTCAAGTTGGAGAACATGCTATTGATTATGCAAATGTAGCTCAAAAGGAGAAATTGACAGAACTTCAGCTTAGAATTCGACAACTCTATGATCAAGTCGATACAATTACAAAGGAGCAAAATTATCAGAGGGTAATGAATATTTTTCTGTAAATAAAAATGAAATTAGGTCAAATTTCAAAGACAAGAACGAAATTTTTCAGTAATTAATGTAAAATTGCGAAAAGAACGAAGTTAATAAAAAATTTCGTTCCTTTCTTTTAAAAATTTCTTTTGATTGTTTTGATAATATTTTGAGTACTAAAATTAATAAAAAAGAAAAAATTTCCATTAATTTCAGTACCGAGAAGACAGATTCCGTCAAACTTCAGAAAGCACTAATCGCCGAGTACTCTGGTGGTCCCTCATCCAAACAGCTATTCTTTTAATAATGGGTGCGTGGCAAATGAAACATTTGAAGAGCTTCTTTGAGGCTAAAAAATTAGTGTAGATATACCTGACAAAGTGTACAAATATCATATTTAAAATTTGTAAGGCTTAAAATCTATGAAAAAAAAAAATTTCTTGTACAGTTTATAAAATAATATTCTACTTGAGCTTGAGTTTATGTATCGAAGACAAAAGTCTTCTTTTTCTATTAAATGTATTTCGATTTCATTCTAGAAATTTCTTACAGTCAAGATATTAATTAAAAAATAAATTTAATTTATATTAAAATATAAAATGGTATTTATAAAAAAAATTTCAATCAACGATATTATTTGACACATCCATTATTCAGAAACAATTATTAAATACGAGTCATTAATTAATTAGAAGTCATTAATTAGTCATTAAATTAGAAACTTATTTAAGAAGTTAAAATTTAATTAATACAGTACTTAAATTAAATTTAATTAATATTTAAATTTAATCAATTTAATTAATTTCATGTTCAAATTTAATTAATTTCATGTTTAAATTTAATCAATTTAATGTTTAAATTTAATTAATTTAGTCTTGAAAAAGAATAAAAACTGGTTCTTTGTTAAATAAAAATTGCTGTAAAATCTTTATTTTCATTGAAAATGATTTATTTCTTATAAAATAATTTAAACTTAGTTCAACTTATAAAAATTATGCACTAATTTTACAATTTTCTATTTACAATCGTGGTAATTTAAACATTTTTCAATTGCGCCCAGTGTGACGAAATTAAATATTTTTAAATTACTATCAATATGACATACGAATTGTGTGAATTTCAAAATTCACACATTTATCACAAGACCACAACTAATATACACTAGAGAAAATTAATTACAATGCTCGATAAAAATACAATTTACAATTTGTACTTCGGAAATTATCATAAATTTACGATTGATAACAAAGTTCCATTAAATGAATTTGGAGAAATTATTAAATTGGTTTTGAGAAATTATTAAATTTCTAAAAATTATTAAACTTCTAAAAATTATTAAATTTCCAAAAATTATTGAGTGAATAATTATAAAGAATATATAATTGAAAAAAAAATAATTACTGAAAGTTTGTAATGATTCAAAAAACAATTTGACGCATGAATTCGATATAAAGAAATGAGAAATAAAATGAAGAGACAAATAAATAGAGTTGAGTCTTATAAAATAAATAAAAGTCTTAAGTTTTCATGATCGAGAATGAAACAATTCATCTGATCATTCGTCAGGAAATATCTAAAATCCTTGGATTTTTTTTCTTTTTTTTGATGATCATCAACTTAATAATAACGTAAGTCGAAGGGAAACGTGAAGAAAATTGGTTCACGTAGTGGATAATTATTTCGACGATTTCGAATGAAATATCTTGGACGTTGATCGTGGTAGGGCGAGACCAGAGTATTGAGAGAATATCTCTCTGGTTTTTGATAGAAGCGACTGTTGGTTTTCGTTTCAATTTCCTCGATCGATGGGAGACGGGAAAATCTCAAATCTTCAAGATCGTCGTCCTTGGGGAAACTTTCGTCACCAGGAACCGGACGACCGTCTGGCAATACTCTCGACACCATTGGTCCCACCACAAATGGTCCCGGACGATTTGCCGGTTGGATGAAATTTGCAATTGGCGACGATTCCTCGGCGAGGCCATTTTCACCTTCTGTGTAAACTGAAACAGAAAAAAGAAATTTGAAATTAATTTTAATAAATAAATATTAGAAATAATAATTTAATGTAAATTCGATTGAAATTGAATTTTTTTTTCCAAACGTTTGGAAATATTTCCTTGAGGTGAACCACCTTAAATTTTTGTAAGATGAATGAATTATGATAATGAACGAAAATCATTTCAATTAATCGTTTCGTAAAAAAACAATTCGGATATAAAGTTTTTACAGCGTTTGTACGTCATTAAATTTTATTACTTTTTCAACCTTCACGTCTTCATAAGCAATTTTGAAATTCATTAGACATTAAAGAATTTTTATAGCCTTTTGTATTTTACCAAAAATAAATTTTTTTATGTTAAAATTTTCCGATATGAGATTTTTTAATGAATTTCGAATTCGTATCTATTCGACAATTTTTTTTCTTCTTTGTTTTTTTAATTAGAAAAAAAATTTGATAAAAATTTGACGAATTTAATTATCCGAAATTGATGGGCAATTACCGAAGAGAATGAATTTAATTTTCGAAAAGAATTTCAGATAAAAATCACAGAGGCAGTTAATTTTGTTTGGATTCAATTAAATGATTATATTCCTCGTTGGGAGATTGATTTGAAATTAAGAGATAGAGAATCGTGATGTATTTAACATTTGTAATTGGAAAAGGTCGCGAATCTTGTCGTTCTTCGCAAACTCCTTGCGAGACTTTCCATAATTTAGCATTTTGATATCATCGGACTTTTCATTTTCGAAAGTATCGGAAACTCGCTCGTGCATTTAATATCCGGTCGTCCGTGAAATCTCCGCCGAGAAATGCTTTCCTTCTAATCAAATTTCCTCCCTTAATAATAATTCTCGATAAAATTACATCCGATTAATTAAATTTCCAAAAACTAATTTCGAAAAATTATTTTCCAAAAACTAGGTCGTAAAAAATTTTTCCCACAAATTAATTCGTAAAAATTATTCCCAAAAACCAATTCGTGAAAAATTAATCGCAAAAACTAATTTGATAAAAAATTATTCCCAAAAAAAAAATTGAATGGAAAAATTCAACATTTTTTTGCAAATTGATAAAAGAAGAGGAAAAGAATTCAATTCTGAAAAAAGGATAATTTATTTCATTTCCGGATTGAGGGGAAAATTTTTTACGAATCTATTTTTAGCTTTTGGTTCTCCAAAGGGAATGTGTCAAATAAAAGAAAATTCTTGTTTCTACCTTGAGAAGAAGAATTCCTTCAAAGTTGAGAGAGAACAAATAAAAGAAAAAAATGACACCTTGGCCTACATGTCGAACTTTCGCGAATACCCAATCAAGATCAAATACAGCAAAGTCTTTTTAAAAATAAATATTCCAAAGAAGCTATTCAGGAAAAAAAATACAAAAAAAGAGGATATGAATAGAATATTATTGAGCATCTGAGCAGAACATGGTATCATTAATTTAAATTTGCACCTATTATGAATCTCTATATCAGACTTGAATGCAAGACATTTTTAATGAACATATTCTTGCTTGTGAAATCATTGACCTCCCGGAAACAGGAAGCGAACTAAAGTCCTTAAAGCAGGAAATTTGCATATTCGTTTAACCATTGCTATCGAAAGGAAATTTTTCCTTTTTTATTCTCAAATTTTCAAAAAAAAAAAAAAATAGAATTATTTTTAAATTATTTTTTCAAAACTTTTATTACAAAAAAAAAGTTCCACAGACTGTGAAAGTGAAATTTATTATCGTTTTAGAAAGTATTTTTTTTTCAACTTTTATTTGTTTGTTTGTTATATTTGTATTCTTTGAATATTTTTTTTTCAAGAGAGAAGAGAATTGAAATGATTTGTGTTTTGCACTTGGCACGTATCGTTTTAACAGAAGGGAAATGGGCCATAGAGAAAATGTGAAAGCCATGAGGCCTCCTTGTTGAAGAGGCACGTCGAGAAAAGTTTTGACCTCAATCAAACCCACCCAGCTTTCGGATTTCCGTGGGAATACCCATATAAAATTATTTATCATTATTATCGATAGATTTTCTCAGAATAGAGCGTTGAACAATTGTTTCTCAGTAACTGTCAGTAAACCGCAGATCTCCGGTCATTAATCAATCTTCTATTACGTTCCTCAATCTTGTAGATGATAAGCGAATTTTTCTTCAATAAAAAAAAAGAGAAAAAAAACCACTTGATCATTAATTTGATTTTGTTTTTTTTTCTCCGTTCGTCGCTATGTATTTTTAACATTTTGACTATTTTTCTATTTTTTTTTCATATTTTTTTATTTTTATACTTCTTTTCCTTTATTTATTATGCTTTTATATTTATTCTATTTTCCATACTTTTATTTTCATCTTTTTTATTTTTCTCGCCTTTGTATTTCTATCCTCGATATTTTTAACTCCAATATTTATTCTCTTTTTATTTTCGACTAAATAGCAAGCAAGTGGAAAATAAAAAAATCAAATTGAAAGAAATATAAAATGATAAAATATATTAAAAATATATTTTTAGTGTTAAATAAGAAAAAAAGAAGCTGTGGATGAATTCCTCAAGTTTTCTTGTATTTATAGTTTAATTTGTCGTGTCCATTGAAATGAGATAAAAACAAGCTTCGAAGACAAGATTTCAAGATCGCTCCATAGATTTAATGATAGGCAGGTGGAAAAAAAACGTCTAATAAAGAAATGTTTATGGTAAAACCACAAGTTGCTGATACTTCCGAATGCCACGAAATTTCTCCCGAGTATCCTTTTTTTTATTTACGTTATTTTCCGTTTTACAAATAGAAATTATAATCCGAATGAGAAATTTAATTATAGTTTGTGAAATTTCTTTCCGCATGAACTTGTGTTTTAGATAATAAAATTGTTCCGTAATTTGTATGAGATTTGGAAAAAAAATGTCAATAAATATTTCAAGTTAATCGACTGTTATCGGGAAAGGAATTTTGTTTATCAAAATAAATAAATTACCTGTAGATGTAACGGAGAAACGTTCATCAACGTCATCAACGTTTCCTTTGATTCCTTCTGTTAGCGCTTGCCAAACTAGAAAAAAAATTGAAAGTAGAATTAGAAATAGAAATAAAATTGAATAATAAAATGGAAATTTGGACATTTTTCAAAATTTAATTAATAAACGTACTCATTTCTTCGGAATTCCTTTGATAGGGGTCGAGGAAGTCCATTTGATCGTTGCTTAGATTGTTCAATTTTTGCGACGCTGTTAACATCAAATTTTTGTTACAGTCCGGACTCGTCGAATGGATGCAATAATTTTCCGCTTGTAATTTAAACCTGTCGAATAGTCTGCTCATCTGTAATTAAAAATTCGTAACAATTAGTAACAAATTCGCAACAATTAGTAAAAAATAGAAATTAATTAGTATAAACTTAATAATTATAAGCAAATTAGTAAACAAATTTTCAAATTAAAAACCAAATTTCGTGGATTTAAAAGTGTTTCGTTAACTTTGAACTTTTGGCAAAAATATTTCCGCTCTGTTGAAATGTGACTGAATTTTAATTTTCGTTAAATATTCATGTCATATAGAACTACGTGTCGGTTAGCACGTAAAAGTTTTTTTTTTGCAATAAATTTTCACAATAAATCTCAAAAAAACGTGACGTTGACAAAAATGTGTATCAATAAGTAGCTTTTAAATAACAAGGCACGTCGTTATTACTTTCACCCACGCTTGAAAAATTTTAATTTCAAATATGTTGATGATTTCAATATTGAGCAACACATCTCTCTTCAATCTCATGAGTATTCTTAATTAGTAAAATTAACTCATTAAACTTCCAATTTTCCACTGAGCGAGAATTTTAATAAAAATGTTACGCTACAAAATATATTATTATCTCAAAAAAAATCTTCTTTTACACGCGGAATAAATTAAATCCGTATATTTATCAAGTGTATAATTTTATCAATTTAATTTAAATATATATCATTTCAATTAAAATTTTTAAAAAATATTTTAATTTAAAAAAAAATACCAAGGAAAATTTTTCTCAGTTTTTTTTCATTTAAATGATGTATTTAAATTTTATTTTTTTCATACTTATAATAATATATTTAAATAAGAAAGACAAATTTTTCTTTCAAGTGTGAGATGTGACGAAATAAGTTTAAAGCGTGCCGAATTTACTTATGTTAGCAAATCAGGACTAAAACTGTGTAATGTATTTTTATTCCGGAAATTGAGAGAAAGTGTCGTGCAGAAAATGTTGAAAAATCACTAATGTATTAGGTACATGTTAATTGCTGTTCAAATAAAGGAAGACAAAAAATATCTTTAAAATAGTAAAAGCAGAATTTGTTTTCTATATCAACACAATTTCTTCTGAATCATTAATATTGAGAATATTGTGTAAAGAATGTAAAGAATAAAAATAAAAAATATAAATAATATAAAGAATTAAAGTATTACAAATTTATTTTTTATTTAATAATTGAAAACAATGAAGAAAATAATAAATATTATTAAGTATATTAAGTACAAAAAATTTTTTAAAATTTAAGTACATCATTTGAATAAAACAGAAAAAAAATTTAATTTTTAATTTAGATTATTTAAATTATTAAATTAGATTATTAAATTAAATTATTAAATTAGAAAATTAATCTAGAAATCTTTTTGCCAATAGATAGATTAAACTTGAACTTAAACTTGTTACAATAGCAAAATTATGTTTTCATGCTCGAGCTGTTTACATTTTACGATCTATAAACTTCCATCCATAAATAGAAAAAGTTCCTAATTTAAAGTCGATAATTTCCATTTTCCATTTTAAGTATAACTCAATTATAATTTTATATCTAATTATCTCTATTGTCTAAATTAACAAAATCCTTTTGTGTTTCACACGTACTCAGATTGTTTTGATTCAATTGTTCAAGATATTTTTCCAAAAATCGTGATTATAATGAAAATAAGAACAATGTTTGCCCTAATTTGCTTATCCGCTCGATGAATAATAAACCTGAATTTTAATTGTTAACTTGTGTTTGAAATTTGCTTGCAAAAACATTTAATTGTTTCGTAAAATGTTTATCAAGACCAAACAAAACGATTGTCTCACACTACAATTAAATATCAAAATTTCTCCTCAAATTAATTTTTGAAATTTGTTAATGAATGAAAAAATAAAAAAAAAGTTAAATAATTAAATCTAGTCCCTATTTGTAAAAAAAAACTTGTTAATTTTTCTATATTTCACAATTTGCACTTTTTTCCGCCACAGAATTTGCAAACACACATTAGCTCTGAAAAAAGAGAAAAATCGCTTACTTTTTCACCCTTGGAGAGACTTTCCCAAATTGGAATAGCAGATCCGGTAGCTTTGGAGATAAGACAAAGTCCCAGAATCGAGGCAACAATAAAAGAGATCTTCATTTTGTCTCAAGATGGGAATTCCTTGATGTGTTGTTTTTTTTATTTTTTTTTTTGCCACTGGATTCTTGATCACGAATGTTTTTTTTCCAAAGAACTTGATTTTTTTGCCACCGATAAATTGTTTCTTTCAAAATGAAAATTTTTGAAAATCAAAACACAGAAAAGTAATAATTATTATTGAATGACACTTTTCTTTAAGTTGACTTTTAAATCTCAGGACAATCACTGCTGAGAGCTCGCGAGAAACTGAGTTTACTGCCAGGTGGCCGGTTCATTTTATGCGGCACCCAACCACAACCAAAGGAGTCGTCTTCGTTTATAATCGCAGCATCTTCTGACGTCTGTTTATCTATTTTAGAATTTCTCAGTAGATCCCTTAATACAGGCTAACGACTCCTAGAAAAATAAAGAAGAATAATTTCTTTATTTTGCATAATCAATTGAGAAATGCAATAACAATTTTTCCCTTTGAAAAAAGGTTGTTTACTTTATATTTTCTACGCATTTACGTTGTTTTCAAAATTATTCACTGAATTTAGATCTTTCTTTAATTTATCTATTTTGAATATTTTTTTAAATATTAGATATTTCAAATTTTTACGTTTTTGATCGATTATTTTAAAAACAGAAATATTATGTTTATTTGAACCGAAGAGAAAAGAAAGATTTTTTTTAATCCTTTTACTTTTTTGATCGAAAACATTTTTTTAAAAAAAAGTATTTGTTTATTGAACCGAACAAAAAAGAAGGTACATTTTTTTTTTAATTCTGCCACGAACGAATTTTTACTTTTTTGATCGAAAACATTTTAAAAACAGAAATATTTGTTTATTGAACCGAACAAAAAAGAAGGAACATTTTTTTTAATCCTTCCACGAACGAACTAGTTTTGCATTCTAGTTAATCGTTTCAATTTTTATTACTAATAAACATGGTGACACATTTATTAAGGATTCAAGGAACTTTGGCGTGAGTCAATATTGGAGTAGGCAGAATTTTATAGTTCATATAGTTTTCTAAAAAATCCCGAAATAGAAATTTTTTCAACAATACGAATAGGGGAATTTTTCGCAGTCGAAATTGATTTTTTAAATTAAAAGCATTTAATTTAAAAGATTTAAAATAATAAATTTAAAAAAAGAAATGTCTCCAAAGTTTTGAACGTTCAAATAAACTACAATTTTTTTCAATAAATTCCCTTTTTTTATTCGGGTATTCTTTTATTCAAATTCGCTTGAATTTGAATTTCTATTAATTTTTTTAATTAAATTAGTTTTTGATTAAAATAGTTAATTTTTAACTAAATTATTTAGTTTTTTATTTTACAATTTATTAAATTATTGAAAATGTTGAAAATATTTAGAAGAAATATTTTGTTCATTAGAACGTTGATAACTTTTGGAAGGAAAAAACAAGAAAAGAATTAAATGAATTTATCGAAATCTTTTAGGCAATCTGGAAATAAAAATCAGCTTTTGAGAGAATTTTCATGAACCACGAGGTCATAAATAATCAACGACCCCGGTTGTTACCTAATATATAAAGTGCAGATGATTATAAATAAGAAATTAAGACATTGAATAATGTTAGAAACAATGCTGAGAAGATAGAGAAGAAGAAACTCTCATGGAAGTATAAAAAAATATTATAAAGTAATTACTGAACCTTGTTTTCCGAATTAATGAAATACAATATATTTGCAAATTATAGAAAAAGATTTTCTTTCTTTTTCTTCAGTTCTAACTATTTAGGTTTTTTTTTAATTTAAAAAAAAAAAGTAATTTAATGCAACTTACAATTTGAGACAATTATTTTTTTGTTATTCCTCGATGACTCTAAATTCCGTTAAAATATCTTTTTTTTCCTGTCAGAAAAAAGTCTGAGTCTGAGTTTGAGTCAGACTTTTGAAAGAAATGCACCAACTCTAAAGATCGAAATGAGGTCGAAAATTTTAAAAATTCCACACACTCTTGATATTGTATTCGCAAACATTTGGAAATATTCCTCTCAATCTGAAACAGAATCATGTTAAAAAGTTATTTACATTTTTTTTCGAAAATAAACCAAACATATATTTACGGAAAATTATTTTTATTCGATAAATTCTTATATACCGATGGTAATTATTTAAATAAGCAAATTACATTTTCCAAGTATTTCAGAAACGATAAAATAGTCACTATATAGGAACTAGAGAAAATTATGCAATGTTAGTGTAATTACATAAAACCGCGAAACTTATGTTTAAAATAAGAATATTTTTTTTTAATTTGAATTTTTCGTTCGGATTTTTTTCTATTTATAGTTATACTGAAATTTTCTCCTTTCACGGAAATATTTTTTCTTAATTTCATTTTTCTTGTTCAATTTTATTTGAACGCTGGATTTATTTTTTATTTGTAATTCAATTTTGTTGATGAAATAAAAATCAATTTCATTTTTTGAAATTATTCTATAAAATTTGTATTCATCAATAAAAAAAAGTGTTTATTTGACCGTGGCTTACATGTTAGATTAATCGCAAATTTTACATTTTATGGCTATGGAAAAATATTCTAATTCTTTGTTATTCGTTCTTTTTTAACTGAAAAGTATTTTAATTATACCCTATACAGAAAATTGACGTAAATTTTTTTTAATTGTTTCCTATTTGACGTAAAGGCGACTCACCATATGACGTAAAATGATTTTTATTATTCACTATTATTATTCAATAATAATTATTTTTCTTATAATAATAATTTACCAAAAAATATTCTAATGGAAATTTTTAGCTTATTTTTTTTAGATATATAATAAAATTAATTAACTGTTAATTTTTAGTAGTTTTCAATTTTGCTTTCATATATATATACATATGTAAATGTCAAATTCCTGAATCTCGAATGGGAATTTTCAATAATTTCACATGTTTGGTCAGTGGAATAATAAAGGCGGATATATCAACATCAAGCCTTAATATTTTACGTCACGAGGTAAACCAAAGCCTCAAGCATTTGGGAATCTCCTAAAAAAATATATATATATACAAAAACCTGATCTTCGCTTGAGGTGTGAAAAATTCAGTAGTTCATTGCTTTGCCCTCAAAAAACAATTTTTATCCAAATCTATTAATTCTTTTCACGAAACTACAAAAATGTGTATTTATAGAAAATAAATAGAAATGAAATAATTATTTAAATTAAATAATTCAAAAAATAATTAAATTAAATAATTACAAAAAATGTACAATAATAGAAAATTGAATAAAAGTAAAATAATAATTTCAATTAAATAATTCAAACTACAAAAAAATATTTTAAAACTGAATAAAAATAAAAAAATTAAATAAAATAGAAATAAAATAATTATTTAAATTAAATAATTTACTAAACTATAAAAGAAAAATTTTAATAGAAAATTGAATAAAAATAAACAAATAAGAATAAAAAAATAATAAAATAAAAATAAACAATACAAAATTATTGATGGATAATTTTTTTTAAATTAAATCATCAACACACGATTGATCGATTTCAAAAAGAAAAAAAAAAGTGAACATTAAAAAGCAAACATAAAGAAATTTCTAACCAATTCAGAAAATTGTCCAACAGAACGGAACTGCAATCTCTTCGACCGGAAAACAATTGAAACTCCGAGGGCAACGACTGATATGTGACAAAGAATTCATGCCAACATTGTGCGCACCATTTCCGATTTTCTATGGGTGAAAAATATCTGCATTTTTCCTTTGTTCGACAATTTTTGTTCAATTCTTCTTCTCGCACTCCGATTTCAACCATTCGGCAAAAAATAAATCTGCAAAGTAGATAATTTTTAATTTCAGGTAATTCACCTATAACACTTTCGGTAAAAACAAAAAATAATTTTACATTTTACATTTTCATTATAAATGCAAAATTAATTTACATTTATATTTTTATTATTAATGTAAAATTATTTTACATTTATATTTTGATTATAAATGTAAAATTATTTTTCGTTTTTACAAAAAGTGTTGGAGTTAAAAATAGAATTTTGATTTTTGATTTTTAATTAATATCTCAATTCAGTAGCTAATATTCAATTTATTTAAATCGCTTTTCTTTCGTAAAAACGTTCTTCTTTTGAAAAAATAAATATTTAAATGTATTATTTATAAAATTTAAAATTAGAAAAAAAATTTACATTGACGTACAAAATTCGTTGTTTTGTCAAAAAATCCCCAAGAGTCACTACTTTTAAAAAAAAAAGTGTATAAACAAATTTTTCTTGACGAAAAGCCAAGAAATTATATACTTTAAATCTTAAAATAAAATTCAAAAAAGCAAATAATTTATTCAATATTACAGAGAAGAATAATAATTGTTAAAAATGAAGAAAAATTTTTCTCTACATTTTTTCTTGTCTAATTTATTTAAACCAAACAAAATGCAAATGAATTTCCAAAATTGGAACTCGAGATTAAAATTCAATTCAGTTTTCAATTTCAGATTAGGTCTAGACTCGAAAATATGTAAAAGTGTCTCTAAGAAAAATGTATTTACAAAAAACGACTAATCTCCTTTCTTTCGAAATTAAATAATTAAAAGAAAATTTTCAGCACGAAAAATTTGAAAATTTGATAACAAAAAAAAATTCTTATATTGCTCCAATTTTTATATTTGTTGTTTTTTTTCACGGAGAAAAAAATAAAGATGGAGACAAACCGAAATATTGGAAATCAGTCTGTAGAATTTGTGGAATTTATGTAAATGAATAAAACTGACGTCAAGAAACTCAACAAACCTTCGGTATTGGCGCCACTAGGGATCAGAGAATTTCATGTTCATTTTTGAATAAGGCTGGGACTGGAAATTTAATTGATTCTTGATTCTTTGACATTGCCAAAAGAAATATTATGTCATCTTCGTTCGTACGAATAATAAATTCAATTTTCCTCCGAGTAATGTTTTTCTCAAAAATATTCTCAAGTTCCAAGGTCCGGAATAATTCTGAAAAAAGCGTAAAAGCAGAAAAACAATTATTAGAAAATTTATTTATTTAAAAAAATAAATCGATTGAAACTAAAATTCAAAATTGGATTTGAAAATTAAATTCAGAAAAGGGGAAAAATCCTTTCTTTGAAAAATAAATGTTTTTAATTCGAATTGCAAAGAAATTCGATAAATGGAAGGAAAGTAATTAAATTCAATCGAGAATATTTTGCAAATTCGGAATAAAAAAATGTAAACCAGAAAAATGTTATCTTACTTACTCCCGCATTTCAGGAAAGAAGAATTTTATATCTGGGTTACGACCTCATTAATATCCAAATCAAGTATAATGGCTCGCTTTTAAAATAATCTTTTACACTTATCTAATACTTTTCGAAAAAAATTCATACTTTCCAGTTAAATAATTAACGAAATTATTCCTAAAAGAATTACAAGTTTACTTTCAGAAAAAAATTGTAATCAATATTTTTAATTACACAATTTTTACTTTTTCTTTCTTTTTTTTTAATCATCATTCCTCTAAAAAAAATTAAGCCCGAATTTTTACCTATGAAAACAAATCGACAATAAATCTCTCAAGGAACATGCAACGTGCGAATTGTAATTTAAAGCCTATTTAACGAGTACAAGATTCCTGAATAAATTCTTGTTTTGATTTTTGGTGATTTCGCTCCTTGACGTCATTAAAAAGACTCGTAAAAATGTCGACACGATACATTCGCCTCAATCCTTACGTATTTCTCTCGACATATGAGATTAATTGTTTATTTCGTTAAATAAGAAAAAAGTAAACATATTTTTAAATCTGGTGAAATTGGAAAATTTCCCCAAAAAATATTTTTTTTGTGAATTTAAATAAAAATATCACTTAGAGAATTGTTAAAAATTAAGTATATAGCTAAATTTTTAAATAAAAAGGAAAAATAAATAAATATCTATAAAGATGTTATTTTCTACATTTGAAGAATTTTTAATAAAAAAAAATTTCGAGATGAATTTGAATTACATAAAATACGCAAATGTATTCAAATTTTAAATTCTTAGAAAGATCGATACGATTTTTATGCCTATTTTTGTCAAGCTTTAAATTGATAATAATAGGGAACATCTCATAAATCTTGAGAAATTTATCTTTAAAACAACTTTTTTTTAGTAATTTAATATCAAATTACATTCCGGTTAATTAAATTAAAGAAATTGTAGAAATTAACAAAAATTCGGTTTTTTGAAAATCATGATTTCAAATTTACATTTTTCGAATTTTTTTTTCAATTTTAACAATTTGAATAACAAATTCTAAAATTTACAAAAAATCGATTAATTTCAGGTTTTTTTCCAATTCCAAATTTTTGAGAAATGATTTCGATGCGGAATTTTTTTTTTTTTTTTTTGAAAAGCAAAAACAGAATGAATTCGTGTTGGAAATTTTTTGAAGATAACTGTAACTCTTCCTCGAGAGAAAGGAATGATCCATGAAGTGTTATTTCTTGATCTTGAAGAAGTAAAATATATTTTGTAAAAAAAAAGTCGAACGAAGGAATGTAAATTATTTAATCGTGTGTTACTGTAAAAATTCGGAAGGCGGAATCTCATTAATAAACCGCAATCAATCGTTCACAGCAGGCTTTGGCGCCAGACTTCATATTCTAAGTACGGACTTTGTACGGATTTTTGAAGGTCGTTTCCACTTTCAAGTGGCCTTGTCTGGAATTCTTATTGATCTCATTCCCTTGTAAAAGCATAAATTATAAATTATCATTTAAAAACCTTGACATCTGAAAAACTTATTTGACAAAATTGAATCGACTACATTCCATATACATCAAATTTTACAAGTTCTCGAGAAAAAAAAAATTATAATTACAAAAACAAAAATTATAATTCTTCAAAATTCAAAAAATTTTTCTGTAAATTTTATTATTTTTTCAAAAAAAATTTTCAAAAAGACTCACAATTTTCATCGTACGAAATAAAAAAATATATTTCAAATTCTTGAAAATTACAATAAATTTTCTATTTTCTCTAAATAAAACATTTCATAATCGTGAATTTTTGAAAAAACAGTCAAAAGGTGGATAACTCAAGACGAAAATTCCAGTGTCAAAAATCTTAATAGTATATATTTCATTGTATCAATTTTATAAAAACGAATAATTATAAATTTAGAAATCAATGACGATCGTACGCGTGATGCGACTGATGTGCTGAAAGAAAAAAAATACAATTATTAATTTTTCAAAATGATTGAAATTATAAATTAAATTTTCAAACTTACGTTTATAAAATTCGGCAGCGAATTCGATTTCCGGTAAAAGTTTGTGAATTTTGTTAAGAATCGTGGCTTTTGCTGCTAGTGCGGCATTCTCGTTCCAAATCTAATAAAAAAAAGTAAATTTAAATTAAAATTTAAATGAAAATTGAAAAAAAAAACTACAAAAATAATTTCATTTTGAGTTACAAAATAACTGAAGTGAATAAAATTAAAAATTTGATTTTACTGACGTGGAGAAAAATATTTTTAGAAATAAATTTAAATAACGAATGTAAAAATATATCCAAAGGAATATATTATGTTGGTAATAAAATATAAATTTTCGGGTAAAAAATAGAATTTAATTAACAAAAAATAAAAAAGTACCTGAACCAGATCGTCCCTTTCGCGAATTGAAACCGTGACTCCGCAAACTTCGTCTCCCTCTGCTAAATTTTCGGAAAATTGTTCTCCAATGGCTGCAAGTACGACCTCTTTCCACACAATAGCCTAAAATTGAAATTTTAAATAAAAATCATTTCAGTCAATTCGATATTAAAATAAAAATTCAAAAACTCACCGTTTCTTTTTTGTGGCACTTTAATCGCCAAGTGCCACCCCTTTGATTAATTGGCTCCTCCCATAATGGATATCTTTCCTCCCTCATCAAATGATAACTATATCGGATCTAGAAGAACAAAAAGACAAATTTATTTATTGTATTTTTTTTAAATACATTTTAAATTATTTTATAATTTAATTATTTTAATTAACATTTTACGTAATAAATAATGTAACAAATAATGTAATATAATAATAATGTAAAATCATTCAATAATTTTAAATTGTAATTTTGTTTTACTCACCTGTATTTGTGAAGGGTTTGGAATATTATTAAAAACAGCCCAAAAGCTCTGTACAGTATTAAATGTATAAATCTTTTTTAAATTAGCCTTATACTCCTCGGTCGTGGTTCCGGAAATCGCCCTATAATTTTTTTAATTACTTACAAAAAAATTATCAATAACAAAATACAATTAAAATGTGTGTTGCAAAAAAGCGAGAGAATCTTTGGAAAATTAAAATGAAATAGAAAATTTATAGAACAAATTCTATAAAATAAATAAAAATAATAATCAATTATGTGTCATACTTATCATATTAAATTCCATTGATATTATTTTCTCTTTAAAAACCATTCACACTAGGTACGAGAGAATTATATCTCATTTTTACTCACTATATCACTATTATTAGATTTATGTATGTACGTTTATTGAAAAACCTCGTAAATAATGAGTAGTAAAAGTTTCATTGTTTATAATTAGTGATGATAAAAAATTTTCATCACTGTTTAATTTTATCGATAAGATAAAAATAACAATATGTCAACAAAGATTTCTTTCTTGTTCGAAAACTTCTTTATAATTTTTATCTATTTTCATCAATTTTTAATGAAAATGAAAATTGAAATTGAAACTAAAATTTACTTGATTTACTCTATTATACTGCTATTTACTTGTATGCTAAACTGTAATTTTTATTACGCATTTAAATTATATATTGTTTACACTACATAACCTAAAAATCGATTTCATTAATAAACTTAATAATAAATTATGCCAATCAAAACAACCCATCAATACTATAGTATTCTTGCATTAATTCTATTTATCACCTTAGTTTCTTTAATTAAAACCAGTTTTAATAAAGAAATTCGAATAATTGTAAATGTCAAGTACATTATTTACAAGTCAGTTCGTATACTATTTATGTCAACAACAACAAATGGAAGCTTTTGTAAAAAAAGATCAGAAATGTCGTCAAACTAGTATAAATAAAATGCATAAAATGTAAATTAAGTCTTCTCTGGAAATAAAAAGTGATTTAAAAAACAAATTGTTTGTTAAAAAAGTTGAAAAAAAGAAAAGAGAGCGCAAAAGCAAGTGGCAATGAAGAATTAAGAGAAATTTTTTTACTTATCAAGCCAGAATGTCCATGGTGTCTGTAGAGGAATTCCCGTATTTTCATGTTCTTTGATATTTTTAACAGTTTCATTTGAAAAAACAGGCGATTTTGATAATTCCGAAGGAGGGTCGTCTTTTGTTTCACATTGCATTGCAGCCATCTTTGAAGACACGAATTTTTACGAAAATTTGCGAAAAGACACGAAACGGTTTTTTTTAATTTAAAAAATTTATTATTATCGAAATGTTATCTAAATTTCAATAAATATTGTTCAATGTAAGTCAAATAATCATTTTTCTATTATTAATTTCCTGTTTTATATTTTTATCTAGGATAGACAATTTCAAATTTTTCCCGCACTGGAAATGGAAGAATTTCACATTGCGCTTGCGCAAGAACTGTCATGTCTTTTTAAATCTCTTCCGGTTTTATCAGTGGTGTTAAAAGTGCTGTTTTCGGTAAGTTTTGTTTAAATAAATTGAATTTTCCCCATGTTTCCTGTATATTAATGTTTAAAAGTTCAATTAATTGTTTTAAACAAATTGTATGATTGATTTCTGGAACTTAGATGTTGAAAATTGTTTCGTTTTGCACTAGATCGAAAGTAAGGCACGTGATTGATTGTTGATACTTTTCTTACTTTTCTAAAGCTAGTATAAATCTAGTTTTTGTCTGTTTGGTTTAATTTTCTGTACAAAATGTGCGTAAAAATAGATTGTAAATGTTAATCAAGTAGTTCTTGTGAATGCAATAGAATTGAAATGGAAATTTTTGTTTATAGTCGAAAACAGAATGAAGTTCAACAAGTTAGTAACCTCTTCGAGGAGGAAAAATCGTAAAAGGCACTTTACTGCTCCTTCACACATTAGGAGAAGGCTAATGTCCGCACCATTGTCTAAAGAACTTAGACAGAAATATAATGTTCGGTCCATGCCCATTCGAAAGGACGACGAAGTTCAGGTAACATAACCTCACTTTCCATATTGTCGTTCATTTATTTTTCGTATTTTTCAATACTGTCGATGTTATTGATATTTAATTAGCTTGTTTTCTTTTTTGCAGGTAGTTCGCGGACACTACAAAGGTCAGCAAGTTGGCAAAGTAATCCAAGTTTATAGGAAAAAATTTGTCATTTACATTGAGAGGATTCAAAGAGAAAAAACCAATGGAGCCACCGCTTATGTTGGAATTGACCCCTCAAAGGTTCGCATCTGCAAAATTTTTATTTCTAATCTTTTTTATTTTTTTATTAGTCTTTCTTTTAATTTTCTTTGTTTAAACTATTTTAATTAATTTGAATGATGAACCAAACCATTCACAGAAATCGAGACAGATAATTTGATTTGCAGCGTCTTGTCAAGGTATTCTTGATTAAGATAAACTTATCAAATTTGGTCTCATTAATGAATTAAAATGGCACTGATTTTTTTTAATATTTCATTCAACATTTTGAAAATTAAAAAATTGTTTTATTTGGAATTAAAAAATATATTTATTTCCAGACTGTTATTGTCAAATTAAAAATGGACAAGGATCGCAAAAAGATTATCGACAGGAGAGGAAAGGGCCGTCTTGCTGCTTTGGGCAAAGACAAAGGAAAGTACACTGAAGAAACCGCTGCTGCTATGGAAACGTCGTAGGTTAAAGCACCATATTTTGTACTACAAAAATAAAGTGTTTTAAATATTTATTATTTTTGTTTACTCTTTCAAGAAAATCAAACCTAACAAAAAAGATTTTCAAATTTTAAAGCAGGAAAATTAATTTTACCATTATTGCTAAAAGAAAAGAAACTTGTTTTATATATATTTTTTTTAATTCATACACTCAGTATAAACTTTTTCTTAATCTACATAATAGACAAGTATTTGTAATACATTTATATATTTTATTTGAATATCTTATATCTAATTTTCTCGAAATGACTTTAAGGACAGAATAATTATATTTATTCTTAAACAAAAAAAAGGCTAAAAATCTGTGTAAAAAATAAAATGTAACTTGATGTTTTTAAGCACTGTCAAAAAATTTAACCAGAATTTTATCATTTATCTGGTTATATAAAATCAATCACAGCAAATCTCCGTCAGACTGTTTTTAAAAACGTTTTATAAACATAAAATAACCCTTACCTATAATAAACTTTCATTATTTATAATTGAAATCTTTGATTACAATATTTATATATATTTTTTTTAATTTGACATCTATAGCCACTTTTCTCTCTCTCTTTAAAAAAAAAAAAAGACTGTTATTTTTATCATGCGAATGTTTGAATAAAGTTTACCATATTATTAATATTAATGTAATTTTGCCACGTAGATTCTTTGAATGTATTGCTGATGTCTAATGACGTCTTTTTATAGTGGTTAATTTAAATGCTTTTAATTTCAATGCAAATGAAATTCTTCCCAAAAAAGGAAGAACTTATTTTTTAGCTGCTGCTAAAATTCGAAGAATATATAAAAATAGATTGATGATATCTAAATAAAGTTCAACGGTTACAAGGACGTATTCCTCTGGGGAGTGTTTGTGCATTAACATATGCGTATCGTAGATAATGTACAGGGAGAATATCATTGCTCCAGCGATGCATATTGTCATTTCTAAAATTGTATTTTGAGCAAAAATTTGAATGAAACCGCCTACTATCAGAACACATAATCCTGCGTACAATCTGTGGGAGAAGAAATTTATTTAGTTTTTTAAAGAAATTATGTAATTTAGAGAAAAAAACAAAAAAAAAACTTACCCTGCACCCATGGAAGAGAAATCTTTCTTTGATTGGAAGGTGTAGAGCGTCAGACTCAATACAACAAAGAATGTTATGAAAAATGCTTCAATTACCATCAAGGCATCGAATAAGGATACGACAATTCCTATGAGTAACGACTCCGAGAGTGTCTAGAATTAAAGAAAAAATAGTTTTTCAATTATGTTAAATAATTGAATAATTATTTATTAAATAATTTATTTAATTAATCAAAATATAAAATTAGCGAAGTCTAAAATAATAATTTACGTACAAACGCCGTTAGGAGAATCAAATTCGTTGGATGTTCTCTTCTTTTGAAATGAAGTGCGATTAAAATGATAAACGTCACGATACAAGTCGTAAAAACTACCCAGGAACTGAAATAAGTTTTTTGAATTATTTTCCTTCTTGACAATAATTTAAACAAACAAAAAATAACCTACTTTTCAAAAACATATTCTTTAACTGGGTCCCCGGAGAACATGAAAATTGCACCAACTCCCACGGTTATTAACAACTGTATAGAGAGAAGACCGTAGACTTTCTTTAAAAAACCTGCAAAACAAAATATTTTATTATTAAGAAAATAAAAAATTTATTCATAAAAACCCTTTTAATAATAAATAATTTCGCAGTCAATTATTAAAATATTTGTAATCTTATTGTAATGTAATAAACATAATTACCTAATCTAATACTCATGTTGGCAGAATGAACATTATTATTGTACGTAAAATCTCCCTCAATTCCATGATTTGAAAATTCGTGTTTATTTCCCCCCGCTTCGATGTCATCTTGAGATAATACTAAAGGGGTCGTCATTTTTATAATTCACGAAACCCTTGCAAAAAAAATATTAATTACACAAAAATTTAGTAGAACGTGTCAAAGAATAATATTTTTGATTACAAATCATATTGTAAGAATGTTGAAACAACATCAAGAAACGTGATATAGATATATTATATTTCACCTACTGATAAGAACTAATATGTTTCTACTATACAAAATTATTTTCTCAATATATCATAAGGTTTGTTCTCGCTAGCTACACTTTCTACACTTTGTACAAAAGTGTACACTACGGCGTTCTCGTTACCAGAAGTGACGCAATAGTGTACACCTAACTCCCTAGAAGCCCGTGCACTTTTCCCTATTTTACTACACCCGATTGCGAGCGAGTGGAGCGAGTGTAATTGAGTGTTCTGATTAAAATGTCGGTAAATGGACATTTTATTTAAAATGCATTAATTATTTTATGAACATAAAATTATAATATATTTCTTAGTGACTTTTAATTTGTAAAATTATTAGTAAGCAATTCTTATTTTGTTAATATTTATATAAAGTACCACATTATAAACAATTAACATTGGAAAGCAATTTTTAAATAATTATTTTCCCATTTATTAAAACCAAACTTTATTTACATAGAATTTAAAAAAAAATTTCTTAATTTTATGATGGTAAACATATTTTTTTAAAAATAATAGAATTTATGAAAAAAATTAAGTTTGAAAGATAACCTTTAGAATATTTCAAAGCATGTCGCTTCCGTCTTTCTTGAAACTTATGTGAAAATGAAGCTTAAAAATTATAGTTTTATTCTCTGTAAACATTATAATGAGCAAATCGGTTGAAATTAAGAAATTAAATAAATTTCACAAAGATGTCAGAGTTTAAACTGTGTAAAAATTTGAAAAAATAAAAAAAAATAAAATTTAATTAATATCTCAAATTTCCATGAATTGCCCATTATAAAGTTTACAGGGAATAATAGGAATAAATCCTATTATTTAAAAAAAAAATTTTGCCATCATAAAACTGATAAATTTTTCTCTTAAAATCACTAATAGTAAATAAATTTTGGCTTTAATAAATGAGAGAAATAATTATTTAAAAATTTGCTTCACAATGGCAATTGTTTATAAGGTGGTTTGTTTTAAATAAAATGACCCATATATTTATTTATAAAACCTAACTTACAATTAACATAGCGTTAATTTTTTTTTCATTTTTTCGTGCACTTTCTCTACACTTTTGCGTTCTCGCTAGATTCAATTCAATTCAATTCACTTTAACATTGGCTTGTGCTTGCTATTAAGGTACTCTCTCACCTCTACTGCCTGCCTGCCTGCGCAGGCAGGCGCAATGAGAGTAAGGGAGAAAAAACATTTAATTTGAATTTTCTGACTCTCTTACTCTTATGTGTTACCATGACGACCTGCAGGCAGGCAGGCAGGCAGTAGAGCTGTGCGAGCGCCTTTACAGCTTTGCGCGCATATGGCCATGACCAGGTTTTAAGGTGGGTTCACTAGTTATATGTTCGAACGTAGAGAAACGCGCGCAAATATGAATTATACACTGTTTGTAGATAATGTAAAAAAAAAAACTTTGAAGTTCACTATATAGTTTCAGTAATTGATGTAATTAAATTTGAAGTTTTGCTTGTTTTAGAAATCTGAATATGTGTGAAATAATCCGTAAAGAGGGGTTTGTTAAGAACTGAACACTTGAAAATGGTGGAGGGCACTTTAAGGCTCTTGAAAGTGCTTTCACTAAGTTCTTTCGGTAAGGTTCATATTTGGGACAAGCCCATAAAATATGATCCAAGTCTTCTTCAATCTCTGGTGAGCAGGAACACGCACCAGAAGAAATATAATTTTTCCTTGCTAAGCTGGCATTTGACGAGTAGTGGTTACTTCTCATACGACAAATGGAAACAATCCATTCTCTTCGGGCGGCGAGGTGAGCAAACCATGATTTGCGGCTAGGTCTGTAGTATTGTTGGGTATATAGGTTGCCTTTGAATCTTCCTATTTCCAAAAGATATAGTTCAAAACTGCGTTCCATGTCTTCGCGTACTGTTGCATAAAGATCAGATGGAGGAATTTGAAATTCCAAGGTGATATCATTATTTGCAGCTAATTTTGCCATTGAGTCTGCCTGTTCATTGCCTGTGATACCTGAATGCCCTGGTATCCAAACCAATGTCACTGAACGTCCCAAATTCTTAAGGACATTTAAGCGATTTCTGATGATAAAAATTAAGTTGGATTTGATTTTATATGGGACCTTAGGCATAAGAGCCTTGAGAACACTCAAAGAGTCTGTGAAAATTACGGTGTTGATGAAAGTAGAATTAGCCAGTGGGCACAGGGACGTCTAAAAGACGTCTTAAAGACGTCCCTTTTTGTCCGCGGACGATTCGGGGACAATGATGGCAATGTCTCTGAGTCATCAAAAGGACAACTAAAAGACGTCTAAAAGACGTTCTATGTCTGGTCCAAAAGACGTCCAAAAGACGTCTAAAAGACATAAAAAAGGACGTCTAAAGTACGTCTAAAAGACGTCTAAAAGACATAAAAGGGACGTCTAAAAGACGTCTTTAAGACGTCTTTTGGACGTCCTTTTTACATTTCTTCAGATCTTAAATAAACATTTCTTTTATAACATTTTCTAAGTTGAAATTCAGTAATATTGTATTAAATTTATTTTAAGTTTAATTTTATTTTTTCTAAAATGTGGAGAAATAATGAAAAAATCCCTACGAAGCTGGGATCGAACTCGGATACCTTGGGCTTGAAGTACTGCGCCTTAAGCACCTCAGCCGTTCAAGACAGATATGAACCTCTACAAAGTTAACGATCTCACTTGTCAATGAAATGCATTGGACTTAGAAAGGACCCCGCACCAAATACATTAGAAATTGCTCTCGGTGGATTTTGTCTAAACTTTGTAGTTTTGTAGTTCATAGTATTGTGAACAAAAAATCTTAATACCAAAATTCAAAAAAATGGACAGTTTTTTTGTTATAAACAATTGAAAATGTGAAATTCGCATTCAGCGAAAAAACGAAAAAGTAAAAGTAATCGAAAATTATTTTCAGTTTTCTTTATAGAAGTCGTGATGATTTATTTTTTTCAATTCATGAGTACAAATGCGAACTAATTGATCGGTTTTTGAAAATATTTACATAAAAATAGAATATTAAAAAATGCTATTTATTAATATAAAATATATTGACTGACAGTGTAAGTAAAAAAACGTGTTTCATACAATCTTTAAAACGAATAATAATCTATGAATAAACAGAGAAAGAAAAAACTCAAAATGAGTAACAAAAGTAATTAACTAGGACTTGCATTAAAAACAAATCTCGTAGATGGCGCCACGTTCTACGTCATTTCACATGGACTCATCCGATGTTGCAAAAAATGTACAAGATTTTTTTGAGCATGAAAGAAAGTGAATACAAAGTGTGTTTATTTTCTAAAATGCACAATTATTTAAACTAAAAAAAACAAACATAAATAATCAAAAGAGTATATTTTTTTAAATACGTGGAAAAATCAAACGCTTTTTCATGAACATTTCTCTAAACAAACTAAAATAAACAAAAATAATTAAAAGAGTATGTTTTTTAAATACGCGGGAAAAATCAAACGCTTTTTCATGGACATTTCTCTAAACAAACGAAAATAAACATAAATAATCAAAAAGGTATGCTTTTTTTAAATACGCGGGAAAAATCAAACGCTTATTCATGAACATTTCTCTAAATAAACTAAAATAAACATAAATAATCCCAAAAGTATAACTTTTTTAAATTCGCGGGAAAAATCAAACGCTGTTTCATGAACATTTCTCTGAACGAACGAAAATAAACATAAATAATCAAAAGATTGTCGACAACTCTCACATTTCCGCCAGCGTTCTCACAAATTCTACTCCAAAATGAAACGAATTCCTTGTCGCACTCCTCCTGATAGGGAATCACCAGGAAGGAAGAGTAAGGAGACCGAACTCTGTGTAGATAGCGCTTTGAAAATGTCTGAGAAATATGCACGAAAAGTGCCAGGCTCACTGCCAGGAAGGAAGAGTAAGGAGACCGAACTCTGTGTAGATGGCTGTTTACGGCAATTACTCGGAGTTACTCCTAGGAGTGATCAGTTGTTCTCAATATTGTAAAGTTTACAAATAAAGTGTACATTAAGTAAATAAAGTTACAATATTGAGCACCACTGATCACTCCTAGGAGTAACTCCGAGTAATTGCCGTAAACAGCCGATAGCGCTTTGAAAATGTCTGAGAAATATGCACGAAAAGTGCCAGGCTCACTGCGTTCTAGTTGACCACCAATTAAGTTGATCATGCGCATAAGCTGTGTGTCTCTGTTTCTCGTAAAAATTGTGCGAGTGAGATGTAAGATCTAATGTTTACATTTAGCCGGCCTTAGTGAGATACATACATATATATACAATACATTACGTTTTAATAATTATTTATTTATTTTATTTTAAAAATGTCGTGTTGTGTGCCAGGATGTAAAGAAAGAAAAAGAGTCTAAAAATATTAGTCTCTTCTATCCTTTTACGGAATGTAAATATGCTCTAGTTATAAACACAATTCTTCTTAACCTTCGCAAAATTTTTCCCTTTTCATAAATATATTATTAAATTATTTTGGAAATCTAAATAATATCATAATTGCAAATAAATAAATTTGCTTTTAAAATTAACACTGTTTAAACTATGTAATATTTACCTTGACATAACCACACTTTTCATCTGTCAACACTGAACTTTAGTTCAATGCGCACACTGTAAAAAAGACCAATGTTGAATTACAATCGGGTCGTTAATTTTAAATTTTCCAGTTTGTAATTTTACTACGGTACACGTAATAATTTAACACCCATATAGTATTTTCACAATTAAAAAGTAAAATTATTACGCTTATCGTTGTAAATGTGTCACGCGTTAGTAAATGTACATCCCGAATGTTTAATCATTTCGTGATACATTGGAAACTTTTCGCTTCACGTATAACGTTGTATGTTAGCAACCCAACCGTAAAAATATTTTCGTGTGTTAAGTAACTTACAGCTGATAGTTTTACCGACAGTATGTAGAATTACGTAGTTGTCTGCAAGTATACATTCGAATATGATATTTTTTGCCCGAATGTTTTTCTACACTGCGTGACGATGAAGTGGCATATAAGAAACTATGCGCATAGGCAAACGTTAATATTTTAATTTTAATTTATTAAAATTTCGACAATTTTAAGAATTTAAAGATTAAAGGAAATTTGTAAAGGTAAGTTCAAATTCTTAACATTTTTCATTTCTTAAATTTGAAAGATTTCTTTTTAATTTTTCATATATATCAAAGTTAATAAGGTAATGTCTTTTAACCTAAAAAGAGACACGTTTTTAATGATTTTTTATACTTAAAAAATTTTATTCAACTGTGTGAATTTTCTGTATGAAAATAATTTTCAAACATAAAAAAATTTTTCAGAATATCTTCATGGACTCTATTGCTTAAGCAGCTCGTATTTTTTTAAAATTAAAGTGGAAAAAGTATTTGTTTTTCCTGTTCTGTTGGGGAATTCGTTAACTTTGTACAAATGACAAAAAAGCTACAAATGTGATTTGTATATTATAAATATTTAATATATTTATTTATTTCTTACATTTTTCCTTTATTTCCTTTTTATAATTTAACCTTTATGTAATACAAAATAAATATAAAAAAAGAATAATTTTAAAATGCAGCGAAATTATTATGTAAAATTACCGACGAGTGGTCGATTTACAATTTGATGCGAAATCACATAAGAGAGGTTATGTTACGAACGGTAAGTAAGTTAACATTCGGGCTGTAATAGTACTACGTCATACGTGAAGCGAAAAGTTTCCAACGTTACACGTTGTAAATTTACATTGGGCTTTTTTACAGTGCATGATCAACTTAATTGGTGGTCGCCTAGAACACAATGAGCCTGGCACTTTTCGTGCATATTTCTCTGACATTTGTAGAAGCAGAGTTCGGTCTCCTTACTCTTCCTTCCTGGGAATCACTACAATTGTATGCATCAATGGTTTTTGATCTCGTCGATTGAACATTTCAACGTAACTTCTCCTATCTATACTCCAACCGGCTGGCAATTTTTCTTCCGAGGGATTCACAGGTTTGTTCTGAAAGTATTCGAATTATTTTTAAATTTTCGAAAATAAAATTGAAATTTAAAAATTATTTTTTAATTATTTTCAGTCTTCGTAATATTTTGAGGAAAGAACTTACATTTTGACACGATCGAATCACCCACATGTGATTGGAAGCAGAAATGCCAACGGAAAGGCAGAGCAAACTCTTTGCAGTTAAATTTGGCAAATTTGTAATGAGTTTAGTACTTTCATATTCACTAACTGGTATGAGATCAAAACTTTCGTAAACTTTACCACCGCCAGCGACAATTTGTTGCTCCAAACGCTCCCTAACAAATGGCCGACCATTCCAAACTTCCTCATTTTCAGTTCCAACTTCCGATGAATTTGAATCAGTTCCATTGTCGACATTGTATCTATCGATACTCTCCACGGAAGCGCAAGTCAATACAAAGGACATTCCATCGAAAATTTTTGAATTCGCCTCGGGAATTGGTCCAAGAAGATCAATAGTCTCTTGGTCGTCGCTCTTCTTTCGATTACGTTGCTTTCCCTTTATTCTACTCTGTGGGCCCTTTGTTGTTATTTGTTCATTAGCCGTACCAGGAATTTCCTTTTGAACTCCATGCACTCCATTTTCATCGATAATTGAACAATTCGAGTCACTTGTCTTTCCATCTTTATCGACATCTTTATCTTTTTCCGCCTCTTTCGATTTAGAAGCAACGCCCGAGACAAATGGCTCATCTTCAGTTGTTTTATTAATTAAGTTTGTCAATGATTTCTTTGATTTCGGTGTTGGTGCTGTTGATGTATTTCGTCGTGAACACCGTTTACCGTCCACCATATTGTCCAATGTCACCTGTAATTTCATTGCAATTCTTTAATTATTTTCTAAAAAATAAAATATAATATAATTTATTATTTTTCAAAAATTTTAAAATTAAACAACTTATTGTAAAACATGAAGAAATCGATCAATTTTTTCATGTTTTATAATAATTAAAAATAATCCATTATTATTTTATATTATAAGAATATCGTTACTGTAATTTCTTCAAAATTATTTTCAACATTCCAATTCAATTATTATTTTCTACAATTCTTAAATAAAATTCTTCTTCAAATCAATTATTTTAAATACTTTTTGAAAATGGTCTTTGAGAATGAATTTTCACATTAATTTGTTTACAATTCAATTTTACCAATTTTACGAAATTTCATCGATTATTCGGAAATTCTTCAATTAAATAAATATTAGAAAATAAAAACTTCAAATAATTAAAAAAACATCCAATTAAACTTTTTGAAAAAAATTAATTTTACAAAATTGTTAGTTAAATGAATGAGAAATTCAGATTTTAAAAAATTTCATTTTCAAAATTCAATTACAATATCTAAAAATTCACTCTATAATACTTTGGAAATTCAATTATTATTTAAAATTTTAAATGAAATTAATTTTTAAATCAATTCTTATTAAAAAAATCTATACGAGAATTCAATTATTTATTAAATAATTGAATTTTTCTCAAAATTGAATTCTCATAAGGAATTTTATCGAAAATTTTATAAATAATTGAATTTTTTCCAGGAATTTTAATAAAAATGTTAAGAATAATTTTATTTTTCGAGGAATTAGATTAAAATTGTAGGGGAGACTGGGGCGAAAAGTTAAATTTTGCATAAATGATTTTTTTTTGCAATATAAGCCGCTTAGATGCAAATATTTGTATATCAATATTGTAGGGCAACTTGTCCCCTACAACTTTCAATAAAAAAGTTCCTAATATTTTCGCAAAAAATACATGTTTTGTCCTTTTTTGAAAATTTTGTTTTTTTTTAACTTTTCGCCCCACCCTGGGGCGAAAAGTTAAATTCTATTTTTAGCCTACTAAAATTATTTTCTGATAGGTGATAAGTAGTAGATAAGTTAAAGTATACTTAAACAAGTAATTTAGTAAATAAAAGATCTTTGTTTATTTGACAAAAGCTTTAGAATAGTTGTAAAGTCAAATAAATTATTTTTAAACAAATAAACCCAAAAAAACGAAAAATAAAAAAAATTTTTTTAATAACATGTAAAAATACATTTAACTTTTCGCCCCAGGGTGCGTTTTTGGCTTTAACAACAAATATAAAAAATCTGACTAAAGATATTTAGCAAATTCCTTTTGGTATCTCTTCAGGGGACCCAAATAATGAAGTAAAAAAATCGCGGTGAGAATAAATGCAAAAAATATACTTAAAAGTTGATATTTTCTTTTTCGAAAAAATTTTCAAAAGTAGGTTGAAAAAAAAATTTCAATATCGACACCACAAAAATAAACAGAATTGCACATAACTCCGGACATTTATTTAGGGTGATAACACCCTTCTATAATTAAAATTGCAATGCTCTAACTATTTTTGTTCGAAAGATAATGAATTTTAACGGTTTTGGCAGTTTAACTTTTCGCCCCAGTCTCCCCTATTAAAAATAATTGAAATACAGTGAGTTCTCGCGAGTCGTTCAATTCTCGAAAATTTTCAAGATCATAAAACTCACGAGTCGTTCAACGCATAAGCCACGCCTCCAAGGCGATTTCAGGGATGTGTGAAACATATTTATCGCCCCGAAAGACACAATATTCAATGACTTTGGTCCGTTTAAATTACACAGCACTGAGCACCGGCGCGCGCATGCTAGAAATTGAACGACTCGTGAATCGGACACTGATCAGCTGTTGAACGACTGGCGAGTTTGAACGACTCGTGAGTTGAACGACTCGCGAGAACTCACTGTACTGCAATAAGTTTTATTGTTTCTGAAAATAATCGAAATTCATTTTTTAATCAATTCCTATTTGGAAAATTCTTCAAAAATTCAATTAATTAAATGCAAAAACAAATAATTTATAGAATAATCGATTATTTCTTAAAATTAAATACTTATAAATAATTTTATCAATATTTTTGAATACACTGAAAAAAATTAAAGGCAGAATGTACTTTTTACTAAGGTAATTTTTGCCTAAGTACAAAAGCAATACACGAAAAGCAATTGTTTCTTTTTAAAAAAGGCAATTTTTGCCTTAGTTAATAAAGTAACAAATTCTTGTCATTTATCAAGTAAATTGTTTACATATGTCAAATCGAATTTTATAATTAATTAAAATAATGGGTATTAAAGGAAGAAATTTATTACTGAATTGAAATCGAGAAAATTTTCTTATTTTCTTGAAATATTTAAAGGTACTAATTTCATTTGTTTAATAAAATTGTTAACGCATAAAACTAGACCAGTTTGGTTATAAAGATTGAAATTGATAAAGTAGTTCTATTATTTTCAATATTTAATTAAAGTAAAATATTATTTGTATCATAATAAAAAATTGTCTTTAAAAATAATTAAAATCGTGTGAAGAATTTTGTTATTTATGAAAATAATTGAATTATTGAGGAGAAATTAATAAAACAAAAATGTAAATAATTGAATTCATTTGGAATTTTTATAATTTATCAAAATAATTAAATGTTTGCGTACAATTTTATCAAAAATTTTTTTTTTTAAATAATTGATTTCTTTTGACAGGTTTTATTAAAATAGTAGACATTAAAAATTATTGAGGAAATTTTGACAAGAATTTTATTACAATATTTTTGAAAATAATTGAATTTTGTAGAAGATATTTATTATTTATAAAAATAATTTGAATTTTTACGATAATTTTTTTTAAATTTAAATTATTTAAATACAAAAATTAATAATTCATTGAATAATTGAATTTTTCTTGAAATTGAATTCTATTAAAGAATTTTATCAACAAATTTTTAAATGATTGAATTTTGGAGAAGAATTTCATTATTTATAATGCTTATTGAAATTTTTAGGATAATTTTTTTAAAACTTAAATTATTTAAATACAAAAATTAATAATTCATTGAATAATTGAATTTAAATTCTAATAAAGAATTTTATCAACAAATTTTTAAATAATTGAATTCTTTTCACGAGTTTTAATAAAATTTTCAAGAAAAATTACATTTTTCAAGGAATTTGATTAAAATTGGATTATAAATAATAGAAATTCTGCGATGAGTTTTATTATTTATGAAAATAATTGTTTGAGTAGAATTTTATTAAAAAAATTTTTTAAATAATAGAATTTTTTTGGAAAATTTTATTAAAATAGTTAGATATTCAAAATCATTGAACTGAGGAAAATTTTTGAAAATAATTGAAAGTTCGCTAAGAATTTTATTAAATGTTTTAAAAATTATTGAATTTCGTAGAAGGATTTTATTACTTTTGAAAATAATTGAATTTTTTACGAGAATTTTTATAGATTTTTGAACAGAATTGAATTTCTGCGAAGAATTTTATGAATTTTGAAAATAGTTAAATTCCTCCAATGAATTTAAATTTTCATCGAAACAATTATATTAATTTTCAAAAATTTTAATAAAAATCTTAGCAAGATTTCAATTATTTTCATAAATAACAACATTTCTCAAAGAATTTCAATTATTTTCAAAAATTCTAATAAAATTCTTTCTAAAAATTCAATTATCTTCATAAAAAGAAAAATTCTTTTCAAGATTTCAATTATTTTCTAAAATAATAAAATTATTCCGAAGATTTCAATTATTTTCATAAATATAGAAAAATTCTTTTGAAGATTTCAATTATTTTCTTAAATAATAAAATTCTACACAAGAATTCAATTATCTTCGTAAAAAATTTTTTTCTTTTATGATTTCAATTAATTTTATTTATAACAACATTTCTCAAAAGATTTTAATTATTTTCAAAAATTTTAATAAAATCCTTCCTAAAAAATAAAATTGTTTGGAAGATTTCAATTATTTTCAAAAATTTCAAACATATTCTTGTCAAGAAATCCTTTCGAAGTAAAATTAATAGCAAAAATTAAATTACTTTTTATAAATAATAAAATTCTACTGAGGAATTCAATTATTTTCAATACAATTTCAATAAACATAAAAAATCAAATATTTAATTATAACTTTTAACAGTCATGATTCTTTTAAAAAAGTTGAAAAATTCTTTGTTTAATTCAATTATTTTCAAAAGTTTGAATTAAAATTATTTTAAAAACTGCATTATTTAAAAGAAAAACACACAAAAAAATTCTTCATAAAAGAATTTAATTATTTACAAAAACTCTAATAAAATTGTTTAAAAGAGTTGAATTTTCTATAACAATAATTTTAATACATTTTTAATCGAAAGAATTTATTTTCTATATTTTAATAAAATTCCTTGAACGAATGAATTAAATTATTTTAGAAAATTATAACAAAATTCTGAAAAGAGTTTAATTATTTTCTAAAAATTTTAATAAAATTTAATAATTAAATATTTAATTTCAATTATTTATGAAATGCGATTATTTTAAAAACTTTAAAAAAAATTTAATACAATTTTTCACGTGATATAGATTATTTTCATAAATAATGAAATTCTGCGAAGAAATTCAATTATTCTTAAATTTTTTGCAAGAATTCAATAATTTTTAATAGATTAATTTTAAAATTGAAAATATTTGAAGAGAAAAATTGAGGAGCAAGTTCTCTAAAGTTGATAAATCCATTTTTCAAAAAAATTGAGATAAACTCATATTTAAAAAATATTAAAATTCTTAGAAATCGATTTGTTACTGTTTAAAATAAGAAAAAAATTTATTATCAAAGAATTTTCATTTTAAAAAATATTTTGGCCTAACCTTGATGATTTTTAATTTTTTAAATGAAAATTAATTTAAATTAAAAATTAATTACTAAACGATTATTAATATAGATTGAAAGAATAAATAATTTACCTGCGTAATCGAGTGAGGCGTTGATGGAAGACTCTTTTGTTCGCTCCACACTTCCTCCTTTAAAACTTGAGCTTGATCGGGCGTGAGGAAAATGTCTTTAATTTGAACAGTAATTTTTTTGCCCTCATCTGGCTCAATTACATAAGACACTTTATTATTTGTCTCGACAATATCAACAATCATTCCGCATGGTCCATAATCCCCATCCTTTGTCAATGTATAAACAGAGAGTCCATTGCCAAATGTCTCCGAAATTGGAATAATAAATTCAGCTATTAATTGTTTACTCTTACCATCGAGAAAATTAACTTTATACTTTGTCTTATTCGTATCCATCACATGTCCAGCGTAATAATTATTATCAGACCATTTGGCAAATACTTGTTTACCCAATAATTCATCAGGTTGATCGACGGCGAACGATGAATTTCTCAATCCTTCCAATGATTTTTTCACTGGAGTGGAAAAACCTGCTTTTGTCTTATTAACCTTAATTGCGAACGATTCATCACTGTCCTCAGTAATTGATTCAACAACATTTGGCGATGTTTTTGTAGTGGCGATAATTTTAGTCCTTTTTCTCGTTGTTCTCGTCTGCAGTCTCTTTGGTGGTCTTCCTTTTTTCAACGATCTCTGCGGTGTCTCTTCTGCTTCTGGTGTTGATGAACGAATTATAATAAAAATAATATATATATATATATATAATAATATTATATAATATAATATAATATATATAATAATAATAATAATATATAATATATATATATATATATATAATAATAATAATATATATAATAATAATAATAATAATATAATAATAATATATATATATATATATAATATATATATAATATTTATATATATGACAAACATGGCTGCCGAACCGCATTTTCACTGCGAACGAAAATACTGTTTTGCTTTTTTCCTTTTATAATCTTTATTTTTCATCGAATCGGTTTCATTTTTTTTGGAAAAACTTCCTGATTAATAAAGAAAAAACTTTCTCGCGAGAAGTTTTCATAATTCGAAAATTCGTCGCATACTTTTTCTCCTTGAAGATTAAAATTCCTGTTATTGTAAATAACAACTTTCAAAATTAATAACTAATGAACAATTTGTTTTTTTGGACTTTTTATTTGTTTGTAGGCTTCGGTAAGATATATTGTGCATGCCTTAAAAAAATCGGTTCATTTCATTAATATTTGACTGAGAAATGACAATATATTTATCAAAAGGTAATTAATTTTTAAGAGAAAAAATTTTTAGTTTTTATTTTTTAGTGTTAATAAATTGCATTTTAGAAAAAAATTGTAAATAGAAAAAAGATGTATTTTTTTCTCCTCTACAACGTCATAATTTTAAAATATTTTTTTTTTGAGTTTTAAAATTTCATAACATAGCTGAGGGTTGGACAATACTTCTGTGTAAGTTCGAGCGAAGAGCCGGTTCTTCGATCCAGCTCCTCAATTTGGCAATGTAAATATTACACAGAAAAGGAAATTAGGTCCTCTTTGAAAAAAACATTTGATAAAAAAAAATTTTTTTTTGAAAATTTGATCAATTTTTAAAAATATTTTTAGGTTCATCCGCCATTTTGAAAATTTAAAATTTTGACTTCAAATTCGTATTCAGCGACCTCAAAAACCCACTAGTAGCCAGATTCAAGCAAATTTGATCAATTTTTAAAAATATTATTTTTAGGTTCATCCGCCATATTGGATCCACCATTTTGAAATTTAAAAATTCGATTTTAGATTCTTATTCAGCAACCTTAAAAACTTCTTTTTACCAAGTTGAATGAAAATCTATTAAAATTTGTTCAAGTTATTCAAGTTTTTACATTACTAATTTTGTAATGGTTGATTGTTTATTTATATGATACATTATCAGTCAACTGGTTGATTTACTATACATCTACGAAGAATTTTTTTTCAGTTTTTCCATCCCTTAAAACAGTAGTATACTTGAAATAACTTGTTTCTTAAACCTCGCTTAACTACAGTGGTGTTTACATTTACCCCGAATTTTAGGAAAATTTCAAAATCTCGGGGTAAATGTAAACAGTCAGTTTTAGGCGATTCAGGTGCATAAATATTTATTTGTACCTCATAAAATTTTTCTAGGGAACACTAGCAACAAGTTCATGCAAAAGAAATCCGTCCGTTTTACATTTTAACAAAAAAAAACTAATGTTTTTGGTGAAACATAGATATTCCGTTTACATTTACCCCAATTGACCCTAATTGATTTCTTGAAAAGAATTTTATTAACTAAATCTTGTAAAAAATTTTGTCAACATTTTTTTTAAATAAGAGAATTTTTAAAAGAATTTTATTTAAATTCCTCGAAATAATTGAATTTCTCAGAACTATGTTTTTCAAAATTCTGAATATAGTTGAATTCTTTAGAGAAATTTCATTAAAAAATTAAAAATAATTGAATTTGTGCGATGAAAGTTATAAAAAAATTGGTAAGTAATTGAATTCATGTGGAATTTTTTATTAGAATTTTGTTTAAATAATTAAATTCTTTCGGAAAATTTTTTAAAATCGTAGTTTTTAAAAATAATTGAAATGAGGAAAATTTTTTAAAACAATTGAAATTTTGACAAGAATTTTATTAGATTCTTTTAAAATAACTGAATTTCAGAGAAGAATTTTATTATTTATAAAGATAAATTAATTCAAATTTTGACTAGAATTTAAATTTAAATTTTGACTAGAATTTTTTAAAAAAATTTTTGAACATAATTGAATTTATGCGAAGAAGTGTATAACTTTTGAAAATTATTGAATTTTTGAAATTAGTTGCTTTTCAAATTTCTATTTAAATTCATTAAAAAAAATGATATTTACTAAAATTTCAAATTGAAACCTGTCAAGTTTATCTATTTATGAAGAATGTAAACGCAACTCTTTTGAAATCCAATTAATTTTGAAATTTTTAAGTAAAATCATTCATTAAATAATTTCTAAGTAATAATTTTATTATAGTTCAAGAATTAAATTATTTAAAAAGAAATTATTGTCAGAAATAGAAAAAGTTGATGGCAAACAAACAAGACTCAAAAATTCAGAATTTTCTTAAAAATTCTAAAAATTTAATTTTTCCCAGTACTTTTAATAAAAATCCCTGACTTTTCCCTGATTTCTCTGACCAATTCTAATTTCCTTGACTTTTTCCTAAATTTCCTGACTTCCCTGACCTGTGGCTACCCTGTATTAGATTAATTTAAAAAACTGTTTAAAAAAATCACTTTTTAAAAATTATTTTCTAAATCTTTTTCTTACCATGTTTTTTAACACTAATCTCCCCAAGTAGTTTATAAAATTGATGATCTGATGTCTCGACCGTGGAAGTAGAAATTCGTTTTACAACTTGACTTTTAGTTAATTTCTTTTTCATCAGTTGACCAACCGAGCTGAAAGAATTTGTTTATTATAAAGTTTTGTAATTTTAATGTAATTTAATTAATAAATGAATTATTTTCATAATAATAATTCTTACTTCAACAATGTTCCTTCAAAAACGAGTTGACACTTATTGCCAACGAATGTAACGAGTGGTATCCAATTTGTAAAAATTTTCGGATTCTCCACAGAACCAAAAGTATCTTGAGATGAATTTTTACCAATTTCCCCAATTTTCTCTTCTTGATTCTGTCTAACTTGAGATTGTTTCAAAACATGTGGATTCTGTTCAATTGTTGGATTTTGAGGTTTTTTAAAATTATGAAAATTCACATTTTCCGTATTTGTAATTATTGGTTTTTGATTTTGTATTTCCTTACGTTGCGTAGAATCTGGATAGTCATTAATATCTCTTCGTTGAAAAATATTATCGTCGTCTATATTTTCCTTATTGACAATTGATTTTTTATTATCGTTATTTGTATTTGGCAATTTGAAGAAAAGGGGAATTTTACTGGAACTTTTATTATCATCAATAACGTGATTTTCTCTTAGTGGATCTGCTCTTCTTTCTTTTAAGAAATCATCGACTTTTGAATGATTTCCGGTGGTCGAATTTTTCGAATCTACTCGTACAATTCTCTCGTTATCTGTGGTATTTTTATGAAATTCATCCTCGAGAATACTAACACTTGAATCGTAGTGTAAATCATTTTTAGATTCTTTATTAGTGCTTCGTATTCTACTTTTTCCGTTAGTGTCAATTTTTCTCTGTCGTTTGTGATAGATTTTCGATTGTAATATTTTCTCCGATATTTTAGGCACACCGGCATATATTTCACTTTCGGAATCTGTTTCTTGGGTTTTTGTTTTAGCATTAAAATTTAAATTTAAATTCTTCTCGACATTGGAATTTAATGCATACTCTTTATTTTTATTTTTGCTCAAACCTTCAGTATCATTTTCTTGTACTATTTTATCGGTTGTAATTTGTCTCATCAATTTCTCATTAATATCGTTAGAACTATTTTTTGTGAGTTTTTCACTATTTGCCTCACATTCATCCAGTCGGGAAGTATAATCGTCATCTTGTCCTAAACAAGAAGCTGGAGTAAAATTTTCTGAATCTTTCGTGTGAAGATTGTCCATGAACTTTTTTAAGGTATTTTCATCTTGATCGCCAATTTTAACGGAAAGAATATTATTCAAATCTCTAATTGTTCTACTCACACATTGAACGTATTCCTTGGGACATTTTTCGTGCAGTAAATTTTGTGTTATGAATGTGAGTTTATTTTCGAAAATAATATCCTTTAAACTTATAGCGTAATTTAGTGCTGTGTATAATTTTCCCGAGCATGAAGTATCCATAGTCATATTTGTCTGATTTCGAGATTCGTGTAGACTTCTATTTTCTTTTTCGCTGAATTCTTCGGTAATTACTGTAAAATTATTTCCTATTGATTGATTTTTTCGGGCTTTATCGATAGTTTTTGTTGTTTCTCTTTCATGGGGAAAATCAGAACTGTAACCAAATGATCGGAATTTCTTTGCTGTTTTTTGCATATGAGTAATATCTGTTATTTCACTGTTTAGATCATCATCACTGTAATTGACGTCCATTGGCCAGCGAAAATTTTCACTGCATCCCTGAGCGACGTAGTTTTTCCATATTACATGAACATTTCGCCAATCGTCGAGAAATCCATTATAGAATTTCTGGTAAATATATTTTGGTAATTCTGAAAAAGAAAAGAAAATCAGATATTTAAAATCGTTTTTATCTTTTGTTTTGAAAGAATCTATATTTTCTATATCGCTGTATTCCGGCAATCTGTTCGCAGTTTGAAGTTAGTTGCTGTTTGCTCTTTTGTTTCCCAACTTTTCAAATAATTTTCCTTTTTAAGGGCATTTGAACCTTGATGACGTCACACATGCTTTGCACAATCTGTAACGTCATCAAGGTTCAAATGCCCTTAAATGTTTTCAATTTTAAAATTAATGTACTGAAAATCATTGAATTCTCGCAAAGAAATTTATCAAAAAATTTAATAATAATAGAATTCCATCGACGAATTTTATTAACATTTTTTTCAATAATTAAATTCTTTCGAGAAAATGTATAATTACAATTGTATTGAAAATAATTTAATTCTTCGCAAGATTTTTCTTAAAATTCTTTATAATAATTGAATTGTTTTTAAAAATTTATATGAGTATTTTTGAAAATAGTGAATTTTTTTAAAAATAATTTTTAATTAAAATTTTCAAAGTAATTGAATTTTATGAAGTATTCAAGTATTTTCAAAATTTTCATTAAAATTCTTTGCAAAAAGTCAATTTATAAATAATAAAAATCTTCGTGAAAAAATTAAATTATTTTTATATGAATAATAAAAATTGAAAATAAGGATTTCACTTATTTTCAATACAATTTTAATTGATTTCTTCGAAAATTTCAATTACTTTTCAAAATCTTGTAAAAATTCTCCGAGAAAACTCAATTATTTCAAAATATAATTTAATTTTTTACAGGAGTTCAATTATTAAAAAAAAAAATTTAAGAAAATTCAATTCAAGTATTCAAATATTTTCATAAATAATGAAATTTTCGCTGAAATTCAATTATTTTAAATACAATTTTAATTGAATTCCAGGGATAAATAAATTATTTTTAAACATTTTTTTTTAAATTTTTCGAAAGAATTCAATAATATCAATAAATAGTAAATTTTTCACAGAAATTCAATTATTTTAAATACAATTTTAATAAAATTCTTCTCAAAAAGCCACTTATTTTTTTTTTTTTACTTTTGCAAAAATTCATAGAACATTAAATTCTTTTAAATAATTTTATGAGAGTTTCTCTGAATAATTACATTTTTTTAAAAAGAATTTCATTAAATTTCGTAAAAAATCTGTCCGCGCAAGCGCGGACACATTCTCATCCGCGCTTCGCGCGGGGGCTCGCTTCGCTCGCAAGTTTCAGCGCGCCTCGGGGCGCGCAAATATTGATCGTCGCGCTTCGCTCGCGGTGGTCTGCCATTGTTGTACATTATTTGTTTTCTTCTTTCCTATTGTATGTTTCATAAAACATTTTTTTTTTCTTAAAGTTACTACGACTTTAAGGATTACATTCTCATCACATGTTTTTGTTTGCTGATGATTGCGATATTAAGTGAATTTAAATGTATATTTTTGGTCTTGATGATTAAAATTGTGAAGTTATTTTTAATTATACAAACTCTCTTAGTAAAAACATGATTTGCAGAAGCAGCTAAAATATTTTTAAAGAATTAGTATCAAATTTTTTTTGTAGTGTAGACCGGAGCGTAATGGCTAACTTTTTACTCTTTGTTGATATACTCAAACATTTTTGTTTTAATTAAGTGTTTATCTCCTAGAAAAGTTACTCTGGAATCTTAGCTTTCTTTCAAAAAAACGAACTTTCCTATATTACTCTTACATTTTTTTCTACAATGTCGTCGGTATCGTAGGTAACAAAAATAGTCAAAGTTTTTGTCAACGGACAGACAATCACCGTAACCATGTTACATCACCGGACCATGTTCAGGGTGTCTGCAAAATTTCATTTTCAAAATTCCCTGATTTTTCCCTAACTAATTTTTGATTTTCCCTGACTAACAAATTTTTGAATTATTTAATATTGTACATTGAAATGTCCATAAGAAGGTTCAAACTTATAAAAAATGTGATGGGACCATTATAATGAGCTATATTACAAAAACGTCTAAATTAAAAACTGAATTGACATTTTAAGTACCAAAGTTTTTTAATTTGTGGTTTTTTTCGATCAAAATTCTCTGACTTTTAAAATTTTGTTTAAAATTTCCTGATTTTTCCCTGATTTATCCTTGACTAACAAAATTCCTTGACTTTTCCCTGATTTCCAGTTTTTCCCTGACTTGCGGCCACCCTAATGATTTTGGAATCAGGGCACATCAAAAGGCAAAGATTTCATAAAATTAGCAAAAGTCGATTTTCCACCAAATCTAATACCTTCTCATGTGATGAGAATGTAAAAATTATTAAAAACAAAAAATATATTCGAATAATGCAATTCAAGACGAAAAAATCATATTTCAAATTTTATATCGATTAACTAGAACTCAAGAAAAAATTTGTTTAATTTAGAAATATAAAAAAATTAAATTTTTAATAACTTTAAAAAAAAAATTTTCTAAGCAATATGTAAAGCAATACTTCTAAATAATGTTGAGAGTCAAAAAAAAAATTTTTTGATTTTATTAGTTCTAGATAAACCGTTTGGCTAAACCTGGCCCAAAAACTTAAAAAATATACCTGGCCCAAGAACTTAAAAAAAAAAAAAAAAAAATTCATAACTTTTTTGTTTTTTGTTGAACAAAAAAGTGTCTAAAGGAAAAGTTGTTTGTTTTTGTACAAATTTTAAGGAAAAAAATTGAAAAATTTTTTTTTTTTGCAAGTCGATTCGTTAAAATTTATTCGAGTTATCGTCGAGACAAAATTTTCTACAGACAGACAGACAGACAGACAGACAGACAGATCGACAGACAGACACTTCTCTAAAAACCATTTTTTTGGAATCAGGGGGTCATGAAACGTGAAGATTTATCAAAATTAGAAATTTCTCAAAATCGCACAAATCCAAGACTTTCTCATTTTTGATGAGAATGTAATAATTTTTTAAAGTAATTTTAATTGAAAGTTTTGAAAATAATTGAAATTTACAAAAAAATTGTATTAAAAACTTTTGAGAACAATTGAATTGCTTACAAAAATTGTATTACAATTTTTTAAAAATAATTGTACCTGTTAGAGAAAGTTAATTAAAATGATTTTGAATACAATTGAATTTTTTCCTAGAAATTTTATTAAAATTGTATTGAAAATAATTGAATTTCTCAGAAGAATTTTATTATTTACAAAAATAATTGAATTCCTTTATAGAATTTTATTATTTATGAAAATATTTTAATTCTTGCAAAGAATTTTCTTATATATGAAAATAATTAAATTCTTGCGGAGGATTTTACAATTCATAAAAACAATTGAATTGTTTCAAAGAATTTTTTGAAAATAATTTAATTTTTTAAAAGAATTTTATTAAAAATTTTGAAAATAATGATTTGTTTAAAAGAATTTCATCAAGATTGTTAAAAATAATTGAATTTATATTAAAATTGTATTAAAAATAATTGAATTTCTCAGAAGAATTTTATTAATCACAAAAATAATTGAATTCGTGACAAAAATTTTGCAATTCGCAAAAAAATTATTGAATTGTTTCGAAGAATTTTATCAGAATTGTTGAAAATAATTGAATTTAAATTATATTTTTTAAAATAATTGAATTATTTCGAAGAATTTTATCTGAATTTTTTAAAACAATTGAATTTTTTGAAGGAATTTTATTCAAAATTTTAAAAATAATGATTTTTTCAAAATAATTTCATCAAAATTGTTGAAAATATTTGAATTTATTTAAAAATTCTTAAAAAATAATCAAATTTAATCACAAAAATAATTGAATTCTTGCAAAAAATTTTGTAATTCATAAAAATAATTGAATTGTTACGAAGAATTTTATCAGAATTGTTGAAAATAATTGAAATTTTATTAAAATTGTATTGAAAATAATTGAATTCCTCCGAAACATTTTATTAATAATTAAAATAATTGAATTCTTGCAAAGATTTTACATTTTATAAAAATAATTGAATTATTTTGAAGAATTTTATCTGAAATTTTGAGAACAATTGATATTTTAAAGAAATTTTATTAAAAATTTTGAAAATAATGATTTTTTTAAAAAGAATTTCATCAAAATTGTTGAAAATAATGGAATTTATTTAAAAATTCTTGAGAATAATTGAATGTACTTAAAACGTTTTTAAAAATAATTGTATTCTTTCGAAAAATTTTATTAAAATTGTATCATTTTCTCATTAAGGGGACATTCCAGTTCAAAACAGGCAAAAAGAAGGCTTTTTTAGTGTATATTATTAAAATAACTATGACATTTATTTAAAAAATATCTTTTACATGTAATAAATAATTTATTTAAGAATTTGTAAAAAAAAAAATTTTTCATTTTTATTTCAAAATGGCGGCGATATACGCCATTTTCGAAAATGCCCATTTTCGGTGGTACGATCGATTCCAAACTTTCTAAAACAGATAAAACCAAAAACGAAGTCGCACATTCTCTTCGTTAGATATTTCTTTAGGGGTGGAACCTCAAAAAAGTGGAATTTTCTTCCCCCCCTTTTTTTAGAGTACTTTTTCCCCAAAATATTAAAAAAAAAAGTGTTTTTATTCAGAATTTCTCTTATAAAAAAAAGGGGGGGAAGAAAATTCCACTTTTTTGAGGTTCCACCCCTAAATAAATATCTAACGAAGAGAATGTCACTTCGTGTTTGGTTTTATCTGTTTTAGAAAGTTTGGAATCGATCGTACCACCGAAAATGGGCATTTTCGAAAATGGCGTATATCGCCGCCATTTTGAAATAAAAATGAAAATTTTTTTTTTTACAAATTCTTAAATAAATTATTTATTACATGTAAAAGAAATTTTTTAAATAAATGTCATAGTTATTTTAATAATATACAATAAAAAAGCCTTCTTTTTGCCTGTTTTGAACTGGAATGTCCCCTTAACTAAAATAATCTGATAATTCTCTCTGTCATTCAAATTTCGTTTGACTGATCAAAATTAAGCAAATTTGTCTCCTTTTTATTTATAAAAAAAATATTAGAAAATTGTTATTTGTTCAAAAATTACGATAATTTCAAATTCTATAAAGAAAATACAAAAAATTACCATTCTTTTCATCGATTATATTCCCATTAAGATAGTACGTGTGCTGATATTTCGATTTCAATTTTGTCGGTGACAGCATTTCTGCAACTGGTTTACTGCGAGCCCATATTTCACTGAAAATAATAAATGATATTATTTCATCTAAATTACTTTCATTGCAATTCACTGACCACAATTAAAAATTTTAAATCACTCACTTGTTCAGTAATCCTTTAATCAATAATTCTCCCCGATCATTGAGAAAAACTCTCCATCGATAAAAATGTCGATCGCTGTTTTTCTCCTTTTGTGAATCAGAAGGACCACCGACGTGATCTTCTGAAAAATCTTCACTCGAATTTAAATCAAAGTGCGTTGTTTGTTTTTCTTCAGAAAAATGATTGTTATCATGCGTCGATTGACGGGAGAATTTACTTCGTTCCTGTGGAGGATCCGCGGAAGCAGTTCTCTTGAGAGGTGTTCGAATTCCATAAGAACTTGGAGGTGGCATAATTTCTTTATCATTTGAATTTTTTTCATTTACACAAAATCTCTTGACACTTGACGTTGCCATTGGTGAATAACACGATCGTTTATGAATGAGATTTTTTAAATTTCGTGAAGATGTGATAATTTCTCTGCCAGTCTTTGAGAATTGTGAAGCTAATGTATAATTCGCATCTGACGGATCACCATTTATACTAGAACAACTCGACCATGGAATTAATTGTGATTTTGCATTTGTTATTAAACGAGTTACTTTCAAACTTTTCGCTAGATTCTGATAGCGTTCTTCCTTTTTTAAATCACTAAAATCAGTCTAAGAGAGAAAAATAATTTTAATTTTCTGTTAATAAATAAATTAAGTGCTAAGAATAATAAAATACTACATAAATGAATGTGAATAGTACATTAAATATAAATGAATTTAAGAAAAAAAACAGAAATGTAAAGCGACGCTGACATTGTCAGGAACTGTCAAAGCATTCACTCTGTAACTATAGTGAATTAATAATAATAATTTAATGTCGAATTCACAGATATTCTACTATGGATAATATACAAACTTAATCTGTTTGATCCATTGATATCCATTAATATTGATAAATATTTTCACCGCGTCATTTTCTGTGTAACAACCATGAAGTAGTATAAGGAGACCCAACGCCAATAGTTATAGTGGCAAAAATCAGCATCATTTTGGGGGATCATAGTTACTATGAGAAAATATAAGGGTACAGTCACACGATCAATGCATCTGCATGATGCATGTGTGACGGCGGGGTGCTACCCTTCAATTCATTCAAACTCTTTTGTCATTTTTTTTTGTTTTGGTATTCAACCAATCAGAATTCAGATATGTTTCAAATCTTTGTGAGTAACTTCACTCTAAACTTTGTTCACTTTGTTAAAACTGTAGGTATTTGTAAAAGACAATGACTTTTAACCTAAAACGATTATAATTTATAATTATTCTTTTTAGAATGTTAATCATAAAATTTTTACAGTACTTTTTACTTTTTATTCCAATCAGTGTCAATGGTACCAACTATATCAATATGGAAAAAAGAAATATTGACAGAAAATAACTACCATAACTACTAATGTCAAATTAAAACGAGAAAAATTATTAGCAAAAAGGTAAAACTTTATTGAAATTTCTATTCTTTTCTAAAAGTAAGAAATTGTTTATTAATCAATTACTAATTTTCCTAATTTCAGTACAGAGAATAATTATTTTACAATATCGTAATATCCGGTTCCGGTTTTTCGCGTCCTGTCATTGGTCGAAATGCGTATTTTTAAATTTTATAACACTTTTCCCGCCGTTTTTCAACAAATCAAATCATTTGTCATTGCGCCTGTGCAAAAAAAACCTTTGTTCCTCGTTTTCGTTTCCGATCTGTTCCCTTTTCCGTCTTTTCCTTTCTGTCTTGGGGCTGTGTAGAACTACTGCCTACCAAACGACGCCATGAATCAACGCTTTCTTTGTTTAATCGGTTTTATCGAATTGTACAATAAAGTTATCATGGAAATTTTATAAAATACGAACATTTTATTCAGTATGGATAACGTTGTAACGGCAGAATGCCTTACGCTAGACTTTGGTCCATTTGCAACTGTTCATTCATGGGAGCGAATGCCGGATTGCGCCGAATTTGTTGGGGCGAGGTAATTTTACTATTTATTTTCCTTCTTCTATTTTTATCAACAAAAAACTGTCTACTTGGTAAAAATAATTTAAAATGAAGTATTTTTGAGGTTAAAATGAAATTGCTTTTTCAGGCGTAGCAAGCATACTGTTGTGGCTTATAAGGATGCGATTTATGTTTTTGGCGGTGACGATGGTAAACGAATGCTAAATGACTTGCTTCGTTTTGACGTTAAAGAGAAATCTTGGGTCAAAGCTCTCGCAAATGGACAGGAGATCTCTCCGCGTTACCATCATTCTGCAGTGGTGCACGACTCGTCCATGTTCGTTTTTGGAGGCTACACCGGCGACATTCATTCGAATTCTAATCTCACGAATAAAAATGATTTGTTTGAATATAAATTTCAAACTTGCCAGTGGACCGAGTGGAAGTTTATCGGAAAGTAAGGTTGTTTAAAAGTACAATAAATTTGTAATTACAATTCTTTGCAAATTGTAAAGAAGTTAATTAATATTTTGTTGAAAAATAGAACTCCAGTTGCACGATCTGCTCACGGTGCTGCTGTTTACGACAATAAGTTGTGGATATTTGCCGGTTATGATGGAAATGCTCGCCTTAATGATATGTGGACAATTTCATTATTGGTAAGTATTTTAAAATAATATAGATGTTTAAAAATATAATATAAATATTTAGATATATAGAAATATATGTAAATATTTGCCTAAGCGAAAAGAAAGGAAACAAATTTTGATAATTGTTTTTAGCCCGGAGATCATAAAGTTTGGGAGGAAGTGGTCCAGTCGGGAGATTGTCCACCGACTTGTTGCAATTTTCCAGTCGCAGTTGCTCGTGAATCGATGTTCGTCTTCAGCGGTCAAAGTGGCGCGAAAATTACCAACAGTTTGTTCCAGTTTCATTTCCGAGAGAAAAGATGGACACGAATTTCCGCTGAGCATATCCTGAGAGGTGCCCCACCTCCACCTGCACGTCGCTACGGTCACACGATGGTAACTTTTGATCGGCATCTTTACGTATTTGGAGGAACTGCCGATTCGACTTTACCCAACGATCTGCATTGCTATGATCTCGATACACAGACGTGGAGTATTGTGTCACCGTCGTCTGACAGTCAGGTAAGATTTAGAAAAGAAGTTACTTCAAGTAGTAAGATACTGAAAAGTATCTAAACTAAAAAATATTTTTCTTTCCGAAAAATATTTTTTATTTTTCTGATTATATTTTTGTTTGCAGATACCATCGGGTCGATTGTTTCACGCAGCGGCTGTGATTGGCGAGGCGATGTTTATTTTCGGCGGTACAGTCGACAATAACGTTCGATCTGGTGAAACCTATCGATTTCAGTTTTCTTCGTATCCAAAGTGCACTTTACATGACGATTTCGGAAGGTTATTGAACAATCGTCTCTTCTGCGATGTTGAATTCAATGTCGGTGAATGTGAAACAAAAATTCCTGCACATATTGCAATCGTAGCGGCGAGATCACAGTCGCTTCGGAATCTAATTAGACAGGCGCGAGAATGTCAGGAAAAAGAGGATACGATTGAGAACACCAAAGTAGCCGTGAAGGATTCTCTCCTAAAGGTACTTAATCAGAAATATTTTTGATTTGACAGAAATATTTTGATTTTTTGAATTTGACAAATATTTTATTTCTATGTTTAAAAATAATTTTCTATATTTCTAGGTGAAGTTAACGGACGCAGTGCCCGAGGCTTTCGAAATGGTATTGAATTACATCTACACGGATCGTATCGATCCGACTAAACGCATAGAGGATCCATTGAGTAATCGAATTGTATTGCTCATGATGGACGTCTACAGGCTCGCTGTTCAATTCAATATGAAACGTTTGGAACAACTTTGCGTCCATTATCTCGAAGCAACTATAAGTTACGCCAATGTTTTGGAAGCACTACACAATGCGGCCCATTTGAAGCTCTACTTTATTAAAGAATTCTGTCTCAGTTTCGTGGTAAAGGAGAGCAATTACAATCAAATAGTAATGAGCCAGGAATTCGAGACATTGGATAAACCCCTGATGGTTGAGATAATCAGACGTCGACAAATGCCACAAGCGAGAACTTTTACGAAAAACTATGAATTGGGAACAGGCACAACACTAGAGCAAGACATGGAGGCATTTCTAAAAACCGTGGGACGTGAATTTTGTGATATTACCCTGATCTTGGACGGTGTACCAATTCCAGCTCATAAAGCAGTACTCGCTGCGAGGTGCGGCTACTTCGAAGGCATGTTCCGATCATTTATGCCTGAAAATAACACAGTTAACGTGAGTAAAAAATAAAACCTAGAATTCTTTTTCACTAGAAATGTATTTTTCGAAACTAACGATTTTGTTTATCTAGATTCAAATTGGAGAAATGATTCCATCGCCTGAATCTTTCGACTCTCTGCTGAGGTACATTTACTACGCGGACGTTGCAATGCCACCTGAAGACTCGCTCTATCTCTTCACGGCTCCGGTTTTTTACGGTTTCACAAATAATCGTCTGCAGGCGTTTTGTAAGCAGAATTTGGAAATGAACGTCACGTTTGAAAATGTTATACAAATTCTAGAAGCAGCTGACAGAATGCAGGCCGTGGACATGAAGAAGTATGCACTAAATCTCATTGTACACAATTTCAGCAAGGTACGTTCAAAATTCCAATGCTTAATTAACCAAATTCTTCTCATTTTTTAAATACAAAAAAATTCGCAATTGATTTTACGAAAGACGGAACTTCTTCTAAATAAAAGTATTTTTTTACAAAAGGTTGCACGTCTGCCGAGATTGAAACAATTAAATAGAGATTTGTTGCTGGATATAATAGAAGCACTTGCTGACGAACAAAGTGAGGCTCGAACTTGTCAGGATATGACTAGTGATTGCTGACAAATCCTAACCATTATTGATGGTAGATAAAAAAGTCCAGTATGAATTGATCGGGAATATTTCAAGTAAGTAAATTTAATAATTATTATGAAAGTTATGGAAATTTATTTTTTTTAATTTTCAATAATATTTTTCGAAAAAATTTAATTTAAAATCTTATAAAATTCTACCGCAAGAATTCAATTATTTTCACAAGCAATCATATTTTTCATATGAAAATTCAATTATTTATGAAGATTTAAAAAAAAATTTAGGCAAGAATAGAATTATTTTCACATAAATAATAAAATCCTTCTCAAGAATTCAATTATAAAAATTTTAATAAAAATTCTTCACAAGAATTTAAATTACTTTCCTAAATTAAATAAAATTCTTCGCAAAAATTAAATTATTTTCATAAATAATGAAATTCTCAGAAATTCAATTATTTTTCTAAATAATAAAATTTTTCACGAGAATTCAATTATTTAAAAAGAATATGATTCTTAGAAATATGTTTTATATATTATGAATGTTTTGTAAAAAAAAAAAATTACTGAATTTGTTGCAGAAGGCTCTATCACTAACAACTCGATGAAATATTCTTCCTCCAAAGCTGCGAGAAGTATTTCCTACGTCATTCTACTAGTCCTGGAGAATCCTTTCAGAGGTTGGTTAATAGTACTCTTTACATGTTTTCTGGTTGGCATCCAGAATTCGAGAAAAGTACACAAACATCTAATTTACGACATGATGTCGTTTTTTGCTTTATTTGTCATTTCAATCGAGAGTTTCGGTCGAAATTGAAGTGCAAAACTTTTATTGACAAAAAATGAAGTTATCCGAATAATAAGAAATCTTTTTTCAATTTATATCATGATTATATTTTCACTTTAATTAATTTACTTTCATAACTAATTGTTTTCATCTTGATTCTTTACAAGAATCAAATGCCAAATTATCTGGCACCTTCACTATTCATTTATTCTGTAATTATTTTAAATATTTACAGAAAATTTCATAAATTCACATTGAAAAATTCATTTATTTAAAGAGTTTTTCGTGTGTTTTTTCGAACTTATCCCAATGGAATTTTGAACATATTTTCTATTGCTTTCAGAATTGAGAGTGTTACGTCGTATAAGGCGAATCCGTTTATTTTCATTTTTTGATATCATAAAATCATGCATTCCTAAATTCACTCAAATTAAGAGAATGAATCATAAACTCCTTTTATTCAACAATAAATCAAACTCAATAATCCTGGAGTGAATATATTCATGTAAATTGTCTGTATGTTCATCATCGATTTTTTTGAAAGGAAACTTTCATTCAACAATAAATCAAACTCAATAATCCTGGAGTGAATGTATTCATGTAAATTGTTAGTATGTTCATCGTCGACTTTTTTGAAAACGATATTTTGAAAGGAGGTATACTTCTTTCCGTCTGTGCTTAGAGAAATCGTTCCAATAAGTAATGTCTTTTAGCATAACAAAATTTTGTATAAACAAAATACTTTTAAACTAAAAGATTCATATATTTTTTTATTTATATAAAATCGTTTTATGAATGGAATGGAAAGAAAATTGTTCACAAGGAGAAATGAAATAAAGAGATTTAATGTTAAATAATAACAGTAATTATTGTTTATTTATTGCAACCTATATAAAATTGAAGTTCTCATTACAATATTGTAAAATCTAAACAGTTGTTTTGAAGTATTAAACAGACCTTTTTTAAAAAATGACTTAAAGTTTATAATTGTGTGTAAAAATTAACTAGTTAAAAGAACGAGTCTTTCTTTTATCTGAAACATTGACAATAAAAATTCTTTTTTTTCTTTGTAAATAAATATTCATCGCAAATACCGACTCGTAACTGCCTGCTCAACAGGAAATACGATACCAAAAAAACACCATCGAAATTCAGTCGTCATAATAGTCAGGCTTTCAATCACAAAATGTTACATCAAGTAACATAATAAATGAGATAAATATCTTTGTTTAAAATTTCGGCCAAGGATAAATTGCAGGTATCGATGATGTGTAACTGGTGTCATACAATTGTGCCTTGATAAATTCTTCGTAATCTTTTGGTTCAGGATGTACAGATGCTAAAGCTGCAATTATTTATTATTATTAGAAAATCTTTACCTACTCTATTAATTACTATTATTATTTTATTTGTTTATATTTATTATCATTTTTTTCGATTTTGAATTCTCGAAACTAAAAAGCAAGTTCAGAGTAAATAAAAAAAAAATTATTTATAAATACTAATAAGGAATTAAATATTAGATAATATAATTTTAGTGACTTACATTTTCGATACGCGTATTCCATCAAATTAACCGCAATTCTAAGAGAGCATTTTTTAATATCGTCTAGAGGAGGATAGACATTGCCACTTTCCAGATCTTTGTCTGTAACTAATTCTGCGAGACTACATGCAGAATTCAAGAAAGTTTCCTCAGGAATTGTCTTCATACCGGCGCAAATTACAGCAAGAGCTATTCCAGGGAAAATGTAACTGTTGTTTCCCTGTCCGGGGTGATACGTTTTGCCATTGTATTCTACTGGTGGGAAAGGAGAGCCACTGGCGAAAATACATCTTCCCTGAAATTTAATAGTTCAATTTACAATCAAGTTTTTACTTAACGATAGAATTTAAATATTTATAAAAATAATTTAATTCTAGCAAAGAATTTTATAAAAAATTTTTAATAATTGATTTCTTTCGACTAATTTTATACAAAATCTAATTTAAATAATTGAATTCCTGAGAAATTCAATTCATTTTTATTATTCATGAAAAGAATTGAATTCTTACGAAGATTTTTACAAAAAAATTTTTTAAATAATTGAATTCTGTTTGGGAATTTTATGAAAATAGTATAAATATTGAAAATCATTGAATTGCGAAAAGTTTTTAAAAATAATTAAATTTTACAAAGAATTCTATTAAAATTTTTGACAATAATTGAACGTCTGTGTTTTAAATTGAATTCTTTTGCGAAATTTTATGAAAATACTGTAAAATTGTGAACAAACCTGAGTGTGTTTGTAGGCATCCTCGGCAGTACACTCTGCTTTACTGGTGGGATTGCTGAGAGCGAAAATAACAGGTCTATCATTATTGTTCCCCATTGTTTTTAGAATTTCTTCGGTAAATGCACCGCCAATTGCTGCGGCGCCAATCAAAACGGTTGGCTTTGCAACATTCACAACTTCAGCCAGAGTTGAGATTGGTTCATTGTCACGGGCAAATTTCAATTTATGTACAGTGAGACCTCCACTCGGACGATCTTTTACAATAAGACCTTTCGAATCCACCATCCAGATTTTATTCTTCGCTTCATCTTCGCTCACTCCTTCGCCCTTCATCGCCATTACACAAAGACTGGCAATTCCCAAGGCGGCCTGAAATTTTTTCATTACAACTTTATTCTTTATTATTATATTAGAATTAGAATTAGAATTAGAATTTATTTATTTTGTCCCAGGAAATCATGAGGACTTATTTGCATTTGTAATTATTATTTTTTTTTTGACAATTCTTTACCTCTCCTGCGCCTTGAAAGACAATTGTATTTTCCGACAATTTCGTCCCGGTTATTCTTAGAGACGCGATAAGTCCGGCCACAGCGACGGCAGCAGTTCCTTGAATATCGTCGTTAAAAGTACAATAGTGATCACGATATTTGATTAATAATCTAAAGGCATTTGAATTTCCAAAGTCTTCGAATTGAATTAATGTATTTTGACCGTAACGCTTCACAACTGCTTTCATGAATTCGTCAATAAATTCGTCATACTCTTCACCAGTAATACGCTTGTGTCTGTGACCGATGTAAAGTTCATCATCGAGTAATGACTGAAGTAAAAAAACAAAATATTAATTTCCATCAAAATAATATTTAATAGACAATAATAAATATTTATTATTATGAATTAATATTTATTATTATGAATAAATATTTATTAATTCTACCTGAGTATTTGTTCCCACATCTAACGTGACAGGTAAACATTGATGAGGTTTAATTCCAGCTAAAGCAGTGTAAAGCGATAATTTCCCAATGGGAATTCCCATTCCATGGGCGCCCAAATCGCCAAGGCCGAGAATTCGTTCGCCATCGGTAACAACAACCGCCCTGACGTCGTGTTCTGGCCAATTTTTCAACACATCGTACACGTGTCCCTTGTCGTGGATACTGATAAATAGTCCTTTAGGTCGACGATAAATTAAACCAAATTTTTGACAAGCAAGTCCAACGGTTGGCGTGTAAACTAAAGGCATCATTTTCTCCACATCTTCGCCTAATAAACGGTAAAATAGCTTCTCATTTCGATCCTGTAACAAATTTTCTAATTAGTATCATAGATTCCTTTTTTAATTACTATTATTAATTATTTTTGGAAATCAAATTATAATGAATTTAAACATTTTTTATTTATTATTATTTATTAATTTAGAAAATTAAAAAAGTAAATAATTCTATAAAAAAGTAATTACATTTTTATTAATTATATTTAAAAAATCGATTACTTTATCATTATCAATATTATTAACATTTATAACATTTTATTATAATAATGGTGATAATAATTAATTTAATTAATTAAATTTCTAATATTAAAAAAGAAAATAAAAAATTTTAAACGAAAATAGAAAATATTACAAATATTTCATAATATAAAAATGAAAAAAGAAATTAAAATATTAAGTCCGTAAATATTGAAGTTATTGGAAAACAAATTTACGTTCTCTTTCTGTAATGATTAAGCACTTTTTTCCCTACAAACGCTCATCAATTTTTCAATCCATCACCCAACAAAAGTTGTATAAACTAAAAATCTACAAAATACGTGAGTAAAGAAAATTCGATTCAAATTAACTATTTAGAATATTTAACGTAAAAGAAAGTAAAGGAAATTTTTTTAATTTTCAATCGTAAAATACTTAAATTTTAATTTAATAATTTACCAAAAGTCGCGAAACTTGATTTAAAAAATTTAATTATTATACTTAATTTACTCATTAATTATTATTTTTTTTCATTATTTTCATAAATTTTAATAAAATTATTTGCAAGAATTCAATTATTTTTTATAAATAATATAGTAAAATTCTTTCAATTATTTTCAACACAATTTGAATAAAATTTCACGAAAGGATTTAATTGTTATTTTAAAAATAAAATTTTTCAAAAAGAATTCAATTATTTTATGAACTTTTAATAAATTCTTTGAAAGAATTGAATTATTTTTTTAAAAACTAGTAAAATTCTTCGCAATAATTCAATTATTTTCAAAACAATTTTAACAATATTTCAGGTAAGGATTCAATTATTTTTTTAATTTTTCAAAATAATTCAACTATTTTCTAAAACTTTAATAAATTCTTCGAAAGAAGTCAATTATTTTTAATAATAGTACAATTTTCCGCAACAATTACATTATTTTTATACTTAAAAAATTCTTCGAAGGAATTCAATTATTTTTAAATCTTTAATTTGCAAAATCTTTGCAAAAATTCAATGATTTTCAGTGCATTTATTATAAAATTGAAAACATTTTCCCTAATAAAAAAATTTCCATGATTTTCCGGTCTTTGAGGAAAATTCTCAAAAAAAAAAGAATTCTATAAAATTGTGGTCAATATTGAATTCCTAGTTTTTCCTGATCCAAAAAAATTTGCTGTTTATTTTACGGTTCAACGATCACCCTGAATGGTAAATTTATTTAATGATAATAATTAATTATTATAATTATTATAATAATTAGTTATTTAATAATAATATTTAATAATAATAATAATAATAATAATAATAATAATAATAATAATAATAATTTTAAATATACGAATGCTCACCATTAGACTTGAAAGATAAATATATTTAGAAAGATCGTCTGGATAACGATCAAGATTCAATTTACAAAGTTTCAATTGTTCATCCTGAGTTTTAACGGCTGCTGGAAGAAGTCCATGGATTCCAAGGGTCTGCCTCTCCTCGATCGAGAAAGCCATTCCCTAAAAGCATAAAGAAGAGAAATTATTAAATAATAAAATAAATAAAATATATTGCATTTCTTATGGTATATAGATAAATATCAAAAATAAACTGCGAACATGTGTATAGGAAATAGACCGTGACCTAGACAATCGTATAATTATATTCTATAGAGTGTGCGTTTCCTGACGATCGATAGATTGACTAAAAAATTGTAACATTATCACGGTGAAGTGAACGAACAGGAAAAGTGATCAGCTGGCTCCTGGCCTGATTTACACTGGCAGAGACAAGGTGAATAAATTTATGGTTTCACAGAAACTTGAAAAAGAGAAAAAAAATGCTACGTGACCATTAGCACTCTAGATGAAATTTCAAGGTCGCGGATACAATCGTCACGCAATTTTTTTTTATTATTAATTATTAAGCACTTTTTTTTTTACTTGTAAGCGCTATTTTATCAACTAACGAATCTGAATTCAAATAACGGTCTCAAATAATTATACGTCTCAATCGAAAATAAATAAAATTACAATTAAACTAATAATAGCTAAATAATAAATTAAATAATTTTTGATGACTTTTGACGACCACTTCAAGTTAAATTAAATATTTATTATTTGTAAGTAATTTGATATTTATTATCCAGTAATTACTAGTCCGATTATTATTTACTTTAATTTTGATTGAGGTATTCTTAATCGTTCCATCACTGGCCAACTGAATAATCTATCTTTGGTAAACTGAATAATTAAACTTCACCTAATGGATCTTAGTTTTGCCCGAAGCAATTTAATTTCAATCGGATAAACTTTAATCATTCACATTCATCGATTAAAATGTAATTGAAATAATTCAACTTTTTTTTCAAAGAATCTCCATGAAAAATTCTATTCTAATTACAATATAGTGAGAAGAGAATTGTTCAATAAAGAAGATAAGTTTTTCTCATCGTCCAGTAAAGGAATCTTTTTTTGATTTCGCTCAAGGTTCATGATTAATTGGCCTTTATTTGATGCCTCGGGGACTGTGTCACTGGCACGGCTACGATTTTTTATTTTCTCATGTAATTAAATTACATTTGATCATTTGTCGAGAGTGAATAATATCTGAAACAAAATTGTAAATTTAATAAGAAAATATAACAAACCAAAGATTCCAAAAAAAAAAAATAAAAAATTACAAAAGATTACAAAATAAAAATTACAAAAGTACAGATAACATGAATTATTATAACGGTCAAGGAAGAGAAAATGATGTAATATGAAACGAAAGTTAACGAGAAAATTTGACTGATGAAATCTGATGGAAATTCGTATAATAAGCAGGGAGTTTTGCAGACTTTCAAAAAATACCTGAAAATATTCTGCAATAATTTTTTTACACCAGTAATTAACTGCAAAAATGAAGGAAAATAATAATTATTGATTATAAAAGTCATTCGCTGAGGGAAATAAATATTTTTTTTAATAACTAGGAAACGGGTATTTTCGAAATATTTATAACAGTCTGAACTATCAATAAATTATGCTATTAAAATGACCTCTCCATACCTCCTATCGATTTTATTTTTAAATTACTTTTTCCTCAAGTATTGTTTTTTCAAAGAATGTGAACGACACATTGCAATTATTTTTATTTCTTATGGAAATAAAGAATCATGACCTATGATTCTTTCATTGTTAATTCATTCGTTTCCATAACTTTGCTGAACCGTAATGAAAAGAAGAGTTAAAAAATTATATTCAGAACTAAAAAAAAATAATTTTTATTCATTATAATAAATGAATAAATAAACAAATAAAGAAATAAATAAACAAATAAAGAAATAAATAATAAATATTCATTAAATAATAAATTCCACTTAAAATGGTATTTAATTTTAAAGTTAAGGAAATTAATGAATCAAAACTGATTAATTTAATGAATTGAAAAAATCTACATTCGAGATTTCAAGAAGTGGAAAATGACAAATTTTGCCGAAACTAATTGCAATTTTTTCCTTATCTCCACCAGACGGAAACCAAATTCCAATGAAATGCGAAATAATTCAAATGATGAAACGATAAAAAAAATGTCTAGACTTTTATGCTATAAACGCAATCGACGAAACTGTTTTCATTTTTCAACTTTAATGTAAAGAAAAAAAATGTTCTACTTTAAAACACGTAAGGAAAAAAGTGCATAATTTTTCTTTTTCAAGACTTATGATTAGAGATAAAAAAAAAAGAAAATTTTTTGCAGCAGTGAAAATAAAAGAAAAAGGTAAGAATATTTTGCGAATGAAATAAAAATTGAAAGTGAATGTATAGAGTGAATGAAAAATGTTTGTGAAATACCCGTCCATCGAGAGCGAGAAGTGCCTCTGGAATAGAAGGAATTCGATCTTCATTTGGCACCAAGGACCACCAATTTTTTTCCATGGTCAAGAAATTGCCAAGTTTCTTGTTCTTTTATACCTGCACCCCATATCAAACAGAAATGAACGAATGGTCGTTGTTAGAACCGTTGCCGTGGGGCTCTTAAGAGGGTTTTCCCTAGACCAAGGATCAATATTCTTACTCAACGATTTTCTTCACTATTTGGGGCGTTGCAGTTCAAACTAGCACGATATGCAGGTGTCTTAATCAAATATTTTTTTCACAAACGATCAACCTCAATCCTTCCAAACAAGTTGAGCAGGGGGGGACTTTATTAAAGAAGACATCGTTCAAATAAAATTCTCTTTCTCTCAATTTTCTTCTTTACTCTCTACTTTTAAATCTGAATTTTCTTATTCTTTACTTCCAATTTATCTGAATTTTTTATATTCTCCTCTTCCAATTTATCTGAATTTTCAAAGTCTTTTCTCAAATTAAAATAGAATTTTCCATAAATTTTCTCCTGCGACTCTAAATTCCGAATCAATTTTCCTGATAAATTTCCTTTACAATCTATAAATGTTACTAATTATAATTCTTATTCTTTGGAACTGTCGAGTGAATTATAAACAAAATAAATCAAACGTCATGACAAAAAAAGCCCCCCACGGAAAATAGAGAAATACCATAAAAACATCTGTTGATGATTTGTAATAATGAAATAAAAATTGATTACAGCAATATTAATTCCAGCTGAACGGACTGATAACTATTATCATGAAACTATGATGAATGCATTTTAATATAATGAACTGATTAAAGTTGAAATAGTATTGTTTCAAAGTCCAAAGGCAAATGTATGAAAAAAGGCATAGAAAAATACAAACTAAAATAAAAACTAGAATAAAAACTAAACTAAAAAAGTTCAAATAGAAAAAAAATAATAAAAATCTATCCATTTGAAATAATTTTCACTGCAATTGCAAATATTTAAAAACCAGGAAATGGCATTTTTTATTATTCTGTATTAATAATGGTAAAATAAGAAAAGAAGAGAACAAAAAGAAAAAAAATCGAAAGGAGAAAAAAATTTTTCATGAAAATAAAATTGACGAATTAACGGAAAGAGAAAAAGTGACAAATTTTCAGTCAGCGCGAATTTTATCGCATGAGGTAAATGACTCAAGATAACTGGTTTTATAATCATTGTCAACAAACAGTGACCTTGAATGGATCTTTAGTTATGTAACACTATAAGATCGCGATGCAATAAATTACTCTCGAGTATATACTATGTAGAGCAGACTTTATACTCACATTAATCATTTTAGATTCAAAATCTTTCAATCGTGTACTTTAGATATAATTTATTTTCCTCAATTGCAATTTAATGACATCAGAAAATTTAAAAGAAGTTTAAAAAATTTTAAATATTGAAAAGAATTAAAAAATTTTTATTAAAATTGAAATTAAATTTTTCTTTTTAATTAAAATTCAAAGACATTAAATTTTTCTATTTAGTTAAAAGAAAGAGAAAGAATTAAAAAGAAATGATTAAAAAATTTAAATCGGAATATTTTAACAAAATGGAAAGTTTAAATTAAAAACGATACAGAAAATGTATCAGATATTTTTTTTTTTAGAAAAAAGAGTGATGCGTAATAAAATAAATGCAAATATGACGCTTGCATTACCGCATCCTTATTTTATTACACCAAGTTTAGAAAATGCCACTTCCTGTTATTTTAAATATTTGCAATTGCAGTGAAAATTATTTTAAATGCACCAACAGATTTTTTTGATCCATTCTGTAAATTTGAATTAGTTGCTTTTTTATTTGAATTAGTGACTGAATTTTTGCTTTCGAATTAGAAAATTTTATTTTTAATTTGCTAATTTAAAAACAAAATAGTAGAAATTTATTCGTAAAATTTACTAATTAAAAAACAAAATAGTAAAAATTACTATTTATTCGTAAAATTTACTAATTCGAAAACAAAATAGTAGAAATTACTATTTATTAGTAAAATTTACCAAATCAAAAGCAAAAAACCAGTCACTAATTGAAATTAGCAAACATTTTTACTAATTCAAATTTATAGAGAGCAGAGAAAATTATTTGAAATTCATCAACCGATATTTTTTAGACTAAATTTTAGTGAAAATTATTTCGAATTCATCAACAGATTTTTTATAATAATACTAGATTATAATAATAATACTAATATCTTGAAAATGAAAATAATACCAAAAATAAATCATGAATAAAAATATAATTATGTCGAAAAAAAGAGGAATTTACCAATCGATTAATATAATGAATTAATTTCAGTAAATTCCAATATTTTTCTATCAATATTTTTATATTTTCTTCTTATATTCAATATTCGAAATTATTTCAAGAAAGATAAATTGTTTGAAATAATAAAAATACAAGAAAATTCGAAGAAGAAAATTCGAAAGAGAATTTGAAATTGAACTGTAGAGAAAATTTCCCCTTATTTCTGTTTCAATGAACTCAATTCAAAATCAGAGTTCAGTTGCATCATGAATTAAATTAAGGGAACGGTTAAATCACCTGACCTAATGCTAGATATTAAATCTCGAGTTCATTGGTCTCAATTCAAGAGGAAATAATGTGCCGAGATTCACACGATATTTTGAAGACGCCAACTTCCTTTCCAGTGGAAATTTCCACAGAGCCCAAATCACGTGTTCCCTACAGGAACCTTATAATAATTTGGCCTATGCCTCTCTATAGAATGGAGTTTAAGAATCTGGACCTGCATTTCTTTTCATCTCAAACCTCTCTAAGCAAAGAAAAAAAATATTTTAACATTTTTGTCTAAAAGTATTTGAGATATTTTATTTATTCTTTTCGATATTTAATTATTAATTCCTTTTGTTTATAATTCAAAACAAAAATTACTTTTTACTGGAAAGTATTTTACTCTAAGCAAAAAAAAATTATCATTTTTGTCTGAAAATAGTTAATAATTTTTAATAATATTTTTATAATATTTTATAATATTTTTAATAATAGTTAATAATATTTTATTTACCATTTTTTTTATTGCATTTATTTATCTTTTTGATTTTGTTTTATTTTGTTTAAAATTTAAATGAAAAATTAAGATTTTGTCTAAAGATATTTAATAATTTTTCATTTATGTTTTATTTTATTTTTTTTTCATTATTCTGTTAATTTAAAACGAAAATTAAAACTTATGAGCGAGCTTTTAAGTTTATCATCAAAATTATAATTTCGCTTGTGTCTGAAAGCAATGGATAACCTTGAAGAAATTATTCCCTCTTTTTCCTAAAATATCTAATAGAATTTAATTAAAATGACAAAACTGCGTGACTTGCAATTAAATCGAAATCAAAAGTAATTAATAGAAATTGTAAAAATTCTTTGAAATGATTATGGAGAGTTTCTGTGGGAAAATTAGGTCAAAGATATAAAGTTCTATTTGTTTCATTGTTTAACTTTCCTATGGGAGAATTAAATTCAAACACTGCTCGTTTCAAAATTAATTTCAACACAGATATTACATTAAAGTAAATTATATTAGACGAGGTAACAGAAGGAAAGTTTTAATTAAACAAAGATATCTCGAGAGTTTGAAAAGAAAATAAGAAATAAAGAAAAATAATTTTTTTAAAAGAAAAACTCTTTCAAAATTACTGTTTCTTTTTCTTAAAAATTTTCCTTCTTTTAAAATTGAAATTTAGCATATTCAAACAATACTAATTATGAATAATTTATAATACAAAAAAAACATGATTTATTCAACAAATCACTACTTGGAATAGAATTGAGTGCAATTTTCAATCGCATTGAATGTGTGAATTTATTACTTTCCTCATTTCCCTTCGATTTTTCAATTTCTTCGGCACTTTTGTTAATTTTACGAAAACTATTTTTGTGAGAAAGAAACACAAAAAATATTTACAGAATTTTAAAATAAATATTACAGTAAAATATTTACAGAAATTAATTTAAAAAAATAAAGAAAATTTTAAATTTAGTTTCAAGAATAAGTTTGAGGAAAAAATAATTCCTGCAAAGGAAGTTTCTCCAAAGTTCATGGAAAATAGGATCGAGAATTAAATGTTAAATCGTACAAATATCAATGCAAATATTCACTAGAACGAAAATTGTTTTCCTGTTAAATGTAGAATTAAATTAAAAAAGAAAGAAAAATATTACCTTGTTTAGTTGTGGATTTTTGATGTGATCAATTCCCCTGATGAGACTCGATGTTGTTGAATCTCCTGGACCACGTAATCCTAATTGATCTCGTTCCAGGCTCGACATGGTTGAAGGTGATAATCCCGGTTCTTGACGGTCACTGTCAATTAACCTGATGCCGGGAACGGGAACTCTGAAAACGCAAGTGCGACTGTAAGTCGACAATTGCTGATATACTCTGAAGAGGTAGGGTAGGAAACCAGCTGAGTTGCTCGTGGTAGGGTGAAAAATAGAGAAGGGAATGAATCAGCTGAGCGCAAGCGCATTTTTAAAAATTTCATGACAAAATTCCAATTTTATCCATTTATGCGAGCGATGCAAGCCAAGATCTTCTTGATTGATTAAGATAAACACACCGTTTCAGTTTCAAAACAAATGCGCACATTTCCTCAATTTCTCTTTTCTTCGTTAAAAAAACTGAACATAAAAAATTTAGAAAAATTTATTATAATTGTCTTTTATTTTAGTATAAACAAAACAAATTCTAAAAAGAAATAAAAATTCAATTCTAAGGAAATTGAGGAAAATAATAAAAAAAAATATTTTCAAATTCACTTTGTCATTAAAATAATTAAATTATTACCTCATTAGTTTTACATATTTTCGGCTTATTTACTTTTGCTGCTACATGCTATTTATTCAAATAATTTATCATCATCAAAGAAAGTAAATATTTTTCCTCAAAATAGTGCATTAATTTCAGGTTAGAATTAGCCGAATGATTTGTAATACTTTCTACCCTTTTGACATTTTCGCTATAAATATCATATTTTCCTATTTATAAATGCATTGTAAATAACTCCTTTTATTGAAATTAGACTTCTCGGATAGGAAATACTTTCAAAATACCAAGAAACAGAAAAATTTCGCTGTCGATTACATCACGCGATGTCAAAATTAACCGTCGTCATAGCGTCAAAAAAACGATTTGAAGTTGTCTACAAATTTTTTGTTTTTGCAATAAAAACCAGTGTTACCAATCTCCGAAAAAAAGAGACATAGAAATGTCACTTTTCATCTAATCTTCTGCTTTTAAATGGATTTAATTAGTAAAATTAACAATGAATAATATTCTATGCGGACCATGATCTTGTAAGTTTGATTCAAGGTCACTCGATTCGAGGTCGCGAGGCTGAGAGAATGACGCAATAGATTATATTTTTATATTACTCATTACTCATTATTGTCATTATTCGTAATTCTTTTAACAAAGTAAAAAAAAATAATAATTTTATCAATCGATAAAAATTGAAAATCATGCTAACAATGTTTCTCACAGTATATCGAGTAAATCTTTCCGAGGACTATTAAGGTATGAAAAAAACATTACATTTTGATTTTACAATTAAAAACGTAAGTTAAAAATACAGTGTCCGGAAAAATTGTCGAAGCCAAGAAAATTTTCCACTATTAGCCTCTGGATTATAGGTGTAATAAAACAGAAAGGAAGGAAATTCTATAGAATGTAAAAATAAATCTCGGGTCATAAAATATTTGACGAGACTATATAGAAAATTGTAAGAAACGTTCATCCTCAAATTCTATACACCTGAATAATTGCAGAAGTAATTATTCCTAATGAGCCATAATAATTTTGTCCCTACTCTGTCAATAAGGATTTATTTTACGCTAGCGTTTATTTTAACATTGAAATTTTTCTAATATAATAACACGCTATCAAAAAAGAATTAGCTCAAGGAAAAAAGTATGTAATCAAATGATTAATTGCAATTAAAGAAATTAAAACATTTTTCGAAAATTCTGTACAATTATAATTGTTTTCGTTCACAGAGATAATGAAAACGGAAAATATAACCTTAAATTTCAGAAAATTTGAGTCATTTGAGTCATATAAAAAAATGAAATGTATAAAATTGAACTTTGATAAATAACTCGAATCTCCCTAATTAGAATTTACAAAAGGTATGAAGTGCATTTATTAGTCTGGGTCGTATTTGCATTTATTTACCTCTCGGAACTTAGACTTCGAACGCATGCAACTGGTTCAATATCCTTTGTTGTGAATTGATGAATATTTTTTCTGAAACGAGACGTGAGTCGCGATATGAAAGATGACATTGTTTATTTCCGCAAATGAAAAGAGAGATACACACACCAGAAAAGAGATAATATTAACGCAGCTAAAGGTTTGCGATGCACTCGGCATATTTTGCAAGACTGAAATATAAAGCGCAGAGAAATCGTTGAAAAGGGAAATTGACATTTCAAATACAATTTCCGTTATTTCTTTTTGAGCAACTGCAATAGATCATTGATTATATTCTTCAAATATAATAATCGACTCTGATATGATTATTATGCACAGCACGTGTTTTACACGTGTAAAATTCCTTTTTTTCAAGAATAATATTATTATCACACTAACTATTAATCTCTCTCAGATTTTATATTTGTAACGATTTTAATTCATTTTTAACTACAATAATATTGTATTTGATCAGATAGTCTTGAAGATAAGAAAAATAACTAATAGTTGAAAATTGCTGAATTCAACTTTTCTGGTAAAAATAAAAAAAAGAAATAAAAGCAAAGAAGTGATAAGGTCAAAAGAATTGATATCTAAATCATGATTCTAATCAAAGGGTTCCGAACATACGTCACAGAAATTTTCTTCTATAATTATTTTCACTATATTTAATATTATAATAATTTCTCTCTGTTATAATCAATTTTTATTTCATTGGGGGAAAAAAAATACGCAAACAAGTGAAATAATTTCATCCGAATTTTGTTTTTATTATTAGGAACCTCGGAAATTTAAAAATTATCTTGGCAGGTAACGGCCGTAATATCGTGTTACGTAATACACTTACACGTGGACTTGAAAAATTATTTTTTTTTTTTTTGGTAAATATTGCAGACACAATTTTGTAAACATAGATATATCTCGAATCTAATAGAAAAAATTCACTTATTTCGAGATAATTTCACTTATTCGTTTACAAATGTTCACAACTTTTCTCACAACTCTTGTAATAATTTACAGGCAACATTTTCGTGAAAATCGTCTAAAAACTCACTCAGTTTGTATAAATTATAAAATATAGAAAAATTGGAAAAATTTGATAAAAAATCGAAATTAAATTTTGATTATACAAAAAATTGATTCACACAGAAGAAAAAAATTCCACGGAGAAAGGGACTTTGTTTTTGACAGAACCAATTTCTCTTTCTTCCTGGAAGGTCACAAATAAATCACTGAATTTCAACAGGAATTGAAAAATTAAAACTTTAAAATACTTAAAAATTGGGTACTGAAAATACTTCAGTACTGACAAGTATAAAGATATTGAAAAAATATACACATATATACACACATAAAATTACGGTAACTTGACGACGAAAACTATCAATAAAATTCATTCAAATTGAGAAAAGTAAAAAATTTCAATAAACAGTAATTATCGAATTTCTATCAGAAATTGAAAAGTTTTATTTTTCTGAATTTAAACTAATATCTACTTTAGTTATGTAGTCTTAATTAACAATTAGAAATTATGAACAATTTGCACTAAGTTTTTTCTTAAAATTAATGATAAATTGAACTACATACATGATTTTCAATGATCCTGAGAATGTTCCGTAAACAAAACAGTTTTTTTTTGTTTCAAGGACAATTTTATAAGTACGCAAATACTCCTAATTGAAAACTAATTATTACGTGATAGGACTCAAAATGTCTAGATTTGCAATTGAGTCCTGAATATTTGTATTTGCGACCATGTACTCCGAGACTGAAATATACACAGCGACGAGTACTCCAATCAAACCCGCGGCATATGTATTTCTTTTGAAAATAATTGAAGTCGCTACAACGAGGCCGAAATATGTCACGTATCGAGTGACATTTTCTGCTTTCTTTCGTCCTAGAGTATCTGAATCTGGAAAAGAAATTTTAATTAATATTTTATAATTTAGTTTTTACTTTCGATTTTTGAAATAATATAATTTAGTTTCTATTTGTCTCTCCTGAAATTTGTGTAGCAAAATTAGAGGCCTTACTTATGCAGATATTGTCCTTTTTGTGATAACCAATCGCACACTTGGTGCACATGTCGGGTCCATCGCCTATGCATCCATTGCATACTTTGTCGCATTCTGAAAATAATAATTGGAAAACATGTTAATTTCTACGAAACGGAATTAGGAAATATAAATTTCTAAGAAACGAAATTCGAAAATATATTAATCTTTACGAAACGAAATTAGAAAATTTGTTAATTTTTACAAAACTAAATTCGAAATTGAATTTTTATGAAACAAAATTTGAGAACTTAATTTTTTACGAGAAGAAATTACAAAACATAATTTTTAGGAAAAGAAATTACAAAACTCAATTTTTAGAAAAAGAAATTCCAAACTTAATTTTTAGGAGAAGAAATAAAAATTCCAAAATCGATTTTTCAGAAAAAAAAAACAGTAAAAGGTAATAAAAAAACAAACCTAAACATTTATAATATCCCTCCTCATTAACACAGAATTGATTAGACCCACAGGGTCTTTCGCTCATAATACACTCATCAATATCAAAGCAACCTTTATCCTTCACATATAGCCATCCTTTTGAGCAACTATCGCAATTCCTTGGTCCAGGACCCTTGCAAGGTCCGTCACATGACAAATGACAGGCGGTGCATAAAAGTTTTGTCTCATCCTTGTAAGTTTGATAAAATCCCGTGTCACATTCGGAACAATCGTTGCCTGCGTATCCTTTCTCACAGACACAGTGGCCATTTCCTTTTCTCGTCCCCGAACCTTTACATTTGCCATTATTGTAACAAACTTTGTCCGGATATCCAGGACATGCATCGCAATTTTTGCCAAAATGCTTCTCTGGACAGCAGTGTTGTAATTTTTTGATACAAACAAAAGCGTAAATATCTGGTTCATTGTCCTGTTCCTTGAACCACCAATCTTGTAAAATATTCTCATACTCGTCCGCTAGAAAGTGACACTGATTTTTACCCTGTTTCACGTCCTTACACAATAGTTCCTGAATTTCCGTGAAACGCAATTCACTGCGTGAATAGGAGCCTAATTTATCCTCTTCCCAGGCACTGTCGCCTCCTTCGTATTTACCTCGTTTCGTCGCAGTCATTCCCTGAAAGAAAATATTTTTTAACCTTCTATTACATATTTTAATATTTAAGAATAATTGTAATTACAATAAGTTTAATTACAATAACTTTAATTTTATTCGTATGGTTTTGAAAAACATTGTTTTTAGAAACAAATTCGTATTGTTGAGAATATAGATAACAATCGTGGCAGCGTTTGATTGGAAGATACGTGATTTGTTTACACGTGTGTAATTTTGATACATAAACAAAAGTAAATTTCAAAAGCAATAGCTAAAGACTTACGGAATTGAAAGACTTTATGAGTGCCTTGCAAGCAGCACATGGTGGTAATTGAGTGGCAAATAATTCCTCGTCGGTTATTTTCGATTTTTTATTGCCAAACACTTGACAAATGATAATTAATAATAGAAACACAAAAACTGGGTGGAAGACGAAAAATTTAAACATCGTTTTTTTTTAGGGGAAAATAATAAAAAAATGATTAATTTAAACTCGAGGACGTTAGTTAGAGTTATTAGTTTTCGAAGATAAATCAAATAACTTAATAATAATTTTGAAACAAACTTAAATTATACTCAAATTACGGAAGCACTTCTGCTCTTGATAGCAGACGACAAAAGTTTGACAGGTGCCGACCACGCCAGTGTGGCAAACTTATGAAACTTTTATTTTTTATTGGCAATGCTGATAGTGTTTCGCGATCGCGGGTAACTTTTAAGTTTGTTTTGATTACTTCTTTTATTTTATTTTATATTTTTGTGATAATTTAATAATAATCCATTTTTCGGGAGCACTTTTTCGACGTTTATATTTATATACCGTTTATACATGATCCTAAAGAATTTTCTGCGCATCGTGATTCGTGACCAGTCAGGAACCGGAAGTCGTTCGGAATTGCGCGAAGTTCAACTCTCTTTTTAGGATTTCTGCTCGGTTTGAAACGTTTGAAAATTACAATTTCCGCAATTACATTTTACATTAAAAAAGTTAAATTACTTATTTCGAAAGTAAATTACGGTCAGTGTAGAAGATTTCTTTGATAATTTTGTGTCTGAAGTGTTTTTGTTAATTAAATATTGACCAATGTAGTACATTGGACTCAGGGGGCCAACATAACGATAATAATAATGATAGTCCAAAAATGATGCTGATAGCAATTAGTAGGAAATGATAACTTTTGCAAGACGGTTTATAGTGAGATTTACGCTTCTTTTTTTTTAATTAGTAGATGAGTTAATTTTGAAAAAATTATTCATACCTTTTTTTTAAATACAGACCTCATCGATCAATATGCATCCACTACAAAGTGCAAAAAAAATAGCAGCTTTTAAAGCTGTCGATGAATACGTAAAGGTTAGGAAGCATGTGTTCATATTTTTTATCATTTTAATCATTTTAATGCACGTGTATAAATCGTATATTTATTTAATTTAAAAATATGTTATTTTCTCAAGACTGATAGTGTTATTGGAATCGGGAGTGGATCAACTGTTGTATATGCAGTTGAAAGACTAGGTACGTTAAATATATTATTATTATTTATAATTTATACAAAAGGAGATGTTACTTTTTTAAAAATCTATTTATAATGTAAAACAAATTTTACATATTTATTTTTAATCAAATTGAAATATTCAAAATAAATAAAATTGAATTTAAATTTTGATTTCTGTTTCAGCCGAAAGAGTAAACAATGAAAAATTAAACGTAGTTTGTGTGCCTACTTCATTTCAAGCTCGGCAACTTATTGTTAAACATGGACTTACTTTAGGAGATCTGGAAATTCATCCGAAAGTAAATAAAAAAGTTTAACGAATTTATTTGTAATATTTATGTTTTAAGCTTTTTTTCTGTTTATTGTAATTTAAAAAATGTTTTCCATAGATAGACTGTACCATCGATGGAGCGGACGAAGTTGACTCCGAAATGAATCTTATCAAAGGTGGAGGCGGGTGTTTACTTCAAGAAAAAGTCGTCGCCTCTTGTTCAGAACAACTTATAATAGTCGCTGATTACACGTGAGAATTTTTCTTTAAAATTTACAAAATAGAAAACAAATTTTAAAACTAAGAAACTAATTTAAAAAGTAATTATAGAATTTAAAAATAAAAGAAACAATTATGTAATTGACAGGAAAAATTCTCAAAAACTAGGCGAACAGTACAAAAAAGGAGTGCCAATTGAGGTCGTTCCTATGGCGTACAGGCCAATTCAACAAAAAATAGAAGAGACGTTTGGCGGTTCAACTGTATTAAGAATGGCAGTAGCGAAAATGGTACATAAACTTTAAAGTCAAAATCAAAATAATTCTTTCCGCTTTGAAAAAAATTTCTTTTCAGGGACCGCTGGTAACGGACAATGGAAACTTTATAATCGACTGGAATTTCCCAGAAGAAATCGAAAATTGGCCGGAGGTAAATACAAAATTAATTTCAATGCCAGGAGTCGTAGAGACCGGACTCTTTATAAAAATGGCTAAAAAAGCTTTCTTTGGAATGTCAGACGGAAGTGTGAAAGAACGATCTTAATATTAAAAAACAGATTCGTTCGAAAATGAATACATTGTTACTACAAGAACAATTAAAACAGTACAAATTCTATTTTATACAAACTACAAAATATTTACTTTAGCTTATTATAAGCTATAGAAAAAATAGATTCTTTTTTACAACTATTTCCCTATTTTCGGGACATAAATAAAGAAAAAACCGGGAACAATTATATTTTTAACCAATTTTTATTGAAATCGCTTTAAAAAAGTTGATTATAATTGGAACAATACAACGATGTTGTTTCTAAATATATGACAAATAAATGCTTAGAAATACATTTTAGTTCTTTTTTTTAATGTTTCCCTCCATTCCAAGGTGAAAAAATATCAGCTAAAATATAAATATAAATAACCCTTTAACTACAGTCTGTCAAATGGAAATCTTTTCAAAAAATGTCTAGAAGTCCTTGAAATTTTTTTTTATATATAAATGGAAGTTATTCATGGACTGTATAATCAGATACATGGATATTTAAAAATTATCATTTTCGTACACGTTTTTTTTTTTCTAATCTAACTTGAAAAAGGGAAGTTTTTAAAATTGATTTAGCGACTAAAATAATATAAATAGTCGGCAATTCTTCCTTTATTCGATAAATAAAAAGTCTGTTGTATAAAGTGGGAGAATTGAAATTAATTAATTAACTGGCTTTGTTATAGGTCAAGGGGGTATAAAAACAATTTTTTTTTTTTTAATTAAACGCATGGTTCGACGTAATTTCCAGGAAATAAGCCTGTTATTCCGTCCATTACTCCCTCCCACCAGCCGTCGTCATTTTTCTTCAAAACGTAAATGACTGAACTCTCCTGGAAGCTCAATTCGTCCTCTTTGTCGGCGTAATAGTCGTAAATTGCCACAACTGGAAAATTTTTGTTTATTTTAATCTTAAATCTGTTTTTTTTTTTAAATTTGAAATGGAAAGAAATGTGACGCTCCTTTTGTCGTGGAGCAAAAAAAAAAAAAAATAGAAAATAAATTATAATCGATATTTCTACCTTTTTCTATGTAATTCTTTGGCACCCATCCAGGTAAATCCTCCTCGTCGGGCACGATGGGCATGATAGCTCCACTGGATTGTGTCGGTCTTCCGAATTGAGAGTGTTCCTCATTTTCTGGAGGTGGTGGCGGAGGTAAGGGCGGACTGTTGGCACCACTGCTGCGACTCACCTGATGGGACAATCTGTGTGGCAGAGTGTGATGTCCGGTGTAGTCCCCAACATCCGAATTCATTCCCACTAACGGCGAAGGAGGAGCTGTTCAAAAAAAGACAAATTAGCAAAAGTGTAAGTAATTAAGTAAATTAATTAAGTAAAAGTAAGTAAAGAAAGAGAGTAACAAGTAGTAATTAAACCAACAAGTAAAAAATGACAAGTACTCCTGTCATTTTCTTCTAATAACAAAGTTTACACAACACTTAAAATAACAAACCAATCATATAGTTCACTTAGTTAATTTGATAGGAAACTTTACCTTTAAACCTTACTGTTGTACCCATTGAAGGCCAATTAGGACGTGAACCAGTTTCTTTGCAAGTAAGGAACACACAAAGACATTGATTTCATTTTTTACATTTAGTAATTTCATCAGAACGAAAAAAAAATTATTTTCAATTATGAAAAAAACGAAAATTAATTTACAAAAAATAAATTAAATTACAAAATTGAGAATCTTTTTGAATTTTAAACATTTTTGTGTTTGATTTAGTGGAATTTTAACAAATTTAATTTTCAACAGTTTAAACAATTAAAAGTTGCATTTGAATAAAAATTTAAATTTTGTCGATAAAAAACACTTTCGGTAATAAAATCGAAAATTAAAAAATATTACTTGACAGAAATAGAAGTGAAAAATACTGGAGAAACTTACGAGGCATGCCATTGTGTTGATCCTGAATTTGCACGTAATTTGTGGAGCCAGTTACACTAGGAGGAGCCGGTGGAGGAGTTTGAGGATGACTCTGTAGGGGATGAACGGTTCCGACTTGTGGTGGCGAAGTATGTTGATTCCCTGTATTTATCATCGTATTATGATTCGAACCGAGATTCTGATGTTGAGTTGTGTGTGCGTGCAAAGGCAGAGTACTGTATCCGGGACCACGTTCTCGTCTAGGATGTCCCAGTGGGTAATTTGGTGCGTAATGACTCGGCACTTGCGGCGGAGCTACTGCCGGAGGTGTTCTGTACTCTCGAGAACCTTTGCTCAAAGTTCCTGGAATTTAACAAAAGAAATGTTATTATCGAAATTAAATTACAGTCCAAATCCGAAAAAATAAAAAACTAAAATTAACCTTAAATTAAAATAAATAAAATGAAACTAAAATTAAAATAGAAAGAATTCTGAATCGAATAGTAATAAAATCACCTGTCCGGACACTCTGGGGAGGTGTGGGAGGTTTAGTAGTCGGAGCAGGACCGACGATAGTCGCCGCCAGGGCGGAACTTTGAGAAGCAACTCCCAAACTTTGCACACTTCCCTGACTTCCTCCCCTTTGTTTACTCCTCGGCGTTCCTCCGCCACGAACGCCATGACCAATATCATCGAGAATTGTATAATCAATGCTCTTCCTCACATACTTAATCGGTTTCTCAGGATTAGCCGGAGCGATGATTTTATACTGACGACTGGTCATTTTATTGGCAGTGAGAACGCCAATTTCCCTCCTGGCAACTTTTTCCTTGTGTATCATTACTGTTTGAGCGATATGATTCATCTGACTCTCCATCTCGTCAAGTTGCGAGGTCTGCAAGTCGAGAAGCTGGAGAAAATTGTAGGCGAGTGTATTTATCTGATAGGCGACACTGGCAAGTGATTGTGTTGTATAATTTTTTGTCTCCTCCAATGCGATTCTCTTGTTTTCAGCTTGAAAATAATTTGCCTCGCAATATTCAGCGACACGCTCTAAATTCGTGTGACTGTCCGCGAGACTCCCACGACCCTCGGGAATCTCCTGACGTAAAAGTGCTGCCAATTCGGCCATGATTTCCGAGTCGCTGCCTACGCCCGATGACACTCCGCAGGATCCGGTACCTATTTCACTCGACGATACTCTCTCGTTAGTTATTTCGACGTTATTCTAATAAAGAAGGTCAGTAAAAAGGATTTTTTGAATGTTATTTTCAGGAAAAGCGAGCAGTCTAGTGAAACCAGTCATTTTTTTTTCATACTTTTACACAAAATTCGATTCAGTGAAAGATTAAAAAGAAATAAAAGTAGAAAATAAATGTATTAAATAAATAAATAAAAGTAGAAAATAAAATAAAAAAGTAGAACAGAATAGTTAGAGGGAAATTTATCTAAAAATATCTTCTTGTAAATAGAACAAGTCTATACAAAATATGACACTTAGAAAAAAATTAACTTTTCTTTTTTGAAAAATTGGGGAAACTAAAGATATGAATTAAAAATAAGGAAACATTAGAGATAAGTAGAAAGAGTGAATTATAAAAAAGGTTTTAATAAAATAATATCTCTGTGAAAATGACAGTTCTATGATGACAGAAAACAATATGGTGACCAATCAATGTCGTGCAGAGTGAAAAAAGAAAGAAAAGCAGAAAAGAGGAGAGAAAAGAAAGAAGGAAAATAATAAAAAATGAACTAACGATATTCGGCCATCATTGTGACTGATAGTTATAACGCCTTCATAAGTTTATAATTACCAAATGTTCTATTTACAAAAAAAAGAAAATTGTCACACACCCAACCATATCCATTGACCATTAACTATATGCCGGTTTCCTCCTACTTGATGGGCATTGCGCAAGTTTAATTTGAAAACGACACGAGCGCCACGTAGCGGCGAATGTTAGGAACTAAATTTAAAAAACCAAACGAATTTTCATTATTGAATATAGATCTATTAAATGATTATTCATTTGTTTACATTGTTTATTATGAGAAAATGGAGAAAATAGAGAAAATAAATCAAAATAAATAAAAATAAATATAAAAACTCTGATTTTAAAGTATATTTTCTTGTTTTTTTACAAGATTATCTCGAATTTCAAGATTATTTCTCTAGAAACCGAAACATTAATCGCGAACTGCGTATTGTCTCGGGACTGGAATAATTACTGCAAAAGATTAAGATAATAATTAAGCAAGTTGTTTCTGTATCTTTAAACATTGCTTTTGACATTTCTTTTCTACATTTTCTGCCGGATATAGGTAAATATATCTATCAAAATATATTTCGTTAATATAATATACAAATTATATATTTCGTGTATTATTCAATTTTTTTGTTTCAATACTTAAATACAATTGATACAATTTAAATACAATTATTATTAATTAAATAACTACTTGTTTATAAAAATCAGTTTCTTAAATTTACAAATAAGCTTAATTATTTTAATTTGACATAATTTTCCCTTTCATTAAAGGAAAAGAAATAATTAAATGTAAAGAAAATTGAAAGTTTAAAAAACCAATTATTTTTTCTTTATATATATTCAATTAAAAAAATCAGAATTATTTCCATTAGTAAACATGAGAGAATAAAAAATTATATACTTTTCATTTTTTAATAATTTCAATTATACCTGATTATACAATTTATTAAAAAATTATTATTAAATTATTTATTCACTAATTTTTACTTAATGTTTTTTGTAAAAAGAATTTTTTTTTAGTAAAAATTAATTGACAAATAATTTAAGTAAAAAGATCCTTGAAAACTATAAACATCACTTAAATGAAAGCGAATGTCTGAAATTGAATATAAAAAGGTTGCTTAGGTCTCCTGTTCCATGAGTTGATTAGTACATTCCAGAGTGTAAAGAGTTTAAAACATGATAAAAATTTGTGGCACTTGCATTTTTGCATTTCTTTTCCCTTTAATTGTGTCCTCTCAGTGAGTAGAAAATTAATTAAATTACTCAAATAGCATTTATGACAATGCTATTAATAATAATTAATTAATAAATAAACAAGTAATGCAACTAAAAAAAACAAGAATTTGTAATATAATGAAACAGAAATAAATTTAAATAAATAAATGTATTTCAATTAAATATAATAATAATAATAATAATAAATATATTTGATAAGTTTATGTATATTAAAATATAATTTTGAGAAATGATTTTATAGTGTTTAAAACCGTTTGTCACTTACATGCAACAAAATGTATAATAATGCATGTAATTACTATATTTTTATCTTTATTTGACATTTATCTTTTCCACATGCGCGCAATATTCTCTAAACTCGTTTTTTGATAATTTCATTTTTGATAATTACCATACACAAAAAATATTATACATTGTAAAATATTCTTTTAAAATTTACATATGGTATATACATTGCAAAATATTCTTTCAGAGAGAGAATTTTTTATTTTTCATTGTAAAATATTCTTTCAGAAATTACATATACATTGTAAAATATTCTTTCAAAAATTACATACATTGTAAAATATTCTTTCAAAAATTACATTGAATTATGGAGAAAATATTCGTTAAATAATTATAATAATCATTGTTTTGTAATTACCATTTTTTTTTCTCACGAAAAGTATGCCATTTCCTCACAAAAAAAATTTGCCAATGCCAGACATAAAATAGTACAATCACTATTATTATTCAATCCCAACTGGCGATAAAGGTCTTAAATCGAATGCCATTTTTTTATAGCAAAAAATACATTTGTAATTATAGTGAAAATTTTCAAGTTTAAAAAATTAGCGAACATAAAATATTTAATTAATAATTTCTATAGGTACTTAAAATTGTCGTTGAAATACCGCGAAAGGAAGTTAGAAACTAGAACAGTAATTAAAATACCTAATAAAATACAAGTATTTAGGCGAAACATTTAATTTAATTTATTTATTTGCAAATACAAATTTATTTATTTATTTACATTTATTATATTATTATTACTATATTTATTATAATTATTAAAAAAAATTATTGAAATTAATATTAAAAGTAACAATTAAATCCTTTATTAAATAGTATTTTCAATTTTCCAGAATGGACGTTACTATTAATCGAATTGTGGAGGCAAAAGGATTAAGTGAAGGTCCACATTGGGATCATCGTTCTCAAAAACTCTTCTTCGTCGATATCTGGAATAACAAAATTTGTCGTTATGATCCAGAAACTTCTCAAGTGACTTCTGCGTATATAGGTAATTTTTAAATCAACTAAATTTCGAGTCATTTAACATAATTTAAAAATTAAGAGTCTAATTAAAATATTAATTATTAATTTCAGCAAATGGACCAGTGGGTGTGGCGATTCCAGTTGACGATGGAGATCAGTTTCTGGCCGGTTCGGGTCTTGATTTTGTTTTAGTAACGTGGAATGGAGAAACAAATACAACAAACCCACCAATTAGAACATTAAAAAGTGTTAAAAAAATTAATAATGGGACTCGATTTAATGATGGCAAAGCCGATTCTTCAGGACGAATTTGGGCAGGTAATTTCGATTTTAATCAATTTCTGTTATTTATGAAAATAATTGAATTCTTGCGAAAAGTTATATTTAAATTTGTATTTTCGCAAAAATCTAATTAAAATTAAAAAAAAATTAAAATTAAATTAAAATTGCAAAATCTAATTACATAAAAGAAATGTTTTTTACTTACTATCGTTATTATCATTATAGGCACAATGTCGGAGAATAATGGAGATTTCACGCCAAATGGAGGAGAATTTTACTCAATGGACAAAAATCTGACAGTGAAAACGCAAATTACACCTGTTTCCATCAGCAACGGTTTAGCCTGGAATTTAAACGACGACACATTTTATTACATCGATTCTCCGACGAGGCAAATTGTCTCCTATGATTTCGATTCCAAAAAAGGATCCATCGGTAATTCTATATTTTAGCGATACATAAAATTTAATTTTTAATTCCTTTTAATTTTTCTCCATTTACAACTCAATTTTTTTTCTCTGCTTTCAGCCAATAAGAAAGTCGTTTTCGATCTGGCGAAGAATAATTTACCAGGAGTTCCGGACGGAATGACAATCGACTTAGATGACAATCTTTGGATCGCTCTGTTTGGCGGCGCGCAAGTAATTCGAATTCTACGACAAAGTCTCATTATTAAAAAGAAAAAAGGAAAATTATAAAAAAAGAAAATAATAAAATAATTTATTTACAGGTAATTCACGTGAATCCAAAAACGGGAAAACTATTGAGATCGATTCAAATGCCAGCGAAAAGAGTAACTAGTGTTGCGTTCGGTGGACCAATGTTGGATATTCTGTACGTCACCACTGCAGGTTATGGAATTTCTAATCCGGAGGAGAAAACCCCCGAGGACGATAAGAAGGGAGGATCGCTTTTCGAAGTTAAAGGAACTGGAGTTCGGGGTGTTTTGCCAAACACTTTTACGATGACTGACGATTAAAGTAAATCTATAATTTCGTTTTTGTGACGTGCTCTGAAGAAAAGGATCTTGAAACGAATTTTTGTCACAAATTTATCCTTTTTGTTACTTTTTAAAGATTAAAAATCGAAATTAGTATTTGGCGTAATGATTAAAGGTTTTTGATACTAATAATTAAATCATTAAAGAAATAATTAATTAAAGTCCAAAAAGGAAATACTTCCATGAAGCAATAAGTTGCAGGCATAAAAATTTCGGCTAAAAATTCCTTTCTTCAGAGCGTAATCACTTTTTTGCATGAACAGTTGATTTAAGAAATTACTTCTTTAAGCAATTATTGCTTTTTAAAAATAATTGAGTTATTAATAATAAATAAATGAAGTCAATTAATAATTGAATTGAAATTCATTAAGAACATTGAGAATCAATTATTAAAATATCGAGAAGGGTCAGTTTCACAAACTTAAAAAAGTTTAAACTGATAAAAAGTCAATCAATGCGAATAATACTCCCAAAGTGAAAAACAATCCTTTTATTTACACAAAAAGCACTTCTAACAATATAATTTTAAACATATAGTTAACAATAAATTTTATACTTACAACAAATTTAAATATCTTGCAAAAATATATTTAAACAGGCATTTAAATATTCTCACCGAGACAAAAATACATTATATGAGTGATATGTATTTTTTTCACGAGTCAGTCTCTATAAAGCTTGGGCAAAAATGTTTCGATTTTCTTTTTTTTTCTTTTTTTTATTCACAAAGACACATGATATGCCTCAGCGTTTGGCCTCATCTCCTGAAATTCCTGTGGCCAAAAAATAAAGCGATAGAATAATGACGCGAGCAATGATCCAACGAAGGGACCAAACCAAAATACCCAATGATTCGACCAATGATTATTCCAAATTGCAGGCGCTAAAGATCTAGCTGGATTCATGCTGCAACCAGTGTAGGGACCAACTGCCATGCAAATTACCGCGACTGCCAGGCCGAATTTTATTGAAACCGAATCTCCAAATTTCGTTTGTCTTGCGTCCCAAACTCCGCACGTCATCAACATCAAAATCCCCGTTGCAATCACTTCAATGACAAATCCTTGAAACATTGAAATATTGTTGTGTAAATCAGTTACACAAAATTCGGAACTTGTCGTTTCGTTTCCGCTGTGTAGAAGCATTTCGGGAGTTACACTCTGAAAATATTTTTTTTTTAATTATTTAAAATTAAAAGTTAATTAAAAATTAATTAATTTAATTAATTTTTTTTTTTTTGAGTGAAAAGGTTGAAAATAGAAATTTAAATTTAGTGACGCAGGGGAAAAAAAGCTCGCGCTGACGCTTACGCGCCAGCGCGAGCTTTTTTTCCCCTGCGTCACTAAATTAATAGCAGAAATTCCTTTTTTATTAATAGCAAATTCCTTTTCGCAGGAATTTTATTCCTAAACAATAGGAAGAGTACCTTTAATAAACCGAAACCAATAATAGCACCAACGAGTTGAGCAAAAATGTAAAGTATCGCAATTGGCAAAGATTTTTTTCCAAGGACAACTGATCCTAGTGTTATTGCTGGATTTATATGAGCGGCGCTGATGTGACCAATACTCTGAAAAATTGCGTCAACAATAAAACTTAATTTCTTGAAAAAAAGAAAAACGAAATCGAATAATTTTACTATTTACTATTTATGAATAACAGTTATTGCAGGCTTCGAATTCATCTACTAAAACCTACTATTTACTACTTTTTTTACAATTTGATACTTTTTTCAGATTTCTGACACTAAAAGCTACTTTTCTTTTTTTTTTGCTCCAAATTATATTAGTTTAAATTCACTAATAATAATTATTGAAATATAGAAATTATTCTCCAAAAATTTTAATAGAATCAAAAACTAAATAATAATAATTGGAAAAATAACCAAAAACTGGATTAATTTCTCTAAATCTGAATTAGAGTGGTAAATAATTGCAAATAATTAATTATACCTGTATGATGACCATGACAGCCAATCCGAAAGTAAAAGAAATTTGCAACGGCGATGGTCGATGTCCTAGACTCCCCACACAACCCATACATCCCAAAAATACTAGAATTCCAGTTCCAATTAATTCGGCAAGGCACATTTTGAATATTTCGGATATTCTGACATCTTCCTTCAAGTACTTCTTGATCCCTGTAATTTACAAAATTTATAGTACATTAACTACAACTAGAAATTTTTTATCACTGAGATAATTAATTTTTAATTGAATTCCTGTTTTTGTTTATAGCAAAATTTTCATACAAATGCTCTATTTAAACACTTGCGAATGACCGGTTGCGGTCGTAAATTTTTTAGTGCCTGCAACCTGACGTACAAATGTGTCAGTTTAAATACATTTTTTCTAAACAAAATAAAATGTGTCTTATAATTAATAAAAATTATTATTAATAATAATAATAACAATAAAATAATAAAAATAATAATAATAATAAAATAATAAAAATAATAATAACAATAAAATAATAAAAATGTCTTTTAATTAATAACAATTAATAATAAAAATAAAAAATAAAACAATAACATAATGTTCAATGAATAAAAAAATCTCATCATTCCTTAAATTTTCAATTCAGATTTTCTCAATTCGGATTATTTAAAATACAAACAATTGACATTATTTCAAATAAATACAGATCGATTTTTTGCTTCTGTGATTAAACTACATATTAAAGAAAATACTAATTAGCAAGTTGTGTCCACAACTTTAATTTAATTAACTGACGCTAATTTTATTAGTAATTTTCTTTCTCTCTGGCGAACTTGCGAGGCGAACTTTTTGACAAATACCTCCATTTTATTGCATTTTATACATTTTTTTATTATACATTTTGTTATACATTTAAAAATGTAATTAAAAAATGCATAAATTTTAAAATGATAAAAAAATTGTTTCAAGTGGACGACGTTTTTTAAATGAATAAAAAAAGGAAATGTATATGGTCCACATAGTCTGAATGAATGGATAATTATGGAATTGTGCTATTGTGTAACAGATAATAGAAAATGATGAGAGATGACATTGTACTAGAATAAACTTCATGAGCCAATGCATTAGATTTAAATTCTTCTGCGAAAGTAATATTGACATTAAAAATAAATTTATTAAAATTACTCAAAAATTGTTGTTGGAAAGAAGAAGAAAAGTAAATAAAAACTAAAATACAAATAAAATAAAGAAAAATAAGAAAAAAACGAATAAATAAAGACTAAAAAAACAAAACAAATTAATAAAAACTAAAAAAATGCAAAAAAATAAAGAAAAACTAAACTACAAAAAAATTAACAAAAATTATAAAAATACAAGAAAACAAACAAATAAATACTAAAGAAAGCAAAAAAATAAATAATAATTAAAATGCAAAACAAAAACTACAAAAAATAAAAAAAATTGCTAACTAAAATAAAAAAAAAAATTAAAACTAAAAACCAAAAAAAAAATTAAAATTAAACTAAAAATTCAAAAAAATTATTATTTGCAAAAGCTTTTATTAGGAAATGTGTAATTACTAGCTGTATACTCACATGATAATTTCAAATCTTTGTTTTCACAATGAATTACATTTGGAGAAGAAAGACCATTTTTTAAATTTGGAGACAAATTTTCCGAGTGATTTTGATAAGACATGGTGGTAAATCCAATTTTCTTCGAGTGTAGACAATTTTAATTTAATTCCGTCTGAAAATAAAAATAATAGAATCAATTTATGGATAAAAATCGTTAAAAAAAATGATAAATTTTAAAAGAATTTTCATTAATTCTTTAGCAGGATAAACATTTTCTAAAACTTCTATTTATTTCTATTTTTTTATTTTTTTAACGAGATTTCTATTCATTTTCAAAAGTTGAACGTAAAAGAATATAATTTGACACTGAAATTTGTAGAACATGAAAAAACAGGATTTCAACAATCACGAAAAGTACGGAACTAGATAAACTATTATAATAACAAAACTTGATACTTCTCAACTTACAGCAGATTTAAATGAAAATTAAAAGTTATATTTTTACTTTAAAAATTTGCATTCGATTCTTTAATTTCGAATTTTTATTTTAAATTCAAATATTTAAAATTTAAATTTTTTGAATTAAATTCTTAAATTAAATTCGTTTGTTAAATTTCTGTGTTTTAAAGTAATAAAATTGTTTAAATAAAATTTTTGTTAAATGAAAATTAAAAGTTACTTTTACTTTATAAATTTGCGTTCATTCTTAAATTTTGTTAAATCTAAATTTATTGAAATATATTTTTATTAGCGTTAAAATAATAAAATTGTCTAAATAAAATTTTTTATAATAAAAATTAACACTTTTACTTTATAAATTTGAATTCATTCTATAATTTCGAATTATAATTCTATAATTTTTATTAATTTGTCGCATCTACACTGTTAGAAATTTTTGTTGGAATTTTCAGAAAAATAATAAAATTCGTTAAATAATTTTATTTTCAAAAAAAAGAAACAAAGTAAACGAAAAAATCAAGTACAACGTATTCTCAAAACTATTAATCATTCAAATAAAAAAGGAAATCTTATTCTTTTATTGTTCAATATTCTGTTTACTAATAAAAAAAATACAAAGCCTATTTTTTATCACTCTTCAATTGTTCTGTTTATTTTAATTTTGATTTCCTATAATTTTTATTCTTCTTTCAATTTTCTTTATTTCTTTCGGATAAAAGTAGTAATTACTATAATAATTATTTTATTACCTTTTAATTCACTGGTCAATTTAAAAATTAACAATTAAAAATTTACTATTTTTGAGAAATTATATTATTTTAATAACATTTCGTAATTTCAATTGTCTGCTCTATAAAGTAATTACACATTAATTGAAGAAAATCACTGCAATTATTTTTTATTTTATCTGATTTTCGCTATAGACATTATTTAATGTATTTTTTTTTATTGCTCCAATATGCGGATTAATGTCGCGTGTGTGGTAGTTTAGACAAGACTGAACCGTTTCTCAGTTCATCATCATACTTATATGTACTTGGAATATAAATATGTTTGGATACTTTTTCTTTCAATCTCCCGTTATATGCATTTTGAAGCACTTTTTAAATATTTCAGAAATTTATGATCAAAATTCTTCACTGTTAAAATTTAAAAAAACAATTTTTTTTTCTTTTTTAAAATTTTTCTTTTTAATAATATTAACTATTATTTTTTAAATTATTCAATAATAAAATTAATTAAGGTAAATGTTCCTATTTACTTTTTTATTTCAATTAATTTATAATTTAATTTTTGTAATTGATTCCAAGTGATAAATGTTACATGAATATAATTAATCAGCTGTTAAATAATTTGTTACTTTTGATTAATTTTTCGAAAAAAAGGAATAGAAATATCTTCATGAATATTAATAATAATATTCAAATACTGATTTGCACTTTATTGAAATGACGTTATTAAAATTATATTAAATTAAAGAGCATTTATAAATGTTTAGAATGTCAATGAATTCCTTTGACACTATAAAAGATATTTTTGCTAAAGACACGTGCTATTAATGATTAATGTTAAAAAGAATTTCTTCGCATTTTATATATCCAAGTATGCAACTTAATTCAGCAATAAAAAATATAAAATTGATGGAGGTAAACAAAAATATGGGTTAATTGATATCTTTAACGCGACATTAAAAATATATTAATTATCGCAATTATCTAATAATGGAAAAATTAATTTCTAAAAGTTTAGCAATTTATCATTAATAAACAATGTGAATAATAATTATAACAAGGGTCAAAACCCTTGTTATAATTATTATTCTCATTCTTATGTTGACAAAAGTCCGTTGGTAAATAAAAAAAGATAGAAAAACAGAAAATAAAAAAAAGAAACTAAAAAAAATGGAAAAAATAACAAATAATAGAAAAATGGTGAAAGATAATTAAAAAATGGTTAAATAGTAAAAAAATATGAATAATTGGTAAAATAATAAATAAATAAATAAATAAATAAATAAAAATAAATAAATTTAACTAAAAATACGTAAAAGTTACGAATAAATATTACCAATAAAATTTTGAATTTAAAAAAAACGTTAAAAAAGAAGGAATGCCACAATTAAGCTTCCAAGGGATAAAAATAAAAACGATACAATTTAAAAATATGACAAACACTTGGTCACAATTAATCGCTATTTCTTTCTATTGTCTTCTGGGATATTATTTCTCTCAGAGTAGACATACCCGCAATGTAATTACACAATTTGTTTACTTCTTGCAATATGTAAAATTCACGGAACAAAATATTTTCCTTCTGCTATTTTCATCCACACATACACTTTAAATTTGTCTATATAATCGCATGAGAAGAAAGATATTATTAAAAATCGATAAAAAGTATTTAAACCACAAGAGAGAGAGAGAGAGAGAGAGACTTTTAAGCCTTTTAAGTGAAATTGTATTTTCCCATGTCGATTATAAAATTACGTTGAGCTACGTTTACGCTAAACATGTTCTGCTGCTGTTGCTGCCAGTTTCTAAAACGCGACTGTTTTCACCCTGCGAGCGCAAAAAAAAAGTATAGCACACTAAATACATTAAATAGCGCACTTCTGTTAATTTTTCTATTCACAATTTATAATTTACAATTTAAAATTTAGAAAATAGAAATTTAAAATTTAGAAAATAAAAATTATCGAAAAGAAATTTAATACAAAAACTTCAATTCGCGTCAAAGGAAATTTAGCAGTGAAAATTGAGAAATAAATTTTTTTTTGTCAAAATTGCGTCCAAAAATAGTAACGAGATTGTGGTGAATGAAAAAAGTTGTGCAAATATTTTCTTTCATTTTTAGTAGTTGAGGAAGCTGTTTGATAATGGAAATCATGATTTACACTCGTGTTTATCTCACTAGAATTGTAAATTTTGAAATTTTGAAACGTAATTTGTAAATATCCATAGGTACCTGTAACAATTTTTTTTTGTTATTTGAACGATGCGCATACGTCTTGTATCTTATCAGAACTCAAAGTTATAGATAAAATTAAAAAAAAAGGTTAAATACATAAAAAAAATTCCAATTTCCATGATTAATATAATTTACAAAAGATTTTGGGAATTATTTAAAAAAATCATAAAATTAGTTTAGCAACTGTGCAGAAATTGCAGAGATTGCGGATAAATTTCCCGGAAAAATATTATAAACCGCGAACAATTTTTCTTTTTAAATCTCATTAAATTGATTAACCACAAAGTTGAGAAAGTGGAATTTCCATTTCTGTTTATGAAAAAACAATGAAAATGAAAAAAAAAATTTTTAGCTTAATTGTAAATTAATAAAAATTATTTTTCCCTTTTTTCATTTTCGTTTCAATTTAATTGCAAATTAATAGAAATCATTTTTCGCTTTTTTTTTCATTTTTGTTTTTAATTTTATTGAAAATTAATAGAAATTATTTCTCATTTTATTTAAATAGTTAAAAATCGTCATCGATTATAAATAATTAGGTTTGTAATTAAATTATCTACTCAAATATCGTGATGAAAATAATGAACAAAAAGTATAATTAAAATTTCCAAAAATAAGTCAAATTTAGAGAACGTTACGTAAACATTTTTAAATAATCGCAAATTTGAATAAATTTCATTTACAGAAGCAATATTTCAATCATACAGAAACAAAGATAAGTGAAAATGTTAGTTCGTTGAACTTGGACAAACTTGTCTATCCCTTTTTTGTAAAACCAGAATAACTGAGAATTGTGCAAACTAAGGGAAAAAAGTTGTATGATTATTGAAAGCTTTATTTCCTATTCTTATTAGGCAAAAATTTATTAGACGAGAGCAAAAATTCTTTAGATTCGTAATTCTAAGTAATTCGTTTGAAACATTATTAAATACGACGTAAAAAAAATAAACATAGATAGAAGAATTCGCCTTATTTTGCCTAAAACTAAAATGATTTAGTGATAATATAATCATAATCAAATAAATATTATAAAAAAAGATCTGAAAAGATAATAGAAAAAGATCAGTAAGTATTAAGGGTATTAAGTAATTTAGATTTTTAGCATTTTTAGTAAATATAGCCTAACCTCAAAATTTTCTTTTTTTATCCCTTGTCATTATATTCTTTTATTTCGGTCCTTTTTTGTGGCTTTAAATAATTCCCTTATTAAATAGATTAAACTCGATGTATTTAACAAGTTCAGACACTGCTTGTGAGGGAAATTAAAAAAAATAAACTCGGTTTGTATCCCCGCACAATATGATAAATCAGAAATCTTTGAAAATATACTGAAAAAACGTTACCTCGGCTATACGTACAAGTTAAACAGTTTGCTGCTTCATAGGGGTTTCTTTATTATCTTTTATGAAAGATGAGGCGACTTAAGATTTCAATTTCCAAAGAAGAAGAAAGTTACTTTGTTACATTTATTGTCAATTAACAATTTACGTATTTTGTATTTATATTAAAATCACTAATACTGAAGGGAGAGAAATTTCACCATTTCACCTTTTATATATTTGAAGGGCAATCGACCGACAATGTTTGTCGGTAACTCCAACTCGCAGTAGGTAAAACAGGAAACTGTCTTAGTACCACATTTTAGCGCTAGGTGTCTCAATTTTAAAATCTGAATTCAAAAACGTAACGTTTTTCCAAATATTAATTATATTAGTGGTGATTAGTGGTTATTAGTGTAATTATCTGACAAACTGTGAAATGTCCGAAAAAGTACAACTTTTCTCAAATTGAATATTTCCTTTCGAATATTTTTATTCTATTGAATCGAACATGTGACGAAACAGTAAAAGTAGTAACAATTAGCAGAAACATTTAAAGTGCTGTGCGATAGTAAACAATGGTAAATATTGAATATTTTAAGGTTATGGTGTTTTAAACTTTTAACAATTCTGTCGAATCTTTTTGTATTTACTCGATTTAAACTAACTTATTTAAACACTAAACCATGTTATTTATTCAATTCGTTTAATCTAATTCGCTCTAACACAAACACAAAAAACGAAATCAGAAATAAAAGATATGCACGATATGCACTAATTATAAATAACCTGCAAAAAAAAATATAATATAGGGTAAAATAAACTTTGAATGTTATGATATTTAAAGTCAGTGGATATATGTTTTTTTTGTCGTAAAATATTCACTTTTGAATGTTAAAGTTCTCTATATTCTATAGAGGTAGTCGGTTCGATATCGGAAAGTGAAATAATAATTACCATATATGTGAAACTGGCAAATCGAATAAATTCATACTTTTATTATTTAATTTTTAATTGTTTCAATTTTTACTTGATATTTTTGCTAAAATATGTATTACTTTAAAAATTCGAATTCATGAAAATTTTTTATATCGCATGTACATATAAAGTCGAACAACTTTTTTCTTGGAATAATGATTCAATAAAACTTTACAGTGTATTTCTATTGGAAGGATGAAGGGAAAAACTCCCTGGGACTTGAGGCGATGATAGAAAAATTTACTTTTCAAAAAAGAGTTATACTCGAAGGGTGAAAGTTCAAAAAGGTATGTAATGAACAGTGTGTTACAAAACTAAAATAACAAAAATAAAAAAAAGAAGATAACGATTAGAATAAAAATCCTTTCGAATAATTATTTTTGTTTATTTTTTTATTTATTATTATTTACAATATTAATTCCATTTATCTATTTATTTTTTTCAATTAATTTTTTTTCCATTTAATTTATTTTTATTTTACTCGCAAAATAATTTATAGTTAATATTATGAAATTTGTTGAATTTTCACAGGCTCGGCTTGGGAATTGCCTTATCGGAAAATGTGTAGAGAAATAAATTCTAAATAGGGAAGTTATACTTTGGATATAGATGATTATTGATTTATTTAGAACAGAATTACGTGTGTTCATAAGTTAGTGTCATTGTACCGAAGATTATACAATTATTTCTTTAAATAGCCAAAGTATTAAGCATTCAAGAAGCGTGTAAGCTCATCCCAAACAGGTGTTGATCCCAACTGCACCTGTTATAGGCAGGTAGTCACAAAAAGTTCCCATTTCCAACATCTTTTGTGTCTGGAAAGTAATTAAAGGGAAAAAAGGAATTTTAGCTTAAAAAATCAAAATTATACTTTCCTTCTGTTATTAATTTTCTTTGTTTAATATACGTTTCATAATTATTTTTTTTAATAATTTTACAATTAAATTTATAGGTAAATAATAATTAAAATTCGTTAAATAATAAATAATAATTAAAGTTGGGTAAATAATAAATAATAGAAATAATAATTAAAATTAGGTAAATAATAAATAATAACAGAAATAATAATTAAAATCAGGTTAATAATAAATTAAGTAAACTTAGGTATACTTCAGCTATTTTTTTAATACAATTGAGTGTTTTTTTTGGGTCTAAAATTTTATATATATTTGGAAACGATAGAGAAAAATTATCTTTTTCCATCCAGCACTGTTCAAACTTAAAATTACACTTTTCGTTTTGTCTGCAAACTATATGCGAGACTCAGTTCCTAATTACAGTAATTATTCTTCTTAAACCCCTTTTACAATTCAAAAAATAGTCTCTTATTCCCCATTCAGCTAATTATTTCTCTATAGGATGAAAGAAAAAAGGGTCGATTGGGAAAAGCATAAGAAATGAGATCTGAAAAATTTATAATTAATTTTACTCATACATATTTCAGCTACTGGAACAGAAATTAAGAACTATATATTTTTTATTTTCATTTTTAAAACATTATATACGTTTTTCTCTGTAGACATTTTTAACTATAGAAATATTTTTTTTCACAGAATGGATTATTGTGCGATACAAATTTCTTTATATTCCGATACCCGCATGTCTTAAAATTCATGGAACTTGGATAGCAACCGCATGTAAATTTTGCTGGAAAAATGTGAGTACATTAGTTTTTTTGTTTTAATTTTATTGATTTAAATAATTATCAAAAATTCGAATTGTTCAAATAATTATTTTTTCTGGGTTGCCACTAAAATTTAATTTTGTTTTTTCGTGACTTTTCCCTGATTTCAAGACAAAATTTTCTTTTTTTTCCTGAAGCTAAAGAATATTTTATTATAAAACATGAAGAAATCAATCATTCCGAGTCGAAGACTCGGAGTGATCGATTTCTTTACGTTTCATAATAATTAAGGATGACAGAATTATTATTTTTTATTATAAAAATATTATTACTGTAACTTCTTCAAAATTATTTCCATGATTTCAATTTATTTATTATTTTCTAGAATTTTTTATTCGAAAATTCTACTAGAATTCAACTATTTAAATGCAAAAATAAATTAATTTATTGAATAATTGAATGTTTCTTCAAATTGAATACTCATGAAGAATTTTATCAACAAATTTTTAAATAATTGAATTCTTTTGACGAATTTTAATAAAATTTTTTAAAATAATTGCATTTTTCGAGGAATTTAATTAAAAATTTATTTGAAACTCGTTTATGTTCAAATAAATAAATAAATAAATAAAAATAATTGAATTTCTAAAAAAGAATTTTATTATTTATGAAAATAATTGAATTATTGGGAATAAATTTATAAAAAATTTGTAAATAATTGAATTCCTTAGAAATTTTTACTATTTATAAAAATAATTAAAATTTTGCCGAGAATTTTATTTAAAATAATTGAATTCTCTTGTAAAATTTTATGAAAATTAAAGTAAATAAATAAATATCTTAAATAATTGAATAGATAAATATATAAATAAATAGTAGATATTAAAAATTATTGAATTGAGGAAAATTTTAGAAAATAATTAAAATTTTGCCAATAATTTTATTAAAATTTTTAAAATTAATTGAACTTCGGAGAAGAATTTTATTACTTTTGAAAATAATTGAAATTCGGCAAATGAGTTTTATTATTTACGAAAATAATTGTATTCCTTAAAAAGAATTTTATTATTTATTAAAATATTTAAAGTTTTGCGAAGAAATTTTATTAAAAATCCTTTTTAAATAATTAAATTTATTTTGGAAAACTTTATTAAAATAGTAGTTATTGGAAATCATTGATTTGAGAAAAATGGAAATTTTATCATGAATTTTATTAAAATGTTTGAAAATAATTGAATTTCGGTGAAGATTATTATTATTTCTAAAGATAATTGAAATTTTAGTGTTTTCAACTAAAATTCTTCTATAAATACATTATTTTTAATATAATTAGATATATATATTACAAACTTTAACTAATTTTGAAAGAATTTGAACAGAATTTTCCAAAAATCTAAGTTTTTTACACGGAGAGAGAATATATATTAAATTTTGTAAAAATATTTTCAAATTGGGGAAAAAGTGCGACAAAGCGAAATTTTGATATCAAAAAATACTAAACTTTAAAAAAACTTATGTGAAATTTAGTATAATTATATGAAATATCAAGAATATTAATTAAATTCTAATATAACTTTACTAAATTTCATATAAGTTTTTTTAAAGTTTAGTATTTTTTGATATCAAAATTTCGCTTTGTCGCACTTTTTCCCCAATTTGAAAATATTTTTACAAAATTTAATATATATTCTCTCTCCGTGTAAGATTTCGAATTAAATTCATTAAAAATTGAAATTTTAGAAAATTAAAGAGCAACTCTCTTAAAATTCAATTAATTTTAAAATATTTAAGTAAAATTATTCATTAAACAATTTTTAAGTATTAATTTTATGATAGTTCTTTAAGTTTTGAGTTATAATTAAAAAGAAATTATTGTCAGAAATAGAAAAAATTGAAGGTTTTTTATTATAGAATTCGTGGTAATATCTCTAAATATCTCTAAATTCAAATTAGTAAAAATGTTAACTAATTTGAATTAGTGACTGACTTTTTGCTTTTAAAATTTAAATTAGTAAATTTTACTAACAAATTAGTAAAAACTGCTATTAATTAGTAAATTTTACTAATTCAAAAGCAAAAAGTCAGTCACTAATTCAAATTAGTACAAATTTTTACTAATTCAAATTTAGAGAGTAGAATTCGTGGTTTATGAGGCAAACAAAAATATAGAAATTTCTCATAAATTCTAAAAATTTATTTTACAAAAGATCTCGGACGTTAAAAATTAAATTTTTTCCAGTACTTTTAATAAAATTCCCTGACTTTTCCCTGAACTGCGTGGCAACCCTGTCTTTTGTTTCTGCAGGAATTGTGTTCGAAAATGATTTCCCTGTTTGATTAGATCCTAGGAAAAAAATGGTTATTCGGAATTTGAAAAGATTGCTGAGAGAATGTATAAACATTTCGTAGACATGAAGAAAGAATCTGAATGCGATGGTTTTAATAGCATTTTAAATGAAACGAAAGCAAAAGCATTCAGAGTGCGGGAAGGAACACATATTAACACGTTCTCACCTGGGGAACGTGCGCCTCTCTCTCTCCCATTCTCTCTCGCTGATTTTTAAAGGGCCTGAGGAGAAGAAGGCTCTCGCGAGTTAAAATAAAAGAGTCGTAGGGTTCCCCTTGTGAAAAGCTTGGTAGTGTTTCTGACCCCGGCGCCTCCTTGCCCCGGGTCACGCAAAAGCCCCCTTTTTCCTTTCCCTCTCGCGCCACTCTTTCCACCACCAGCCGCCCTCGTCCCCGCGGTTCCCGTCGCCACAACATGAGGCATGAGCCAGTCTATCGGCAACCTGCGTACTAGACGCGTCGCAGTGTTTACGTAACAGTTATTATTCTTACTTGTCAGTGTTAATTTCGATTTAAGTTAGCCGGTCTGGTTCCTCAAACCTTTTCCGTTCAACCCCACTGGTCCCAGCTGATAAAAAGAATAAAAAAAGAGTTTCTACAGAATTTCAAGAGCTTGAGTCTATCAGTCGAGGACTTCCCTTTTCCCCGTCCCGCATCCATTCTCCTCGAGACCATTTTCACCTGCTGCATGGGCCAGCCGGAACATCACCAGTATCCAAACTCCATCGCGCCTACCTGGCTCCCTATCGATTGCTCGAAAATAGACGCGAGGGAGCGTTACCTTTCTCTCCTTCTCGCCCGCGTTCGTCCATAGCGTGACAGGTGCTTCGTCCAGGAACAACGTGTGCGTTGGCATGATCGACGACGAACGCAGGAGGGAACGAGGACAATCTTCAGTTACTGTACAAATTAGCTTATACCACCACTTCTAGAAGGAAACAATAATTTTTAGGAAAGGCAAAAAAGGAAAAGAAAAATAGGAAAATACTAGCAGACGAGTACTACAAAGAAGGAACAAGGTGGATTCAGAGAGTAGAATCGGGGGAGGAAAAAGTGGAGCAGGAAAGAATCAGGAAGGAATTTTTTCTCCCGCAAGGGAAGGCATTCTCAAAGTTCCACGACCTGGAGGCGCCTGTCGTCTTCGCCGGTACAACCATAACGCCGCCCGCTCTAAAACGCCCGAGACGGGACACGGTGGACTCATCGCCGCCACCCGCTCGTAACGTCGCCCCCGGAAACCCCGGAACCTCCAGCGAACTCGCCTTGATTATGGACGCACCGCTGTCGCAGAGCATGGACTCCGTAAACACGGTGGCCACCGGCGAAGACGAGGTTCGTTATCCTCCTTAGTACATAGTTTTTTCATGAGTACCGTGTCAGTCGCCGCCAGAGCCGGTTGCGCTTCCGTTTCCAACCAACCCCTCATGTGTATCCCTTTCACGCATGCGGGCTGCATGCACCGACCATGCGCCGCACTTCCTGTCTATATCCTCCTTCTTCCTTCCTTCCTGATCATCGCTTGTCTCCTTGTTTCTTGTTTCTTTTCTCTCCTTCCTTACATTCTTACCGTCCATACAAATTCTTATCAATCATACATTTCTTCATCGTTTCATTATTCTTCTTCTTAGCCGCTATTTGACCCGTCAATCTCTTCGAAATCATAGATAATCTCTAATCTCTATAATCTCTGCATCTGCAATTTTAGAGCGGACAGAGCGAATGATTAAAAGGGATGATGCATCTACTAATTAATGGGATGCTAGAGTAATAGAAGATTCAACAAGTGCACAGGCTCTGTTTCAATCTTCGTCTCGTAAACATTGTTTTAGCTCACCGCACATTATTCCCAAATTTAATGCTCCGCTATTTCTTCACTTCCGAATTCCGCGAGATTTACAACTTCAGGGTCTTCCGCCGTTACTAGGAAAGATAATTTCTCATCTTTCTCTGATTCTTTCGTTTTTAAAAATATATGTGAATATTAGTTGCAATTACCAATTGAAATTTAAATCAAATTTTATTTCATTTACACTGAAGAAAAATTATTTAATTTAAATAGTAGGAAACGGAACAAAAATTTTATCTGAATACAAATTTGACTATATGTAACGCGCATTGAAGAAAACCTAAGAAGCAGAGGATTATAGGTTATGTTTGAACCAGATTTACCTTCATTGGGAGTTTTTTTTTAATGTTGTGAATTTGAAAACTATTTTTATTGACTATTTTCGGTGTAATGAAGACTGAGGGTCAATAATTTTCAGTTAATAATTGACTCTTTTTTTGTATTTTTACTCCGAAAATTGTGAACATAACCTGAAATTTTTTTGCGTCTTAGGTAACTTTCTTCGAAGTGCGTCACAAATTGTAAAAATCAGGGTGGCCACAAGTCAGTAAAGTTTAAAACAAAATTTCTGTCAGCAAAGTCAGGGAAATGATAGAAAAAAAAATTTTTGGCAAGGAAATTAAGAAAATTAATACATTTTTCGACTAATTTTAAAAAAATTGCAACTTTCTCGATTTTTTTTCAAATATTGCAACAAAATACCATATTTTTTTTAGCATAAATTCAATTTCAAGTGCGAAAAATAACTATATAAACAAATCTTTCAAAAATTATTTTTGAATAATTTTTCGAGATAATTAAATTGTTCAAATATAACTGCAATAAAAATCTTCTTGAATAATTTAAATTTTGTAAAATTTAATTAATTTAATTTAAAACATTTTTTTTTCAAGTATTTTATTACAAATTTTTGAAAATGAACTTTTAAAGAATTTTAATTACAAATTTTGAAAGTAATTTAATTATTAAAAATATTAATGAAATATCTTTAAATGTAAATTAAAAATTGAAAATTAATGAAAATTAGCTTTTAATATTTAAAATTCAATATTTTCAGTATTTTCAATAACAAATTTCCGAAAATTCAAATACATACAAAAAAATAATAACATTTTAGAATTATTTTTAATATTTTGGAAAAAAAATCATGTTCAAAAATTTTTAAATAAAATTCATCAAAAAATTAATTAGTTTTTTAAATTGCATATAAAATTTTTTTTAAGAAATTCAATTATTTTCGAAAAATTACATTAAAATTTATAAAAATTTACCCACTTTTTTCGACTTATTAAAATTTCTGAGAAATCATGGTTATTATTAAAATGTGATTTAAATTTTTAAAAAATTAAATGATTTTTAAAAGATTTTACCAAAGAATTGTTTGCAAATTTTTCAATTGTAAGAAATTAACATTAAAAACAAAAAATTATAATTATTATAAAAAATTGGATTTTTGTATTCAAATAATTGAATTATCGAAGAAATTTCGTAAAATTATTTTGAATAATTGATTTAGAGATGAAGTTAAACTGAAAATTGTAGAAAATAATTGAATTTAGGAAGGGTTATAATTGTAATTTTTAAAAACTATTAAATTTCATAAATTTTACTCATTTTCCGTTAACTTTCAAATTTTCCTGAAAAAAGAATTTTGTCAGGGAAAATATTTATTTGTTTATCGGAATATAAAATATTTTTTTCAATTGAACTTTATTTAAATTTCGCAGTGTAAACATTCTTTTAAAAATTGTTAAATAATCGACATTGCAAGCTCAATTTTGCTTAAAACATTTTACATTAGTCTAAATATTGACCTAATTTTAAATTAAGAACAAAGTTTTCTTAAAAATGTCAAACTGATACCAAGTTGAATCGAATTGATATAAAAATTTTTGGATCAAAATTATATTTTGATCGACTTTCTAGCTGTCAAATTCGTTATTTTCGTTATTTTTTATATTTTATTTTTTAGTCAATATTGAAACTAATTCTGACAAATTGGAATTTTAAGCACAAAAAATATAGTCTGAATTTAGGAAAAAAATACGTTTTAGCTGTAGTTGGACTTTAAGACTTTGGTTTTATAGTGCATCATTAAACTTTGAGTTATGAGAGATATAATCTGCAGTCACAAATTTCAAAAGTTTAAAATTTAAAAACCCCTGCACGTAAAAAAAATTTATTTGATTCAAGAAAAAATAAAGTCCGAAACGATTTACATCTTAAAACTATAAAATAATTGAAATCTACTGTTTTAAAGCTTAAAATTAGATTAAAGTTAATAATAATTCAGTTGAAATAGAAAAAAAGCTTTTCTAAACAGCGCAAATAACATGCAATTATCCTTTAAGAAAAGCACAATTCAAAAAAAGCACAAAAATCCAAGGAAAGGAAAAAAAATCAAGTATACTCATTTTATTAACTATTGAGCATCTTTCTCGAAATCCGATTGAAAAAAAATGAAGATAAAGTAACGATTGAATTCGTTGTTTTAAGACCTCTGAAGGTTATCGAGAAAGCAATTGGAAATTGAAATCTTCAGCTGTCTTACAAGAGCAAACAATCGAGACATTATTTGATATTCAGAAACCAAACAGATATTCTAGTTCAAGTTGCTATTGACTCGAAGCAAATAAACTTTATCCTTTCGTTTATATAAAAACTTTTTTGCTTTTTTTCTGTTTCCAAAAAAAGAAGGTAATAAAAAAAGGCGAAAGGCATATTTCGAAATATCAATTTAACAATTAAAATAAAAACAATTTCCTTCTCATTTCTGATATGCTGTTAATTTCCTTCTTGTCTCTCTTAAAAGGCGACAAATTATTCCTCCTTTTTTTATGGCAATGCCATTTTCGAACGGTAACTTTTTTTTATGCTTTATTACGGAAAGTGACTTCAAAGTTCTAGGCTGTATACAATATAATACCCAGGACACACCATAAAGGCCGAGTAACACCTGTCTTGAACACATGATGCGGTTCATGGAGAAAATAACAGTCGTGTATGATTGCCAAGTTCTTTAGGGTTCTTTATATAGGTTCCTCACATTTTCTTCAATTTATTGCAACTTGTTCGAAATTGCTACAAAACGCTCTAGTTTTCTATAAAATTTTTCCCTTTTTTTTAAAGATTAAAAATCAGAAGATTCTCGTCTTGATTTTTGTGAAATTTTCCCACCTGGTAAAGAAATTAAAGTTTGCGTTTAAGATGCAGAAAAGGTTCAGAAATTCGGATAATAGTTCAGATAATCGGATAATAATTCGAATAACAAGATAGTCGAGGTCTGAAGATAGCTTTTTTCCATCATCGAAAACGAAATCCGAAATCCTTTTTTTTGGATATTTTAAGAAAGATTTATCAGAGTTCTGAAGTAAAAACATTTCTTTAAATTTGTGCAAAAAAGAATCAATTACAGTTTCTCTGTTAACAAAAAAAAAAAAGGTTTTGCAATCGAATACAAACATTTCCTGTAAACGGCATTCGAAACATTTCTCCCTTGATCGACAAATCGAGCAGAAAATACCAATTAGTACTCAATTTCCTGCAGTCCTCTAAATTTCACTCTTCGATTTCTATGATCCGAATGGCTTGTAAATTGTAAACTTTTCTATGGACGAATTTTAATTGAGTTCATGTAGCGTGTAATAAATAAAAAAAAACCATCGAGAGGTAAAATTATATTTCTTCTTTATTTTATATACTGAACTCGCCATCTGGGCTTCTAGAACTATTGATTTTCCGAAATAGACGCTGTCTATTGATTTAGAAAAACTAGTTTTTCTTTTTGTTTGGAAAAGTTTTAAAGAAGAAGAAGAAGATCTTAGAAGAGGAAAACTTGACCTTCCAAAAGAGGTTGCATCATGTAGAAGGAGTGAACTCTTTTTCTGAATACAGATCTGAATGGTGTTGAAGAAGCATGTGTATAGAGGATTTCTATTTTTCTTGGAAGAAATTGAAGAATTCCGGGTATTGTCAATGGTATAAAACTATGAGAGGCATATTTGTTGAGTGCGCGCGCACAGTTGTACTTATTAGAAGGGCGATGCACACGCGCTTGGCTTGGTTGCTACATTCTATAGTCTACACGAACATAACACAATTTCATGTGGTTGCGAAGGCGGGAATTCGATCGTGTGTACAACGGTGCTGTGGTGGAAGCATGACACGCACCGTGCAGGTGATGTACGAACAACTTAGTTTCCGTACTCTCCATCGGTTATACTTTTGCCTTCTTGCTTCCATTTTTTAAAATTATTTTACGATCCTACTATCGGTTTGTCAATCGTTTTCTTGATTATTTGTCAGAAACTTCTTTGAATAATTGATCTTATGGAGTAAATGATGCAGCAATAGCAATAACAGTTTATGCAGCATTTGCTGCATAAGCTGCTATTGCTGCAGCATTTACTGCAAAAGCTGCTATTGCTGTTGCTGCAGCATTTAATGCATAAGCTGCTGTTGATGTTCCTGCAGCTTAATCGTAATTACAGTCCGAATCGTTAAAATTTAACTTGTCCCAACCCAATTTGAAAAAAAAAATTAGTAAAAATGGGTTTATGATGGCACATGGTAGAAATTACAAGAGCTACAAGAGAAATGACAGTTTGAAAAAAATTAGTAAAAATGGATTGATGATGGCACATGGTAGAAATTAGAATAGCTGATAACGAATGGTAGTTAATGTTACAAATCAACAAATCCAGAGACAGTTGGAAACAATGGACAATTGGCTCCAGTTAGACACATCCAATGCGCGCAGCAATTCACATCAAGTGCAATCATGCTGCAAAGGAGAAATTCCATTCGGCCACACTTGATTATCCTGTCATTATTTTTGTCCCGATGGACAAATGCTGGAAAATGAGAAATCTGCGGAAAGTCGAGGAATTTGAAAATAAGTTTCTTAATAGACACCCTTGGCTCTTACTGTTTCTCGCTCCGGTTATAGGTTTCTAAGACTCTCTCTCTCTCTCTCTCTTGCTCTTCAATGTTCTTCTCAAGTAATCCTTGAACCCTATAATTTACGGCTTGCAGGAAAGCGGGCACAGGAAGGTTGCCACCTGAGAAGTAAGCAAGAACCAGCTCAACGCGCCGGCAGGCCACGCTTGTTATTGATTTTTCCACAAACACGAGAGAGAGAGAGAGAGAGAGAGTGAGAGAGCCAAGCCACCGCCGGCGTGTCACGTCATATGGATTACGCTCGACAAGACACATGCGCCAATTTGGCTTAGGTCGTTTCGTTTGTCTCCAGATGCGTTTGCGTACCACCCTATTTGACGAATAAGCACAAGCACACCCTCGTGTCGAGGATTCTTTGCTTCCAAAAGAGACTGATTAGTTCATCCTGCGATTTGAACTCTATTTTAATTGCAAATTTTCACTAGCATTTTATAACTTCACACATATATGTGTGTAGGGGATGGTTTCGAACTTTATTTTTTTCTGTATTCATAAAATTATTAATAATTTACAAAAAGGGATTTTTTTTCTATTCTGCACAAAAGGCTGGAAGTAAATGGTTTATTAATACTGTTATAGGCTTTGCAAAGTTATTTTAAAGTCTGAAAAGTAAGCAGACAAGTTTAACAGATAACCTAGCTGCAGATTCTTTCATCTTAGGATTAAAGAATCAATCTCTGAAAATTTCAAGTGGTCCAAATTTTTGGGATCAGTTTGATGCAATTTGGCAACAGTTTGATAACGTTTGGTATCAGTTTCAATTTGGCTTTAGTTTCTTTCAATTTTGTAGCAGTTTGATCCAATTTGGTACAGCAGTTTAATTCTAATGTAGCATCAGTTTCATCCAATTTGCAACAAATCGATGCTGAAAATTTTAAAACATCAAAATTTTTGTTTTGATGCAATTTGGCAACAGTTTGATACAATTTGGTACATATCAGTTTCATCCAATTTGGCATCAGGTTCATTCATTTTTGTAGCAGCTTGATCCAATTTAGTAGCAGTTTAATCTAATGCAGCATCAATTTGATACATTTTTCAATAAATTGTTACAAAAAATTCAAGTACATCAAAATTTTTGGTATCAGTTTCATACAATTTAGTCTTAAGTTGATCCAATTTGCCACGAGACGAATTAATGCCAAAAATTTGAATAAAGCCTATTTTTAGCAACAGTTTGATCCAAATTTATCATCAGTTTGATACAAGTTGTTATGATGGTGAAATTAGAAAATGAGAGCCAAAAAATAAAAAAATAGTGGAAAAGAGAGTTTAAAGGATGAGAAAAAGACTGAAAATTTATTAAATTTAATTTGCAAGATTAAAGTTTATTCGTAGAAGAATGAACGTTGACGTATTCGTGAGGAATGTTTTTCGGAATTATCAAGAGAAAATGTTTCCTTGAATTTAATGAATTAATCGTCGTTCTGATTTTTTCCAAGGGCAACTTAGTCATCAATCCTCAAGAGTAGGATGTCTAAATCCAGATACCTTCTCTCTTCGTCCATTTTGCAATTCCATTGTAACTGATTCGACAATTGACACTTGTACTTTACACTAAAGTGGATGATTCAGTATTACATATGTGATATAAGCCATTAGTAAATTTTCTAAATTAATAGCTCTCGAAAACCCTTTTTAACCACCCACGTATAACTTCCCATTTTTTCTCTTCCTATTGTCACAATTAACTGTGACTAATTATGACAATTAAAACTAAAATATTAATTTCAATTCTCAAATATTAATTACAATTAGAAAATTAATTGTATTAATTACAATTGATAAAAGTCGGAAATAGTATATATGATTGATATTATGTTCCTGCTGGGGGAAGAATGCCTCGACAGATTAGAATGATTCTTAGATTGAGAGTTTGAGAAAGGCGTGCTGGTAATTAACAGTAAAGAGAATTTATATATTTTGAAATGAATTCTTGTTCCGTATTAGGTTGGCGAGTGTGTCATATACGTCATGGTTTTTCTATCCTGTCGTGGAACTGCAGCCTGAGGCACTCGCGAGTGGAATAATAAATTTTCGCAGCGTAGTTGTCTATTGCTTAGTTATCCCTGGTTGTTTCCTGACAATTCCACAGCTCGACAAATATAACAGAAAATATTCGGGAAAATGTTGTTTAACTTTATAAAAAAAATTTCAAAAACTCTAATAAAAATGCGTGACAAAATTTCAATTATTTACAACAATTTTTTTCTCAATCCAATATATTTCAATATTTACTATTTATTTATTTATTTTAAGTTTAAGAAAATTTTCCAAAAAAATTCAAATATTTTAACGAAAATTTTTTATAAAATTCTACGAAAGTATTTAATAATTTTCATAAATAATAAAGATTTCAAAGGAATTAAATTATTTTTAACATTTTTTATAAATTTCATCGCAATAATACAATTATTTTTCATAAATAATAAAAATTTCACAGGAATTCAATTATTTTGAAAAATTTTAATAAAATTCTTGGCTGAATTTCAATTATCTTTATTAATAATAAAATTCTTCAACGAAATTTAATTATTTTTAAAAATTTCAATAAAATTCTTTGCAAAATTCAATTATCTTTATTAATAATAAAATTCATCAACGAAATTCAATTATTTTCAAGAATTTTAATAAAATTCTTGGCAAAATATCAATTATTTTCAAAAATTTCAATTACTTCCAAATTTTTTATAAATTTCTTAGCAATAATTCAATTATTTTCATAAATAATAAAATTCTTTTTTAGAAATTTAATTATTTTCATAAATAATAAAATTCTTTCTTAGGAATTCAATTATTTTCATAAATAAAAAAATTCTTTTTAGGAATTCAATTATTTTTATAAATAATAAAACTCATTGTAAAATTTCAAATATTTTTAAATTTTAATACAATTTAAATCGAATTCCACAAAAAATGTAATTATTCTTAAAAATTGTATTAAAATTCAACAAAAGAATTCAATTATTCATTTTTGTATTCAAATAATTAAATTCTAGCTGAATTTTCTAATAAAAATTGATTTGAAAATTAATTTTAGTTACAATTTTCGATTATGTTCAAAATTTAAAAAAAAAAATCCTCTTCAAAATTTCAATTATCTTTATAAATAATAAAACTCTTCTCCGAAATTCAATTATTTACAAAAATTTGTTGACAAAATTCTTTATGAGAATTCAATTTTAAGAAATTTTCAATTATTCAATAAATTATTTATTTTTGTAGTTAAATAATTGAATTTTAATTATTTTTAATACAAATTTTCATCAAATTTCTCGAAAAATTGAAATTCGATGAAAATTTTATTAAAATTTGTCAAGAGAATTCAATTATTTGAAAATTTTTTTTGATAAAATTCTTTATAAAAATTCAATTTTAAGAAACATTTGATTGTTTAATAAAATTTTGATTTTTTTACTTAAATAATTGAATTTTAATTATTTTTAATACAATTTTCATCAAATTTCTCGAAAAATTGAAATTTGATGAAAATTTTTTTTAAAATTCGTCGAAAAAATTCAATTATTTAAAAATTTGTTGATAAAATTCTTTATGAAAATTCAAATTTAAGAAACATTCAATTGTTTAATAAAATATTTATTTTTGTAATTAAATAATTTAATTCTCGTAGAATTTTCTAGTAAATATTGATTTAAAAATGAATTTCAGAATTAAAATCCTTTGAAAATTTGAACTTTTCATACTTTTAATTAAGAATTGATTTTTTTCAAAAAGTTTTAATGGAATTTTTTTTAATTACTTGAATTTTTTAATTTCTAATATACAATTAAAGAATTTTTGAGTAGTCGATGAAATTTCGTAAAATTGAATTGTAAGCAAATAGATTTAAAAATTCTCAGAGAACTTTTTCAAAGAATTTTTTCAAAAATTATTTTTAAAAAAATTGACTTAAAGAAGAATTTTAGTTGAAAATTATGAATAATCGTAATGATGAAAATAATTTTTGAAGAAGATACAATAACAAAGCAGCAAGTTCTAATTATTATATAAAACATGAAGAAAGCGAGCGTGTGATCGATATCTTCATGTTTTATAATAATGTTATTGAATTTCAAATTTTTGAATATCTTAATTTCTGTAAAAAATATAATCATTCAATATTTATTTATAAATGAAGTTATTGATGTTTGCGAATAATTTTCGTTTTAAAAACCAGGAAAAATTTTCTTTTTTTAACTGAAAATGTCAGGGAATTTGAAAAGAGGAAAATTCGAATAATCTTCGTTTTAAAAACGTGGAAAAATTTTCTTTTTTTAACAGAAAAAGTCAGGGAATTTGAAAAGAGGAAAAGCTTGGCAACCCTGTAATTTTTTTTGCGGGCTTTTAAGTAAAATTCTTCCTTAAATGCTTTTTAGATAAAAGTGTAAAAAGTAAGATTTATTTTTCAAGGGGCAATCTACTTTTTCGTTAAAATTTCTTTTGTTTAGAAAGGAAAATAATTTTTTTTCCCTTGACACGGGGCGAGAAAATTTGTTGAACTTAATTGCGACATTGATTATGAAGTAAAGTGAGCTTATTGTGTGAATTAAAGGATTAAATGGTCAGTTTTTGAGGATTTAATTTTGAGTGGTTGGTCAGAGGAGGTTGAACGGTCGCTTGCGTTTACGGTTTGCTGCTCTCGTCGTTCCTCTTGGCTGACTAACCGTTATACAACATCCGCTCTGCCATAATGCCTCCCGCTAGAGTTTTATTCTATTGTTCATCGTTATATAATCATTCCATCAGTCGTGTGAATTCGATGCGTTTTGTGTGCAAACCTTTTCTGAATAGTAAATACGGAAAACCTGTTCGCAATTTTATTTATACACGATCCCGCTATCTAAACTTGATTTCACGTATATATAAACTATCATACCATTTATCGATTCTGGAATATCGACTAAACGCTCCTGTGCACATTGAGGTGATCAAAAAACGACACGATTCGCAACATAAAAGTACAAAAGAATTTTCATCAAACTTCTTATATGCTAAAAGAAAGAAAATCAAGATTTCATAAAGAATGAGAGAGGAAAAACAATTAAACAAATTAAGGTTCTTAAAAACAATTCGAGTAAACAATTTAAATTTTGCTGTGTCGGCTGCAATGCGGTATAATACTCGCAACAACATGCATCAAAAGCGAATAAACAATTCACTTCTCTCGCAGCTTGTAGCAATCGACTATTTCCCTATTTTACATTTAAGAGAATGTTCCAAAATAAGGCACACACACACACACACACTTTGAAGCCTCAATAATAAATAAACCAGAGAGGAAAACTTTATCTTTCCATCCACAAGTTGCAAACATAAATTTTACATTCAAGATTTCGGAATTTTTTTTTCCTAAATAATCACGAGTTGTTAAAATATTCATCAAACTTTATGAATTCAATTTTCTTGCGAATTTATTATAAAAAATTTAAACTTCATTAATTCTTTGGATTATAAATAATTTAAACTTCATTAATTCTTTGGATTATAAAAAATTCATGACAGATAATTAAAGTTTTAAAAAGGAAAAAATTTCTCACCATTGTTTTTAATAAAGAAAGGAAGAAAAAAAAACTCACATTGTAATTAACAAAGGAATATAGCGTATACTGCAAAAGAGAACGAGTTTTGAAAAATAGAAAAAAAACAGAGTGCATATGGATAGGAAAAACGATTTGTAGAAATATGTCGCTACTCAAAGTGGTAAGACAGGAAGGAATTCGCACCTGTCGCCTAAAGAACACGACCATCTGTTTTAGAATTTTCAAAGTTCAAAGCCGTCTAGTGCGATGATTGCGAAGTCTAAACTTTTACTTCTCTATTTTCAGTCTCAATTCATGCAAAATGAAATTAAAAATCAGTTTGAAATTTTATTCATAAAAATAATTTATCTTGTTCTTTAAATCTGAATCGTAAAATTTTGGTTGCACACCTTTTTTTCTTGAGAATTTGAGATATTGTGTTTTTTTCTTAAAATCTAATACAAAACCTTCTAATTTTTCTATTTCTGTCAATAATTTATTTTCAAATAACTAAAAAAATTGAATTTTGGAGAAATTATAAATAAGTGCAGAAATTCAATTATTTTCAAAAGTAATAAAATTCTTCGCAGAAATTCAATTATGTTTCAAATTTTTAAAAATTCTTGTCAAAAATTCAATTATTTTTAAAAGTAATGAAATTCTTCTCCGAAATTCAATTACTTTCGAAAATTTTAATAAAATTCTTGGCACAATTTCAATTATTTAAATAAAATTCAATTATTTTCAAAAGTAATAAAATTCTTCGCAGAAATTCAATATTATTTTTAAAAATTTTAATAAAACTCTTGGCAACATTTCAATTATTTAAATAAAATTTTAATAAATTTCAATTATTTTCAAAAGTAATAAAATTCTCGTCAAAATTTCAATTATTTTCAAAAGTAATAAAATTCTCGTCAAAATTTTAATTATTTTTAAAAGTAATAAAATTCTTCTCCGAAATTCAATTACATTCGAAAATTTTAATAAAACTCTTGACAAAATTTCAATTATTTAAATAAAATTTTAATAAAATTCAAATATTTTCAAAAGTAATAAAATTCTTCGCAGATATTCAATTATGTTCAAAAGCAATTAAAAAAAATCCGCTTAGAATTTCAATTATCTTTATAAATAATAAAATTCTTCTACGAAATTCTATTATTTTCAAAAATTTTAATAAAATTCTCGGCAAAAAATTCAATTATTTTTATAAATATTAAAAATTTTATAGGCATTCAATTATTTACAATTTTTTTTATAAATTTCTGAGCAATAATTCAATTATTTTCATAAATAATAAAATTTTTTTTTAGAAATTTAATTATTTCCATAAATAATAAAATTCTTTTTTAGAAATTCAATTATTTTCATAAATAGTAAAATTCTTTTTTAGAAATTTAATTATTTTCATTAATAATGAAATTTTTTTTTAGAAATTCAATTATTTTCATAAATAATAAATTTTTTTTTAGAAATTCAATTATTTTCATAAATAATAAAATTCTTTTTTGGGAATTCAATTATTTTCGTAAATAATAAAACTCATTGTAAAATTTCAATTATTTTTAATACAATTTAAATCGAATTCCACAAAAGATGCAATTATAAAATTTTTATTAAAATTCGACAAAAGAATTCAATTATTTCGAAAATTTTTTTTTAATTCTTTATGAGAATTCAGTTTTAAGAAATTTTCAATTATTCAATAAATTATTTATTTTTGTATTTAATTGATTGTAAAATAAATAAATAATTGAATTCTCGTTGAATTTTCTAATAAAAATTGATTTAATAATGAATTTTAGTTAAAATTTTAGATAATAATTGAATATTAAAAGTATTATAGAGTAAATTTGTAGAAATAATTGAATTTTGAAAAGAGGTCCAATTTAAAATCTTTGAAAATTTCAATCTTTCGAATTTCTTACTAATAATTTTGTAGAATTAATTTTTTTCAAAAAGTTGAATTGAATTTTTATAAAAAATTATTCAATTATTTTTTTAATAAAATAATTGAAATTTCATAAAATTTTTTTAAAAGAATAATTGAATTTTTTTTGGAATTTTATTTGAATTTTCTGAAAAATTAGTTCTTTATAATATTTCAATTCTATTTTTCAAAGATAATTGAATTTTTATAAACAAACAATTAAAAATAATTGAAACTTCCTAAGATTCTATTAAAAGTAATTGAAGTTTTTAGGAATTTTATTTAAATTTTTTGAAAAATTATTTCTTTATTATATTTTAATTCTATTTTTCAAAGTTAATTGAATTTTTATAAACAATTAAAAATAATTGAAATTTCCTAAAATTCTATTAAAAGAATAATTGAATTTTTTAAGAAGATTTATTTGAAATCTTTAAATATAATCGAGGAAAGTTTGACACAGTAACTAATTTTATTTTAAAACTCCTGTAAAAATAATTGTAAAGGTAATTGTAAAAGTAATTGTAAAAGAAATGATAAAAGTAATGGTAAGAGTAATGGTAAAAGTAACCTCGAGAAAAATGTACCTATTTAGAGCGAAAATTATTTATTAGAAGAAAATTTCTAAACATGAAAGAAATTTATGTTAATATTCAAGATTTATTTGACTGTCGTGTGTGCATAACTATGCTATTAGCTGGCAGTGATTTGATTAATGCATAAAATATAAAAATATAATTTCATCTCTTTATGCTCTTTAAATATTGCGATTAATCATAGTCTTTCAAGTATGAGCTTAGGTGTTACTGTTTCACCGCATCGAAGAATGAATTCAGTTGTCACTGTCGGATCTTGTGATATAGAAGCTTTGTGACATGAATGCATAATGTAGTTTTAGCCTTCAAAGTAGAATGCACAAGTACAGGGCTTTAATGGCGATAAGTCGAGGTCATGAAAATTTCTCGCTTATTTTTCCACCTGCAAGAAAAAAAAATGTAGTTTAAAAAAAAATCTCTCTATCTATATGAACATCGAAAATTTTACAACACTCACTGTTCGTATATATTGCCAACACGTGCTTGTAATTAAGTCAAATTATTTCTTTTTCAAATTGCTCTTGTTTTATTGCCGCACACACAGTTATTACGGATTTTTGAATACAATTTTTTTTCTTCCTCTCTTACATCAGAACAGGAAATTTAAATATTATGTTTCATTTTTACTCTTGTTATGTCTTCGTTCGGTATTCGTGAGATACTATTTCTTCGTTATTGTCGATAATAATTATCTGGGGAAATGGGAAATGAATATCAATCATTTCAGTTAATATCAAAATCATTTTTTTTATTGTTTTTATTTTTTTTATTAGATTATTAAATTATTGTTTTTATTACTCTTCTTGTTATATTCAATTTTTTTATCGTTAAATTGTTTGGGAGATTTATTAAAGAACTCTTGTTATTGTAGGAAGTCACTGTTATTATAAGATGATTTTGATTAGATTTTTATTCTCAATTTTCATTTTTAGATGAATTTAATGGGCATTGTATAAGTTTAATTCTTTTCGCAAAGAAATGATAGTAATGCCAATGGATTGTTGAGTATCGAAAGTCGTTTCGTTACGCTCCAAGAAATCCAAGATGAAAGTATTTCTGACGACATACGTTACACCTAGGATACGTAAATGTTTATCTTAATTTGCACTCGACATTCCAATTACTTTTTTCAACAAATTTTTGACAAGTATTTAAAAGCTACAACACATCTCTTTTTACAATTAGGGTTGACACACAATTTTTACTTCGTTTTTCTCTGATTTTTAGTTTAAATTTTGATTTTTTTCTGATAAAAAAAATTCAAGAGGTTTTCAATTATAAAAAAGATATTTTTAGAAGTGAAAATTTAATTTTAAACTTTAAAAGTGTCTATTGATTTTTAAAATAAAATTAGTTACTGTGTCGAACTTCCCTCAAATATATTTGAAGATTTCAAATAAAGTTCTTAAATCAATTATAATTTTAATAGAATTTTATGAAATTTCAATTATTTTTAATTGTTTATAAAAATTCAATTATCTTTGAAAAATAGAATTAAAATATTATAAAGAACTAATTTTTCAGAAAATTCAAATATAAAATAAAACAAATTCAATTACAATTTAATTACTTTTAATAGAATTTTATGAAATTTCAATTATTTTTAATTGTTTGTTTATAAAAATTCAATTTTCTTTGAAAAATGGAACTGAAATATTATAAAGAACTAATTTTTTCGAAAATTAAAATAAAATTTTTAAAAAATCCAATTACTTTTTTTATAGAATTTTAGGCAATTTCAATTATTTTCAATTGTTTTTTATAAAAATTTCAATTATCTTTGAAAAATGAAACTGAAATGTTGTAAAATCCTAATTTTCAGAAATTTCAAATAAAATTTTTAAAAAATTCAATTACACTTTTAATAGAATTTCGGGAAATTTCAATTATTTTTAATTGTTATAATTAATTTAATTTTTATAAAAATCCAATTATCTTTAAAAAATAGAATTTAAATATTCTAGGAAACTAAATTACAGTATTTGAAATACAATTTTTCGAAATTTCAATTTTTAAACAAAAATTATTTTTAATTTATCTTCTTTTGAAATTAAATTAATTTAGATGCATTTTTGGACTGGTTAATTTAAATTGTATAATAATTTCTCAATTCTTTAATATATTTCTTTAAAAAATTCAAATGTCTTTAAAGCATTGAGTTAAAATTTCTTAGTATATTAATTTTTTTTATTTACATTTTACATTTTTTTTTTAAATTTTAGTGTAAATTTTAAACCGTCTGATATTTAATTATTTAGCAAATGTTTTAAATTAAAGTTCATTTTAAGTTAATTATAATTAATAAATTTAAGAAAGTTAATTCATTTAGGGAAAAAGTTTGGAATAAATTTTTAAAAATTCACGAAAGTAATTGAATCTTGGAGATCTTACAGGAGGAATTTTTAGAAATAATTAAATTTCTATAGGTTTCAAATTAAAATGTATAAAAACTTTCAAATAATGAATTGAAAACAATTAAATTTTAGAAAAATTTTAATTGACTTTTTTTTGAATAAATACTTAAAATCTCGAAGAACTTTCTAAAAATGATTAAAAATAATTGATTTAAGGAAGAATTTTAATTAAAAATCCCAAAAAATAATTAAATTTTAGAGAAGTTACAGCAGCAGTTTTTAGAAATAATTATAAATTTCAAAAGGTTTCAAATTAAAATTTTTTAAAATTTTACATAATCGACATTTTCTAATATTGAATTGAATAAGCAATTGAATTTTCTTCAAATGTTAAGTGACTTTTTTAAATAAATAATTAAAATCTCGAAGAACTTTCTGAAAATTATTAAAAATAATTGTTTTAAGGAAGAATTAAAAAATTTTTAATTAAAAATCCCCAAAAATAATTAAATTTTAAAGAAGTTACAGCAGCAGTTTTTAGAAATAATTAAATTTCAGAAGGTTTCAAAGTGAAATTTTTGAAACTTTCAAATAATCGATTTTTTCTAATATTGAAATTGAAAACTGAATTTTAGACGAATCTTGAGTGATTTTTTTTATAAATAATTAAAATCTCTAAGAACTTTCTAAAAATTATCAAAAATAATTGATTTAAGAAAGAATTCTAGTAGAAATTTTAAGGTATTCTGTTTTAAAATTCATTGTAATTATGAATAGTTTTTAAGGTGAAAGAAATTCAAGAATTCATGCACTGAAAAAAAATGTATTTGATTCAAATAACCGATTAGTTGACTATCATCAATTAAATATTGAATTGAATCAAATAATATTTATTCGAGTCAATTAAATGGTTCAGTTCATATTTGCTTCAAATATTGAAATTATTGATTTAATTACCATTTAATTGACTCCAATAAATAATATTTGATTCAAGTAAATATTTAATTGATAATATTTTATTTAATAAATTAATTAATCGGTTATTTGAATCAAATAATTTTTTTTCAGTGTTGATTTTTAGTTTTTCAGAAACGTTGTCAAATATCAGATTTGTTTCCAGTAATTTTAGAAGTTTGATATTTTTCCAATTTGTACTTTTGAAAAAATTCTCTAATTGATTTTTTCCAACTTTTCCCTGATTTGTGTCAAATCTGATGATAAAATATTTCTTTAAAAAGAATCATCCGTCAATAAAATTGAAGCATAGAGAGGAAGAAAGAGTATTCTTTAAGAAAGATTGTTTCGTTAATTAAGACGATTATCGTGGAGAATGGCTTTTTTATCCTTCTAATTACATAGTCGCGCAATTCTTGTAACAATAGTTTCACTTATATCACCGCGCGAGTTTGTTTCCATGAAATATGATGCAGCGCAAAATAAGTATTCCGTTGGTGAGTCGCGAGTAGTTTTCTTATTCTTACATCGGGTTATGACAGAAACTGCAACCTGCATTGCGTACACATACATTTAATATAAATATATTCACGTTATGTTTGTGCGAGTGCCACTCCGCTTTTGTTTTCAACACTATTATGTTGTGCAAGTTTCTTCAAATGTTTGCAAAACCCATAAAAGAAGAGAAGGGGGGGGGGAGGAGAAAAAAAAGTGTTGACAATAATAACTAATAATATTTTGTATATAAACTGTTTTTGAATTATTACCGGAAATGTTTTGTAGCTCTTGCACAAATAATTCTCGTGAAACAAAACTAATAACTTGTTTTTTTTATTATTGTTAAACTGGTTAAAATATTTTATTTCTTTACTTTTGAAACTTTTGAATTTCTATTTCCAACGTAGTTCAATAAGTTTTTCAAATAAATCATTGCAGTGAAATTAAAATTGTATTACATAATTGAAAGACTTGAATTTTAAAATACTACGTGATGACAAACTCATTATGTGAGTATATTGATGATTTTTCTCTTCAAGTGGTCATTGACGCAATATATGCATTTTGATGAGATTACATTTTCTAATTAATTTTTTTTTTTTTATTCATTTTTATTCATTTTAATTCATTCTTACTCATCATTATTCGAACCGATAGAAACTTCCCTTTTCATCGATTCAGCCCCTTTTTCAATTTTAATGAGTCAAATTTCTTTTCCACTCCTTTTTTTTTGCAGTTAATTAATAAATAAATTATTCACTATAGCTTATTTGTTCTTTTTATATTGATTATCTTTTTTAATTTGAAATTCCCTAGAATAAGTTTTTAAATAAAAAATTGAGCTTTCAGTTTGTGAAACATGTATACTTACATATCGAGTGAAGTTATATATATTCGTTTAACTAATGTAAGTACTTTTATACGTGGCTCGAAACTTTTTAATTTTAGAGTTTTCTGGTATCGAGGATTTGAAAAAAAGACTTTAAAAGTTTTAAAAGATTTGAAGTAGCTTTCAGAATCTAAATAAATTTTAAAAAGATTTCTATTGATGTAAAAAACCTTTCTGAGTTTTTAATATAGGTACGTGTGCGCGATGTGAAGTTTGATTAAACGCGTTTATAAAATCGTTGGCAAAAAGGGTTTAGCAGTTAAAAATTTATTCCCCATTTCCCAAATATAGTAGGATTGCATAAAAAATAAAAATTCAAAAAAAGAAATTCTTGAATAAATATTTAATTATTTTATATTTCATTATTATTGATTGTTGATTTTATTTTGGAATAATTTTAATATTACGGCAATATGAAAAGTTTGAAATATGTCAATTTTAGTTTATTTTTATCCAATTAATTATTTCAAGTATATGAGCAGGTAATATATTCCCTTTTTAAAAGCTTTCAACTTTGCATATATGAGTGTCATTTAAATATCTAATTAAAGATAAATTATTAAAGTTTAAAAATTTTCCTTCTTGGCCAATTCAGACTGAAAATTAATTAAAATAATTCTTCACTTAGAGCTGTAATACATTTTTAGATTTCTAATTATTAACGGTTAGAATTTATTATACTTTTCGCAGAAATTCAATTATTTTCAAAAAATTTTAAAAAAAAATTATTTAATTATTTCTAAATGTCAATTATTTTCATAAATAATAAAATTCTTCTTCGAAATTCAATTATTTACAAAATCTTTTATTTTCTTATTAACAATTCAATTATTTTCATGAATGATAACATTTTTTACAACGATTCAATTATTTTCATAAAAAAAAATTTTTTTTAGGAATTCAATTATTTTCATAAATAATAAAATTCTCTACAAGAATTCAATTATTTTCATAAAATAATAAAATTTTCGCATGAATTCAATTATTTTTAATACAATTTTAATCGAGTTTCTCGGAAAATGTATTAATTATTCTTAAAAATTTTATGGAAACTCGTAAAAGAATTCAATTATTTAAAAATTTGTTGATAAAATTCTTTATGAGAATTCAATTTAAAAAAATATTTAATTATTCAATCAATTCTTTAAAATTTCTAATTAAATTCATTCAAAATTCAAAAGAATGGAAATTCTGCAAAGATATTTATCAAAACTTTTAAGAATAATTGAATTCTGATATATTATTAAAATTTCATTTGAAAATAATTGAATTTTTGCAATAAATTCAAAATAATTGCAATTCTGACAAAAATTTATGAAAATTTTAAAAAATAATTGAATTTTTTCGAGAAATTTAATTGAAAAAATAATTGAATTCTTGTAATGAATTAAAAATATAATTGAAATTCTGACAAGAAATTTATAAAAAAATTAAGAACTTGAATTCTTTCAAAGAATTTAAAAAAAAAAATTTAATAATTGATTTTTTCGAGGAATTGAAATTAAATTTTTAATATTAATTACATTTTCCCAGAATTCTATTTAAAATAATTGAAATTCTGCAATGAGTTTTATAATATTTATGAAAATAATTGAATTTTTGCAACGAATTTTATTAAAATTTTAAAAAATAATTGATTTACTGAGAAAAAGTTTATTATTTTTATAGAAATAATTGAAATTTTGTTAAGAATTTTATTAATGTTTTTGGAAATAATTTGAAGAATAATTTTATTAATTATAAAGATAATTTACGAGAATTTTAAAAAAAATTTAAATAATTGAATTCTTCAGACGAATTTTGATAGAAATTTTTAAAAATAATTATATTTTTCAAAAATTCAATTAAAATTCTATTTAAAATAATTGAAATTCTGCAATGAGTTTTATAATATTTATGAAAATAATTGAATTTTTGCTTAGAATTTTATTAAAATTTTCAAAAATCATTGAATTTCTGTGAAAATTTTACTATTTATGAAAAGAATTGAATATTTGCAAAGAATTTTATATAAATTTCGAGAAATTCGATTAGAATTGTATTAAAAATAATTAAGAATTGTGAAAAAAAATAATTGAAATTGTGCGATGAGTTTTATTATTTATGAAAATAATTGAATTCCAGAAGAAAATTTTTTTTTTATGTAAATTATTGAATCCTTGTAAAAGAATGATATTATTTATGAAAATAATTGAATTATTGCGGAGAAATGTAGAAAAGAAAATTGGTAAATAATTGAATTCCTGTGAATTTTTATTAATAAAATAAATTCTTTTGGAAAATTGTACTAAAATAGTAGATATTAAAAATCATTGAATTAAGGAAATTTTTTGAATATGAATTGAAATGTCGCCAAGTATTTTAAAAAATTGGTAGAAAATAATTGAATTTTTGAGAAGAAATTATTGCAGAAATTTCATTATATTTTCGAAAGTTTTTGAAAATAATTGAATTTCTGGAATAATTTCTAACTTTTCCAGAATTAAATTGTTTTTAATTAAAATTTAAAAAAATTTTGGATATTTTTTAGAAAACTGATACAATGTAAAACAATTGTGATACGAGGGTAATTGTTTTTCAGCTAAAACTGAAATTCAATTGTTTTAATTATTTTGACGATACTTTTTTAACTATTTCTGATTATTGGTAGGTACTAAAATTACTAAACAGGTGTTGCAGCAAAAGAAGATGTTTCTATATTTCTATTAAGAACAATTTTCCCAATAAACCGAAAGTATTATTAGACGATTTATAATTAGTCTTGTATTCGTGGATTGGTGCTTGGAATATATTGACCAATAAGCGTCCCAATGGTATATGCAATTGGGGCAAACAATGAACTCTTGTCAGTACTGACACGAATATGAAAATATTTCAATGAATGAGTTTTATAAATATTTCGCCCTGTACTTTTGGGGCATTCCGATATTTATCAATTTTTTTCGTTCTTTTTGTTTTTTTGAATTTATTTGATAGGATTCGAAAAATGAAGGATATGCTGGTTATTAAAAGGCAAGTGGTTTTGAAATTGAATTTAAGACCCAGGTCAATGTGAAATACACGAGACTAGCAATGACTTAATTCAATTTTAACGAGGTGGATTAACAAGAAACCTATCGAAACCTGAAATAGATGGAAAAATGTGTGTGTAGAATGACGAGAAACGCGCGTTTCAAATTGAGGCTACCAATGCGAAGCGTATAGTTGTGTATTGCTCTACACTTTCCAGACTTGTTTTTCTAGAGGTGAATGCTTTGTGTCCCCAAGTAGCAAAGAGAACGTTCTCAATGCTCTAAGATAGACGTGCCCTATCGAGTGCTCTCTTTTCAGCCTCAAGAAACCTGCTTTGCTCACGAAAATTGCACTTGTTCCAGTTTACAACCTGTCTTTTCTCTCTTTTCAAAATTATTATATTCCTTTGTCCCAAATCACTATTTTCGAAACAATCATCAAAAGTCAAAGCTAATTTTGTTGACTAACGTACATCATCAAGTGAACTGCTAATTGCATGATTCATTGATTGACTCAAGACGTGATCAATATTCCGTTTCTCCTCTAAATACCACATACGAATTAAGCAGAATCGAGGAAAGAAAATCTAAATATTTATTTAAAGTCAAAGAGCGAATTATTTATTTATTAAAATAGAAGATTTCCATTACAGATTTTAGAACGAAAATAAATATTTAATTCAATAATTGCAATAGTGTTTATACTGAAATCGACTTCAATTTCAAGTGGAAACTGATCAATAGAATCCAAACATTTAAGTGATGTCAATGGGATTGAAATTGGGTTGCTCGATGCAATGACGCACGACGGATAAATGTCACAGGTCTACCTATACCTAATTGAGATGTCTGAATTCTTTTTTCCAACAATTTTACAGTATACACACCTCATTTGGAGTTAATTAAACCTATCTGCACCAACTAATGTCGACAATTTTTTTATTTTCTAATGCTCCAAGTTTAGAAAATATTTTACACCCCAAACGAGACACTTTTTAATTGCTCTCCCTCTCCACTTTCATGCATTCTTTTTTTTTTAATTCTTAGTTTTAAAATAACGCTAACGAACGTGTCGAGAACCCAAAAAGAGAGGAAAAAAAAATGAGAAAAAAGAGTGGAAAACTTTATATGCTAATATTCCAAAACAAGACATTTTTTCACGTTCTATTATTAAAATGAGAATGTAATAATAATCATGAGGATTTAAAACAACAATTATTATTATTATAAATAACAGATTTCTTGGCAAAAATTTAATTATTTTTAATAAAATTTCTCGAAAGAATTCAATTTATTATTCTTAAAATTTTTTATAAATTTCTTGTCAATTCTTTTCAATTTATTGCAAGAATTCAATTATATTTAATAGAATTTTAATAAAATATCAGAATTAAATTATTTTTAAAAATTTTGATAAATTCCTTGCAGAATTTCTATTAATTTTTTAAATAAAATTTCTCGAAAGAATTCAATTATTCTTAAATTTTTCATAAATTTCTTATTAGAATTTCAATTATATTTTTAATTCATTGCAAGAATTCAATTATTTTTTTTTATTTTTCAAAAGAATCCAATTATTATTCTTAAAATCTTCGATAAATTTACTTGCAGAATTTCAATTATTTTGAATTCTTCGTAAAAATTCAATTAGCTTTAATATAAAATTTCTCGAAAGAATGCAATTGTTCTTTAATTTGTTAGTAAATTTTTTGGCAGAATATCAATTTTTTTTTTTTTAATAAACTTTCTCGAAAGAATTCAATGTATTCTTAAAATTGTTTATAAATTTCATGTCAGAATTTCAATTCTTTTAAAGTCATTGCAAAAATTCAATTATTTTCAATAGAATGTTAATAAAATATCAGAATTCAATTATTTTTAAAAAAAATTTGAAATTACTTGCAGAATTTCTGTTAATTTTTTTAATAAAATTTCTTGAAATAATTCAATTATTCTTAAAATTTTTCATAAATTTTTGTCAGAATTGCAATTATTTTGAATTCATTACAAGAATTCAATTATTTTTTAAAATTTTCATAAATTTTTGTCAAAATTGCAATTATTTTGAATTCATTACAAAAATTCAATTATTTTTTAAAATTTTCATAAATTTTTGTCAGAATTGCAATTATTTTGAATTCATTGCAAGAATTCAATTATTTTCAATAGAATGTTAATAAAATATCAGATTTCAATTATTTAAAAAAAAAATTTTAAATAAAATAAATTTTTGACAAGGATTCAATTATTTTCATAAATATATCGCCAAATTTTAATTATTTTTAATAGAATTCTAATTGAATTTCTGTAAAATGTAATAATTCTTTAAAAATTTTATTAAAATTCTTCGAAAGAACTCAATTATTTAAGAATTTGTTGATAAAATTCTTAATAAGAAATCAATTTTAATAAACATTCAACATTAATAATAATAATAATAATAATTATTCAATAAATTATTTATTTGCATTTTATTTGTATTTAAATAATTGAATTCTCATCAAATTTTCTAATAAATATTAAAAACTGATTTAAAAATGAATTTTAGTTGAAATTTAAAATAATAATTGAATATTAAAATGATTATAGAGTGAATTTTTAGAAATAATTGAATTTTGCAAATATGAAAATAATATGAAAATTTGAATTTTCCTACTTTTGAGTTCCAATTGTGTAGAATTAATTTTTTTTGAAAAAGTTTAATTGAATTTTTTAAAAAAATTGTTTTTAGGTTTTTATTTTCTAATATATTTATGGGATTTCTGAATGAACGAAATTTCACGTAAAATTGAATTGTAACAAGTGGATTTGAAAATTCTTAAAGTACTTTTTCAGAAATTATTAAAAATAATTGATTTAATGAAGAATTTCAGTTGGAAATTTTACATGGAGAAAAATATAAACTAACTTCTACTACTTTTACAGTAAAACATTTCTGGTAACTTTTACTACTTTCGAAGTAAATTTTACTAGTTTTTAAAAAAACATGTTTTTTGAACGTAGTGAAATTTACTTCGAACGTAGCAAAATTTATTCTGAAAGTATAGTAAAAGTTACCAGAAATTTTTTACTATAATTGTAGTAAAAGTTCTTATAATATAAAATAATGAATTAATATTATAATTATTCAATTATTTTTAATATTCTTCTAAGTTCTTTATTTTTAAAAAGGTTTGACTTTGAATGTTTAGAAGAATTTTTAATTCCGTCGGAATTATAAATAATTACATACAACTTTTATTTGTTCAAACAAATATGCAACAGATTTGATCGAGCAAAAGTTTGATAAGAATTCGCCATCAAATGTAAATTTCTGCAAGTGAAAATTTGATGAAATGTAAATTTTCTGCCATTTGAGAAAACGGCTAAGTAGCATTCTGGTAAATGACAATTTAGACTAATGATCTGCAGGAAATATTCATGCATCTCTCCAACATATAGCGGTCCGAGTTGTTGATGATAAAAATATCACTATCAGCTTTGACAAAAATTTATGTAAAGTTTAATGAGTAAATCTTCGTGTAAAGTTTAATGTAAATCTTCATTTAAAGTTTAATGTAAATCTTCATGTACAGTTTAATGTAAAATCTTTATGAAAAATTAATAACGTTTCTTGGGGGAGTTACTTAAAATCGTATATGCATAACATTTTCGATCTCTCCAATAATATTAACTTGCAATAAATGCTACACCATATATTCATATATATTTACTTGATTATTGTTGAAATGTGACTGTTTAACATTCCTCTATTCACGACATCGTAAAATTACCGATAAACGATGACATTTCCTAATTTGCATATATTACACAAATGCATTTAACGTTTATACATTCAATTCGCACAGACACAAACAATCAAAACTAGATTTTGGCCATCCTGATAATTAACTATCATGATTTATACTACAAAGCTGTGAAAATCCATCATAATTCTGATTTTATTGAATTTCATTATTTCAACATTTTCTAAAAATCAATTTTCGATTTTTGTTCTGCGATCATTTTTCCTATTATAACTCTTAATGTGATTCTTTTTTTTTTTGCTTCTGAAACAAGTTCTAAAACACAAATCTTGTAAACAACATATCGATCAATGAAACAGTAATTTAACGAAAGGTCGGTATTATACATCATTGCTATGACAACACACACACAGTGAGTGCGCATGTCGAATTCGATCACGCTGCTTCAGCAGGTGTGTGTTTTCAAACATATATATATATATATCTCTTAGTGTGCGGCTTGAAAATTACCTTGTAAAATTACCTCAATATTACGGAATAAATCGCTTGACACTATCGCGTTAAACTTACCCTTTTTACGACTCTTACACTTTACGAGAATACTAAAATGGAGACGTGGAGTTGAATCTGTAACAATGCTCATGCCTAACGTAAATCTATGCTTCCTATTTCAAGATAACGAAAATCTATATTTTCCAGGAATGGAGAATAACTAAAATTTCTACCATTCGGCTCTCTTTTCTCATGTTTTAAATTCTTTTTCTTTCTTTTTAAAAAAAGGATGTTTTGCCTTTAAAAAAAGGGTTTTGCCTTTAAAGAAAACATGCTACAAAAAGGAAAAAAAAAATGTTACAAAAGGAAAGGTTGTGCCTTTTAAGAAAGGTTTATTACTTTTTCGATTTTTAATAATTGGGACAAATGGATACTATTTCGGATTTTAAAAGAAAATGTGATTTTTCTTCCGCACTTGGTCTCAATTTTTATTCTGTTCTTAATTCTGTCGGTTGAGAGTGAGTTTTAAGAGTTTCGCTACTTTCCTATTAAATAAATGAGAGAATCCTTTTCTGGTTTAATTTTTCAGGAAGTTTAAAGTGGTCAGAGGCTTTATTTGTTCTTTTCTTTTCATGAATATTAGGCATTTAATTCGGATCGTCGTAACACGGGCAATATATGCGACTGTGTTTTTCACATGGGTTGGTCGGGTAATAACAGAGAAGGGCAGAATCATTTCTTGGCACATGAATAAGTGATCGGCGTGCTGTACTCGGTTCCCCTGTTCTAAGGCAAGGCAGACTCAACGTCGCCGCTATGTCTGTACTATATAGATTTTGCCAGTGGCGTAGAACAACTTTTTCACCCCCGCAAGTTTGGATTTCTAATTTCTATCTATCCTCCAACCAAATTTTCTCTCTCTCTCTCTCTCTCTCTCTCTCTGTTTTTCTCTTAATAAAACGGAAAAAAATTAAAAAGGCTACATTAATTTTTCTTCAGTCAACATCTTCCTTTTTCTTCTCTATAAAAAAAATTTTATACACCATTAATAGAATCAATAGACTGATTACATTTAAGTACATAGCTATATCGACATAAAATTCTCATCATATCGGATTTATGGGCATTGTGGGCATGAGGGAAATTTTTATTTTTTCCTTTTATGATGAGGCAAAACTGTTGGAAGATGGGTTTATTGATAAGTTAATTGCGTGTATTATTTTTGTGTTTTTTTAATTTTTTTTCTTGAAATTGCGTGTATAGTAAAGTAAGTAGAAGTAGAGAGACAGTATAGTGTAGGAACTAGCGCTTACTGTGGCATAGGTATCAATAATGAAAGCATGCGAGGTCAAACCAATTGTAATGTACGCTGGTTGATGCGCCATGCTATGTTCTCAAACATACATACATCTCGACCTATCGCCTATTCACGATTGCATCTTTTATGATCTTCTTTTCGCCCCTACAGTGTTACATCGTCAGCTAAATGTAGAGCTTAGGTCTTTGACATTGCCGTCCAATAAAAAGGTTTAATATTATTTACAAGTTCATTTCTTTTTGCTTCGAAATTATCACTGAGATGCACGAACTATTCTTTTTATTCTTTTTAGGTTTGAATCAAATATTTGATTTTTTTCGATGGACGACTTGTATTTTGACCTATGGTTAAAAAATAGACCTATGGTTTAGACCTATGGTTAAAATATAGACCTAGACCTATGGTTTGGACCTACTCTCAAAATTTGAATTAGTAAAAATTTTTACTTCTTCGAATTATTGACTGACTTTTTGCTTTTGAATTAGTAAATTTTACTAAAAAATTAGTAAAAATTGCTATTTATTATAGTGAAACTTACTAATTGAAAAACAAAAAGTCTGTCACTAATTCAAATTAGTAAAAATTTTTACGAATTTGAATTTAGAGAGTAAGAACAACTGCGATTACAGAAATTCAATTATTTTAAAAAGTGATAAACTAATTCATATAAATTCAATTATTTTCAAAAAAATTTAATAAAATTCTTCGCAAGAATTCAATTATTTTTAAAAAGGATCAAATTTTTCATAAGAATTCAAATATTTTTAATACAATTTTAATAAGATTTTCCCTCGGATTTCCCAAAAGAATTCTATTATTTAAACAAAATTTTAATTAAAGTTTCACAGGAATTCAATTACTTACCAATTTTTTTTTATAAATTTCTTCGAACCAATTCAATTATTTTTAATTTTCTACTGAAGTTTCTCAAAAGAATTCAAATACATTTAGAGAATTAAAAAAAATAGTTCTGATAAATTCAATTATTTGGAAAAATTTAAATAAAATTCTTTTAAAAATTCTATTATTTAAAAAAATATTGAAAAAATTCTTTACAAGATTTAGTTAAAAAAATTGCAATTTTAAAAAATTTTCCTATACAATTCAATTATTTTCAATACAATTCTTTTTAAGAATTCAATTATTTTCACAAATAATATATTTTTTTTAATGAGAATTTAATTATTTAAAAAAATTTGAATAAAATTCTTCGTAAGAAATTAATTTTTTTCATAAATAATACAATTTTCCTCGAGAATTGAATTATTTTAAAAAAATATTTTGATGAAGTGCTTTATAAATTAAAATTTTTTTTTATAAAATTGATCATAGAATACAATTTCGTAAAATACAAAATTCTTCGAAGCAATTCAATTATTTGAGAAATTTTAATAAAATTCTACCCCAGGAATTCAATTCTTTTCAAAAATAAAATTTTTCACAGGAATCCAATTATTTAAAAAAAAAGTGTAATAAAATTCTTTGTCAGATTTCAATTATTTTCAATTTTTTTATGGAATTTCTCGATGGAGTGTAATTATTTTCAAAAAATTTTCAAAAATTCTATGAGAAATTCAATTATTTAAAAAAATTTTGAATAAAATTCTTCACAAGGAATTAATATTATTTTTGATAAATAATATTTTTCTTCAATTATTTTCAGAAATAAAATTCTTCGCAGGAATTCAATTCTTTAAAAAATGTTGTTAATAAAATTTGTTGCAAGAATTCAATTATTTTCGTAAATAATAAAACTTATCGCAGAATTTCAACTATTTTTTATACAAATTTAAATAAAATGATACAAAATTGCATTTATTTAAAAAATTTTTTTTTAATTCGCCGAAAGAATTCAATTATTTTAAAAAATTTTTGATAAAATCCTTCGGAAAAATTCAATTTCAAGAAATATATTCAATTATTTCTCTTTGTATTTAAATAATTGAATTCTCGTTAAATTTTCTAATAAAAATTGGTTAAAAATGAATTTCACTTAAAATTTTAAATTATAATTGAATATTAAAAGAGTATTATAGCGTGAATTTTTATAAATAATTGAATTTTGAAAAGGGTTCAAATTTAATTAAAAATTTGTGAAATAATAATAATTTTGTTTGTTCATAATTATAATTGAAAATTTGATTAATTCAATTTTATTAAAATGTATTGATACTAATTGAATTTCTGCAAAGAATTTTACTATTTATCAAAGTAATTGAATCCTTCCAAAGAATGTTATTATTTATAAAAATAATTAAATGTTTGCGTAGAATTTTATAAAATTTTTGAAAATAATTGAATTGTAGAGAACAGTTTAATTATATTTATAAAGACAATTGAATTTTTGAGGATAATTTAAAAAAAATTTTTAAACATAATTGAATTTCTGCGAAGAATTTTATTACTTTTGAAAATAATTGATTTTTTTTTAGAATTTTTTAGAAATTTATGAAAATAATAATTGAATTCTTGTGAAGAATATTTGTTAAAAATAATATTTAAAAGAATTTAGTAAATCTGAAGAATTTTGCTATTTATGGAAATAATTGAATTCTTGAGAAGAATTTTTTTTGCCAGTTTCTAGAAATAATTGAATTCTTTTGATGAATTTTAATAAAATTTTTAAGAAGAATTACATGTTTCGAGGAATTACTATTTTTTTTATTTTTTAAAATTAATTATCGAATACAAAGCCTGAAATCGTTTAAATCTTTCTAAATCTTTTTCAAAGTTTTTGAAATTATATTTTTGAATCAAATTTGATTCAAATGCAGAGGGAATACTTTGAAAAATTGATAGATATAAATAAACAAAAGAATTTTTTTGCGATAATAGCTTCTCTATTATTTTCGCGTATATATAAAAGCGAGTTTCGAGTTTTGAAAAAGTTTATCCAGCAATTTTCTAATTATCAAGAGACAAAAGATGTGCGACCCTTTGAAATGCAATTGTTTTAATTTCTGGTCCGCTGGGGACTGAAAATCTAAAATTTTTGTAGTGTGGGTCGCAAAAGAATAGAGGAGAGCGAAAAGCGTGGTTCCGCTTGAAACTTAAATAAAATACCGGAGCTCAGGTTCGATGGGCACAGACTTGTTTTCAACAAGATAGTCTTCACACGAATATTGTGTCCATATACATTTTGCGTTATACATATGATCTCATTATTATACCCATACAACACACATTGTATGTTTATTTAGTAGAATGCCTCAACCTGAACACCCTTTTTCCGTTTATTTTATTTTTTTAAATTCTAGTTTACTTTTTTTTTCAAAAAAAGAAGAGTCGAGCTACTTTTTTTCAACGCGGTGCATTTTTATACTTTTCATTATAATTCCACATTTTTACTCGTTTTTAATGTGCTCATCAAGAATAACAAGTTTTTATTGAAAAATATGGCTGTATTTTTTGGTTCAAATAAAAAAAAATAATTAATAATTAAATGGCAGCTCATTATATTTAAGTTTGAAAAATTCGTATTGACATTTGTGTCAGTGAAGAATAAAATTTTCGGTATTGATTATAAACCATCAGTGTGTGTGTCTGGTTCCTTCACTTTCAGTAGATGAGGATGATATTGGTCAGCCGTCAAGTAGAAAAATTTCGCTTCAGACACATTGATGAATCTCATATATCGTATATTATCTCCAATTTCTTTTTCACGATGCGATGGATGAATTTCATTTCGAAAATATATTTTACAATAATTGAAAAGAGAGAGAGATACTTTTTTAATTAATTAAAAATAATTGTATTTTTCTGATTTTTATTTAAAATATAGATTAAAAAAAACAAAAAGAGCGGTGAAAATAATAAAAAATCGTAAAATGTGGAAACTACTGCGTGAGAAAACAAATGGGAGAGAGAAGTAGTCATTTTTTATGCAAAAGAAGGCGCGCAGCTTTAGCATTACGTTTAACAATTTGCCTCCGAGAGTCTTAAATATAAATGTACAATTCTTGTTTCTTACTGACGTGCTGTAAATTCAGAGTTTGACTCTGTGACTCCAAGTCTGTTAACACATTTATAATAGTAAACTCTTATTTCTTTTGTCGTGAGTGTCACACAAGAGAAAAAGTATTATTTTCTTTGCTACTTTTTTTTTGCTTGAAAATAGAAATCTTTTTAAAACATTTATTCGCACTGTCCTTCGGAATATTACTTTATACAGTTTTCGACTCGGCTAAATAATTTATTTATTCGAACAAACACCTTTCCGTGTGCAGTGCATGAAACTATTAAATTATTCCAAGGGCGGCGCAAACAAACTCGGCGCCCTAAGCATCATTTCCCCTCACACCAAACAAAAGCCAATATTACCTAATTGCTAATGGTAATTAGAAATTTTTTACTATCGATACGATTCAATTCATATTTTTTTTAATTTTTCTGGAAACAAATTTTTTACTATCGATAAGATTCAATTAATATTTTTTTTAATTTTTCTGGAAACAAATTTTTTACTATCGATACGATTCAATTAATATTTTTTTTTAATTTTTCTGGAAACAAATTTGTCGATTATTAGTAAATCATTTCAATAAATTAATTTAATTTTACCACTCAACCTGAAAACCTAAAAAAATCTGGAAATGTTAGGAAATTTTATAAACCTTGAAAAAACCTGGAAAAGTCAGAATTTTGATTAAATTTTAATTGTATTAAAAATAATTGAATCTCTGTAAAAAATTTGATTAAATTGAGAAAGTTTTTGAAAATAATTGAAATTATCAATTCTTTGACAAAGAATTTTATTAAAATTTGTGAAAATAATTGAATTTTGACGAAGAATTTTATTATTTATCAAAATAATTGAAATTTTGACGAGAATTTTTTTCTACTTTTTCTTGGAAACTTTCATTAAAAATAAAATTCGTTTCAAAAATTCAATTATATTTTCATAAATAGTAAAACTCATCGCAAAATTTCAATTATTTTTAATATAATTTTAATGAAATTTCTCGAAAAATGTAATTATTTTTAAAAATTTCATTAAATTCATGAAAGAAATTAAATTCAAAAAAGCCTTTCTAAAATTTATTTATTCGAATTTGTATTATTGTCAATACATTTTAAATTAAACTTCTTAAAAGAATTAAATTATTTTCAAAAATTTTAATGAAATTCTTTTTTACAATTCAATTTTTTTTTCAAAATAATTGTAATAAAATTCTTCGTAGAAATTTAATTCATTTCCATAATTTATCAAAATTCAATTTTTTTTTAATATCTACTGTTTCAATAAAATTTCACCAAAGAATTCAATTATTTAAAAAAAATATTTTTAAATTCGTCTCCAGAATTCAATTATTTTCAAAAGAAATAAAATTCTTCGCAAAAATTTAATTACGCGGTCAAAAGTTTTTAAACATTCTAGGAAAAGTTTCAATTATTTTCAAAAACTTTTCTCAATTAAATGAAATTTTTTACAGAAATTCAATTATTTTCAAAAATTTTTTTATAAAATTCTTGGCAAAATTGAAATTATTTTCAAAAACTTTTCTCAATTTAATAAAATTTTTTACAGAGATTCAATTATTTTTAATATAATTAAAATTTAATCGATGTCTTCATGTTTAATGACAATGTTTTTAATAATTGTTTAATTTCAAAAAAGTTTGAATTTGAATATTTTGAAAATTTTTCTGAGCAATAAATTTTAAACTGAATCAGAATATTGTTTAGATTCAAGGAAAAGTAAGAATTTTGTCTGAAATTCAAGGCAAAGTCATGGAAAAAGAAAATTGAATTTTTGTTGACAAATGTAATTTTTAAAAACCTGGAAAAATTCCGTTTTTTCGGAAAAGTCAGGGAATTTGAAATGAGCAAAAGCGTGGCAACGGTGTTAATATTTTTTTTTAAATATTTCAGCTATTTATTGATATTATTTTCTTAAGTTTGAATTAACTATGATATTCCTTAAAAAAATGTGATTCTTAATATTTTAATTATTAATAATATTATTTTTACTGCATAATAGAATGTGAATACAATTAACGAAATTTAATTACAATAAATTTAACCTTAATTGTAAATTAATAATTCATTTACAATATGTGCGACAATTATTATTATTACCATTGCGACAAAAATAATAATAATAATTATTTTGGATTAATATTATATGACAATTAATTTTCGACAATAGAAAGAATTAAATGTCGGCCTTATTAATTATTCTGATAAATGATTATAGAATTGGTTGAACGGATGGACAAATGTCAATTATACAGCACACAATATTCGAAATGCGAGTTAACTAAATTCACATATATTCTAGGCATGCATCATTTTTATCGATTTCAGCTATAAACACTACTGCTAAAGTCATCGCATCGTTGCGGTCAATTACATATGCATATATGACAGATATTCAACTATAGCTTTACCGAATAGTACCTACAATATAAATGTAATAAATTACAAGAAAGTAAATGTAATATTTTTTAATTTTTTTTTCTCTTTCACATATAGGCGAAGATTCTCTTCTTGTAATCCATTAAATATTTACAGGCGCGCATAAAAACCAATAATATCATTAATCGATTATACTTTAAAATATTCACCATGGAAACCGCAATTTCTTTGGAACGTAATTTCAGTAATAAAAGGCGAAATATAAAATTATGTTTGAACTTATAATTTGCTAAACAGATTAAATAAAATTCAGTTCAAGGGTTAATTATTATTTAAGATCCTTTGGATATTAATGAACGTTATTCGATTGAGGTCAAAAGAAAGAAGAAGAAGAATTGGAATTGCCGATGGAAATTTAATTATCGAAGAACATTAAAATATTTCATTCAATTTATATTCTTCCTTTTTTTATAACGACTTTTTTCGACTATTTTCAAAAAATTCTTCTTTTTTCGCCTTTTTTCGACTATTTTCAAAAAATTCTCTTTTTTTACACTTATTTTCAAAAATTGCGACTTTTTCGACTTTTCTTCCAATTTTTGCAACAAAATACCAAATTTTTTTTTTATATAAACCCACGTGAAAAAGTTCCCGGGAATTGGACCGAGATATTCCCGGGACTCTCCCGGGAATTTCTCGGGACTTTCCCGGAGAATTTCCCGAGCGAGTCCGGGAAATTTCTCGAGAGTAACTCCCAGGAATTTCTCGCACCAATTCCCGGGAACTTTTTCACGTGGGAAGAATTTAATGTAAACGTCTTTTTATGCAATTTTGATCTTCTGCTAGTTGGCGGCTGTGGTTACTTTTACTTAAAAGTGCTTAAAAGTCACGATAAAATTTTCTTTCTTTCAGGATGTTGTTCAGCAACATCCCAGCAACAATCTAGAATGTTTCCAGGCTATTAGTTTTAAGAATTTCTTTATATTTTTTTAAAAATTAGTTCCTTTAACATTTGTGGTTAAATATTTTCAGTAATTCATAATAACTTTTATAAAAAAGAATCATGAGCAGTTACAACTATTATGAAAAATTGAATTTTTGTATTTAAATAATTGGAAGAAAAATTAAGTAATTTTAAGAATAAATTAATTAATAATTGATTTGGAAATGAAGTTTAGTTAAAAATTGTAGAAAATAATTTAGTTTCGGAAGGGTTATGATTGTAATTTTAAGAAATTATTTCGCTTTAATTTTGTTTCTTATTTTTTTTTGTTTTTTTTGTATTTTATGTTTTTTTTTGTTCTAAAAATTTGATTGAAAAAAGTGTCAATAAAATTACTTGTATACCGTGTATATGTAATAAACTTGAGATTTTATTTTCCTTTAAAGACTAAGATTAAGGAGATGGCGCGAGATGAGATGGGAGAGAGGATTAAAATATGAAGTTTAATAATTTGATCATGAGCCTCAAGAGGTAGGGCGATTATGATACAGGGGGAAAATGTTGATAAGATTTATTTCGTCCCTATGGGCTTTTCCAAACGCTTTCGCGTTGTATATATTATATACAAAATAAAAAATAAAAATTAAAAAAAAAATACTAGGATATCGGAATTCTATTAATATCCGACGGAAACACGTGATTAAATTTTCCAAATTGGACGGCTTTTCGTTCATTTTAACTTTAGTTGAGTATGAAATGCACCACAATTTAATTGCCTTTAACTGCTTTAGCCAAAACTTTTTTATCGCAATAAAAAAATAAACTTCATACCACTTTTCACGTTTATATATAAAATTTTCATCCTTCTCCACGCATATTACTTTAATTAATTGAAATCTCCATCGACACATTCATTTTTCATGTATTAAATATTCGCTGCAAATTTTATTTTATGTATTATATCCTGTATTATATTTATAAACATTTAATATTTATTATTTATATTTACTAGATTTATATTTTATATACAGTTATAAATGTATTTACTCTCTTTTTTATTATTTTGTTGACTTAAGTTTTCAAGTTTATTAAATTAATTATGAAATATGGTAAAAATTGGAAAATGAATAAAAATTTAATGTTCGTAATGAAGGGATTAAATTTTATTACTGTGAGAGTAAATTTTATACGTAAATTTTTTGCGTAATTTTTTTTGCAAGTGTGTTTTTTTGTAAGTATATTTTTTTTGTTAGTAAATTTTTTTGTAAGTTATTTTTTTTGTAGAGAAATTTTTTTGTAAGTTATTTTTTTTGTAGAGAAATTTTTTTTGTAAGTTAATTTTTTTTGTAGGGAAACTTTTTTGTAGGAAAATTTTGTTGTAGGGAAATTTTTTTGTAAGTTACTTTTTTCCATGTATAAATAAAATTTTGTTTCGATGGGATTGAAAGAAGTTTGAAAGCGCGTATCATGTGAAAATGGCTTTAACATTTAGTGCGATGAAGCTTAGACTAACTGTCTGAGAGGAAATTAAGAAATGAGTTTTTCAAAGAGAGAAAAAGAGACTGCTTATTAATTCCGCAATTGACTATCGATTCGGCTTAAGTACAAGTCAAACCAAGAAGTCCATTCCCTTATCTCTGTCAGGCCCGTCTAGCAATTACCTTAATTAACTCAATTATCGTTCTCTTCTTCTTTCTCTTTTCAGGTGCGCACCTTGTTCGTGAGCGGCTTGCCGATGGACGCCAAGCCAAGGGAGCTCTATCTTCTCTTCAGAGCATACGAGGTTAGTTTTATTTTATTTCATTATTTTTCCTTTTTGTTTACAAGACGCATTTAGTGCTTGCTTTAAATCCCGGTGAAAGTTAAAATATATCCCGTTTTTTTTCTTTTTTTTTTTTTTTTGTTCTTCTCAATCACTACTACATGTGGGTTTTATATGTAATTAACCCCTTGACTTCTATGAAAGAATATGTTTTTTTTTCTTCTGTGACTAATAATTACTAATAGTAATTTTAATTATTATTTTTATATAGTTAATTTATCATTATTTTTAGTAATTTAATATTATTAACGCGCTATTTAATAAAAACGCGCTCTGAAGAAAGGTGCATAGTTACAAAAATTTTTAGGTTATGTTTGTAATTTTAGAAAAGAAAATACACAAAGGAGATCAAGTCTTAATATAAACCAGTAACGTTAAGGTCTTCGTTACACTCTCTAAATTCGAATTATTAAAATTTTACATTTTTTTACATTACTTTTTACTTTAAAATTAGTAAATTTTAGTAATAAAGTAGTAGAAATTACGACTTGTTAGTAAAATTTACTAATTCAAAAGGAAAAAATCTTGAATCTACTCTTGAATTAGTAGATTTTACTAATAAGTTAGTGAAAATTACTACTTATTAGAAAAATTTACTAATTCAAAATAATAAAATTTTCACTGGAAATCAATTATTCAAAAGACAATTTTCATAAAATTTTTTAAAAAGAATTAATTATTTAAAAAGATTTTTATAAAATTCTTCACAAGATTCAATTATTTTAAAAATTTTTTTATAAAATTCGTTGCAAGAATTCAATTATTTTTATAAATACTAAAATTTTCACAGGAAATAAATTATTTAAAAGACAATTTTTTATAAAATTTTTGGAAAAAAATCAATTATTCAAAAAGATTTTGATAAAATTCTTCGCGAGATTCAATTATTTTAAAAAAATTTAATAGAATTCTTCGCAAGAATTCAATTATTTTTAAAAATTTTAATATAATTCGTTCCAAGAACCCAATTTTTTTTTATAAATAGTACAATTTTCATAGAAATTCAATTATTAAAAATTAAAACACAATTTTCATAAACTTTATTTCAAGATAATCAATTATTTAAAAAGATTTTTATAAAATTTTTTGCAAGAATTCATTTATTTTTATAAATGATAACATTCTTCTAAAGATTTCAATTCTTCATAAAAATTTCGATAAAATACGTTGCAAGAATTCAATTATTTTCAAAAATAATAAAAACTCATCGCAGGATTTTAATTCTTCTTAAAAATTCTAATAAAATTTGTTACGAAAATTCAATTATTTTCATGAATGATAAAATTTTTACAGGAATTCAATTATTTTCAAAAATTTTAATGAAATTGTTCGCAACAATTCAATTATTTTCAAAAATTTTAATGAATTTCTTCGTAACAATTCACTTATTTTCAAAAATTTTGTCAAAGCTCTTTATCAGAATTGAATTTTAAGAAATATTCAATTATTCGATAAATCATTTATTTTTGTATTTAAATTGTAATTGAATTCTCGTAGATTTTTTTAAAAATTTTGTAATTCAATTAAATTTTTTAAAAAATTTAATTCCTGTAGAAAATAGAATATCTAGGCATTTAATTATTATTATTTAACAAGAATTATTCTATTTTTGAATGTAATTTTATTTTTTCTTATTTTAATTTAAATTTAGAGAAAATTGATAAATTACTCTTCAAGTTTTTTTCGTATTAAAATTTTTTCGAAGGATGGAAATAAAAAAATTTTGCCACCGCCACGAAAAAAGGCTCCTACGGTCCTGACTGCAGTCGCGATAATAGTTTGAATCGGTGGCAGTTACACTTACCGATGATAATTTCAATCATAGTTGTCATAATTAAATTACAGTCATAGAAATTTGATGGTAAACTTCCAAGATAGTATTTTTGCAATTTATATCTGATTAATAATTATTCTTTTATATTTTTATGGTTATTATTACAAAAATATTTATTATTAATGTATTATTTTTCTTTAAAAATTATTAAAGTTTTGAATAGTTTTTTTACAAAAAATTCTAAAAAATAATTGAGTTTTGGAAAAATTGAGTTGTGCCAATAATTTCAGTATTTGATGCAAATATGAATTGAACCATTTAATTGACTCAAATATAGAAATTATTTGATTCAAATAAAAATTATTTCTATTAATAATATTATTAACAATACATTGAGAAAAATTTATTTGATTCAAATAACCGATTAATTGACTATTATTTAATTGATAACAGTCAATTAATCGGGTATTTGAATGAAAAATGAATTTTTTTAAGTGTATTGTTAATAATGTTATTAAGAATAGAAATAATTTTTAAATAATGCCAATAAAAATAATAAAAAAATAATAAAAAAATAATATTAATAATGATAATGCTAATAATATGATAATAATTAAAATGATAATAATAAGAACAATAATAATAAAACAGTTTAATAATTGAATAATAAAAGAGTTTAATAATTGATCGACATTCAGAAAATCTAAACAAAGAAACGTGTCTAAAAATTGCAAGCTTTGTTCATCGTTTCCCAAGAATGGAAACGAACTATTACAGAAAAATTGTTTGCCTGCAAGTGCATTAGAGAAAATTGCGAGAGTTTTTTTTCGAAAAGAAATAAAAAAAAAAAAAAAGTTCTGTTCGCGTGAGCCGAATGATAACAAATTTTACAGTGTCTTGTATAATTATCAGAAGGTTCGAAAACGATTCTAATTTGTAACCCTTTTTCCTTTTCTCTCTCTCTCTCTCTCAAAATGTCATAAACATAGGTTAGGAAATTCCTTTGTTTTACTAGCTTCTCATAGAAAATTATGGTTCCATGTTTGGAATTCTATTGTGCATATATTTTGCAGCAACAATGAGAGACATTAACTCCATTTATATGTAGGAGAATAATTTTGTGTGCTGTAGGTGTTATTTTGTGTGAGGTCGAATTCTCAGTGAACAAAACCCTCAAAATAGTTTTGTGTGAAAATCAACGAAATTCGATGCGAAACAGCATCGTGTCTCCTCTCTCTCTTCCCCCTCGTATGCAAAAGTGGATCTACTCTTTTTTTTTCTTTTTTTTTCTTTTTTTCTTTTTAGATTAGAGAGAAGACTGTGCTTTGGTATTAAAGGTCTCAATTTCGGTTCGAGTGTCAACGTATATATCAATGGCTTAACATTTGTAATTTAATTCCTAGTAATTCCGCACCTTTATTTTCAATTTTAATTTATTTCACTGGAATTAATTGGGAATTAACTATAATTAACTATAATAATTTGATTGTTCTTTCATTCATTCACTTTTTCTGTCCCTCATAATCTGAAGTTGTCTTTTTATTTTCCATTATTTTTCTTCATGAATCACAATTTTTTTAATAAAATTATTATTTTGTTTTAGAAAAAGAAAAAAAATATTTGCAAAATTTCTATTTTTAATCTTATTTTTGAAACATGATTTTCCACAGGAAAAAAAAATTTCAAATTCAAATCTTTTTTAAATTAAACAATTTATAAAAGTATATTTGTTATAAAACACGAAGATATCGATTGCTCCGAGTCAAAGACTCGGAGTGATCGATATCTTCATGTTTTATAATAATTAAAAATTAAATTATTTTTATTTAGAATGTAAAGAAATTTCAATTATTTAAAAAATTTTCAATTATTTGTTTATAAAAATTTAATTATCATGAAAAATTTTCCTTCTTTAACAAATAATTTTTACATTATGTTTGATGGAATTCTGATAAATTAAAGCATTTATTATCAATATTTAGTGAAAACAGAATCAATTATTGTCGGAGAATGTATATATATTGAAATTTACTCTGTAAATGAATTAAACCGCTTATTTTGCCAATCTCGAAACTGAAAGCGATTTCACAAATTTATCAAGTTTAATCTCTGAATTTTCATACTCTATACTTTTGTAACATATTGTTTACTTTCAAATTAATATTTTATGATGTTTCATTCATTGTTTATATTTTCATTTTTTTTTTCGTTCTTTATTCTCGCTTATAAATGGAAAAATATAAAGCAACTTTTCAAATATAATTAAAGCAATTGTATTTTTTACTTTTCATTTTTTATTTGTTTTGCATTCATTTTTCATTCATTTATTATTCATTTTCATAGTTTTATTCGAGAAATTAATATATAAATTGAATATTTTATGCAAATAATTTAAAAAAAATAAATATTAAATAAATATTAAATAAATATTAAATAAAATTGTAACTATAAATAATAAATTTAACATATGGAACGTATGTTTTTCGCGTACAATGTATTTTTATTATACAATAATTTTATTATATGGAAAAAAGTAGAATTATTTTTCTAATAAGGGAAATTAATTTTTCTTCTATAATAAACGTGCAATTTAATATGGTATATTAATGAAAAAAAAAAATAGTTGAATGAACATTTTAAAAAGAAAGACTGACTGGATATGTAGCTAACGATTTGTTGAACTTGTTCATCCGTGAAACGGATGGCTTTGATCAGCCAGTCGTTTTCCAGCAGTGTAATCAACGTTCTGAATGAGTGTAATTGAAACCAAAATAATAATGATGATACAGGTAATCACATTGCACAGCTAACCTTCAGACTATCAAAGATTTTTGATCCTTTTGATTACCAATAATATCTGCATTATTCATTCTATAAACGCATATTTGTGCCATTAAAGCTTACGTAACAAATTGTTTTATTATAATATCCACATTAGTATTATCCATTGTATATATTAGAGAAAAAATGTACTTGCATCATATTTAACATTTTTTTTTGTCATTTTTCAGAATTTTAAAACATTTTTCTCCACTCTTTTTTAACTCTTTTAATTGTTTTAATTATTTTACTATTTTTTAATTGTTTTTTTTACTATTTTACTATTTATTTTTTTTTTTTACTATTTTCCTATTTATTTTTTCGCACTCATCTACTAAAACCTACTATTTACTACTTTTTTACGTTATGCTACGATTTCAGTACTTTTTTTTAGATTTCAGCCACTAAAAGCTACTATTTCTGTTTGTTTAGAATTTCCACTACTTTAAATTCGCTAATACTAGAAATCAAAAAAATTTTCTTAAAACTTGTAATCAAATTCTTTAAAAATAATTTATTTTCAAAAAATATTCAAAATTCAATTATTTTTCACAAAATTTCCCAAAGGAATTCAATTACTTAAAAAAATTGATAAAATTCATCCGAAATTCAATAATTTTCATAAATAATAAAATTTCCACAGGAATTCAATTAATTTAGAGTAGCATTTTTGAAAAAATTTCGAAAAAATCAATTATTTAACAAAATTTTTATACAATTCTTTAAAATAATTCAATTACTTTCACATTTGGCATAGAAATTCAATTTTATAAAAAAATTTTTGATAAAATTCTAAGCAAAAGTTCAACTATTTTTATAAATAATAAAATTCATCGTAGATATTTCAATTATTTTTATAATACTATTTTAAATTAATTAATTGAAAAATTCAATTATTTTCACCAATAAAGTTTTTCACAAAAATTCAATTATTTAAAATAAAGTTTGCAAAATATTAATTATATATCGAAAAAATTAATTATTTAAAACAATGTTTATAAAATTCATATGAAGAATTCATTTATTTTCAAAAATAACAAAATTTTTTACAAAAATTCAATTCTTTTTAAACATTTCATTGAAATTTTTCGCAATAATTCAATTATTTTCATAAATAATAAAATTCTTGTCAGGAATTTAATTATTTTTGAAAATTTTAAGAATATTCTCTGGAACAATTAATTTATTTTCATAAATAATATAATTCATCGCAGGATTTCAATTATTTTAATACAATTTTACAGGAATTGTTCAAAAAATGTAATTAATATTAAAAATTTAATTTCAATTCTTCGAAAAGTTATTTTAATAAAATTCTTTGCAAAATTAAATTATTTTCATAAATAACAATATTCATCACAAGAATTCAATTATTTTTTAAAGTAATAAATTTTTTCCTGGAAATTCAATTATTTTAAAAAATTCTAATAAAATCGTTGGCAAGAATTCAATTATTTTCATAAATAATAAAATTTCCACAGGAATTCAATTATTTAAAATAAAATTTTCATATTTATTATATTTCGACAAATAAAATAATTTAAAACAATGTTTATAAAATTCTTTGCAACTATTCAATTACTTTTAAAAATATCAATATTTTTCACAGAAATTCAATTATTCTTTTTCAACATTTTAATAAAATTTTTCGCAATAATTCAATTATTTTCAAATATTTTAATAAAATTGATCGAAAGAAATCAATTATTTTAAATACAATTTTAATTCAATTCTTTTGAAATAATTCAATTATTCTTTTAGATTTTAATAAAATTCTTCGCAAGAATTAAATTATTTTTCTAAATATTTCAATTCTTTCACGAATAATAAAATACGTTGCAGGAATTTAATTTATTATCATCAGGATAAGAAAGAAGTAAATATTTTTGATGAAAATTAAGAAAAAGTAAGAAAATTAAAATATTGAATAAAAATTAAAAAATTAAATTTTTAAGAATGGAATTTTTGTCAGTTTTGTGAAGTGTCTAAAACGAGTATTTTTTGGTGTCACGTGTCAAGTTTAATTTTTCCATAGCTACATTTTTACTACTTTTTTTTAGTTTGAAAGCTACTTTTTTAAAATTAATTATTGAGTGCGAAGTCTAATTTTAACTCTTTTGAACTATTTTAAGTCTTTTTATCTCCTTTTTGAAAATGACCATTTTTTCGAAAAATGATTTTCAAAAAATGATAAATTTATTAATTACAGTACATTTGGGGAAGAATAAAATTTGAGCATAATATTTTTCATCACCGTAGATAAATTATTGTTATCTAGGAGCGTTAAAAATATAGACAAAGGATAATGAAAACAATGGAGTATAAATACTAATCTCTAAAGAACTCGTTCTTTTCATTGAGCTTTCTGATTTCCTGTGTAAAAAATGGGTCCGAAATTGAGGTTGCTTAATAATTGAGGCCTCGACAGGAAGTGCATCTCATGGCTAGATGAGTATGTTAATCATCTTGGCGATTAGGGACAAAAATAGTTCAAGACTCATAAGAATGAAATACATAAAGTATTGCGTCTTTGTAAATCTTACGAACTCTACTTTTCTAGCAGCTTTTTTTGTTCTTTTGTCATTAAAGAACATGACTCTAAATATTACTGAAAAATATTATTCAGTCTAAATATTATTTTATTACAATAAAACTATTTTATAACAGAAAGTAAATTTTACTACAAGTTTTTTAAGTAAATTTTATACTTACAATAAAAAATAAATTTTACTAAAAAGTATTAATGCAGAATAAATTTTACTCAAAAGTATTAACTCTTTGCCGTTCATATGTTACGAAATGTCGTCTAGAGTCCTTTTTGGGGGAACAGCCAATGAGAAGAGGCGTTTATGCTTGTGTTGATAAGTTAGTTATGTGTGAGAATGTAAGTGTCTAAACTTGCAGTATCGTACCTTCTCAAAATTGGAACCCATTTATATTTTACAATAAATTATATTTAATTATACTAATTGATCACTAAAAATACGATTTTTTGTGTAAAGTGTAAATGTATATTTGCAATTTATTACAATTTAAAAATGGTAAATTTGATTGTTAAAGACTTTTATCAAACATAAATATCCTATGTAAACATAACCTCAAAATCAAACTAACATTCGGTTCTGATATTTTCCACGTGATTCAACTGTCAAACTGCTTGTTTCTGAGGTGGGGAAAACTAATGTACGGCAAAGAGTTAATAAAGAATAAATTTTACTAAAAAGAATTAATAAAGAATAAATTCTACTAAAAAAATACTGCATCCAATCTGATTTTCAAATGAATAATTAAATTAAATATCGAATTGTCTTATATAGCAATTGAAATTAATATTTAATTTAATTGTGAATTTGAATTCAGAATTGAAATAGTAAATTAATCGGAGAGGGAGTATCATTCGTTTATTAGAATCGTAAATTGTTAAAATATGTTCAAGTTCCATTTAGCACAAACACAAATTCGGAGAGAATACTCTTATGCGAACATTATTGAGTTTAAATGTGTGCCGTTCACTAGAGAGCACTATCTGACAGAACAATAGACATCTTAAGTGCCACCATAATTGACAAGTTGTAGTCGTAATATTACTGTATTACCATGTCATACTTTGCACATTTATGGCTTCAGACTTCAACAATCGCACAGAAGGTTGTGTCTTAATAATTCTACTTGTCATTAATCCAATATCGTATTTACATTCTAATTATGCCATATTTGCAATAATAATAAATTACTCATATTATTATTATTATCATTATTTATTGTTATTAATATTATTATTATCATAATTATTATTATTATTATTATGATTATAATAATTATTATGATTATTATTCACTGTCAACATAAAAAAATTGAATTTTTTCTATTTCTAACAATAATTTATTTAAAATTACTTAATTCTATTGAAGAACTGCCATAAAGTTATTACTTATAAATCATTTAATAAAGTATTTTTTTGAAAAATTTTAATTTCAACTTTATTGAAATTAATTTCAATTTTAAAAAATTTATCGCAATTCTTTGAACGAATTAAAATTCTTTCCAGAAGATCAATTATTTTCAAAAAATTTCATGAAATTCATTGTAAAATTCAATTATTTTATTTTCATAAATAATAAATTCATTCGAAGGAAGTCAATTATTTTCATAAATAACAATATTCATCACATGAATTTAATTAATTTGAAATTTTTTTTATAAAATTCAATTATTTTCACAATTAACAAAATTCATCATAAGAATTCAATTATTTTTCAAATTAATAAAATTTTTCGCAGAAATTAAATTATTTTCAAGAAATGTAAAAAAAAAAAAATTGTCAACATTTCAATTATTTTTATAATTGAATATAGCAAAATTCTCCGAAAAAATTCAATTATAAGTGAATTATTAAATATTAAATAGGAAGTAAATTATTTTTATAAATAACAATATTCATCACAAGAATTCAATTATTTTCAAAAGATAATAAAATTTGATTATTTTCAAAAATTTTTCTTAAAATTCATTGTGAAATTCAATTATTTTCATGAATAACAATATTCATTACAAGAATTCAATTATTTTTAAAATTCAATTATTTTATTTTCATAAATAATAAATAAATAATAAAATCAATAAAATCATTCGCAGGAAGTCAATTATTTTCATAAATAACCAATATTCATCACAAGAATTCAATTATTTTCAAAAATTTTTCTTAATTCAATAATTTTTATATGTATTATTTTAATAAAATTTTCCAAAAGAATTCAATTGTTTCAAAACAATTTTGCCAAAGTTCTAGACGAATATTTAAATATTTTCTGAAATAATGAAAATTTCACAGGAATTCAGTTATTAAAAATAGAATTTGCATAAATTTTTCGAAAAAATCAATTGTTTGAAACTTTTTTTTTTATAAAATTCTTCTTAATTATTTTCATAAACAATAAAATTCATTGCAGAATTTTAATTATTTTTAATACAGTTTTTATTCAATTCCTCGAAAAATGTAATTATTCTTAAAAATGTTATTAAATTTCGTCGAATTAATTCAATTAATTAAAAATTTGTTTTAAAATTATGTATAAGATAAAGAAAAATTAAATTATTTATGTTTGTATTAAAATAATTGAATTCTCATAGAATTTACCAATAAAAATTGATTTAAAAATTAATTTCAGTTAAAGTTTTAGATAATAATTGAATTCTTGAGAATTTACTAATAATTGAAATTTTTAGAAATAATTGAATTTTGTAAAGATTTCAAATTAAAATCTTTGAAAATTTGAATTTTTCATATTTTTAATTAAAAATTCTTTGCAACTAATTTTTTTTAAAAAGCTTAATCGAAATTTTTTAGAATTATTTCAAGTTGTTAATTTTTTATTTTCTAATGTATAATATTTAATTGAAGAATTTCCGAATTATGTCAATTTTACGTAAAATTAAATTGTAAACAAATGGATTGAAAAATTCTGAAATAAGAACTTTTTCAAAAATTATTAAAAATAATTGATTTAAAGAAGAATTTTTTTTCAAAATTGTAGAAAATTATAATCGAATTTGAAAGGATTATAATAATTTTTGAAGAAGTTACACTAAAAATATTCTTATATTATAATATCAAATAATGTTATCACTCGGTCACCTTTAATTATTTATATTTATAGAATTTCAAAAAATTTGAATTAGAAATTTTGAAAATTGAAAAATGGTAACTAAAATTTAGAAATACTTGAAAATACTGTCGTAAGTTTTAAAATAAAATGTTAACCTTTCCCTGGTTATTTGAACTTTATCTTTGCTTAATAAATTCAGCTTGGTAAAAAAAGTTGACTCCCCTCATTTTTATTCAGGAGAGAATAAATCTTGCAATTATTATTATTTTTTTCTTTTTTTTTTTTTTTTGGAGGGGAAAAGTTTCCTGCTTTTGAGAAAACAGTTGCATTTATTTTGAAACTAGGTTGTCTAAGAGCAGAAAGTTGCTGCGTGGAAATGAATGAAGATACACTACAAACTGACACGAAGTCTACGAACTCTGTAATAATATGTTTAATGTGCTCAATTTTCTCATTTACCCGCGCGTGCCTCTTTGCTTAAACTGTATATATATATATATGTATATTTATCATATGCCCCAGCTCTTCCCACACGCGGAGAGTAATAAAATCTAATTAAATTCGTATAAAAATCATTTTTATAAAACAAAATATTTCTAATATCATAAATGTTTCTTTTAAAATTAAAAATCGTTAAATAAAAAAAGTGTTTACAAAAGTGTCTCATCGGAATAATTTCGAGTAATTTTTTTTTTTGTTTTTTGCTAATTTTCCTTTTATTATAATTTATAAATTAATTAGTTTTTTTTTGCCATAGAATTTATTTTATTTTCAGGATGCTAGAATCATTTGAATTTTATATCGTTGCGTGCACGTTGTTCCACCGCAATCTGTCCGAGTTTATATACATGCTCACAGATCGTGATTCGTGCAAGATTCTGCAATTATGCAATTCGTTGTAGATTATCTACGAACCGCAGCTCGATTTACTATATCCCATGGATTTTTTTTCTTCCAAACACTCAAATATATTTTTCAATTAACCGCAAAAACCAAAAGTTCTCCGCCTGAGAATCTAATTCGCACCAAAGTGAATAAAATTTATCCATAAAATTATTTTCAATTTTCATTTTCAATTCATTAAAAGTGGAAAAATTCATTAAAAAACAAATAAAATTTTTAAAAAAATCACATCGCAAATAAATTAAGAAATTTAATTAAATTAAATAAAATTAAATAAATAAAATTTAAAATTAAATATAAATAAATAAAATTTAAAATTAAGTTTAAATAAATAAAATTTAAATTTAAATAAATTAAACATATTATTTTATTATTAAATTATATTCCGTGGCTAAAGTTCATAAAAGAGAATCGTGGTTGAGAAAGAAAATTAGAAAAAAGTATTTCTCAGTTTCCGTTGATTTATTAATTTCCCGCATATAGTAATATTATGGTATCCGCTCGATATTGATTATAAATGATTTTTTTTTTTTTTTTTTTTTGCATTTCAATTGAAATTGAAAGATAGCGAAGGTTTCGCATTATTAATACAATCGTTTGAATAGGTTTAGACCTTCGCAATAATGGCAAGAACATTTATTTTATAGCTTGTTTCTAAACGATATTGATTATCTGATAAAGTAATTTATTTTCTTTTCGGGCCAACACGTTGAAAGTCGTCTGACCGAAACTGACTAGTTCCACTTGTGTACTACTAATCTACACTAATTTCAACTCTCAAATAATCGCAATCCCATAAAAAAAAGCCTCGCCTCTCGGATAACATCAAAATCAAATCACGTTACACTGAAAAAAAATTTATTTGATGCAAAATCATAATAAATAATAAAAATAATAATAATAATAAATAATAACAATAAATAAAAATAATAAAAAATAATAAAAAATAATAAAAAAATAATAAAAAATAATAAAATATAATAAAAATTAACAAATGAATAAATTTTATTATTTTATATTTTATTTATTATTAAATTTTATCTCCATATAAAAAAAACTTAATTATATTTACGAAAATCAATAAAAAAAACCGTTTCAATAATTATTAAAGAAAAAGAATAAAAAAATTACCGGTTTGGAAATAGTGACGCAGACGAGGAATATACAGAAAAGTATATGGGAAAATTTTTTAATTAATTTTTGAGAAACACTCGCTTTATGTATATATATAAAAATGTAGAAATAAAGAAATAATCCGCGTAATGAAAGAAAATGGAAAATTTAAAATCGAATTATGCAGTTGTGTCACGTGATTATTTGATGAATGTTACATGCTTCAAGGCTTTTATCGCATTTTGACGGTTTCGGTAAAACCAATTACATTTAGACTATGCCAGTTACAAAGGTAATTTTCTTCAATTTTTAATACCGTAATTTTATTTCTTTATTTATTTATTTTTTTTTTTTTATACGGTAATTTTATTTATTTTTCCATGCCCCAATTGCGCATTTATTTGACATTTTTTTCCTATTACATTTTTATGGAACAATTTAATCAGGTAATTGAGAAAGTAGTCTATATCGTATAATAGAATAAGAAAACAATTCAATATAATAATAACTAATAATAATAATTGCTAATATTAATAATAGAAATAATTTTTTTTTGTTTTAAGAGGAGCTTAATTATAAAATTATTCAAAAACACCAATAACTTCATTTTTAAATAAATATTTAATCATTTTTATTTTTCCATGAAAATTCTCCCCATAAAATCAATTATTTGAAGAAATTTTAATAAACTTCTTTTCTAAAAATCAATTATTTTTATAAATTATTATTTCAATTCTTCTCAGGAATTTAAGTATTTTTAAAAGTTTTAATAAAATTCTTCAAAAAGTTTTCAATTATTTTCAAAAATTATTATAAAATTCTTTAATTATGTTCCAAAATTTACGAAAATTCTCATAAAAATTTCAATTATCTTTATAAATAATAAAAATTTTCTTCGAAATTCAATTATTTAAAAAAATTTTAATAAAAATCTTTGCAGAATTTCAATTATTTTTGGTACAAATTTTTATTAAGTTCACGAAAAATGAAAATTATTCTGAAATTTTTTTTTTAAATTTGTCAAGAAAATTCAATTATTTAAAAATATGTTGATTAAATTCTTTCTGAAAATTCAATTCTAAGAAACATTCAATTATTAAATACTAAATTATAAATTCCATCATTTTCAAAAATTTTAATAAAAATCTTTGCAGAATTTAAATTCTTTATGAAAATTCAATTTTAAGAAACATTCAATTATTGAATAAATTATTTATTTTCATTTTATTTGTATTTAAAAAATTGAATTCTCGAAGAATTATTTAATAAAAATTAATTTAAAAATGAATTTGAGTTTTAATTTTAGATAATAATTTAATATCAAAAGCATAGTAGCATGGATTTTTAGAATTAATTGAATTTTGAAAAGAGTTCAAATTCAAATCTTTGGAAATCTAAATTTTTCGCACTTTTATCTAATAATAAAAGAAGAATTGTAGTTAAAAATTCTAGAAAATATTAATTGAATTTAAATGATGAAAATAATTTCGAAGAAGTTAGAGTAACAATATGGTTTGAATACTTATTGTTATTTATTGTTATTTATTGTTATCGATTGTTTTTTATTTATTTATTTATTTATTTGAAAACAATTTGGAATCAAAAGCACTAACTTTTCATGAGGACAGAAATATTTCGATTATTATCACTATTTTTATAAATTGTTTTAATTTGATAACTTTTTTCACAGCATATTTTTGAGTGCTAATGAATTTAAATGTGTTTTTCTTTTACTTTTTTCGTGAATTCGTAGAGTTTATTTTCTCCTCGATGCCAAAAGTTTTGAAAGGCTTCATATAATCACACTGCTAGACGGTACTCAATACTTGGAGGACATTTTTCAAATAGATGTAATCCAGTATTATATATACTTACAACTGTTTAACTATAAAATCCAGAGCTTTCTTTTTATTCTTTCAGTTGTTTCATTTCTACTTGGCTTAACTTATTATTTATTTAGCGTACGGAGAAAAGGTTCATGTCAACAGGACAAGAAATAAAAGAAGAATTGAATTTATTCTTTTTCAAACTACAAATAGATATTAAAAAAAAATCCTTTTGCGACAAGTGAACATAAAAATATTGCAAATATTAATTTATTATTAAAAAAAACCCCAGTTTTATCTAATATCAAATCAAATATTTATCAAATATTTCTCAAATTGAGACAAAAAAGAAAAAATTGTTTCGATGCAACAATTTTTTCCTTTTTGTCTCAATTTTTTTTTTATTACCTTATTTAAAAGTGGTGAAGAATTTGTAAAAATTTTTATTGGAACTTTTTTTCCCCCATCGAATTTTTATTATCAGTAAATGTATTTCAGATTGAATATTGCGAAGTATTGCGAAGCGCAATAAATGGAAAAAGAAAATCTGTGTAATTTTGCAGGTACATTTTCTACAGGTAAATTACCTTTCGGTCGAAGATTTGATATCGATCTAAAAAAGGCAAGAACAATATGCAAATCTGCGAATAGTTTAAAATTTATGGATATTTGCGAATCGATAGAATACTTACTTCCTTCCCTTTAGAAGTAACTCCATTGCGTTTATCTTTGGCTTTTATACGATGCGAACGTAAGCTGCTTATCGTTTCGTATTTTATGAAAGCATAAACTTTATAATATATAGTATTATAATGTATATAGTTTCAAAACCTCACTGACAATCCACAAAATGTACCTGCGAGCAACTGGTATTTTTTTAAAAGCCAAATGAATTTTTAATTATTTATAATATTTATAGTCTAAATATTAAACATTTAAAAAGAAGTTACTAAATATTAATATATATTTAGTAAACTAAAAATTACTAATTATTTGGTAAACTGAAAATTACTAAATATTTGGTAAACTAAAAATTACTAAATATTTGGTAAACTAAAAATTACTAAATATTTGGTAAACTAAAAATTACTAAATATTTGGTAAACTAAAAATTACTAAATATTTGGTAAACTAAAAATTACTAAATATTTAGTAAAATAAAAATTACTAAATATTTAGTAAAATAAAAATATATTCAGCAAAACTAGTACCTATATTTTATTTTTAAAAAATATATTTAGTGAAACTAGTGTATATTTAAAAAAAAGAAAAAACCCACTCGTTGTAAATAATTAGGTAATAATAAAAAGTCGAAAATTAAAGTAAAGAATAGGCTGCATAAAATTCTCGGAATATGTTATAGATATTTTTCATACGTAATGTGTGGTCGCAAAACCCCAAGTAACGTGAGCCTAGATATTAAAATGAATAAGTACAAGGAAAAAAAAAGTTTTATGAAAATACTAAATAAGAGTAAACTCAAGAAGTAGTCGCTTTATAAATACTTTTTTTTAATTAATATTACATTACTATTTTTATATTATACAACTTTCAAGAACCCCTTTTCTTTTAAATAGAATGACAAATTATCAGTTATACTTAAATTTTTAATTAATCTAATTCATTAGAAATTATTTTTTTTAAATTCTTAAGAAAAATTCATTACATTTAAACGTTTTAGTATAATTTTTTTCTATTGAATCCAATTGTTTGTAAAATTTTTAATAAAATCCTTTCAAAACATTCAATTATTTTCAAAAATTTTAATGTAATTCTTCGTAACAATTCAATTATTCTCATAAATAATAACATTCTTTTTAAGAATTCAATTATTTTTATACATTCTAAAGTAAAAAAAAATCCATGTTTTAAAATGTTCTAAAACATTCAATCATTATCAAATGTTTGATAAAATTCTTTCTAAATTTCAATTATTTTCAAAATTTTCAATTAAAATTCTTAAAATAAAACTACAATATTTTCTCGAAATTTAAAGAAATTCTTCGGAAATTTTTATAAAATTCTTCGTAAGAATTCAATTATTTTTACAAATAATAAAATTCTTTTCAAAATTTCAATTCTTTTTAAAAATTTTAATAAAATACGTTGCAAGAATTCAATTATTTTGAAAAATAATAAAACTCATTGCAGAATATCTACTTTTCTTACAAGTTTTAATAAAATTCGTTCCAAGAATTCTTTTATTTTTTGAATAATGAAATTATTCTTATAAATTCAATTATTTTAAACAAAATTTTCATAAAATTTTTGAAAAAAATTAATTAATTTAAAGGATTATTAATAAAATTTGACGCAACATTCAATTATTATTAAGAAATTTAATAAAATTCATTGAAAGAATTCAATTATTTCCATAAATAATAAAATCTTGATAGGAATTGAATTAATTAAAACAAAACTTTGATAAAATTGATTATTAAAAAACATTTTTATAAAATTCTTAACAAAAATTCAATTATTTTTATAAATAATAATATTCTTTTCAAGCATTCAGTTCTTTTTATAAATAATAAAATTCCTCTCACAAATTCAATTCTTTAGAAAAATTTTAATACAATACGTTGCAAGAATTTAATTATTTTTATAAAAAATAAAATTTTCATAGGAATTCAATTATTTAAAATACAATTTTCATAAAATTTCTGGAAAAAATAAATTATTCTAAAAGATTTTTATAAAATTCGTCACACGATTCAATTATATTTATAAAAACTTTCATAAAATTCGTTATGAAAGAATTTAATTATTTTTATAAATAAAAAAATTTCCACAGAAATTCAATTATTTAACACAATTTTCATAAAATTTTAAAGAAAATCAATTATTCAATGAGATTTTTATAATATTCTTCACAAAAATTCAATTATTTTTACAAATAATAATATTCTTGACAGAAATTCAATTATTTTTATAAATAATAAAATTTTCATAAAAGATTGGAAAATATTTTTGATATTTGACTGTTTGCATTGTGCTTTGAAAATTATCGGGTATTTAGAGGTATTTATTATAGATGTTAAGTACATTAATTAACGGGAATGAAAGCTCTGTGCTTTAACTTAATAAACTAATTTACATCCTGGTATATGGCTCATTAACAGTAAACTTAATATTATGTGTAAAATTACAAGAATCTTCTCTAAATTATCATTCTGTCTTTTTGTACAAATTGTATGTCGCTAGTTGTAAATAAATTTGTATTCATTTTAAATTTAAAAGTTTTTAATTTTAAAAGAAATTTTTAATGAATAGAAGTAAATAAATGTTGAAACTAATTTCAAATTAATATACAAATGAATTTTAAAAGAAATTTTAAATAAATAAAGAAATTTCTTGTAATTTTTTATTTTTTATTTTAGTTGTTTATTTATATGTGAATAAATAAATATATGCGCTTTTTTTAATCACAATTTATTATTTTTGTTTCAGGGTTATGAGGGTTCACTCTTAAAAGTCACAAATAAAAATGGAAAAACGGCATCGGTGAGTACTTCATTTGCCATCGCAATTAGGAGTAAATTTTAAAATGTCATAAAGAGCTTATTTATCTTTTAGAAAATAGAAAGCTCTTAAATGGGCAGTAATTATATATTTCCTCCTGGAAATGCAGGAGAAAAGAGAATAAGAATAATTCCTTGTTTTCATATTACCCTGCTGTCAATTAAGGAATTAAAAATTCCAAATTGGTTGACGGTATGAATGACCTTTTATATTTTTTTTTTGATGAAAATTCCACTAAAATTGAAACTGAAGAATTCGTGTATTTTGGTCTAGTTTTTAAAAAATAAAATAAAAAATAGAATTATGCCGTTTTGCTGAAAGCTTTTCCAGGATTTTAAGAGGCTAAAAAAAATGTTTAAGGAATTTTTTGGGGTTGAGTACCGGGAAAAAAGATTATGCAGTGACCAAGTTTTTTAATGTGATTTTTATTTGTGGCCTCGCGGTCTCTGGCACGGTTAGGTACAAGTCTAAAAATCAATACGAAACAGTTCACGACCTGTTTGCTTTTCCTCGTATCATTTGAATTTTCTGAATAATAAGAAATACGGCTTTTCTTTTCCTTTATCTAAATTAATGCTTCTTAAATGAAATTTAAAACTATACATTCACTCTTTATACAAAACTAATTTCCCGAGCACAAAGAAGTTTCAATTTATCGACTGAAAGCGTATGATAAATAATAAATTAAAATACGATAATAATTTAATAGAGGATAAATTAAATTTTTTCCTTTCTTTGAGAGTTTTGGAAAAGCAATTCAATCGCTGACAATCTTCCAGGCAGAGCTGTTAAAAATCATAATTTTTTTAAAAAATCAAAACAAATTTGATACTTTTCTAAATTCAATTATTTTCAATATCTAGTATTTTAATAAAAAATTTCCAAAAAGAATTCAATTATTTTTATAAATCATACAATTCTTCTCAGGAATTCAATTCTTTTGAAAAATATTAATACAATACCTTGCAAGAATTCAATTATTTTTATAAATAATAAAATTTTTACAGGAATTCAATTATTCAAAACACAATTTTCATACAATTTTTCGAAGAAAATCAATTATTTAAAAAGATTTTTATAAAATTTTTCACAAAAATTCAATAATTTTTTAAAATAATAAAAACTTTTCAAGATTTCAATTCTTCATAAAAATTTTAATAAAATACGTTGCAAGAATTCAATTATTTTCAAAAATAATAAAACTCATCGCAGAATTTCTATTTTTCTTAAAAATTATAATAAAATTCTTTTCAAGAATCCAATTATTTATTGAATAAAATTCTCTGGAATTCAATTATTTAAAACACAATTTTCATACAATTTTTGGAAAAATCAATTTTTTTAAAAGATTTTTATAAAATTCGTCGCAAGATTCAATTAGTTTTACAAACTTTAATAAAAATCGTTGAAAGAATTCAATTATTTACATAAATAATAAAATATTGACAGCAATAGAATTATTTAAAACAAAACTTTCTTAAAATCAATTTTTTAAAAATTCTTTAATAAAATTCGTTGAAAGAATTCAATTATTTTCATAAATAATAAAATTTTCACAGGAATTAAATTATTCAAAACAAATCTTTCATAAAATTCTTCGAATAAAATCAATTATTTTTATAAATAATAATATTCTTTTCAGGAATTCAATTCTTTTTATAAATAATAAAATTTTTCTCAGGAATTCAATTATTTTCATAAATAATAAAATTTTTACAGGATTTCAGTTTTTGTTAATACAATTTTAAATAAATTCCTCGAAAAATGCAATTATTCTCAAAAGTTTTATTTAAAATTATTCGGAAGAATTCAATTATTTTTAAAAAATTTTAATAATATTTTTCGTAATAATTCAATTATTTACAAAAATTTTGATATAATAGCTTTTTATGAAAAGTCAGTTTCAGGAAATATTTAATTATTGAATAAATTATTTAGTTTCGTATTTAAAAATTGAATTCTCGTACAATTTTGTAATAAAAATTTATTTAAAATTGAAATTCCATTAAAATTTCATGTATGAATTGAACATTAGAAGCGTTATACTGTGAATTTTTTTTAAAAATAATTAAGTTTCAACAAATATTTTCAATTGAAATCTTTGAAAATTTATTTTTTAGTAAAACTGTAAATTTAATAAAAAAAAATTAAATTTTTAAAAAAAATTTTATTTTTAATAATAAGTAATTAATGTTTTTAATAATTTTATCTAAAAATTCTAAGACATAATTGAATTTTGTTGTAATTTTTGAAATAGTTAAATTTCAAAAAGGATTTACATTGAAATCATTTAAAATATTTTAATTCCTGTAGAAAAATAAATTGGTATTTAAATATTTTTTTAAAAATAGATATTCTATAAATTACTTTAATTTAGAAAAAATAATAAAATTGTTGTCGAGTTGAATCAAAAGCTGCTTAAAAAGCTTGTGTTTAAGTAAAAATTTGACTTAACATGATTTAAAATGGAAACATGTCTTTGATTTAAATCCTGATTTAAATCATAACAGTCATGCTTCCAGAAATAATAATGTTCCTAAAAATTAATCTAAAATTTATTTAATTTTTAAAATTTCAGCCGGTGGGCTTCGTGACTTTTCACACGAGGGCAGGTGCGGAGGCTGCGAAACAAGACTTACAGGTAATACCCCGTTTCGCGAAATAGACAAAAAAAAAAAAAAATGAAAAAAAAATGATAATAATAACGAGTGAACCGAGAACGGAAAGTCGTGCCGAACTTCGGAATTAGAAGGACACGCGAATTCTTCTACCTCTCTTTCTCTCTCTATTTCTCTCTTCTTTTAATCTATCTTTTTCATCTGTTTTTCTCTCTATCTCTTTGTTTTTTTCTTTAATCCAACCAAAACATATTCCATTCTGACTTACTACCAGCTGGCACGGGTTAATGTTACATAGTTTTTTCTCTTTCTCATAGTTTTTTTTTCTCTCAAACTGTAGCTTTTATATTGAAATCTTGGAGAACCGTACAACACTTTTTGAATACCTTTTCTATATACATAATATAAATAGGCCAATATCCGTACCTCTACGTACCAATCCTATACAGAAACATCGAGAAAAGGGATTTGTCGATAATCTTGCATTTAATATACATCCATTTTTATCCTCTATGGATATTCGATAAGAGAAACTGAAATACACTGTGAGATGATTCTTTCAGAGGAAAAAAAATTCCATTACCTTTAATTACAGTTAATTAGAATTTACTTTCCACCCACGATAAATGATTCAATAGAAGATTCTCAAACCACTTTTAGATCATTTTCAAAATTTATCGAATTTTATTTTTAGTTTTCAAATTATTATCCATTTTCAAATGGTCTTTTAGATAATTTTCCAAAATTATCGAATGTTATTTTTAGTTTTCAAATTATTAACCATTTGAAGTAAAAATATTCGCAGAAATTGAATTGTTTTCAGAAATTTTTTTAAAATTCTCGTCAAAATTTCAATTATCTTTAGAAATATTCAAATTCTTTTCCGAAATTCAATTATTTTCAAAAAATTTTTTTAAATTCTTGACAACATTTTAATTATTTTCAAAAATTTTCATCAATTAAATGATTTTCAATATTTATTATTTTAAAAAAATTTTCTAAAATAATAATAAAAAACATTTTTCTAAAATTCTTCACAAAAATTCAATTATTTTTATAAATAATTAAATTTTCACAGGCATTCAATTATTTAAAACACAATTTTCATAAAATTTCTCGAAGAAAATCAATTATTTAAAAAGATTTTTATAAAATTATTCGCAAGAATTCAATTATTTTTAAAAATAATAAAATTTTCGTAGAAATTCAATTATTCAAAACAAAATTTTTATACAATTTTTCGAAGAAAATCAATTATTTAAAAAGATTTTTATAAAACTATTCGCAAGAATTCAATTATTTTTTAAATAATAAAATTCTTTTTAAAATTTCAATTCTTCACAAAAATTTTAATAAAATACGTTATAAGAATAATAAAAATTTCACCGGAATTGAATTATTTTCATAAATAATAAGATTGTTACTGAGATTCAATTATTTTTGTAAATTTAAAAATTCTTTTTAGGAATTCAATTATTTTCATAAATAATAAAACTCATTGCAGAATTTCAATTATTTTTAATACAAATTTAATCAAATTCCTCGAAAAATGTAAATATTCTTAAAAATTTTATTTAATTTTGCCAAAAGAATTGAATTATTTAAAAATTTGTTCATAAAATTCTTTATGAGAATTCAATTTTAAGAAACATTCAATTATTTAATAAATTATTTGTTTTTGTATTTGAATAATTGAATTCTTTTAACTAACAATTCCGTAAAAGAATAAATTTTGTTGAAAAAGTTTATTTGAATTTTTTTCGAAATTATTTTTTTTTAAGTTTTTATTTTCTAATCCTATATTTAATTGAAGAATATCCGAATAATTGAAATTTTGTAAAATTGAATTATAAACAAATGAATTTGAAAATTCTCAAAGAATTTTATTCAAATATTATTATAAATAATGGATTTAAAGAAGATTTTTAGTTATAAAAATATTTTTTTTTAAAATTTAATTTTGGAGAAGTTAGAAATTATTGCAGCAATTCAATTATTGTCATAAATAATAAAATTTTTCAGAGGAATTCAATATTATTTGGAACACAATTTTCATAATATTTTTCGATCAATTTTTTTTATAAATAATAAAATTCTTCTCAGGAATTCAATTATTTTTATAACTAACAAAACTCATCGCAGGATTTCAATTATTTTTAATACAATTTCAAATGAATTCCTCGAAAAATGCAATTATTCTTAAAATTTTTTATTATAATTCTCCGAAAGAATTCAATTATTTTCAAAAATTTTGATAGGGATTCAATTATTTTCATAAATAATAAAACTCGCCGTAGAATTGTAATACTTTTTAATAGAATTTTTATCGAATTTCTCGAAATTGTAAGTATTCCCACAAAATTTATTTAAATTCTTCCAAAGAATTTAATTATTTAAAAATTTGTTGATAAAATTCCTTATGAGAATTGAATTTTAAGAAACATTCAATTATTCAATAAATTATTTTTTTTCAAGAAGGAATCATCAACAGAATCATAAAAAAAATGAAAAACTGAATCTTTTACAATTGAATGATGTGTATTGTTTATATATTTTTGTATTTTCATTATAGTTTATTATGAAAACAAACTTTTACTAACTAAATGAAAGTGTTGTATCAGAATGCAAGTCTGCAACCGTCCAATTATATTCTGAACAGTTTATAGCTCGAAGAGGAAAATTCTGTGGACGGCGGGTTGTTCTATGTCGACTGTGTTAATTAATGCTGCAACGTTAACTAGAAGTTGAGTTAAATTCACTATTCTGCAATCTTCGCTTACTAACATTTTACAAAAGTGTTCATTATTCAGAGGAAAATTTGTTAACCAACTTTTTAATTTAAATAAACAAGGACTAAAGTGCTGCCTTTTTTTCCAAATGAAAAGGTTAATTGTTTTGTGTTATTCCGAAGGAGAACATTTTTTCGATTTCAAAAACAAATAAATACTCACGTCTCGTGGAAGAATAAACAAAAAAAAAATTTCTTTTTCTTTTGTAAAAATTTTAACTGTTTCTCTTAATTTTTGCTTTGACAATCAGTATAATTTTTTCTTTTTTTTTTAAATTTTAGGCTCAAGTTATTTTATTTTGATGAAAATCGACAAATCCCTTGTTTCGATTGTTCTTGCTGGTTGCACCGTGTGTAACATTTCTCGATATGGTGTTGTTTCGTGCCTTTGAGAGCGCATCACACCTTGTTAAATTTTTTATTTTCTACCTCACCACGCAACTGACTTCACGCAATGCAAAAATGTACATCCTTTTATTGAAGAGACAAAAACAAAAACAAAATGAAAAATTATGTTCAAACAGTACTTTTTACTACACTGAGAGAAAAACTGAAAAAAATCCCCAGTCAATTTTACAATCGTTTCTCAACTGATTTTCAGTTGCAATCAACTATCATCGACTCATTGAAGAAAAAATTAATAACATTTAATTTAATTTCGCAATATTTTTTTTCTAATTTATTGTCACGGAAAAAAACCCGAAAATAGTTTATTTATCCAAAAAGCAAAATGATTGCAAAGTATGAAATATTTTTATTAACTGAAAACTACAACAAACATTGAATAGAGCAGTACAATTGATTTTTTTAAAAAGCAAACTAATTATTAACTTTTGAAAAAAATAGTTGAACTAACAGAACTAGAGTAACAGTAAAAAAGTGGGTAAATTACTCGGGATTTTTTTCAGTGTAAAGACAACAACAATGACAGCAACAGTATCCCTGCATTCTACAAACATCCTTTTGTCGGATGACACACTCGCTCACGCTAAAAATTATTGGACCACGTGCCCCACTCGTCAATTGTATCATTCACAATAAAATTGAATTTTCGATAAATTCAAAAGAGTAACTTTTGTACGTGGATATGCATAGATGAGTTTATATTGTCTCTAAGCACGTAACGTTAAATTAATAATTATACTTGATAATCGAAAATCAACAGTTTTTCTGAGAATGTCGAAATTGAGACGAAAAAAAGGTATCAAAATGTTACTTTGCAACTATTTTGATGTTTTTTTGTCTCAATTTGATATCCTTAGAAAAAAGCTCTGATTATAATTAAAGCTTTTAAAAATCATGATTTTTTAATTTAAATCGGATTTTTTTTATTTAAATCAAATTTTTTCTGGAGCTTGATTTTTTTAGAAATGATAATAAAAAATTAATTCTATAATAGAGGCAACAAAGAATAACTACTTTTATTTTTCTTAAAAAAAATATTTTATCGAACCGGTTGAAAAAATAATTGAATTAACTTCTGTTAAATTAACAGTTTTTATATATTTATGTTGGTTTTTTTTAAGTTTTTTATTATTTGAATTGTAAACTTTAAACAAGAGTAGATACTAGTAGAAGAATAAAGAATTAAGTTCCTAACAATTTAAATAAAATTCAAGCAATTCAATTACTTAACACAATTTTCATAAAATCTCGAAGAAAATCAATTATTAATAAGATTTTTATAAAATTCTTTGCAAAAATTCAATTACTTTTATAAATAATAAAATTATTTTCAGGAATTAAATTCTTTCTATAAATAATAAAATTTTTTGTTAGGATTCAATTATTTTTAATGCAATTTTAAATAAATTCCTCGAAAAATGCAATTGTTTAAAAAGATTTTTTGAAAATTCTTCGTAAGAATTCAATTATTTTTATAAATAATAAAATTCTTTTCAACATTTCAATTATTTTTATAAATAATAAAATTCTTTTCAAAATTTCAATTATTTTTATAAATAATAAAATTCCTTTCAAAATTTCAATTATTTTTATAAATAATAAAATTCTTTTCAAAATTTCAATTATTTTTATAAATAATAAAATTCCTTTCAAAATTTCAATTATTTTTATAAATAATAAAATTCTTTTCAAAATTTCAATTATTTTTATAAATAATAAAATTCCTTTCAAGATTTCAATTGTTCTTAAAAATTTTCATAAAATACGTTCCAAGAATTCAATTATTTTTTGAATAATAAAATTCTTCTCGGAAATTCAATTATTTAAAATAAAATTTTCATAAAATTTTTGAAAAAAATAAATTATTTTAAAGGATTTTTATAAAATTTGTCCCAAGATTCAATTATTTTTAAAAACTTTAGTAAAATTCGTTAAAAAATTCAATTATTTTTATAAATAATAAAATTTTTTACAGGAAATCTATTATTTTTAATACAATTTGAAATGAATTCCTCGAAAAATACAATTATTTAAAATGATTTTTATAAAATTCTTCGCAAGAATTCAATTATTTTTATAAATAATAAAATTTTTCTCAGGAATTCAATTCTTTTAGTAAATAATAAATTTTTGTTTAAGATTTCAATTATTTTTTTAATAATAAAATTTTTCTCAGGAATTCAATTCTTTTTGTAAATAATAAATTTTTTTTTAAGATTTCAATTATTTTTTGAATAATAAAATTCTTCTTAGAAATTCAATTATTTAAAATACAATTTTTATAAAATTTTTTGAGAAAATGAATTATTTTAAAGGATTTTTATAAAATTTGTCCCAAGATTCAATTATTTTTAAAAACTTTAAGGTATTTGTCGCGTAAATTCGTTTTCGACAGAATTTTTTTAAATTTCACATAATTATTCTTTGGATATTTATCTACAAAATAAGGCCTATTAAAATAAAATTGACCGTCTGTAAGTCTCAAAAAATGAAATCAAAGTTTCGATTTTTAACATGTACGGTATAGGAAAACCAAATGAAAACCACAGATTTTTAATTTTTGCACTTATACTAATCGACAGATTTTTTAGAAAAACTAAAGTTTTATTTATAGAACCAAAATGAACTTTTATAAAAAAAATGAAAATTTTTCACCGTCTCGTTTAAAAGATATTTAACATCAAACTTGAAAAATTATTTTAACATTTACTGTAAATGACAGGTGAATTCGTAAACGTGGCAATAGCGCTTGTTAAATACTACAGCTTGTCTGCTACTTTTGGCGCGAAATTTTAAAGACGGCCATACGCCAAACTTGCGACGTTGCCACGATCGTTTTTCATGCGAGAGGTTATGAATATACATTGAGAACATCTGTGTGTCAAACTGTACGTCCGCAAAAGTTTTTCGGAAACTCGCATTCATAATCGTTTCATAAGTACAGTCAACGGATACAAACTTTTGAGAGTGACCAGTCGCGCGACAAATACCTTAATAAAATTCGTTTAAAAAATTCAATTATTTTTGTAAATAATAAAGTTTTTACAGGAATATTCTATTATTTAAAACAAATCATTTATAAAATTCTTCGAAGAAATTCAATTATTTAAAAAGATTTTTAAAAAATTCTGAATTCTGAGGAATTCAATTCTTTTTATGAATAATAAAATTATTTTCTGGAATTCAATTATTTTTAATACAATTATAACAGAATTCCTCGAAAAATTCTTTAATATTTTATTATAATTCCTCGAATGAATTCAATAAATTTTTAAAAATTTTAATAGAATTCTTCGTTACAATTCAATTATTTTCAAAAATTATGATAAAGCTCTTTATAAAAAATCAGTTTTAAAAAATATTTAATTATTCAATAAATTATTTATTTTGCATCTAAATAATTGAATTCTCCTAGAACTTTCTGATAAGAATTGATTTAAAATTGAATTTCTGCTAAAATTTTATATAATAATTGAATATTAGAAGAGTTATAGTTATAGTTTTTAGAAATTATAAAAAAATTGAGTCGTCGAGTTTAATTATTCCATAGCTACTTTTTTTAGCTTTAAAGCTACTTTTTCCTAAATTTAAAGAATTTTATTTACTATTTATTTATTATTTTATTTATTTATTATTTATTTTATTTAATAATTTATTATCGAGGTTTGTTTTTTTTGTTTAATTTTTAAACGTTGGTAACTTTAATTTTATCTTTTGATCCAATTCTTTCAGATTCTTTTTTGGATTCTTCCTTGAGTGAAAAATTTATTAAAAAAGCTTTAAAAGCTCTTTAAAATATTACAGATTAAAAAATGATTTGCCTTATTTTATTAAAAAAAGCTATTTTTTAGTAAAAATTTGATTTAAATCCTGATCTAAATGATGATTTTAGTCAAGTTGATTTAAACCATAACATAACATAAATTTAAAATTTTTTTAAAGTACACGGTATAATTTTGAAAAGAATGCAAAAGAAAAAAAGTATGAGCAAGTGGATCAAGGACAAGCAATCCTGTACTAATCCCATTGCAAGAGAATAGAGATTCCAATTAGAAGTACTGCTTGAATTTTTGTTTAGAAAAACATTGTTCTCTGTAGAATATAAAAAAAATATAGAAAATAGAAAATTGAAGAAACGAAAAAAAAATGTTTGTTCTTTTATACAATGTAACGAGCTTGGGCACGGTAGTTCTCCTTTTTTCCATTTAGCCACCTAGTTATCCACATTTCCACGTGTGCTCCCCGTTTACTAATTTAGGGATCTATTTGCAGCAGGGGGTTAGATTCGATCCTGATATGCCACAAACCATACGTTTGGAATTTGCAAAAAGTAACACAAAGGTTAGCAAACCCAAGCAACCAGCCGCTGCAGCAGCCACCTCGCACCCCGCTCTGATGCACCCTCTAACTGGACGTAAGTATGCACCGCCACAAAATTCACTTGCTGAATAAACGTACGTTTTCTCACTACCTCTTTCTCACCCCCCAGCTACCCCCTTACACCCGATTTACACCCGATTTACACCCCTTACCCCCAACTGCACCGATTTCAAAAATTCTATATATTCTGCCGAACGGTTCTCGACGCGCGGGACATTATATTTTTCAAACATGGAAATCTCGCGTTTCGTTTATTTTACGACCGAGTCAGTTTTGTTGCCCTACTTTTATTCTATAGAATTTTACCCTGTTTTTTTTTCTTTTTTTAGGATGAAAAAGTAAATTTATTATCCAATATTGTTTATGCATTATTAATAATATTACACTGTGGAAAAAGAGAGGAGTTTTTTGGAGTTGAACCGAAGGGAGAATTTAGAGTTAAAATTTACTCCTCTGGATTAATTCCTTTAAAGTTTAAATCTTAAGTTATTGCTAAATAACTCCCAAAGGAATTGATAATAAATTTTTTTTTACTCCTATTTATCCAGTTTGACTAACTTTTGGAGTAGATTTTTTAAATTTTACTCCCGATGCCATTTACTTTTTAAATTTTTTTACAGTGTATTATAAATCTGAATTAGTATTTTTCTACTAATTAACTCCTAAATTTGAATTCGTTAAAAATATTTACTAATTTGAACTAGTGACTGAATTTTTACTTATGAGTTAGTAAATTTTACTGATAATTAGTAATTTCTACAAATTTATTTGTAAAATCTACAAATTCAAAATGATTTAAAAACTTTTCATTTTGAATTAGTAAATTTTACTAATAAGTAGTAATTTCTACTAATACATTAGAAACATTTACTAATTTAATTAGAAAATTTTACTATTAAGTAGTAATTTCTATTAATTAATTAAAAATTTACTAATTTAATTACTCAACTTTACTAATAAGTAGTATTTTTTAATTGTAAATAGTAATTTCTATTAATAAATAATAATTTTTACAAATTCACTAGTAAAATCTCGAAATTCAAAAAAAATTTAAAACCTTTTCCTTTTGAATTAGTAAATTTTACTAATAAGTAGTAATTTCTACTAATTCATTACAAATTTACTAATTTAATTACTTAATTTTATTAATAAGAAGTAATTTCTACTTATAAATCGTAATTTCTACTAATAAATAGTAATTTTACAAATTCATTAGTAAAATCTACAAATTCAAAAAAATTTAAAACCTTTTCCTTTTGAATTAGTAAATTTTACTAATAAGTAGTAATTTCTACTAATTTATTAGAAAAACTTACTAAAAAATTAAAAATTTACTAATTTACTGACCAAATTTTACTGTTAGGTAGTATTATCTACTAATTAATTAAAAATTTACTAATTTAATTCCTTAACTTTACTAAAAAGTAGTAATTTCTACTAATAAATAGTAATTTTTACAAATTTATTAGTAAAATTTACAAATTCAAAAAGATTTAAAAAATTTTTCCTTTTTAATTAGCAAATTTGACTAATAAGTAGTCATTTCTACTAATAAATAGTAATTTCTACTAAAGAATTAAAAATTTACTAATGTAAACAGTTCCATTTACTATTAAGTAGTAATTTCAACTAATCCATTAAAAAAATCTACTAATGAATTAAAAATCTACTAATTTAATTAGTTAAATTCTACTAATAAGTAGAAATTTCTACTAGAAAATAGCCATTTCTACTAATTTATTAATAATATCTACTAATTAAAAAAAATTCAATACCTATTTGATTTTTAATTAGTAAATTTTACTAATAAGTAGTAATTTCTACTAATGAATTAAAAATTTGCTAATTTAATTAGCAAATTTTACTAATAAGTAGTAATTTCTACTAATGAATAAAAAATTTGCTAATTTAATTAGTAAATTTTACTAATAAGTAGTAATTTCCACTAATTTATTAGTATTATCTACTAATAAATAGTAATTTTTACTAATAAAAAGTAATTTTTACTAATGAATTAAAAATTTGCTAACTCAAAAATAGATTCAAAACTTTTTCCTTTTGAATTCGTAAATTTTACTAATAAGTAGTAACTTCTACTATTAGATTAGTAAAATTGACTAATGATTTAAAAAGTTACTATTTAAATTAGTCAATTTTACTAATTAGAAGTAATTTCTACTAATTCCTTAGTAAAATTTGCTAATGAATTAAAAATTTACTAATTTAACTAGTAAATTTTACTAATAAACAGTAATTTTTACTAATTCATTGATAAAATTTACTAATTTAAAAACAAAAAATTAGTCACTAATTCAAATTAGTAAATATTTTTACTAATTCAATTTTAAAGAGTAATTAAATTAACTAAAAAAGAACTAAAATAATTAATTAAAAACGAATTAAATTTTGCTAATAATTAATTATTTTTACTAAGTGCTGATGCAAACCTTCAGAAAAGATTTTACTAACAATTTGTTAATTTCGACTAATTTGGATTTGGAGAGAAAAATTGCGGACTTGTTTACTAATTAAATGTTAATGATTTTACTAATTTAATAGTAGAAAATACCTGACAACTAAAATAGTGAAACTTTACTTTTTGAACGCCCAAAAAAAAAATATTTGACTCTCAGAGTTTACTAAATAATTTTTTAGTAACAAAAAATTGTTACAGATAAATTTTATTTGTCCTAAATAATTATTTATTTAAAAGAAATGAATAATTTAGTAAAATACATACTTTTACTGTGACTAATATACTTTCACAGTTTTTCTGCTGATATCAAATTGAGACAAAAACGAATCAAATGCAACGTTTTGATTCGTTTTTTGTTTCAATTTGATATCTGCAGAAAAACTATGTTTACTTAACTAAAATAAATTATTAATAATAGAATTTATAATAATTTATATAATTTAAAATAAAATTTATAATAATTTACATAATTTATAATATAATTTATAATAAAATAAATTATTAAAAAAAAATCTTTACATTAAAATAAATTAGGTTTGGCTAAAATAAAACATTTCGTTGTCAGAATTAGTAGATATTTTACTATTTAGTTTTTTTACTAAAAATCACTAAAGAAACATAACTATTTAATTCATAAATAAATCCGCAATCGTTATAAATGAAACTCTTTAATTACTAGAAAACTGCTAATTAAGGTTCAGAAAATGTAAAATAATATTAAAAACATATAAAATTCTATAGAATTTATTGCGAATCCTACTCTATAAAAATCGGAATAAAATTTTGTCCGAAAGTACCTAAAAAATTAAACGGGAAAGTTAAATGCAATTTATTTAATTAAAATACCCTGGAACTTTGGCTATTGAGAGACAACTTTACTGTTTAAGTTCCAGTGTCTTTTCCATAATACCGCGCATATTTTATAATATAATTCACAACATTTCAATTGTACCTACGATATTTAAATTTTAGTCTCGAAATAATTCAAGCTACTTAAAAATCATTTTAAGTCCTCTTATAGAGAATTTAAAAATTTACGACATTATAAATTGAAAACATTTTCGACTTTATAGAATCAACTTTTCGAAAATACTGCAAAAGATTATTTCAAATTGTGAAATAAATAAATAATCTGAATATTTCAAAAATTTTAAATAGTTCACAGGATATTTAACGATATTTTTGAGTTCTTTGCTTTTCATAAGTTTCGAAACTGTTATAAATATTTAATGAATGAAAAACTAGGTACAGGTTTTGATTATGAAAATTTGAAAGAGTGATTGGAAAAAAATTGCATTTAATTGAACGTCCAAAAGTTTTTCGGAACATATTTAGGTAATACCTGCCAGAAAAAGTTTTCTTGGAAAAGAGTTATTTTTAAAAGTGGGTTAAAAGAAAAATTTAGACAAAGAGTTGAAGTTTTTTTTTAAAACTTGAAAGCATTTTTTTTCTCCCTACATGTTTCGTAATATTCGAATTTGAATTTTTATTATCCAGAAAGGAATTATATAGAAAAATCACTGCGAGAATAGGAAAAATCTATCATTACGTAAATTACAGGTCGCAAATTGCGTTTCCACTGAAAAATATTCCATTAGAAAGGATTTTTATTGCATTAAAAACTGGGACGAAAGAAAACATTGTTTATTTATCGTTCAATCTCATTTTTTTTATGTATTTTCTTTTTTCACATAAAAATTGTATTATGACATTTTTTTCAAAAACAGATACATTATTTTTCCCTTTAATGGTCATTTTTCATTTTTATTTTTTATTTTCCTTTTTGTTTTTTGTTATCTTTCACAAAGTGTTAAAATGACTTTCGCGTGGTTTCCGGTTACAAATTAAAACGCAAATAAACCAGAAGTTAATAACATGGTGAAACAATAACAGTTGGGGAAAATAACAGTGTTTCGGGTGGGGTAAATTTTTAAAATAGGTGAATTGGTAAATTTCTAAAGAGAAGAATTTTCCTTGGTATTGTTTTACTGTATAGTTTCCACGTGTGTGGTGTGAATCAGAGGTCAGTCCTGAATCAATAAAGTGCACAGTGTTGCTATACCTCGGAATAGAAATTCGCTTCGTTCACTTGTTACGAGGCACCAAACACATCAAACTTCACAGTACAAATACTTTTGTCAATAAAACATTAGAGTCAACCTCGGATTTCATTTCGAAAATTCTGCAAATTATTCATAAAAAATGAGAGAATTTATTTTTAAAATCGAAAATTATTTTTAATTTTTAATAATGAGAATATTGATTTAGGATTTGATTTGGATTCATATTTGTTGAAAATTGAATTATAGTGGAAATTAATGATGCGATGACAATGGAAAATAATGATCAATTGAGGATCACGATCGAACAATTGATTGTAATTTTTTAAGGCTGAAACTTCTGCGCTTCGAAATACAATTTTCAAAGAATTTATTTTTTCCAAAGAAAATCAATTATTTAAAAAGATTTTTATAAAATTCTTCGCAAAATTCAAATATTATTAAAAATTTTAATTAAATTCATTACAAGAATTCAATTATTTTCATAGATAATAAAATTATTCGTAAGAAATCAATTATTTTCATCAATAAAAAATTCCTTTCAGAAAATCAATTATTTCGAAAAATTCCAATAAAATTGATGGCAAAAATTCAATTATTTTCATAGATAATACAATTATTCGTAAGAATTCAATTATTTTTATAAATTTGAATAAAATTCTATAAAAGAATTCAATTATTTTGAAAGATTTTAATAAAATCCTTTACTAAAATCTAATTATTTTTATAGACAATCAAATTATTCACAATAAGAATTCAATTTTTCATAAATAATAATAAAATTGTTCCAAACAATTCAATTATTTTCAAAAGTTTTTATAAAATTCTTCGCAAAAATTCAATTATTTTTGTAAATAATAACATTCCTCTGAATTATTCAATTATTTTTGAAAATTTTGATAAATTTCTCCGAACAAATTCAATTATTTTCGTAAACTGTAAAATAATTTACAATAAGAATTCAATTTTTTTATAAATAATAATAAAATTGTTCCAAATAATTCAATTATTTTTAAAAGTTTTTATAAAATTTTTTTCAGAAAATCTTCGTTCTTCGTAAAAATTCAATTATTTTTTATAAATAATAAAGTTTTTACTAGAATTCAATTATTTAAAACACAATTTTCATCAAATTTTTTGAAAACATTAATTATTTAAAAAGTTTTTTATAAAGTTCGTCACAATATTCCAATTATTATTAAAGATTTTCATATAATTCGTTTCAAGAATTCAATTATTTTCATAAATAATCAAATTTTTACAAGAATTTAATTATTTAAAACACAATTTTCAAAAATATTTTTGTAAAAATAATGAATTATTTAAAATTTTTTTATAAAATTCGTCGAAAAATTTAATTATTATTAAAAATTTTAATAAAATTTGTTTCAAGAATTCAATTATTTTTATAAATAACAAAATTTTTACAGGAATTCTTCTCAAGAATTCAATTCTTTTTATAAATATAAGAAAATTCTTCTCGGGAATCAATTATTTTCATAAATTATAGGATTTTTGCAAAAATTGAATTTTTTCAATCCAATTTTAAATATATTTTTCGAAAAATTAAATTATTCTTAAAAATTTTATTAATATTCTTTTCGCAAGTATTCAATTATTTTTATAAATAATAAAATTCTTCTCAAGAATTCAACTCTTTTTATAAATAATAAAATTCGTTAAAAGAATTCAATTATTTTTATAAAATAATGTAAATAAATAATTATTCAATTATTTTCATAAAATAATTGAATTTTAGCAGGAATTCAATTCTTTTTAATACAATTTTAATTAATTTCCTCGAAAAATTCAATTATTCTTAAAAATTTTATTAAAATTATTTAAAAAAGAATTCAAGTTATTTACTTCTTATCTAAATAATTGAATGCTCGTAGATCTTTCTAATAAGAATTGATTTAAAAATAGAATTTCAGTCAAAATCATTTAAAATATTTTAATTTCTGTGGAAAAATAAATAGGAATTTAAATATTTATTTAAAAAGCATATTATTCAGTTTTTAAATGTAATTTAATTTAGAAATTGTGTAAAAATAATCGTGAAGTTTAATTTTTCGATATAGTAAGTTTTTTAGTACTTCTATCAGTCTTAAAGTTACTTTTTGCTTTTTTACAAAATTTATTATCGAGTACGTTCCATTTCCTTCAAGTTCTTTGTTGGATTCTTCATTAAGTAGCAAAGTTGATTAAAAAAAGCTATTTTTAATTATAAAATTTGATTTTAATTATGATTAAAATGGAAACATGTCTTTGATTTAAATTCTGATTTAAGTCCTGATTTAAGTCATGATTTAAATCATAACAACCCTGAGTTATTGTAAGTCGAATTTGACGAAATAACAAAAGCAGAGATGATACTCCTAATTGCTTTGTCTCTCTTGATTTTGTGAAACCCAATTCTTTCACTATCGGCTTCGAAATATTGGATTTGGAAGATTATTTTCCAGTACATTGACATCTAGCTTAAACTGGCAAAAAAGGTGTATACAATAATAGACATAGACTCAATGCTTCGTCGCTATGGGTTTGCCACACAATCTCAATTATTCGCATGAAATCTTGTTTGACTCGAGGTATAACGTATCATTCGATTTTTATACCAATCTTTTCGATTGTCACGAACCTACAATCAGATTTTATTGGGGAAAAAGTAATAGTACCAAAAAGAAAAAAAAATACAATGATGATGCTTTTCAATTCTTGTCAAAATGAAAATTGGAATCTTTTAACTTATTTTTTATTTCATCAACTTTACAGAGGCATCGGACATTTTCGTCCAATACTTATACGTAAAAAAATGCCAACTTAAAATTTTATGACTAGAAAGATTCAAAATGATTGTTTAAATGATAAATTATTTTATTGATTAAACAAGAAGGTTATATATGACTCGAAGGGGAGGGAAATATTTTCATTATCGTGTTGACGATTGAATTAGTTCTTTTTTATATGTGTATATTACACAAAAGCTCTAATGTGATCTTAAAGATAGTCTGATGACATGCTATTTACTGCAGGCTTTTTTTCCGTTTGTTTTTCTTTTTCGTCACGCAACGAATAATTTTTCCTAGAAACCAGTCGAACATTTGAAGAAAATCGATTCTTCAAACTCTAACATTTTTCATACTTTAGGGGATATGGAAAAATTCGTTTTTAATTACCGCAATCAAATTTTTAGACTCTAAAGAAAATTATCTAACAGTCTTTTATTTTTTGTCGAAATTTTCTTTTTACTCGAAAAATCACCAAAAATAATTCTTTTACAGAGAAAATTTTTTCTTAAACCATTTTCCAGAATACGCGTGATGGAAAAAAATATTTATGTTAATTGCAGTGTAATTTTGAAACAACTCAATCCTTCATCTAATCTAAGAATGTAATCTGCAAAATAGTATAAAAAACCCATTAATGTCCATTTCAATGACACAGTTGTACTACAGCAAGTAGGACATTTTAAAAAAATTTTTCTACAATAATGTATATATATGTGAAAGTTGTGAATATTGCACTTGAAAAAAGTTTTTATTTTTTGTTACTACTTGAAATGTATAAAGACATTGAATAATGATATCTGTAAGTAACGATCGCTCTGAAACTGGGTCAGTTATTTAAATATTTTTCTCAGCTCCTCTATTATTTATAAGAATCGAATCACCAGGAAATCTACTTTACAAATTGCATAATAAAAGGTTCATTTTCATTTAATGACCTTTTGAATTTTTATGTTTTGCGATTTTACCGAATAATTTTCAAGTCGCGATAAAAAAAAAGAATTTTAAACTTGAAAAATTTAGAATTTAAAACAAACTGTTTAGTAAAGACAAAAAATTAGTTTCAATGACAGATCTTATAAAGTTTGGAAAAGAATAAATTTCAACTCTCGGAATTTAGAAACCACTCGTCAATAAAGATTGTCGTAAATTTCAATTGAAATTTGTCACATCTATAATAGGAGAAATAGGTTTCGAAACTTTATATAAATCGTCTAGTTTATAGAGTTGTAAAATTTCCAACATTTTCCACTTTTTCCTCCCCAGTGCTCTTTCACTCTCTCTCTCTCATGTTTTATCGTTTAATTTCCCTTGGAGTCTTTTTCATTGTGACAAAAATGGAATATCATTTTCCCCGACATAATTAAAGCGAGACAGTTACTCCTCTACTGATATTTGATTTGCAAAATTCAGAAACGTCAGTTGATGCTATGTTCTCAAACTAAATTTAAACTCCATAATTTAATCACCGAGAGAAAATTCATTTTCAAATCTCCCCCAACAATTCGATTTGTTTTTAAATGGGAAAATTTCCTTTTTTAATAAAATAGAAAAAGAAGAGGCAAAAAATAGCATTTTACAGAATAGTTAAATTCTGTTAAATTCTGTAATTTTTAAATATTTGAAAATGTATTTTTTATGGGCATTGGGCAGAAAGTGCGATTGGAAATTTTACAAGTGATAAAAAATGAATTGATTGAGTGCTAAACATGGTGGAGTAATATGAATAAATTATGTTTTACAGCCCTAGGAAGCCCATTCTTCCCGAGTGGTCCAGAACTGTGGCATCATCCTCTAGCTTATTCAGCAGCTGGTGAATTACCTGGGACCCTGCAACATGCGACGCTGGTGCATCCCGCATTACATCCTCAGGTCCCCGTACGTTCCTATCTTTGACTATCTGCAGACAAAGCTCTGGAGCCGCCGACAAGCGCCCCGATGCACGTTAGTGACACATGATGGTTATAATCGTACATACTACAATCAGGCTTCGGAATCTTACTTTGACTTTTTGTATCGTAGGTACACTGCTTGAGGGAAAAATCATTTCGAACAACACTTGCAAACACGAACTACATTCAATCGATACACTAGACACGAACAACAATTTCCTAGAGAAAAATACTCTTAAATCTACAATCGAAATTTACAATCAAAATTTACAATCGAAGTCATCATTACATATCAGACCTGAAACTGGCACCCACTTAATTTTGGAAATCAAATTTTAACATTAAGGGCTGCTTTCATCAACACCGATTAAAAATTAAAGGGCCAGTTTCACCAGCCCCGATTAAAAGTTAATCAATGATTAAATCCTTAGCCGACCAATCATGGGAGGTTGAACTGACTTTAATCATTAACTTTTAATCGGAGTTGGTGAAACTGGACCTAAATCCTTAATCGACTAATCATGAGTGGTTAAACAGACTTAAATTGATTTACTTTTAATCGGAGTTGATGAAACTGACACTAAATATTTTTTATGAAGCTGTGCACCCAGTAATCAGCAAGCACTTAATTTTTCAAAATTTGATATTGGTTTTAAAGAAAAACTTATTAAACTTTGAAATTTAATGGGTGCTGATAATAGGGTGTCAATTTTAGCTTCTGTTGTTCGAAGTAAAAACCTAGTAACCGTATTTTCCGAAATGTCAAAGTACACTTAAGTTATAAACAAATCATGACAGCAGAAGAGACTTTGGATAGCAAAAATTCCTAAAAATAATTTCTACACCATAAGAAAAGTAACTTCATACGTGAAGGAAATATTTACTCGGATCGAAAAAAGATTTAAGTAAAACAATAGTGGCGAAAAGCAAGTTTTTCATACTAGATCATGAATAAATATAATTTTATCAGTGTATAGCTATACACAGAAAAATACACTTTTCTGCATGAGAAACGAAAGAAATGTGAAAAAATTTGATTTAAATAACCGACTACTCGTTTATTATCACTCTAAATTTGAATCAATTAAAAATAACTGATTTAGAAGCTAAAAGTTAGACACTAATTAAAATAGTAATATTTCTATTAATTATTTAGTATTAAAGATAACTGATTGTGAGTTAAAAGTAACTGATTTAGAAGCAAAAAATCAGACAGTAATTTAAATAGTAATATTTCTATTGATCATTTAGTAAAAAATAAAAATAACTGATTGTCAGTTAAAAATATCTGATGTTTCAGTAGATTTTTCTTAAACCGATTCAATTAGTCAAGTTTAACTAATTTTTCGTTTAGTTCAGAAGCAAAAAGTCAGTCACTGATTGTCTGTTAAAACTATGATTTTTAACTGATTCAAAAGAGAGCAGATTAATATTTGGATGTATAACAATTTACTATAGTAATTTCTCGATTTTCTTTTTCATTTTTTATTTAATGACAGAGTAATACGGACTTCTGTCTCATTTCAGATAACATAATTTCCATTTAATTTAATTCTTATCATTTTGAATATATGTATAATCAATTTACGGTTCGACGTAATATTCATAGTATCTAATTATCATTTTCTCCGCATAATTAAAATTAAACTCACACCGCGATATTGGATTAGTAAAATTAAAAAGTGATTAAAATATCTACATCTTATCTAATGATCATTAGATCAAATTATTTAGCATGATCTTTCTATTTCATATGAATTCTTAATTTTTATTTGTGAACTCGATATGTGCATTTGCATTTAGAATGACCCTAAAGTTCCGAATGTTCAAATGAACCAAATTTATTTATTTATTTTCCAAATTCAAATTTTATTGGAAAAATATTGCGTCAGGTATTTAAAAAAAAATTTATAAACTTTCAAAGTGTTTACACAAAGTGCTTACTTTGAAACTTTATAAATTATTTTTTAATTTTCACCTTCAGTCAATAATTTTTTAATTTTTTTAAAAATAAAAAAAAATTTCAAGGTGTTTACACACTTTGAAACTTTGTAAACTATTTTTTTTAAATTTTTTTTTGCAGTCAATTTTTTAATTTGTTTTTATTGGAAAAATGATTCTTTCCGAATTTTTAAAAAATCGTTCAGGACAGATTTCAATTGACGGATAATAATTTTTATTTATTTACTCTTTTTATTTATTCACCACTATTTATTCCATAACTGCACTTTTTTCCAACTCGAAAATTGTTGAAAAATATTTTCTTCTTTTTCCTGTTAAAATATTTGCCATTTTTATTCAATTTTCTGCGGAAATTTTCATATTTTCGCTTACTGGTGAATTTTTACATAATTTAAAAAAAGCCAAATCTTTTGTTTGAAAAAAATCATTGTAAAAAAAAACGTGTCTAATATTCTGTCACTAAAAAGAAGAAATATTTTTCTCGTATTAAAATTTTGATTGTAAACTTTGTAGAGACGCTGAACGGTTTGAAATTATTTTTCACTTTTTTTACACAGTTGCGAAGGTGATCAATTTTCACCACTGGCTTTTAATTTTGAAATCAATCTCAAAACCGGTGTTTATTTTTTTTTCATATGTAAAATGGCAAAAATTAAACTCTCGAGTTATAAACAATTTAAATACCGAAGCTTCAAATTAAAAAGAGTTTACGGCGAAAAATATTTCCAGATGACGTAAATTTATAAACAATATTTTTTTTCAATTATAAACAACCGAATACCGTATGATTAAATCAAAATTTTTTATATATTGACAGGAAACAAATTTGATCTTTTTGAATAAAATAAATTTTTGCTTTTCGCTATTTTTTACTGTTAATATTCGAATGGTGTATTATATCCAAATATTGAAATTCTAGTCGGAAAATACTGGTTTCTAATTTCTAAAATACATTAATGTAGATCACACACTCGTGCATATTCATGACTACAAACACATTTATTTCCACAAATATTAAATTCATTAAATTCATTAAATTCATCAGGGTGGGTTTAGATAGCGCGATAAGACACGAAACACAAAAAAAGTTACAACATTTAAAGAAAAAATCTTTTCCAACCCTCTCTAGAGTCGCAAAAGTTCATTAATTACATTTCATTTGAAATTGTTTGAAATTCATTGAAACGGAAATACGGACTGATAATCAAACACTTGCCCTATAATTTCCGGATCTTTGGGTAAAAAAAAAGTTTGTAGAAAATAGACTTTTCTTGAATGGGGAAAAATTTGAAAAAGGGAGATTATTTACTGAGTTTAAATTGAGAAACGAGTTGATTAATTAATCCTTTTTAATTAATTTGAAATGGAAGATTCAAGTCTTGATGAAATAATTATCGATAAGAGTGTGTATAGTTGATTGGGCAAAGTAAAGTGTAGCGTTTTTGGTTGTGAATTTGAAACTAATTATGAATGGTGTTTGCTCTTTCAGGCGCCCATGTCACTACCGCATCCTACCACGTTGACGTCGATACACGCCTCGTTACCGCACTTTTTACCATCGCCAGCATTGGCGTCACCGGTAGGTTCCTCGTCGTCGCAGCCAAGCATCGCCGTCAGTAATGCGCCCTGCTCAACCCTCTTCGTGGCGAACCTAGGTCAATTCGTCTCCGAGCACGAGCTCAAGGAGATCTTCAACAGGTAAGATTCACCGATGCATTTCTCTCGACACTAGATTTAGATTGTTGTCGCATCCAGCAGTCATCCTCTATTTTCTGGCCAATTTTCTCCTGTCTCACTTTATTTCCCACCAACATATCAGAAATCTCTACAAAAGAAAAGCTTGTGTATATATATATTCACGAAACTCGGAAACCAAACACTTCTTTTCTTCTCTTGAAAAGATTTATATTTTATCTAAATTCACTTTAGAGAGAATTTTATTTTTATTTTCAAAATCTAGGTACAAATCTTTAGAATGATTTAATGATTACTAAAGCCTTTTCTAATTCAATGAATATTTTTCACGCAAATTATTATTATTATGCAAATTACGAAATATTTTATTTTAATTGTTTAATTGTTGCAAATATAATTCAATTATTTTCAAAGATAACAAAATTCTTAACAAGTATTCAATATTATCAAAAATTCAAAAAACCGAATTTCTTAAAATTCAACATTTTTTTTTCTTTTTTATGGCATTTTGCTTAATTATTTTTGGGCTCTTCAAAAATACTTTACTTATTTAATAGCCTCCACCCTTTGGTAAAAAATATTTTTTCAGAAATAATAATATAATTCCAAATGATTCAACTATTTTCTAAAATTTTCAAAAAATGCTTAAGAATTTAATTATTTTTGAAATTTTTTTAATAAAATTTTAGGAAACGAATCAATTATTTCTAAAAATTTAAATAGAATTCATTGCAAAAGTAAAATTATTTTGATGGATAATAAAATTAATCAGAAAAATCCATTATTTACAAAAATTTTGATAAACTTTAGAAGAATTAAAAAAAATGTCAGTACAATTCTATGCAAGAACTAAATTATTCAATATTCTCTAAATGTAATAAAATTCTCTAAATTAGTAAAAATTTAAATTAAAAATAAATTTTTTTAGAACATTCTTAGAATTTTTTTTATTGTATTTTTGGCAAAAAGCTAAATTTTGCAAAATCGATACGAATTATTATTCAAAACTTTCAAGAAATCTGAGAATAAATATTGTCAATAAAAAATTGTAAAAATTGTAAAAAGAAGTTCTTTGAAGCTTTCAAGAATTTAGGATTCTACTATAACAAAATTTGAAAAGTTAATAAATAGAATTTTTTCAATGAACAGCAAACTTTTCTGCAATAAAATTCAAATTGAATTAAATAACTAAATAATAAATAAATAAAAATAAAATAACTAAATAACAAAAAAAAATATCTTCATTTATACCTTAAAAAGTTTAGGAACGTAATTAGTAGCGTTAGAAAATAAATTGACAACCCTAACAACGTAAATTTCCATAGTTTCAAATTTCACCACTCCCCTCAAATTATTTACTCAAACATATATAAACAAGTAAATTTTCCAAATAGTAATTTTAGCAAAACAGATTCCACTTTCCCGAGATTTCTGATTTCAAAGAATTAAAGGATCTCCAATATATGAGTAAAGGACTTGAGAAGAATTTAAAATTTGAAAGGGATTCGATTTAAAAGCCCTCAAGAGCGAACGATATTCAAATTTAAGACCTTTCTAATTTGAAAACCTTCTAGTTTTAAAAGACCTTTCAAGTGTAATTGAAGCCACGAACATTTTCTTTTTTAGAATCGAGTTGTCTCTATTTGTTAGCAATTCATTTTTTTTATTCACTCGTTCACAAAGCAACTCTGATAAAAACGGAAACAGAAACAAAAAAAGGAAATGTTTTACCCGAGTGAGGAGAGAATTTGAAGAAGAAAAAAAAAGATATATGCAATATATTTGAAACCTCTCACATTTAACATGATCATTAATAATTTCCTCGGATTTCTCTTGTATAATAATTCCTTTATTGCAAGAATATAACAAGCCAGAGAGCAAAACTCAATTACAAGTTTCTAATCTAGAAATTTCTGGTGCTTATTGATTTATTGACTGGTTGGAAATATTGAAGTAAATGATAGTGCACATGTGAAATTAACGGTAAAACTATGAAATAACATTTCATCTCTTTTAAATAAACATTAAAGATTCGAATAATATTTTTCCTAAAGTCACTATTCTCCTTTATAACGAATAATTTAACGTAAATGTTTTTTTGAAAATAGAAAATAATTATCAATATACTATTTAGACTCAGAAGAAAATTTGTTTGAGACAGAAAAATTCTGGTTCGATGAGCATTGCTATCAAAAATTTGTTTGTTTCAACTAAAAACTTCCTTTGAATAATTAAATTCTTTCTTCGAATTCTTTTCTTCGAATTAAACTTAACCAAAATTTTAACAAACTTAAAGTATTTGATTCAAACGTAGACTTATCCTTATTTTGTAATAATATTATTTAGAAAAATGCAACAATTTACTGTTTTACAATTTTTTCCCATTTTCCAATTTCAATTGAAAAGAATAATTCATAAATTCCTAAACAATATTAAAAAAAAAAAAATCAGTAATGAAATTACATTATACGAATAGAAAATAGTTAAAGGAGAAAAAAATCCGTAAAGGTGTGTAACTAGATTTTTTTTTCTAAATTGTTCGAGAAATGTTGATCTCAGAGTGAGAGAGAGAAAGAGCAAGCATATGATTCTTTTCGCGAAAAAATATATCTGCGTGTTCCTGCAGTGTACTTTCCCACGATTATGAGTGCGAGCAAACTATATACGTTTATGAATCATGGCAATGAGCCTCGGTTTCTGTACGAGGCTTTTAATCCTCAGTGTGTGTAACATACCGAGTCTTTCAAGCTTGCAATTTATCTAAAAAGCCCAATTTCGGAAGGAAGCAATTTCACAACAAATTCTCTACAAAAACCCCTTTCAACGCTTTTTAATAGGATTTGGATTTTTCTTTTATTTAACCGAATATGTTCTAGACAAAAAATAAATATAGTCTCAATTTTACGGAATATTTCCTTTTTTATGAACCAAAAATAATACCTTTTCTCTGTTTTAATGTATCTTTTTCACATCTTTAAAAAACTTTTTTCACACACCCATTTAAAATCTGTCGGAATGTCTGAATTTCTAACAGAAAATTCTAACAGAACATTAAAAAAAACATTTAAAAACATCTAAAACATCTAAAAGAATATCTAAAAAGTATTTCAGGCTTCGTACTCGATAATTAATTTTGAAACAGTAGCAAAAAGTATCTTTAAGATTAAAAAAAGTAGGAAAAAAGTAGAAAAAAGTAGAAGAAAAGTAGAAAAAAAATTGCTACTAAAAAATTAAATTTTGACTCAATTTTTCTATAATTTCTAAATTTGAAAATTACATTCGAAAACAGAATAATTTTAACTGATGTAATTCAATTTTAAATCAATTCTTATTAGAAAGTTCTATGAGAATTCAATTATTTGTAAACAAAAATAAATAATTCATTGAATAATTGAATATTTTGTTATTTTGTAAAATTAAATTCTTATAAAGAACTTTATAAAATTTTTTGAAAATAATTGAATTCTTTTCAGGAATTTTAATAAAATTTTCAAAAATAATTGCATTTTTCGAAGAATTTATTTAAAGTTGTATTCAAAATAATTGAAATTAATTAAATGAAATTATAATTGAATAATTGGATTCCTGCAAAAATTTTATTATTTAGGGAAAAAAAAGATAAAAATATAGTAAAAAATAAGGTTGCAAAAATACAAATCCAATTGCTATGAAGAAAATTTAAGTTCGTACAAGGAATTTTATAAAAATTTTTTGAAAATAATTGAATTTTTACGATGAATTTCATGAAAATTTTTGAAAATAATTGAATTCTTGAGACGAAAGTTATTATTTAAAAAATAATTGAATTCTTACAAAGAATTTTATAAAAACTTTTGAAAATAATTGAATTATTTGGAACAATTTTATTATTATTTATGAAAAAAAAATTGAATTCTTATTGTGAATAATTTTACTGTCTATGAAAATAATTGAATTCATTCGTTCGAAGAAGTTTATTAAAATTTTCTAAAATAATTGAATTATTCAGACGAATGTTATTTTTTTCAAAAAATAATTGAATTTTTGCGAAGAATTTTATAAAAACTTTTGAAAATAATTGAATTCTTGGGAAGAAGTTTATTGAAATGTTTTAAAATAATTGAATTCCAAAAAAGAATTTTAATATTTATAAAAATAATTCAATTCTTACGATTAATTTTATTATCTACTAGCTGTCGTACCCGTCTTCGACGGGTTTTAGTTTCTACCAATACATTTAAGTTTCTACCAATCTGGAAAATCAGGAAATAGCTAGGGAATTTAATTTGACCGGAAAAAAATAATAATTAGTTACCATTATAGCTATTTTAGTAGGAAAATATTACTATTTGAATCAGTGATTGACTTTTTGTTATCAAATTAGTTATTTTAACCAATTCAAATGCAGAGAACAATATTTATCAATTTGTAGTACTTTAATTAATGTATTAAAAAAATTAAATTTTCCATACAGTTTTTGGAGTTATAGTAGAGTCTAATTGGAACAAATTGTATCGCAAGTAGACCCTACGTTACGACTGCTAAAACCTAACATAAGACCTAAATTTTAGGCTGAAAGTAGAGCTTAAATTTTGACTCGGGTCTGTTTTCATAAATATTATACATCAATAAAAATTGAAGTAAAAAGCAATTTTTTAAAAGCGAATTAATATAATGAAACTTTTTCTTAATTTGATAGGAAAATTCCCGGTTCGGCATATTCCCAGCTTTTTACAGTTTTTCCCGTTTGGTAGATACCCAGTTAAATGTATTAGTATAAACAGAAAACTGTACGACAGCAAGTAATACAATCTATATTTATATGAACTTAAGAAACAGTATTTTCATAAAATAAGTAAATTTTTATAGCCATTTGTAGATTTATTTATGGATAAAATCAAGTAAATTTAAATTTGACAAAAAAGAGATAAACCGTGAAAAGTTTGGACAAAGCAGGGAATTTTGTTAAACAAAAATAGACACCGTGTTAACTTTTGTCTTTACATTGCTCAAAACATCTCTTAAAGTTAAATCTAGAGTTAAAATGAAAAAACGTTTTAACATGTAAGTTTTTGCCTAGTGGCATAATATGCTTGTATTGTATCACAGGTGACTTACAATTCTTGACATCCTGCGAAATCATTTTAATCATAAAAAATTTCCATTTTCAATATTTCTGAACTTCTTGAAAATATTAGATTGATTTGATAAATAATTTTGAATTGCACTATTTTGACATCAAAATATTAATCAGAGACTCCAAAAATACTACTGAATTATACTTCATATAGTAATTAGTATCGATTTTTTGATATATTGAAAATTTTTTTATATTTCTTGTAGGATAGTATTTTTTGCAAAATTATGATAAAATCTGACTAAATAACATATAATATTCATTTTTAGAAAGTTTAAAAGCTATCCATTAAAAATTGTGAAATTTGGAAATTTTCCATTTTTCAAGTTTTTGAAAATATTTTTATATTTACATCTTAGTTGTAGAATAGTATTTTTTGAAAAATTATGCTAAAATGTGACCAAATAACATGTAATACTCAAATATAGAAAGTTTAAAAGCAATCCATAAAAAAATGTAAAATTTTGAAATTTTCGATTTTTTGAAAACATTTTTATACTTACATATTAGTTATAGGACTTTATTTTTTGCAAAGTTATGCTATAATGTGACTAAATAACATATAATACTCAAGTATATAAACTTCAAAAGCAATCCATGAAAAATAAAAAATTTTGAAATTTTCGATTTTTTGAATTTTTTGAAAAAATTGAATATCTCCCGTTCTAATTAATATTTTTTAAATCTGTAAATTTATAAACCTTCCTTGGGTCAATACCTAATAACCTACCAAGTTGGACTTAAATCGATTCACATGTTTTTGTGTGATTGGGGTACAAAGTTTTTGTGACAGACAAACATACATACATACATACATACATACATACATACATACATACATACATACATTAAATTTTTTAAGAACATTTTTGGAATCTCTGATGTCCATAATAACTAATCATGTTAACATTTTGAAGTTTTAAGCAATGTACAGACAGACATCTGATTTTATTAATAAGGATATAAATAATTGAATTTTTGCAAAAAATGTTATTGAAATTTTTCAAAAGAATTGAAGTTGTGCATAGAATTTTATTAAAAATTTTCGAAAATAATTGAATTCTTATGAAGAATATTATAAAAACATTTAAAAATAATTGAATTATTTGAAACAATTTTATTTTATGAAATTCTATTTATGAAAAAATTGAATTATTATTATTGTGAATAATTTTATTGTCCATGAAAATAATTGAATTCTTGCGAAGAATTTTAATGACATTTTTTAAAATAATTGAATTCTTGCATAGAATTTTATTGAAATCTTTCAAAATAATTGAATTCCTCAGAAGAATTTTATTATTTATAAAAAAATAATTCAATTCTTACGAATAATTTTATTATCCATGAGAATAATTGATTTTTTGCAAAGAATGTTTTGAAAATTTTTCAAAATAATTGAATTTGTGCATAGAATTTTATTAGATTTTTCAAAAATAATTGAATTCCAAAGAAAAATTTTATTATTTAAGGAAATAATTGAATGTTTGCAAAGAATTGTATTAAATTTGTTTAGTACATAAATAAATTCTTTTCGGGAAATTGTTTCTTAAAATAGTAGATATTAAAAATAATTGAATTTAGAAAATTTTTTGTAAATTATTAAATCGTTTGAAAGAATTTTATGAAAATTTGTTAAATTGTTTCTAAGAATTTGATTAAAATTTTTGAGAATAATTTTTTTTATTCCAACTATTAGCGAATTTAAAGTAGTGTAAATTCTCAAACATAGAAAAATGTAGTTTTCAGTGCCACAAATCTAAAAAAAAAGTATTAAAATAGTATCAAATCGTATAAAATGTAGTAAATAGTAGATTTAAGTAACTGAGTACGAAGCTTGGCATCTAAAAGAACATCAAAATAAACAATTAAAGGAACATTGAAAAGAACATTTAAATGAAGATCCAAAAGAATATCTAAAAGAAAATCCAAAAGAACTAAAAGAACATCCAAAAGAAGTAAAAGAAAATCCAAAAGAACATTTAAAGGTAGATCCAAAAGAACTAAAAGAACATCTAAAAGAACAATATCTAAAAGAAAAATATCCATAATTAAATTAATATCACAGCCATCTCGTATTTAATTTGAATATCGCCTTTGATCATAGACAAAAAAAGTTGATGATAAAAATAAAAGAGGCGAATTAGAGGATTTAAAAATCAATAGGTTTCTCTTTGAAACTTGAGGAGAGTTTGTTTTTCTACAGTCTACAGGAGCAGGATTTCTAGAGTGAAATTACATCAGCAAGCTGCTCTACCCAGAAAACCGTTATACCGTTATTCGCTTACATATTTCTCAAACTCTGATTTCAAGTAAAACGCATATACACCATACTTGTACTTGTACTTGTGTCAGTACTTGTGTCAGTAATAGTCTATGGGGAAAGGACTGTTTAGAGTTTAGAATTCAGATTCCAGATAAACTTCCACCTTTGCTTTAGACGATTTCGCCTTTATTTTATCGGCAAATCCCAGTAATTTCACATGGCACAATATTCGCACCATATCCCATTATCATTCTATTCTCATTTCACTCTAATTCTAACTTGTCTCTATATTACAACATTTCCATAATTATCAGTCAACGAAGCACTTCTTTCATTTCTCTCATCTTCAATTTCATTTGCCAATGCTTCGAAATTATTTTTGTGTAACTCTAAATTTTTAATTTATCAATGAATTTTAATTCGTAAAAAATTGTGGTTGATCAATTTTTCTCTATGTTTACTCTCAAGTCATTTTAAATTGACTACACATAAATTTTTCTCTGTGTAATTTTTTGTCGATAAATTTTAAATTGTCTGTATTTTTTCTGTATGCTATTAGATAGAACCGGAAAAAAGTAAAACAGGCTTCGCACTCATCTACTAAAACCTACTAGGTATTTACTACTTTTTTTACGTTATGCTACTATTTGGGTACTTTTTTTTAGATTTTAGCCACTAATTGCTACTATTTCTGTTTTCTTTTGACAATTTCTACTACTTTAAAAATTCGCTAATACTAGAAATAAAAAAAATTTTCTTAAAACTTGTAATCAAATTCTTTAATACGATTCAATTATTCTCAAAAAGTATTTGAAATGCAATTATTTTCAAAAAATATTCGAAATTCAATTATTTTCAATATTTATAGTATTTTCATCAAATTTCGCAAAAGAATTCAATTTAAAAAAAAAATTGATAAAACTCATCTAAAATTCAATTATTTTCATAAATAATAAAATTTCCACAGGAATTCAATTAATTTAGAATAGTATTTTCAAAAAAATGTCGAAAAAATCAATTATTTAACAACATTTTTATACAATTCTTCAAAATAATTCAATTACTTTCCTAATAATAACACTTTTCATGGAAATACAATTTTTAAAAAAAAAATTTTGATAAAATTCTAAGCAAGAATTTAATTATTTTCATAAATAATAAAACTCATCGAAGAATTTAAATTATTTCTGATATTATTTTAAATTAATTAATCGAAAAATTCAATTATTTTCACAAATAAAATTTTCCACAAGAATTCAATTATTTAAAATAAAATATTCATAATATTTATTAAATTTGGAAAAAATTGCTTATTTAAGACAATGTTTATAAAATTCTTATAAAGAATTCAGTTATTTAAAAAAAAATAAAATTTTTCACAGAAATTCAATTCTTTTTAAACATTTTAATAAAATTTTTCGTAATAATTCAATTATTTTTGTTTATAATAAAATTCTTCTCAGATTTTCAATTACTTTTGAAAATGTTATCAAAATTGTTTGCAACTATTCAATTATTTTCATAAATAATTAAATTTATCGCAGGATGTTAATTATTTTTAATACAATTTTACAGGAATTGCTCGAAAAATGTAATTATTCTTCTTAACATTTTAATTTCAATTCCTCATAAAAATCAATTATTTAAAAAAATGTTTTTTTTAAAATTCTTTCAAAGAATTCAATTATTCTTAGATGGATAATAAAATTATTCGTAAGAATTGAATTATTTTTATAAATAATAAAATTCTTGTCAAGAATTCAATTATTTTCGAAAATTTGAATAAAATTCTATGCAAGAATTCAATTATTTTCATAGACAACAAAATTATTTACAATTTTTATTTTTTTTATAAATAAAATAATACAAAAAATTGTTCCTAATACTTCAATTATTGTTAAATGTTTTTATAAATTTTTTCTCAAGAATTCAATTATTTTCCTAAATTTCAATAAAATTCTGTGCAAAAAATTCAATTATTTTCATAAATTTCAATAAAATTCTGTGCAAAAAATCCAAGTATTTTGGAAAATTTCAATAAAATTCTTCGAAAGAATTAAATACAATTTTAATTTAATTTTTTTTAAATATTTCAATTATTCTTTTAGATTTTAATAAAATTCTTCGCAAGAATTAAATTATTTACATAAAATACACCTTCGATAGAATTCAATTATTATAAATAAATAACAAAATTATTCCCGAAAGTTCAATTGTTTTAAAAAATTCTAATAAAAGCGTTCGCAAGAATTCAATTATTATCACAAATAATAAAATGCTTTTTAGGAATTCAATTATTTTCAAAAAAAATTTAATAAAATACCACACAGATATTCAATTATTGTCAAAAATTCTAATAGAATTCTTTGTAAAATTTAATTATTTTTTAAAACTTTTTGGAATTCAATAAAAATTCAATTAAAAAAGAATTCAATTCATTCAATTCAATGATTTTGAATATCTACTATTTTCATAAAATTTCTAAACAGAATTCAATTATTTAAAAAAAATTTTGTAAAAATCTTCGTAAGAATTCAATTCTTTTCATGAATAATAAAAATTGCTCAATAATTCAATTATTTTAATTATAATCTGCTTAAATTAGGCGAAAGAAATCAATTATTTAAAAATTTTTCAAAAATTCTTCGCAAGAATTCAATTATTTTTGTATAAATATTTAAATTCTTTGATGAATAATAAAATTAGTTGCAGGAATTCAATTTATTTGCAGGGTAAAAAAGAAGTAAATATTTTTAATAAAAATTAGGGAAAAGTCAGGAAAATAAAAGAATTTTTGTCAGTTTTGTGAAGTGTAATTAATTTAATTTTTAATTAATTAATTAATTAATTTTTTTGGCCTTATGTTTAATTTTTCGATATCTATTTTTTACCACTTTTTTTTTTTAGTTTAAAAGCTACTTTTTGCTACTTTTTGAAAATGAATTATCGAGTGCGAAGTCTGGTAAAAGAACTTTCTGATTTCTAACTATATAATGAGGGGACAATAAATTTTTTTCTCTCGATGAATATAATTCTGCCAGTTAAACGATTTAATCAAACAAAATTCCACATGTGCATTTGTTAGTGCTCGTGATTGTTTACCGTGATCGATGACTGCCCTATAAATCATTTTGTCTACTCATTGGTTTTAGTACTCACCAATATTCGCTAATCATCGCCATTGGCGTAGCTGTCTGTGTTAAGCACATACCAGTGTATATACTTAATACCCCTGTTTCCTAAACCCCATGACATTTTACCATAATCAATAGCAACTACCAAGCCTATAATATTCATTACCATTAACATGAATTTAATCAATAACTTTTACCTAAGGCATGCCTACTTTTACCTAAGGCATGAAAAGAATATTTACAAATTTAAATATCAATTCAAAAACAGAATTTATTTCCGCATGATAAAAAAAAAATGGAAAGACAATCAAAGCTTTGAAATTCGACTTAAAATGAAGCATTTAAAAACAATATATTCATCTGAAAAGTTGAGACTTTTTTTTATTTTTGATAGATTTTTCAACTAGAATGGTTTCAATTTTTATGACTGACAGGTTAATTTTAGTTCGGGGATTGAATTTGATTACCTGAAAACTAGTCAATTGTGAATATAATTATTTTTCATTCTCCTGAACCCAGACATCACAGTTTTTTTAATTAATTTTCTTTTCTTGTTAAACCACCTATGCATATTTGCTTGAAAACATTGTTGCGCTTTCTTCACTTCTAGAAACACTGAATCAAATTTTATCTAATGTATAAAATTTTGTTACTTTTATACAGAAGAAAAATTATTTACTACTATCATAAAAGTAAAAACAGGGATCGCAGATGCTTCCTTTTTTACCTAATTCTCTGTTTTTTTTACTTTATTTCCCTTTTCCCCTTTTTTATCCCCAAAATTAATTAACACCTAAAATTATAAATTTTCTACTCTTTTCCCATTATTTTTAGAAACAATACATTTTTAGGTAACAATTATTCAATTATTTTCATAGAAAATAAAATTATTCGTAAGAATTGAACTATTTTTATAAATAATAAAATTTTTCTCAAGAATTCAATTATTTTGAAAAATTTCAATAAAAATCTTCGCAAAAATTCAATTATTTTCATGGACAATAAAATTATTCACAATAATAATTCAATTTTTTCATAAATAATAATAAAATTGTTCCAAATAATTCAATTATTTTCAAAAGTTTTTATAAAATTCATCGCAAAAATTCAATTATTTTTGGAAATTTAAAAAAAATATATTTTGAAAAATTTTAATTAAATTCTGTACAAGAATTCAATTATTATTTTGAATAAAATTATTCACAATAATAATTCAATTTTTTCATAAATAATAATAAAATTCTTCCAAATAATTCAATTATTTTCAAAAGTTTTTATAAAATTCATCGCAAAAATTCAATTATTTTCGGAAATTTAAAAAAAATTGTAGTAAAGAAATCAATTATTTTGAGAAATTTTAATAAAATTCATTGCAAACATTCAATTATTTTCATGGATAATAAAATTATTCGTAAGAATTGAATTATTTTTATAAATAATAAAATTCTTTTAAGGAATTCAATTATTTTCCAAAGTAATCAAATTGTTCTAAAGAATTCAATTATTTTCAAAAATGTTCCTAAATTTCTTTTTTTTAAACTATATTCCCTTTTTGAAAATTAAAATCCTAATATGAAATACCTAACATGAAAAAATCAGTGTGATCCCTGAAAATATAAATTCAAATTAAATTTTTTATACCGCATTCACGAATAAAAAACAAAACGAAAAAAAAACAAGTGCGACATTGTTCTTATAATTACACCGTTAAAAATGTATTATATCAGAATAGAAAAAAAGAAGTGCACTTGTAGATGGAATTTCCAAAGTAAATGGCTTTCGAAGTAATGGCAAGAGTAAATAAGTAAATGGCTTCCTTAGAAGTATTGAATGAGATTCTTTTTGGACTTATTAAAAAGGGAATAAGAAAGTAGTTTGAATTATAAAGCAGAAAATTTTATTTTCTATTTAGTTACATTTAACATTTTTCTTTTATATTTGTGTTTAATTCGATATGGTCTCGGATTGATTGACTTCCCAAAAGTATTCAATTATTTTCATAGATAATAAAATTATTTACAATGAGAATTCAATTTTTCCGCAAAAATAATAATAAAATTTTTGGAAATAATTCAATTATTTTCCAAAGCTTTTATAAAATTCTTTGCAAAAATTCAATTATTTTTATAAATAATAACATTCGTCTCAAGAATTCAATTATTTTTTAAAATTCTAATAAAATTCATTACAAAAATTCAATTATTTTCATAATTAATAAAACTCATCGCAGAATTTCAATTATTTTTATTGTGCAATTTTAAATGAATTTTATGAAAATTTTATGAAAATTCTTCAAAAGAATTAAATTATTTTCAAAAAATTTGATATAATTTGTTTATTAGAATTTAATAATTTTTTTCAATTCATTTTTAATTAAATTTTTTAAAAGAATGTAATTGTCTTCAAAAATTTTAATCAAATTTGTCGTAAAAATTCAATTATTTTCAAAAAAATTTTGTACGAACTTAAATTTTCCTTAGAAACAATTAAATTTGTATTTTTACAAATTTTATTTTTTATTATTATTGTAATTGTCTTCAAAGATTTAAATAAAATTCGAATTCGAATTTTTTGAAATAATTCAATTATTTTCAAAATTATTTTTAAAATTTGTCGCAAGATTCAATTTTAAGAAATATTTAATTGTTCCATAAATTATTTATTTCTGTATTTAAATAATTGAATTCTCGTAGAATTTTCTAATAAATGTTGAATTTCAGTTAAAATTCTAGATAATAATTGAATATTTATATATAATCCTGTTTAAAATTAAATAAAGAAAAATTGGAAAGTGATAGTGAAAATTTTTAAATTAAATCTTAAAAGTTTTTTTGAATTGAAATCTGAATAAAAATTTTCAACAATTTTAATAAAATTCATGGCAAAATTTCATTTTTTTAAAAAAATTTCTTCAATTCAATGATTTTTACTAAAAATCGTGAGAGTCATTTTTACTGTTATTTGTTATGTAAAAATGATGACACTTATGGTTTTTAGAGTTGAGCCTTTTTTGAAATTCACGATTCAATTTTAATGGAATGTTTGCTAATATATAATTGTAATTAAACATTTTATTACTGAATTTCATTGAAATTTTGAGGAAATAATTAAATTCTTTTCATAATATTTTTACAGCTTTTGAAAATATTTGAATTAATTAAATGAATTTAATTAAAATATTTAAAATAATTAAATTCCATTTAAGAATTTTACCATCATTTTTTAAAATAATTAAATTCTTTCGAGTAATTTTATTAAAATTGTATTTAAAAAAATAATTTAATTTGTCACTTTTTTAAAGAATTGAATTCTTACGAAGAATTTTATTCAAATTTTTGAAAATAATTGAATTTTTACGAAGAATTTTGTCACTTTTTTAAAGAATTGAATTCTTGGGAAGAATTTTATCCAAATTTTTGTATTATTATTGAATTTTTTCGAAGATTTTAATTCAAATTTTTGAAAATAATTGAATTCCTGCGAAGAATTTTATTATCTAAGCAAATAATTCAACTCTTTCGGAAAATTTGATTAAAATGAAAAATTAAAATTAAAAATTAAATATTTTAATTCCTGTGGAGAAAGTAATGGATATTTAAATATTTATTGAAAGCAATTTAATCTATTTTTGAATGTAATTTAATTTAGAAATTTTAAAAAAATTGAGTCGTCAAATTTAATTTTTAGATGAGCTACTTTTTTAAAATTAATTACCGAGTACGAAGCCTGTATGTATATATAAACTTTAATTTAATTAATTTTATATAAAGTTGGCTTTAATAAATTTTATATAAAGTTTGATTTAGTAAATTTTATATAAATTTTGATTTAGTTAATTTTATATAAAGTTGGCTTTTGTAAATTTTATGTAAACTTTGATATAATTAATTTTCTCTAAACTTGGAGTGTTTAATTTTTGCTATAGATTTTTGGCCTTTGATTAATTTAGCCTTTGATTTAATGTACCTATTATTATTTTATTATTTTGTGTGTATGTAATTGAATAATTTTTCTCGGGCTGGTGGAATTTTTAACGGTGTTTAACTACTTTACTAACTAGACTAACTAGAGCACGTATTGTACGCTTCTCTTGTTTATGCACAGTTTTCCTGGTTTCTGTCGGCTTCGTATGCATACGAAGGGAGGCTCGCCAGTGGCCTTTGTCGAATATCAAGATGTTCGCTACGCGGCCCAAGCAATGGCCACTCTTCAAGGATCCCTTCTGGTCTCCTCCGACCGGGGAGCAATACGAATCGAATATGCAAAGTCAAAAATGGCCGAGGTGGGCTTTACAAATCTCTGGATCGAAGTAGGTTTCATTCTCTCTATGATAGGTTTACATTCTACGTGGGCCGATTTTACTTTTTTATTTTATTCTTTTCCGTTTCTTTTTTCAAAATATTTTTCAAACTATTTTTCAACTATCGGAACAAGGAATTTTTTTTTTAACTAAATTATTCATTTTTTGCTTCTTTTCCGGAAATCAGGATGGCCGCATGTCGGGAAAGAAAGACGAAAAATTTTCAATCAGATGTAAATCGAAGTTTTCGAAAAAATTAGGCAATTTTTTTGCGGCCAGCCTGAAATATAATTTTTTTCCGTCTTACAAGTGTCGTGTTTTCGATTGGGACAATGGCCAAGCTTTCGCTTTATAAAAAACGGATATTTTTTTTTATTTATGCTTCTTTGCCTAAGACATTCGTATATACTGGATGAAAAATTACTGAACCAGAGTTTTATATCTTGGCGTTACCTTTGCTGAGAGAAAAATGCGACCTATTTCATTTTTCATGGTCTGAAAATTTTGGCTTGAATAAACCAACGGAGACGTGAATATAATTTTTTTTTATAAATGATTCTAGATTTATATACTTTACGCCATGATTCCAAGACGAAAGTAGATCATTCCAAAAAAAAAATTGATAAATGGAAACTACAATTTTAGTTTAGTTTACAAAACTCGAGAGATAGTTAATACGGATAACTCTTTAATTTATAGCAGACTTTTCTCTCATAGCTTTTGGCGCAATTTTTATTTTCTTTTTTTGGGTTTTCGTTGCAGAATTCGGTTCGTTTTGCTTTCCTTGGTCGAAAATTTTGTTGAATTTTTAAAAACATTGAAAAAATAAGTAATAAATGAAAATTGATTGTTGTGACTCGACAAAATTTTCAATCACGACTTTACTTTAAAATTGCACTTTTTTTTTTGTATAAAAAATGCTTTTTATATTTAGTTCTGGCCACATTCCATTATTGAGAATTTGAATTCAATCCAATTTCCAATTCCTCAAAAAAATGTAAATATTTCACAAATTTATAAAATAAAAAAAAAGTATTTTGCAAAAAATAATTGGTAGAAAATGTAAATGTGTGTAAAAAGTAGCTAAAAGTGAAAGAAAATTATTCAATTTCAATATTAAGAAATGCAACTTAATTTGAAGATGGAATTTAATTTCTACGACCACAATTAGGGTTGCCACAAAAAATTATGTAATCTTGATTTTCCCTGATTTAAAAATTCAATTATATTAAAAATTTTAATAAAATCATTAGCAAGAATTTAATTATTTTTATAAATAATAAAATTTTTCACATCAATTCAATTATTTAAAAAAATGTAATAAAATTCATTGTAAGAATTCAATTATTATCATGAATAACAACATTTTTCATAAGATTTAAATTATTTTTTATTCAATTTTTAATTAATTCCTCGAGAAAAGTAATTATTTTTAAAAATTTTTTGCTAAGATTCAATTACACTTTACAAATAATGAAATTCTTTGCTGAAATTAAAATATTTTCAAAATCTACTATTTTAATAAAATTTGTCAAAAGAATTCAATTATTTAAAAAAATTTTAGTAAAATTCTTCACAAGAATTCAATTATTTTCATGGATGATAAAATTATTCGTAAAAATTGAATTATTTATAAAAATATTAAAATTCTTCTCAGAAATTCAATTATTATGAAAAATTCTAATAAAATTATTCGCAAGAATTCAATTACTTTCATAGACAATAAAATTATTCACAATAATAATAATTCAATTTTTTCATAAATAATAATAAAATTGTTCCAAATAATTCAATTATTTTCAAAAATTTTTATAAAATTCTTCATAAAAATTTAATTGTTTTTATAAATAATATTTGTCTCAAGAATTCAATTAATTAAAAAATTTAATAAAATTCTTTGAAAAAATTCAATTATTGTTATTAATAATAACATTCTTTGCAGGAATTCAATTATTTTTAATAGAATTTTAAGTAAATTCTTCGAAAACTGTAATTAATTCCAAAAATTATATTAAAATTCTTCCAAAAAAATTAAATAACAATTATTAATTATTTTTAATAATTTTTTGCAAAAGTTACTAGAGAATTTACAAATATATTTGTTTATAATTCAATAAATTTTACGAAATTTTGATTATTTGAAAATTCTTTCAAATATTTCAATTGAAATTATTGAAAAAAATATGGAAATATTGAAAATAATTTCAAAAAAAAATTTAATTAAAGTTTTTCAAAATTCAATTATTTCTAAAAATTTATGCTACATTGCTTTTAATATTCAATTATTATCTAAAATTCCAACTGAAATTCAATTATTTAAATTCAAAAATAAATAATTTATTAAATAAATGAATGTTTCTCTCAAAATTGAATTTTCATAAAAAATTCGGGTGTAAAATTGTATTGAAAATAATTGAAATTCTATAATGAGTTTTATTTCTCATGAAAATAATTGAATTCTAAAAAAGAATTTTTTAATTTCTGAACAGAATTGAATTATTACGAAAAAATTTGTAAATAATTGAATTCTTCCGAAATTTTTATTATTTATGAAAATAATTTCATATTTGCTTAGAATTTTATAAAAGTTTTTGAAAATAATTGAATTTTAAAGAAGAATTTTATTTTTCTTAAAGATAATTGAAATTTTGACGAGAATTTTTTTTAAATATGAAGATAATTGAATTTCTTCAAACATTTCTGTAATTTTTCTAAAATTCAAATTTTTTTTTGTTTTTAACTAAAATTCTTCTATAAATTAATAATTTAGAAAAATGACTCAAAAATTCAAAATTTTCTTATGAATTCTAAAAATTTAATTTTTTCCAGTACTTTTAATAAAAATCCCTGACTTTTCTCAGACTTGTAGCAACCCTGTCAATATTGAGCTTTTAAAAAATTAATAATTTCGTTAAATATAATTTATTTCCATCAAATTGAGTTTCAATTCCATCAAATAAAATTAAAAACCTATTGAAATTGAAAAATTCGCTAAAATAATAATAATTGAGTTTCATCAAATTTTATGACTGAGTGTTAATCTTTTTTTCAGGGATCAAAGGGAGAAGAAAACGGGCAACCTTAAAATCGACATCAACGGGATGTAAAAAAAAATTGAAAGTAACAAATTCCAAAGTGAGCCTGCTGCTTTTTGTGATTTTTAGAAAATCGGAAGAAATAGGAACTGAAAATCGACAACGACTAAAAAACCAACAAAGAAAAAAATCGTAAACGAAAAAGAAATCAGCAGCAACAAAAGACAAGAACAATCAAGAAAAGAAAAAAACGATTTTGAAGTCACTAGGAAAATTTTTTGCGCAACTCGGTGACTTCTTTCGAGAGAAAAAGAGAGAGGATATTGCTGATAAATTTAGGTATCTACCTATATATTTTTTAAAGCGAAATAAAACGCGAGCCGATTATTTATATTTTCGACGACGATTTAAAATAGGAAATTGACGGACGACGACCCAATTTTTTCGTGAAACATCGACCTGAATTTTTCTTTTTTAAACTATGATGGTCAGCAGCTTTTGAGTGCGCATAATATAGGCATAGGTACATTATTCGAATTCGATTCTCATTATTCTCGTCAGGACTATAATTGTTTCTCGAACGATATTTATACATATTATATATTCTCATTTTTATGACTGTCGTCCTATAATAATATAACGGTCTCGAGAAGGGCCGGTGAAAAAAAAAAATTCGTTTGTATGTAAAAAGGCACTGTTAAACTCACAACACCCGCACCACGTCGTATAACACTCTTATTATCGAATTGTAGGTAAATCGAGTATCTGATTGCGCAACAGCACGCGTATTACGAATTTTTCTTAGAGACACGCCTCCTCCTTCTCTTTAAAAAAGAATTTAATTTCCCAAAAATACCAAAAGTAATTTTCTTTCGAGTAAAAGATATTTCAGGATTGCCACGCAACTTAAAAACCTGGAAATGTCAGGGAATTTTATAAACCTTGAAAAAATCTGGAAAAATCAGGAAATTTGGATCGAAATCCTGGAAAATTGTTTTTTTCTAAAGTTTATTCTTGAAATCTAATTTTACATAAAGATTTCAAAATTAATTCAATTTTAAAAGCATTACGTTTACAATTTTCATAAGTATAGATGAATTTCAAAAAATTTTAATTTGAAATTTTGTAAAATTTCAATTTTCAATGAATTTCATTAGAAATTGTCTTAGAGAACGTAGATGTTTGAAAAATTTTAATTATTCCAATTCTTCTGAAATTAGTTAAATTTTTTAATATATATTTTTATGTGACTATTGAAAATAATAGATTTATAGAAGAATTTTAATTAAAAACACTAAAAGAAATTAAATTTTGAAGAAATTACAAATGATTGGAGAAATTCAATTATTTTCAAAAGTAGGAAAATTCTTCTTAGAAATTCAATTATTTCCAAACAATTTTAAAAAAATTCATGGCGAAATTTCAATTATTTTCAAAAACTTTCCTCAATTTTAAAAAGGTTTCAAATAATAAAATTTTTCTCAGCAATTCAATTATTTTTAAAAATTTTAATATTTGTTTCAAAAATTCAATTATTTTCACAATAAAAATTTCACTGGAATTCAATTATTTTCATAAATAAAAAAACTCATAGCAGACTTTCAAATATTTTTAAAACAATTGAAAAAACTAAATTATTTACATAAAATTCTCGTCAAAATTTCAATGATCATTATCAATTTTTCTCCAAAATTCAATTATTTTCAAAAATTTTAATAAAATTCTTGGCAATATTTCAATTATTTTCAAAAACTCTTATAAAATTCTTTGGAGAAATTTAATTACATATTTTTAATTAAAACAGGGAAAAAGTCAATGTTTTGTCTGGAAATCAGGGAGTTTGGTAAAATGAAAAATAGAATTAAAAATTAAAATTAAATTAAAATTAAAAATAAAATTTGGTATACTATAAATGTAATTTTATAAACCTGGAAAAATTTCGTTTTTTAACCTGGAAAAGTTGGAAAAGTCATGGATTTTGAAATGAGGAAAAGCGTGGCAACCCTGATTATTTTCTCAACTGCAATATCTTTTACTGTTAGATTTACATTTTAATTCTAATTTGTAGAAAAAAATTCTTTTGGACAATTGAACCAATTTTGTGATTAACTAGAGAAATTAAGGGAAATTAGCAATTGTATTTTAATTTCTCGAAGGGCGAGAGGCGCTTCTCTCTGTATATAAAAAAATATAGAAAGAAGAAGTGATATTATCGAGAGAGGAAAGCAATGATTTTCTATATAAAAAATCTGCCTATAGAAGATACGCGTGCGAAGTGGAGAAAAACAAAAAAGAAAAAAAAATAAATAAAAACACGAACAGCAAGCTTAATACCAAAGGTGCCCTACTAAGAAAACATGTATTTACGTTTTATCATCTGCATCGTGAAGGCGAAAGAGATCTTGTTAAAGAGAGAATTTAATTGTCATAATAGGAAAAGAGGAACGTGGGTGAGTGAGAGAGAGAGAGAGAGAGAGAGAGAGAGCGAAAACGAGAGTAAGCAAGAAAGAGTATTAAGTAATAATTTGTATAACGAATGCAAAACATATCATAGGATAAAAGTCCTTATAGTGAAAGAATACAAACATATCTTAGGATAAGAATTCTTAGTGAAAATTTTAAGTATAAATATAGCAACTTATATCGTATAACAATTTGTCTCTAATAATACGATATATATTATATATATTATATTATAGGTGTGCCCCGTGTGCTAGAACGACAGCCAACTCGGCATGTAATTTGCATAAGTGCCTTCCTGTTGGTCAAGTCTGTACCATAAGTTACTTCATAATGTCAATGTCGATCCGACTTTAACCCGACCCGATCCGATTTTTCATCACTAGAGAACAAATTTTCGATTACCCGATAGACAAAAAAAAAGTCCGATTATAATCAATAAAAATCCAATTTTTAACAAAAAAAAGAGGAAAATCTGCAAAATCTGATGCAAATAATTGAAAGCAAAAAACCAAACATCTATATTAATAATCGTTGTATTCCGGTAATCTGTTCGCTGTTTGAAATTGGTTATTACTTACTTTTTGTTTTCTAACTTTTTAAAATAATTTTTTTTTTTAAATGTCTTCGATTTTAAAATTAATGTCTTGAAAAGCATTTAATTTTTACGAAAAATTTTATCAAAATTTTTGAAAATAATTGAATTATTTCGAAGAATTTTATCAATTTTTTGAAAATAATTGAATTATTTCGAAGAATTTTATCAATTTTTTAAAAATAAGTGAATTCCTTCGAAGAATTTTATTAATTTAAAAAAAAAGAATTTTATAAAACTTTTGAAAATAATTGAATTCCTTCGAAGAATTTAATCAATTTTTTGAAAATAATTGAATTTATATGCGAAGCTTTTTCCTTCGCATCAATTCAATTATTTTAAATAAAATTTCTTTGTTTTATTATTTATGAAAATAATTCAATTCTTTAGGGTAATTTTATTAAAATTGTATTAAAAATTCCTGTGAAGAATTTTATTCAAATTCTTGAAAATGATTGAATTCTTCCGAAGAATTTTGTCATTTTTAAAAATAATTGAATTCTTGTAAAGAATTTTATTTAATTTTTTGAAAATAATTGAATTTTTTCGAAGAATTTTGTCATTTTTAAAAATAATTGAATTCTTAAGAAGAATTTTATTTTCTAAGAAAATAATTGAACTCTTTCGGGAAAGTTGATTAAAATTGAAATAGTATTGAGAATAATTGATTTCTTACGAAAAATTTTACCATTTTCGAAAATAATTGAATTCTTCCGGAAAAGTTTATTATTTTTGAAAATAATTGAACTTTTAAAAAGAATTGTATTATTTATGAAAATAATTTTTTTTTAATAATTCTATTCAAAGTTTTTAAAACTAATTAATATTAAAATTTTATTGAAAATAATTGAATTATTGCCAAAAATTGAATACCTTTCAAAATAATTGAATTGTAGTGAAGAATTTTATTAAAAGCTTCAAAAACAAAAAAAATTCTTTCAAAAATTTGTCTTAAAATTGTAAGGAAAATAATTCAATTCTTAAAAAAAATTTTGTTATTTTTGAAAATAATTGAATAATTTCAAAGAATTTTATTCAAATTTTTTTAAAATAATTGAATTTCAGCGAAGAATTTTATTATCCATGAAAATAATTGAACTCTTTTGAAAAGTTTGCTTAAAATTTAATTAAAATTGAAAATAATTGAATTTTTAATCAAATTTTAATCAAATTTGAAAATAATTGGATTCTTGCGAAAAATTTTATCAATTTTGCAAATAATTGAATTATTTCGAAGAATTTTATTCAAATTTTTGAAAATAATTGAATTCCTGCGAAGAATTTTATTATCTAAGAAAATAATTGAATTCTTGACAAGAATTGAAAGGAAATTTTTCAAAAAAATTTGTTTTATTTCGAATTATTTCAGTAAAATTTTAGAAAATAAAAATCGATTATGTAGTTAATATAGTTGAATTATTTTTAAATTTGTGAGTTTAAAATGAATCAAAAATTGAAGTTGATTTTTGAAAAATAAAAAATTTTGTAATTTACATAAAAATAATAAGTTGAACACTACGTTTTAATAAATTTGCCATTTTTCAAAAAAAATCCAATGAAATAAAAATTCAACTCAAGAGATAATTCAAAAACGAATATTTTGTAATGAATGATTTTTTAATGAAAAGTAAAAGCCAATGAATCTAATAATTAAGTGATAACTAATTTCAAACAAAAATAACCAGTTTCAAACAAAATTTTTCAAGAGGCGAACAAAAAAAGGGAATAAATTACCATCATTGACGAAAATTTTTAACATGATTTAAAGTGGATTTCTATTGATTATATTTGGCTTTGTTTCCTTGATTAGAAAAGGAGAGGAAATAAATTACTGGGCATTTATTACACGCATCCGCAATTATAGATAGCGACGAAAAATAACGACGATGCCGTGGTAGTTTCGAGTAATTAATCGTAATCCGCCGACAAGAATCTCTCGACATTGTAGGTAGTAATAAGGGGGGAGGGGAAAATAACTGAAAAATGACGAGAAGCAAGAATCTCTTTGGTTTTAGTGCGCGCCGCAGTAATCACGGGCCGGTAACAAAAGAGAAAACCGGAAAATCTCAACTTCCCGACTTTTAATACCGTCCTGGAGCTGAAGTGTGAGATTCTCAGATTTCCCCCCAGATTTAAGGGATTCTTTCCACTTAATTTTCTCTGTCTTCTCGAATCTCATGCAATTTTCAATTTAGACGAGTGATAAATCCAATAGGCGAACAAGTTCTATTTTCAGAACGAAAAAAAAAAAAAAATTATTTCTCAATTGGACAGGAGAATAAAAAATTGCAAAATTTGTCCGTTATCAAGAGTAGTCAAATTAACAAACCACAGATGCCTTTTTTGATTTGTTATCGCATTTTCTCGAAATGATTATTATTATTATTATATCTTCTCGATTATTATCAGTCTATGAGAATGTTAATTTCTAATGTATAGGTATTTTTACGAGGAAATGTTGATTAGTTAGTTGTAGAATTCTTGTGCAAGACACGAATAATCCACTTTTTGATTAGACTTACCTCACGCTAAGCAAGCGAGATATCGAGGAGTTGATCGAGAAGAAAGAAAGGAAGTAAGGGCATGGCACGTACAAATGCTTGACTGTAACCGTTACAGAGTAATATAATTATCCTCGGAGAGCCGTAAACGAGTCCGCGATCCATCGTTCTGCTTTCTTTTCGATTCCTCTCTTCGTCGACGCATCGACGTTTTCCTGTTCCGACACGGTAAATTTAGATGTTTTACTCGCTCTTTGATTTCTGAGTTTCAACCCGATTTTAATTGCGAGGCAACAACATTCCTTTCGTGAAAAACGAGTAAACGAAAGCGCATTTCCAAATAAAAGAAGGGGGAAAAAATGGAAATAACGAATAAAAGAGTGAAAGCAGGACAGGGTTGCCACAAAATTTTTTTTTTTGTTTTCCCTAATTTTTCTCTGATTTTGATTTTTTCCCCTGACTCTAAAAAAATTTTTGAAACACAACTGAAAAAAATTATTATATAACATGAAGAAATGGATCACTCCGAGTCTTCGACTCGAAGTGCTCCATTTCTTCATGTTTTATAATAATTTTTATTATTAAAATAAATTTAAAAAAAATAAAAAAAGTAAAAAAAAAAAAATTTTCAAAGACCAAATTTCAAAATTTTCAAGTTTTCAAAATTTAATTTGAGACAATTTTGAAATTCAATTATTTCTAAAAATGCGAGTTATAACGCTTTTTATTATTCAATTATTATCTGAAATTTTAACTGAAATTAATTTTTAAATCAATTTTTATTAGAAAATTCAAAGAGAATTAAATTATTTAAATACAAAAATAAATAATTTAATGAATAATTGAATATTTCTTAAAATTTAATTCTCATAAAAAAATTTATCAATTTTATTGTATTAAAAATAATTGAAATTCTGCTATGAGTTTTATTATTTATGAAAATAATTGAATCCCTGCAAAAGTATTATTTTAAAAAAATAATTGAATTATTGCTACGAATTTAAAAAACAAATTGATAAATAACTAATTTCCAGTGGAATTTTTATTAATTATGAAAATAATTAAATTTTTGTGTAGAATTTATGAACATTTTTTTTAAATATTTGAATTCTTTTGGAAAATTTTATTAAAATAGAAAAGATATTGAAAATCATTTAATTGAGGAAAAATTTCCAAAATAATTGAAATTTTGTGAAGAATTTTAATAAAATTTTTGAGAATAATTACAATTTTTGAGGAATTCAATTAAAATTGTTTTAATAAATATATAATAAATATTCTGCCATGAGTTTTATTATTTATGAAAATAATTGAATTTTGGAAACGAATTTTATTAAAATTTTCAAAAATAATTGAATTCTCGCGAAGAATTTGTTAATAATATTTTTAAATAATTGATTTTTGGCGAAAAATTTAATGAAAATTGAGTTTTAAATAATTGAATTCCTGTGAAAATTTTATTATTTATGAAAATAATTCAATATTTGGAAAAAATTTTCTAAAAATTTTTTTTAATTAAATTCTTTTAGAAAATTTTTTATTAAAATACTAGAAATTCAAAATAATTGAATTCCTGGGAAATTTTTATTACTTATAATTTATAATTTTCAAAGATTTTAATTTGAAACTTTTTCAAAATTCAATTATTTCTAAAAATTCAAGGTATAATGATCTTAATATTTAATTATTATTTAAATTTTTAAATGAAATTCATTTTTAAATTATTTTTTATTAAAAAATTCTACGAGAATTCAATTATTTAAATAAAGAAAAATAATTTTAACTTGAAATATTGAAAGTAATTGAATTTTATGAAAAATTTCTTTAAAATTTTCAAAATAGTTGTGTTTCTTAATAATTGAAATTAAACATTTTAATTATTGAATTTTATTAAATTACAGAAAATAATAGAATTCTATCATAAAATTTTATTAAAATTTTGTAGAAAATAATTGAATTTTGTCAAAAAAATCTTTTGCAAAGATTTTACTATTTAAAAATAATAATTGAATTCAATATTTTGTATTTTGTAATAATTGAATTATTACGAAGGATTTAAAAAACTTTTAGAAAATAATTGAATTCTTTCGTGAAAGTTTATTAAAATTTTGTTGAAAATAATTGAATTTTGACAAAAAAATTTACAATTTATAAAAATAATTGAATTTTTTTCCAAGGATTTAATAAAATTTTAGAAAATAATTGAATTGTTTTGAAAAATTTTATATTGAATTAAGAAAAAAAAATTGAATTCTTTCGTGAAATTTTATTGAAAATAATTGAATTTTGGTAAAGATTTTACTATTCAAAAAAATAATTGAATTGTTTCGAAGGAATTAGAATTGCAAAAAATAATTGAATTCTTTCGTCAAATTTTATTAAAATTTTGTTAAAAATAATTGAATTTTGTCAAAAAAAATTTACTATTTATAGAAATAATTGAATTGTTTTGAAGAATTTATGAAAATTTTAGAAAATAATTGAATTTTTGCAAAAAATGTACTGTTTAAAAAATAATTGAATTGTTTTAAATTATTTATTTAAATTTTGGAAAATAATAGAATTCTTTCGGGAAATTTTATTAAAATTTTGTTAAAAATAATTGAATTTTAGCAAAAAATTTTACTATTTATAAGAATAATTGAATTCTTTCCTGATATTTCCCTGACCTGTGGCAACCCTGTGGGAAGATTTATTAGGACATTTTTATTGTTACAACAATCTCTAAAGGACAATTTTTTCCATCTCGAAAAAATATGGTGTGAACGAAACGAAGCGCGCAGCTTCAATTTCACGCGATGTTGGATTATCCGGTCTAAATATTTTTCGTTTCTCAAACTAAATTCATTGTGTAGTTTCCTCCTTAATCACCGCGAAAAAACAAGTTAATTCGTCGCCAAGTCGCGGATATGCTCCAAATTACATTAGTGTTTACTATTCTTCAAAAACATTCCCATTTTTGTTCTTCATTTTCCCAAGAAAAAAAAAAAAAAAAAATCCATTACACGACTTGGATAAATTTCAATCGCATGTGTATTAAAATATTCAAGTTAAATATACGAAACCCAAATGAGGAAATTAGAAACAGGTCAACTTTGAATTTTCAAAAACGCAGCGATGTAATAAATTTTTAATATCGTAACATAAATCCGTTTAATATCGCTTTATTAACATAAAATCGCGTGTTTGGTATAACTTTGAAAAAATAGAAATATAATAGAAGAACGAAAAAAAAAACACCTTCGTGACGATTACGAAACGAGTCACAAGCCGCAATGCAGCTTTAATATCGCGTGATTCGACATTCTAGGGATTTTATCGTAGTTGGGTCGAAGAATCGATACTGAGCGGGGAAATGAAAAAAAAGAAAAATTTCTCGCGTCAGGGTGCAGTGTTTAAAGTGCTTTTTACCGCTCCAAACAAAAAAAAGAAGAAGACAAAAATTTCTACAAACGGGTCGAGAAAAGAAAAGATCTAGGGCAAAAGTAACGTGATTTGGTGAAAAAAAAAAAATTTATCTAAAAAAAATCGAAAAAAATGAATTCAATAAAAAGAAAAGAATTTTTACGGAAAAATAAATCACCAAGTCATCTCGGCCTTATATTTAAAAAAAGTAACGCCTTTGCGTACAGCCGAAATTTCAGAACTGCTTAAAATTTTCGGTGGAACTGACTAAAAAAAAAATAAATAAATAAATAAACATATCAACTAGCAAATTTGTTAAATTAGAATGTTTGTTACCTACTTATTTCGAATCTAGTGAATAAAGTGAATAAAATGAATAAAATAAATAAAATGAATTAAATACTAAATTATTATTAAATGTTTGGAATAAAAAAAAAATAGTTCTGGCGTGAATTTTTAGCAGAGCTTATATAAAATTCTCTGAGTATTTATATAAATATAAATCAGTAAAAATAAAAATATTCAGTAAAATAAAAAAAAAAGAGGAAAGAAACGAGATTCATTGGATGGTGAATCAATAGGTTGATTTGAAGTGCTTTATAAGTGAAACTAATTCATATCAATAGAAGTACGCTATTATATACATATATATATTATATATATACATAGAATGGTATTTGCATAAAAGTATTAGAGTTATATACATATATGATAATATAATATATATGTATATATATACAAAAAAAATCACGATTCGTGAAAAAAAAGTGTGTAAGATGTTGCGTATTCACATAAAATAACAGAAGAAAAGAGAAGAGAGCTAAAAAAAGATAAATAAAAATTTCTCATGTCAATCAGATATTTTGTACCGTATCTAGAGTATAGGGTCTAACTACTCTGTTTCTTTTATATAACAATATATATATATATGAAAAAAAATAATATATTATTAATATTAATACGCTGAATCATGCAATACACGCATACACCCATACACGCGCGAGAACAACTCTTTATACTTACAAAACTTAGAACGTGACTATGATAATTTCGCGTTAAGAACGTCAGGCGAGCTTAATTTAAGACTTAGGGAGAACTTTTCGAGGGAACTGTGTTGTTATTTGTTAAGAAAACTCGTATGAAAGCAAGCTAGGATAAATGTTTAAAAGAGAGAAAATTTTATCACACACAACAATGATATCACTTTTCTCATTCATTTTTACGCACCTTCTGTACTTTTTTGCAAAAAAACTGTACACTTAAAAATACTTTTTTTTCAAATACTTATTCTTTTAAATAATTTTTCTTTCAAATAATTTTTTTTTCAAATAATTTTTCCTTCAAATAATTTTTCTTTCAAATACTTTTTTTTCAAATACTTTTTTTCAAATACTTATTCTTTCAAATAATTTCTCTTTTAAATAATTTCTCTTTTAAATAATTTCTCTTTGAAATACTTTTTCTTTCAACTACTTTTTGTTTCACATATTGTTTCTTTCAATTAATTTGAAAATAATTAAATTTGAAAATAATTAAATTAAATAATAGTTAAATTTGAAAATAATTTAATTAAATAATAATTAAACTTAAAAACAATTAAATTAAATAATAATTTAATTTCAAAATAATTGTGCACTCGCAGAAAAAAGTAATTTTATATATTAAGAGAAAAAATACTCTTCTAATATCGTCTGAATTTATCCTCTCAAAAAACAAAAGTATTCTACTTCTGAATAGAATTTTTTTTTTATGTTCCCAAAGTTCCGAACGTTCAAATGAAGGAAATTTTTTTATTTCTTCTTCGAATTCGAAATTTATTACAAGAAGTTTTTTCACAAGTCAGGGAAAAATCAGGGAAAACAAAATACATAAAATTTTATTAGAGATTTAAAAAAAATCGATTTTTTCAGAGAATTTTAAATTAGTAATTAATAAATAATTGAATTTTAGAAAGTGTCACAATTGAATTTGTTCATTAGTATAGAAAGCAACATTAAATTTGTTATTTTTTAAAATACTTGAACCGAAATTTTTTTAATAGAAATTTCGAAAAAAATCTATTTGAAATTAAAAAAATTTCGTTTCAAGTATTTTGTTTAAAATATTTATTTTTTCTGTTCTATTTTTGAAAATTGAATTGAAAATAATTGAAATTTTATAAGCAATTTATTGAAAATTTGTAAAATAATTGAAACTTCCTTAAATGCAATTAAAAATAATTGAATATTATAAAGAACTCTATTTGTTTAAAATATTTATTATTTCAGTTCTATTTTTGATAATTGAATTGAAAATAATTGAAATTTTATAAGCAATTTATTGGAAATTTATAAAAATAATTGAAATTTTATAAGCAATTTATTGATAATTTGTAAAATAATTGAAATTTCCTTAAATGCAATTAAAAATAATTGAATTTTTTAAAAAACTTTATTAGAATTCAAAAAAGTAACTTATTTTTTTATTAAAATTTTTTTTTTAAGTTTTTGAAAGTAATTTTATTTGTTTGACAATTATATTTTACTAATAAATTAAAATATTTAATTATATATATTTTGATATATATTTACTTACGAATTAAACTCCACAGAAATAATGTTATTTTGCTCACCTGAAACAAAAAGAAAAGAAAATACTTTATATATAATCAGAATTATCATCAAAAAAGAAAATTAAAACAAATAATAATTTTTAATAAATAATTTTATTATCAATATTAAATAATAATTTATAGAACTATTTTTTTAAAAATATTCTTTTAAAAAATTTAATTCAAATTTTATTGAAGTAAATTTAATTCTTGCTAAAAATTTTATTATCTATAAAAATAATAATTGTATTCTTGACAAGAATTTTATTAAAATTTTCCTAAAATAATTGCATTTTTGCGAATAACTTTATTATTTTTTATACATTTATTTCAATTTTTTTAAAACAATAATAATTAATTAATTAATTAATTAAAATTGTATTGAACATAATTAAATTCTAGCGAAGAATTTTATTATCTGCAAAAATAATTTAATTCTACTCAAAATAATTGAATTATTTTAAAGAATTTTATTTAAATTTTTTAATATAATTGAATTCTCACAAAGAATTTTGCCATTTTTAAAAATAATTAAATTGTTGCAAAGAATTTTATTCAAATTATTATCTATTATTATCTAAGAAAATAATTGAACTCTTTTAAAATTTCATTTAAATTGAAATAATATTGAATATAATTGAATTTTTAGGAAGAATTTTATCATTTTTGAAAATAATTGAATTCATGCGGAGAATTTAATCCATTTTGAAAAATAATTGAATTTTCAGGAAGAATTTTATCAAAATTTTTGAAAATAATTGAATTCCTGCGAATAATTGTATCCAAAGCTTTAAAAATAATTGAATTTCTCGGAAGAATTTTATTATCTATGAAAATAATTGAATTCTTTTGAGAAATTTTATTAAAATTGAAATAATACTGAAAGTAATTTAATTTTTACGAATAATTTTATTATTTTTGAAAATAATTGAATTCTTGCGATGAATTTGATTCTAATTTTAGAAAATAATTGAATTATTTTGTACAATTCTATTCAAAGTTTCTAAAAATAATAATAATTAATTAGTTAATATGTGAATTTTTTTAAATTTTGATTCTGAAAAATAGTTAAATATAGAAGTTGATGGTAGAAGATAAAAAAATTTTGTCAAAACTGTTGACAATATTCATATCAGCAAAATTTTTCTCTTATTTGAACGTTCAAATCTTATGGTTCATGTATTTTTAATTAATTACAATTTTTCTGCGAATATCAAATTGAGACAAAAAAATAATCAAAAGTGTTGCGAAGCAACATTTGTCTCAATTTGATATCCTCAGAAAAATTGTGTATCTTATACAAAGAATTTTATTCTTAATTCCATATATAAGAGGAAAAACTGCATTAAATTCAGAGGAATCCCTCAAAATGAAAATTACTTTCTTCAGAGTGTGAAACAATTCTTAAAATCGTTCATTAAACATTAAATCCAAAAAAGAAGTGCAATAAAAAGTCTATTTTAAAAAAAGTGTGAAAATTTTCCTCTTTAAAACGAGGTCAACGAAGGTGGAAACTAAAAACGAAATCACAAAAAAAAAAAAAATTAAAGCGAATCACCAAAGATTGTCAATATTGATCCAAAGACAAAGGCACCTCACAACATTTTACTAATAAAACAAAACAAAAAAATCAGCTGTGAAATGTTATTTAAAAAAAACAAATTAATTAAAACATTCGTTGACGGATCGTAATAGATTGTATTAAGTCCAAGTGAGTTTGCGAGTAAATACATTGAAAGTAAATAAATAATTCGTCGCCTTTAATATTGACTGTAAGCAAAAAAAAGACATATCGAAAGAAATTCATCATATCCTATACAATTAAGAATAAAAAAAAAAGTAATAAAAGAGTAATAAAATAATAATCTTTATTTTAAATTAAAAATTTTTTAATGTGGACTGACGCATTTTTTTGTTTGATATATTTAAAAATAGAAACGATTAAAGAATTATAACTATATAATAATATATCTGTACTGTGTTTTATAGAATATAGAAAATTAGTTTATAAGATTTAATTAACGAAAGTATTCTCAAGTCCACATTGAAAAAAAGGGTCTCGCCTTGTAATGTTACTTGTTACATATTTTCTCTCTGGATATTTCTTCTTCTCGCCGCTTGTAAAAAAAAACATTTTAAGTACAAATTATAACCGTCAACGAGAAAATAATAAAAAAAATAGTACTTGATGTGAAACTCAAGTCTTAAAGGAGAAGTGTATTTAGAGAGGATGAAAAAAAAAGAAAAAAAAACGAGGAAAGTGTCATCACCCGTCCCACGCAGACACGCTTGAATTTATCACGAAGCGTAACTTTATTATAATTTCTAAAATAGTTTTTATAGAAAAATCAACTTTTTTTTGCAAATAATTTAAATAATTAATTTTTGCCACTTGAAACTTTGTTTCTGGTTACGCTTTTCATTTTTCCAGCGATTCTGCAGATTTTTGTACTTAGCATTCATCTGTTAATAAATAGAGCGTACCAAATATGAGAGAATGACTGACTTTTGTGTAAGCGAAAATTGAGTGGGAGAGAGCCTCAATTATGACGCATGATTTATTTTATTATACTCGACTCAAAGAAATCAATATTTGACCTTAATTATCAGCTTTATTTTTCAAACTTTTTTTTTAATTGAAATATTGAAAAAAATTAAAAAGAAAGCAAATAAAAAATTAAAAGAATTATTTTAATTCTTAATTCTTTTTTTTAATTTTAATTATTTTAATTAAAGGAATTAAAAGAATTAAGAACTCAAGTTCAATTAAAAGAAATATAATTATTGGAATTAGGAATTTTAGTTAATTTATTGTAAATATAAGAAATACAGAAAAAAAAATCTCAATTATAAACGTAATTCAGGTCAATTTTTTCTATAAAATTATAATTGCCGTAGATTATTGAGAACTGAAAAAATTATATGAATAAGATAAGTGGAATTTCTCGACTGACTATACGACTCTGTTAATATACACATGCTTTCGAATTACTCAGAATCTTCCACACTTGTGATCAACGATAATGAAACTTACAAGAAATTCAAGAAATTAAATTTTACCGTCGACAATATTTTCTTTTTTCTCGTAAAAATTCACCATAGAAAAAAATTGAAATTCAATTCGTATTTTTTTAGAAAAATCTAATTCTGTATATTATAATGTATAATACACAGAATATTTATATTATAAAAATAAAACAATCGAGAATTCTAAAAAGCTAAAAAGTAAAAAATTGTAATTTACTTCGTATGAAAGAGTCTATATTGTTAATAATTCAAAGAAAATTTTATCTCAAGTTTACAAGATTCTTATTAAAAAAAAAAAAATAATGCTCCACAAGTTTTGAGCGTTCGATTGAAAGAAATATTTGTCATTAAAAAATATTTTTATAAATTATTATCGATTGCAATTATCGATTTTAATCTTAGAAAATTCATATAATTTTACCATTTAATTATTATCGATTTAAAAAAAATTAAATTAAAATTTAATTTTTTTTTTAAAAAGTGGACAATTAAATTAATTAAATTGACTAATTTTTTTTTATAATGATTCAAAATTTTAATAAAATTGTTAAAAATAAAAATAATTTTTTTGATGAAAATGCAAATAAGGTAATAAAAATTTATTTTAAAAAGAAATAAACAAAATTTTCTTTCGAGAAATTTTCTGAAAGTGCGAAAAATAATTTAATTCATGTCAAGATTTTTTCTTCGCGTGAAATTTAATTATTTTCCATAACATTTTTATAAAATTTCATAATTTTTATTACTTGTGAAAATAATTGAATTATTCCGAGAAATTTTATAAAAATTGTACTGAAAATAATTGAATTTCTACGAATTACTTTATTATTTATGAAAGTAATTGAATTCTTGTGACGAAATTTATCAAAATTTTTGAAAATAATTCAATTCCTGCGAAGAATGTTATTATATCTATAAAAATAATTGAATTCTTCGATAAACTTGATTAAAATAAAAATAATATTAAAAATAATTGAATTATTTCGAAGAATATTATTCAAATTTAAAAAAATTGAATTCCTGGGAAGAATTTTATTATCTGTAAAAATAATTGAATTCTTCGGGATAATATTGAAAATAATTAAATTTTTGCAACAAATTTTATCATTTTTGAAAATAATTGAATTCTTGCTAAAAATTTTATGAATTTCGAAAATAATTGAATTATTTCGAATAATTATATTAAAATTTTTTAAAATAATTGAATTCTTGCGAATAATTTTATTATCTTTAAAAATAATTGAATTCGTCGGGAAATTTGCTTAAAATTGTATTGAAGAAAATTCAATTCTTACGAATAATTTTATTATCTATAAAAATAATTGAATGCATGACAAGAATTTTTATAAAAATTTTTCAAAACAGTTGATTTATTTCGAAACGTTTTATTAAAATTGAATTTTTTAAAATTTTGAATCTAAAATTAATTAAAAAATAAAACTTTTTAATTAATTTTTTAAAAAATTTAATTCGTTTTAACGCTCAGAACTTTGGGATCATAAAAAATATCTGCTCTTTCCGAGAAATAAAAATATATCATGCGTCAAAAAATTTTTTTTTGCTACTAATGTTGGTATTGTATTTTAAATGTTTTTTGCGAATCTTGATCGACGTGTCTGCGTGATCGATTATATTGACCGTAAGTTCTCAAAAAATTGATTGCAAAATGCGAATCACTTTTATTCTTTGTAATATTTGTAATAATTTTACTGCACTATTATCAAAAAAAAAGAGGAAAAACTTCGAAATTATTGTAACGAAAGTAAAATCTAAAGTTTAGAAGTTTAAATATGAACGATTTATTTTATCAAATATTAATTACGTTACAAAAACTGTAATTTTTAAATGAAAAGAAAAATTAAGAGAAAAAATGAAAAGAAAAATTGAAGAGAAAGAATGAAAAGGAAAATTGAAAAGAAAAAAACTTCAGGAAATAAATATTTCTTTTTCTTTTTTTTATTTCATTTATTTTTGAAATTAAAAAAAATTCATTCACATTGAAACTTTAAAACTTTAGGAAATCGAAAATATTACAAATTTGTTCCCAAACAATTTTTTCATGCACGAAAATAATTTAATTTAAAAAAGAAACAATTTTTTCATGCACGAAAAAATTTATTTACAAAAAAAGAAAACTAATTATAAAAAACAAGTGTTAGAGAAATAGAGACTTTAGAATGAAAACGATGCGGCTATTTAGAAAAAAAATATATAAAAATTGTTTACCATTTCAAAAACTGTTACAAAATCGAAAGGCCCTTTATCAAATATTTTTCTTCGCATCTTTTATGACGCTTTCGCGAATAGTAATGATTCACAAAATGATCAATCGATTTGTCGAGAGCTCGACCACTTTTTTACAAGATAGATAAAAAAAAAAACCTTACCGACCAATAATTATTTAATAATCATACTTGATTAATACTTGAAGAATGCAGCTACTTTGCATGAAAGTACCGAATGCTTAATGTTTAGCAATTAACTTAATTTACAAAGAATGTTGTACGTTATTAGTAGAGAATTGGAATATATGTGAATATTATATAATTAATTAAATGTTTAAATCCGTTTGTGGATTTTTACAAACAAAAAAGAAAAAAACAAGAAAAAAAAGACAAAAAGAAAAAAAAATGGTGTAGCAAAAGAAAGTAGAAGAGATATGAAAGTATTGTCAATTGTAGGTTCAAGATTTAATGGTTTTCTCAGATTGAATAAATTTGCTATGGGCGCGCGTTGAATGAAAAGAAAAATGAGGGCCAACGATATATATGTTTCATTAAACACACATACACAAAAAAAACTTTATCACACACCATCCTGTGACAAAAGAAAAAAGAAAATAATTCTGAAAAAAAAAATTATTTTTTACAATTAATTAGATACGAATATTTACAAACTTTAAATTAATTGAAGGCAAATATTTACAAATATTCAAATTAATTAAATAGAAATAATTAATTAAATAAAAAAAATTAAATAAAAATAATTAATTAAAAATAATTAATTAAATGGAAATAATTAATGAAATATATTTAAATAGTTAATTATTATTTTTATTTACAATATTTAATATAGAGTATTTCTTTGAAAAATATTTATCGCAGAATTATTTTCTTTTTTTTTCTTCTTCTCATGGGACTTTTTACAAACGCGTAATTAGTATTTCTTGAACTAATTTTTGATGTAATCGCGGATAATCCGTAAAAGCAGAGAACCAGTAAAACTAGTTACAGCTTTTTGTGTGAGGTTATTGTGATATTTAAATAATAACTTTTCAAGTAGCGATCAGCGTCGAAGAAAATCTTATATATATTATATACACACAAAACACAATGTCCCGAAACAAAATTCACGAACAAAAAAAAAAGAAATTTCAAAAGAGAAAAGAAAAACAAAAATCAATCTGTACATTCTCTTAATTATAATTAAGTATTAATTTATTTACACGACGATTATTTGTACATAGAGAACACATACTCGTGCATTAATATATTTTCTTAATTTATTTATTATAATTTATATTTAATAATATTATCAAAAACAAAAAAAAACAAAAAGCGGCATTGAAAAGGTGATTTTTCAAAGTAATATTAGTTTTTAATTATTATCTGTGTTTTAATTAGTTCTCTAAGTAGTTATTTTAGTTAATTTTTCTGTAAACGTTAATTCAACAATAGACATTAATATCTTTTATTAAGTTTACTTTTTTTTATTAAATAATAATTTTAAATATTTTTAATTCTAAAGTATTTTTAAATATTTTAAAATATTTTTCAATATTCGAAAGAATTTTTAAATATTTTTAAAAATTCGAAAGTATTTTTAAATATTCGAAAGTATTTTAAAATATTTACTTTGAAATATTTATTGAAAAGCAAATAAGTCCAAAAATGCGTTCTTTATAGCAAATACGTAAATCGAATTTTTGTTTTGGGACACTAATACTAAATGTATACATAAATAGAGAGTGAATTCACTAGTGGCGGTAAAAAAAATATTCGAAAAAAAATAAAAAAAAACAGGACCGTCGATTAGTAGAAACGAAGTAAAGACAATCTTAGGCTTCGTCGAGTAATCTACTATTGGATACTTTAAACATTCTAAAAACTGAGCAAAACTTTCATTTAGAATAGACAAAAAAAAGAAATTCTATTTTACAAAGTTTTAAAATTATAAAGGGCATTTGTGAATACTTTAAAATTCGAAATAAGAATTTTCTCAATCCGAATTTGATATCCAAGTAACTAAAAAAAAAACCAAAAAAAAACTTTGTATTATGGAAAAAAAAATGTATATCTAAATAGTAAATCAATATTTTTAAAACAAATTCTTAGACCTAACAAATTTTTCAGGAAAAAAATTAATAACCATTTTTTTTTAACTTTAAAGGAAAATAAATTTGTTATAAAAAAAAAAAATTTGCTCAATTTAAGGAATGTTTTAATCGTGTCATTTTAATCCGTCCAATCCGCCTCACAACGCGAGGCATTGCACAAACTTGTGCATATTAATCTTTGGGACTACTAAAAAACATATCATCATATGTAATTATATATTATACTATTTAAAGAAAAAAAAAAATAAGCAATAAGATTTTGCTCGTAAGTAAAATATTGTAATAAAAAAAAAATCATATCATACGTGGAAGGATTAGCTTATATAAATATATAATATATAAAAAAAAACTTCGTCGTTGTCAGGCGTTAAAGTTAAACTTAATTACTATGAATTATTATGATTATTATTACAATTATTACATTATGATTATTATTATCATTATTAGATTGTGAAAGAATTTTCGGGTTCTAAGCGAAATTTGGAAATAATAAAAATGAAAAAAAATATATGTAACTGTCTCTCGTATTTTTACCCTTCAATTTATATTTATATTTTTAAAATTTTAGAAAAAATTATTTCTTTCTTTAATTTGTTATTAAATTTTTTCAAAAGAATTCAATTATTTTTTGAAATTTTATTAAATCCTTCGAAACGATTCAATTATTTTTGTAAATAGTAAAAATTTTTGGCAAAAATTCAATTATTTTTAGAAATAATAATATTCTTCGAAAAAAAATCAATTTTTTTTAAAAATAACACTTTTTGGAAAAATTGAATTATTTTCAACAAAATTAAAAAAGAATTTCATGAAAGGATTCAATTATTTTTAAAAACAATAAAATTATTTGCAAAAATTCAATAATTTTCAACAAAACTTAAAATAAATTTCACGAAAGAATTCAATTATTTTTTAAAATAATAAAATTTTTTGCAAAAATTCCATTATTTTTAATCAAATTTAAAAAAAATTTCATGAAAGAATTCAATTATTTTCTAAAATGTTAATAAATCTTTCGAAACAGTTCAATTATTTTTTTAAATAGTAAAATTCTTTGTAAAAATTAAATTTAATTTTGGATAATAATAAAGTTAATATTAAAAGAAATATTATAAAAACTTTATAGATAAAAAAAATTTTTAATTTATATTTTACTAAATATTGATTTTAACTATATGTTTTCATTTCTTTAGTAATTTTAATACCTAATAATTTAAGTTCAATTTGTGAAATAAATAATTATTTTTCTTTTCATTTTTAATTTGTATTTTTAATTTCATTTAATTTTTAATTTAATTTTCATTTTTACGATTTGAAATTGGCGCGCTCGCAGGTAAGTTATTAGAATGTTTTACCGACACTTTCCAGAGTTACCAACTGTTACGAAAGCATTCTGATTGGTCGATTTGTAAACACACTTTACGTGTTCGCGCGAGTTTCTCGCAGTTCTTTTGTTTACAACAGTCGTTACAGTCCAACTGATCATAATTTTCTGCGAATTTGCAGTTTTCACTTAAGTAAAGTAATTAAAATACAATATTAATTTGTGAAAATAGTTCACTTTCTGTGTGTTAAATTTCTTTCTCAAGAGTCATTTTCAAAAATGAGTTACTACTATTACCGAGACTACGATGATTACTATTATGACGAATACTACGAGGATTACGACGATTATGATGACAACACTTATTATGAATATTATGATGATCATTATCCCGGCGGTTATGTCTTTGATAATGACGATGTATGGCGCTATAGTTTTGGAGAATTAAATTTAAACGACATTGACGGTTTCGTAGATCGAGTGGGTCGTGGCAGAAGGAGAGAAATGGCTGAAAGGGTGAAAAATCGAAAGCGAAAGAGAGATGAAGTTCAACAAGCAGAACAAACAGAACGTGCAGAACAAGAGGTAACCTAACCTATAATATTTTCATACTTTTCCTTTGTTTTGATTTAAAAATCAACAGGTTGTTAATTTGTACTTTTCAAATCTATTTTTTAGAATTTATCTCAGAGGTGCACAGTTCTCTTACTTATTTCCATCATATTGTTAATATTGTCAATATAAATAAGACAATAACAAATATATTTTTGTATTTTGTAAAAACGATATTGCTAAAGGAGATTTTTTATAAACATATTTGAATTAATTGTACTATTTTTCCTGATAAAAATGATTTCTGAAAATTATAATATATTTCCAACTAAGGGAAAATTAAAAAGAAGTGTTAGTGATATTTAAAAAGTTAAAAACAAAGAAGTTACAAAATGAAAACACAAAAGTAACTAAGTATGTAACTAACTGTAATATTATACTTTTTAAGATAACTCTTTCATATCTTAAAGAAAGGGAATCACATTAAGACTTTCATTAAAGACATTTTTATATTTCTTACTTTTTTCTAGAATTGTAGAGTATTATTACTAAATCATCGAGTGATAATCAATGTATAAACAATTAACAAGTTGACAATAACATTGAGATAACTTGTGAGTAATATTCCGAGACAATGGGTTGCATTTTCTCACGTAAGCAGGTGAACATTTTATTATTTAAAATTATTACTTTTTTATTAACTTTGTTATTAAATTTGATTTTAAATTTGTTATTAAATAAATTTTTATAATTAATCTAATTGCATATATTTAAGGAACCAACTGTCAAAAAATCTCACATACAAAGGAATGCATTACGTCATTCAGAATTAAATCAGTCTCGACAAGTTTCAAATCTATTTTCCCAAACAACAAATAATGTAAGATTTCCTTTTTATAATTTATTAAATTTATTACTGAATTTATCATTAAGTTTATAATAATAAATATTATTGATATTAATTAAATTAAATTAATTATTGAATTAATTAAATGAATTACATATTAATTGCATAAATCTGTTATTACATTTATTAAATTAGTTTTTATAATTAATCTAATTGCATCCATTTAAGGAATCAACTGTCAAAACATCTCAGATACAAAGGAATGCATTACGTCATTCAGAACTAAATCAGTCTCGTCAAATTTCATATCAATTTCCCCAAACAAATAATGTAATATTTCCTTCTTATAATGAACCTCGAATTTCCTACCCAAATGTTTCAAATCAACAACAAATTGAAATATTTATTTCACCACGAGAAACAAGCGAAGTTTCCAAATATTATCAAAGTTTAAAAAATCAGGATGCATTCAAAGATATTGAAAAATTGAAATCTTACAGTCAAGGTAATTTGAAGCAAAGTACTTTACAAGAAGCACCTTGGATTATTGATGACGTTAGTATGAAATCTCACAAGTTATCTTTGCTAATTGTTTATTGAATATTTTCACAATTTTCAATTTAAGAAAATTTGAATAAAATAAATTTCTCGTACTATTTTTGAAAAACGTATTTTTTTCAATTAATAAAATTTCGTTTTTGTTATTATTAATTTTTGTCAATAATTTTTCAACCACAATGTTCGAATTTGATTTTATCCACTATTGATGTTTTCAGGCACATAGCAGCGCAGACGATTCGCAAGAAATCGAAGAAATTGACGTAAATTTAAATATCCACGGTTTACCTTGTGTAGAATGGACGGATGTAGAGTACATAAGCGAAGTAGGCAACATACGATATCCAATTGCCAACAATATAGTAAAACTTTTCAAGGAGGACAACACAATTCCGTTCATAGCACGATATCGAAAAAACATGACCTGCGGAATGGAGGCCGAACAACTTAGAGCAATCAGAGAGCTCTACGATCGAGCAAAAACAATCAGACAAAAAGCTGCGACAATTATCAAAGCTATCGACAAACAGGGCAAATGGACGCCCGACATTCATGCAGTAATCAAATCGACAAAATCTCTAAACGACCTCGAGCACATCGCCTCAATGTTTAAAACCCCCTCGAAACGCTCACTAGCCGAGAAAGCACGAGAAGCCGGTTTGGAACCCATAACAACTGCCGTACTTCAAGCCGAACATCTTCCAAACTTACAATCTCTAATCAATCCATCCAAAGAGGGACTAAAATCAATAGACGAAGTTAAAGAAGGAATTATCCACATAATGTCAGACGTAATCAGCAAAGATAAAACGCTATTCGAAAAAATTCGAGAACTACGAAACGAAACGTTCATTCTAATCGAAGTTACCAAAGGAAAGGCAGCTAAGGACGCGGCAAAAAATGCCAAAGAAGCTCCGGAAGAGAAGAAACCGAAGGGCGGAAAGAAAAATTTCGACGAAAATAAATACGAAATCTACTACGAATTCAAATCGAACGAACGAAATATTAAACCTTATCAAATTCTGGCCATAAATCGAGGAGAGTCGGAAAAGTTCCTCTCGGTAAAAATTATCATTCCCGATTCATTCGAGAGAAATTTGAAGAATCACGTACTGTCTCTCTATCGAAAAGCAGTGAACTGTACGAAAACACACGGCTCTTTGATTCAAGACGGATACGATTATTCCTACAAAAAGAGCATCAAACCAGCAATAGCGCGACGATTCAGAAACGAAATGAACGAGAAAGCCGAACTCGCGTCAATTGAGGTGTTCGCGACAAATCTCAAGCAATTGATTCTCACTCCCCCTTTTAAGGGACAACCGGTGCTGGGCGTAGATCCAGGATTTTATCACGGATGCAAACTTGCTGTCGTTTCGGAAAATGGGGATGTTCTCAAGACGTGTACAATATATCCGCACAGTGGTCGAGGGAATGAGGCGGGAAGAACTCTCATTCATTTGGTGCAGAAATTCAGTTGCACGTCGGTGGCTTTGGGAAATGGGACTGCTTGTCGAGAGACAGAGAAATTTTTGTCTGATTTAATAAAGTCGAAGGCCTTTGGAAACCTCGAAGTTTCGTTCACGATTATCAATGAAGCAGGAGCGAGTATTTACAGTTGTGGCGAGGAGGCGAAAAAGGAATTTTCTGGTATGGATCCGAATTTGATTTCGGCAGTTTCGATTGCGAGGAGATTGCAGGATCCACTCGCCGAATTGGTCAAGGTTGAGCCGAAACACTTGGGAGTCGGAATGTATCAGCATGATGTTCCGGAAAAACAACTGGATATCACTCTTAATTCCGTGAGCATTAATTCATGTTCTTTTTGACTTCTTTTAAATAATAATATTCTTCTCAGGAATTCAATTATTTTCAATACAAATTTTAATTAAAAAAGTAATCTTCGTAAATTCAATTCTTCTTGAAAATATTTCAATTATTCGCTAAAATTAATTATTTCCATAAATTTTAATTAGATTTCTTGCAAGAATTCAATTATATTCATTACTTTGAAAAATTTCAATTAGATTTTTTGTAAGAATTTTAATTATTTTTATTATTTTCAAAAATTTTAATTAGATTTTTTGCAAGAATTCAATTATTTTCATTGTCTTCAAAAATAATAAATTTTCTCGAAAGAATTCAATTACTAGAGATTTTAATAATATTCTTAGCAAGCATTCAATTATTTTTATAAAATACTAAAACTCTTCACTGAAATTCAATTATTGTCATTATTTTCAAAAATAAATAAAATTTTCCCACAAATTCAATTATTATTAATAAAATTTTAATAATATTCTTCGTGAAATTCAATTATTTTCCAACTTTTAATTAAATTCTTCGCAAAAATTCAATTATTTTTATAAAAAAAAATTCTTAATTAAAATCAATTATTTTCAAAGATTTTAATTAAATTCTATGCAAGATTTCAATTATTTTCCATATTTTAGAAAATAATAAAATTTCTCGAGAGAATTAATTTATTTTTAATACAATTTTAGTAAAATTTCTCGACAGAGTTCAATTACTGGAAATTTTAATAATATTGTTAGCAAACATTCAATTATTTTTATAAAATATTAAAATTCTTCACTGAAATTCAATTATTCCCATTATTTTCAAAAATATATCAAATTTTCCCAGAAATTAAATTATTATTAATAAAATTTTAATAATATTCTTCGTAAAATTCAATTACTTTCTAAAAAAAAGTTCTTCATGAAATTCTAATTTTTTTTTTAAATATTATAATTAAATTCTTTGCAAGAAATCAATTATTTTCCATATTATAAAAAATAATAAAATTTCTCACAGGAATTTAATTATTTTTAATACAATTTTTGTAAAATTTCTCGAAAAAATTCAATTACTGGAAATTTTAATATTCTTAGCAAAAATTCAATTATTTTATAAAATATTAAAATTCTTCAAACTGAAATCAATTGTTTTCATTATTTTCAAAAATATTAAAATTTTTCCTATAAAATTAATTATTTAAAAAGATTTTTTAAAAATTATTCGCAAAAATTCAATTATTTTTATAAATAATAAATTTCTTCTCTGGAAATAAATTATTTTGAGAACTTTAATAAAATTCAATAAACAAACTTTTTTTATTATAATTAATAACAGACACGATTATTATTTTAAAAAGTTGATTATTTTCAAATTTATTGTTAAATTCTTCTTGAGAATTCAGTTGATTCTAAGTACAAGTACATTAATTTTAAAATTAATTTTAATTAATTAATTAATTTTTTTAATTATTATTCAAAACATTTAAATTGAATAATAATTTTTTAAAATGTTAGGAAAGAAGAAAGCAAATAAAAAAAGAAAGCAAATAAAACTTAAGAATTAGTTTTGGCATTTTTTTTTGTTCAAAGCATTTTTTTGTTCATCATTTTCTTTACTATTTTCGATTTTCTTCAGGTTGTGACTGAAGCCGTGAGTTTCGTCGGAGTCGACGTAAACACAGCATCTCACTGCCTACTCAGAAAAATAGCCGGTCTCAATTCATCCAAAGCGACGAACATAATCGACTGGCGACGAAAGAACGGAAGTTTCACCAATAGAGCCCAACTCCTCGACGTCAAGGGAATCGGCAACAAAACCTACGAGCAGTGCGCCGGTTTCATCAGAATTATACCAGAAACCGCCTTAATTTCCGGAACCAAATCTAAATTGAAAAAACCCATAAACTATTTAGATCAAACTTGGATTCATCCCGAATCGTACGAGACAGCAAACAAAATTCTCACATTCTGTCAGTCCGACATTAAGGACTTTGGCGATCAGCAGTTCATCAATCAGGTGAAATCGAGAACAAATTTGGGTTACGCGAGTCTCGCCAAAAAGTTCGCGACAGACGAGGAGACGATTGAAATAATCGTCAAGGGCTTGACGATGTCCAAGGGCTATGATATCAGATCGAAATTAAATAAACAAGTCTTCAGAAGCAGTTTGACGACAATCGACAGTCTCAAAATGGGCACAAGTCTAAAGGGAGTGGTGCGAAATGTCACGCATTTCGGAGCGTTTGTGGACGTTGGCGTTTGTCGAGATGGTTTAATTCCTGCCAAGTATATGAAGGGAATAACTCTTGGTCTAGGGCAATCGGTGGAAGTCAAAGTTATTAATGTCGAAAAGGAGAGGAACCGATTTGCCATTGAGTTGATTAAAGTTCTTTAAAGCAGACTGATATTTTTTTTATAAAGACATTTTTTTACTCACTTTTTTGTGAGTTTCGTTAAGTTAATTTTTTTTACTCACTTTTTCTGAGTAAATTTCGTTAAGTTAATTCTTAACTTGCGAAGTTAATTAAGTTCTTTTTGTTCCTTACGTTTCATTACATGTTCATATTAAAGAATATTTTCTTTTATTGTTATTTTAAAAAATAACGCCTTTTATAAAGACTGAAAAGTTCTTTTTTTAACTTTTTCATTGAATTTCGATCATCGCGATAGTCTAAATATCCGAATTAATATATGGTTGTTGAATATTGTGATACACATATTTTTCTTTTTAAAAAATACAAACGTACCAAATATTTTTGTATCGAGCGAAAATAAAATCGTACAAAAATTAAACAGTTGAGTTAAAGTTCTTTGACTTCAGTAGATAATACAGAAACGCGAAAGCAAGACAAATTCAAACCTCGGGTCATGCTGCCACCTATGAAATTCGATTTTTCTTTTTACAAACCTCGGATCGACTTTAAGGCCAAAAAAAGTCGCTTTAGTCGATTAAAAATACAAAAAACGTCGATTATTAAATTCAGTGTTATCACAAAATTTTTAGTTTCTATTTCCCTAATTTCTAAAATATTCAAAACATGAATAATTCTGTTAAATATTTAAACACTTATTTATTTTTACACGGGAAATAGAATTTTTTAAATTTCAATTTAAAACCTTTTGGGATTTAATAATTTCTAAAAATTACAACTCTTCGAACTTTAATTATTTTCTACCATTTTTTTTTCTTGAATTCTACAATCTAAACTTCAACTGTAAATCAATTATTTTTAGAAATTTTCCGAAAATTCTTCGAGAATTCAATTATTTTAATACAAAAATTCAATCTTTTATAATAATAATTGTAACTGTTCTAATAAAAAGAACATTTTACCTTAATAAAAGTTATTAAGGTAAAATATTTTCTAAAAATTATAACAAAGAAATTATAAAAATTAAATTTTCAAAAATATTTCAAAGTAATTTTTGAAAGATAATAGTTTTTCAATTATATGCAATTAAAAAATTTCCAGATAATTCAAATTTAGTAAAATTTCTTAAAAATAATTGAAATTTGATAAAATCTATTTAAAATAATTGAAGTTTGATAAAATCTTTTAAAAAATAATTGAAGTTTAATAAAATCTAGTTAAAATAATTGAAATTTGGTAAAATCTTTTGAAAAATAATTGAAGTTTTATAAAGTCCATTTAAAATAATTTAAATTTGGTAATAATATCCGAGGCCTGTTTTTAACTTCAATATAGAAATCTTTATTGTATAATAAATTGTATAATAAATTCTTGTATTTTATCAAATAAATAATTGTATCAAATATTTGTATATGAAATAATTTTTATTTAAGTCAATGAAATGGTATTTGCTACAAATGCTGAATTTATTAGTCCGATTACTATAATATACTTCAAATAAAATTTTAATTATATAAAAATTATTTAATTCAAATTATTTGATACAAAAATTTATTTAATAAAATAATCTTTTATTTGAATAAAATACATTTTTTTCAATGAAAATTAATAATTATTTTTTACAACACTAAATTACTTGTACTATTTTTTATAAATTAAAATCAAACTAAATTCATGAATAAAATTCGATTTTTTTTCGAAAAAAGAAATTTAGATTTATCAAATTATTTTTACAATCACTTGTAGATGGAAAATTTTTTTTCCATCTACAAAAATAGGTAAATTTTCAAATAAATTTGAAAATTCTCGCGCAGAAGTGAATTGAATCGTAAAGAAAGAAAAACTGATGCATTATATGTTTCCATTATTCAATGAATCTACTTATAAAGAGCTTTCTTTCGTAAAATAGAAATCAATATGATTCATTCTCTTCGAGAAATAATTCATATATATCCTCACGCACTCCATTTCGTTCGTAAGCGAAAATATTTTCCATTTCTTTGTCGATAACTTCTTCGTAATGTTAGGAGAATTTAAAAATTTTAATTTCATTTTTCAATTTTATCCAATTTCAAATGGAAAAAAAAGAAAACAATTTTTTTTTCTGGAAAAAGAAAATTTTTCAGAAAGCGAAATACTTTGAGTTATAATTATAAAAATAATTTCTAAAGTAGAAACATTGATTTTCTTCTTTAACTATTTGTGAATTAAATAAAATCTATTTGAACAAAAATTAGACCAGATTTCGTTCCGAGAGAGTAAATTTTTAGTAGATAATAGTCGACATCGGCTTTATTAAATTAGAAACATTCAATTGATAACTATAATGAAATTCCATCGTTGACTCGGCGTCGCGACGCCAATACGTCGACAATATTCCATCTCTTATTATAAATTTTGTTCATAAATAACGTTTATGATAAATAATTATTAGCTAATTTTGCAGCCATTAAATTTCAGAATAAAAATTCCTAAAAGAGATGTTAATTTTGCATAGAAATAAATTTTTACACAACCTTTATGGTAAACAATTTTGCCAAATTATTCATCATCAAACTAAGAGTTTCCAATAGAATTATTAACATTTTATCAACAATCTCTTTGGAGTTTCCTCTCTGCAAATATTTATAAAGATTCTCAAATAATTCTCCTTAATAAGATAATGAATAAATTATGTTAAGAATTTTCGAGAGTATTTACATTTGCGTAACGCGCAAAAATCATGAATAATGGATTAAACTGTTAAATAATAAATTATTATCTTTAAGAGAGGAAATACTCGTTGAAACGTTAATATTCTCGCACGCAGACAACAACATCGAAAAGAAAAATGATTTATACATAATTATTTACTTTTTTCTCGCAAATTTTTTTTTCCTTATTCTCGCCAGCACAATAGGACGCTGTAAATCATTTTTAATTATCCAAAGTGCTTTTGTGTGGAAACGAAAGTTTGTCGTTTGGACTATTTTAATTTCTGTTGTCTCTTGAATTAATATATCAGTTTTAAGAAAATTAGTCTGAATAATAAAGTAATATTTTATGTTTTTGTATATTTGGTATATGAAAGGAGAATAATTTAATTTTAGAAAAAATTTCAAATATTTACCGAGTGCATAAATTTTTGTAAATTATTAGAAATGTTGCTGATTCAAATTTAGATGGTTGTTAAAAAGAAAAGTAAAGTTTTGTTGGTGAAATTTTACGATCTGAATCACCAAGTTTCTTGTAAGAGGAAGTAAAAACACGGTATAAAACCTGACGGAAAATAGTAAACTTTTTTATGTCAACTGCTTTTTTTTAGAAAGAAAAACTCGAAAATTCTTTAAAATATATTTAATTATAAATTAAAAATAATGGATTTACAGAAGAATTTTTACTAAAAACACTAAAAAAATTGAATTTTAGAGAAGTTACAAATCATTGCACACATAATTCAATTATTTTCAAAGATTTTAATTAAATTCTATGCAAGATTTCAATTATTTTCCATATTTTAAAAAATAATAAAATTACTCGAAGGAATTCAATTAGTTTTAATAAAATTTTAGTAAAATTTCTCGACAGAATTCAATTACTAGAAATTTTAATAATATTCTTAGCATACATTCAAATATTTTTATAAAATATTGAAAATCTTCACTGAAATTCAATTATTCTCAATATTTTCAAAAATAATAAAATTTCCGGCAGAAATTCAATTATTTTTAATACATTTTTAATAATAATCTTATTCGTGAAAATTCAATTGTTTTTGAAAATATTAAAATTCTTCGCTCAATTTCAATTATTTTCAAAAAATTTAATTACATTCTTCGCAAGAATTCAATTATTTTTCATACAATGTTAATAATATTCTTCAGAAAAATTCAATTATTTTTATAAAATAATTATATTCATTGTGAAATTCAATTATTTTTATAAATAATAAAATTCATTGTGAAATTCAATTATTTTAAAAATTAAATTTGAATTCTTCCCAAGAATTCAATTATTTTAAACACATTTTTAATAAAACTTCTCGAAAGAATTTAGTTACTAGAAATTTTGATAATATTCTTAGCAAACATTCAATTATTTTATAAAATATTAAATTTCTTCACTGAAATTCAATTATACTCTCATTATTATCAAAAATAATAAAATTTTCTCAGAAAATAAATTATTTTTAATACAATTTTAATAAAATTCTTCGCAAAAAATTCAATTATTTCCAAAATTTTATTTAAATTCTTTTCAAGAATTAAATTATTTTCACTATTTTAAAAAATAATAAAATTTCTCCTAGAAATTCAATTATTTTTTTAAATAATAAAATTTTTCTCAGGAATTCAATTATTTTCAATTTAATTTTAATCAAATTCAATAATCCAATTTTTAATTATAATTAATAACAGTCACGATTATTTTAAAAAGTTAAAAAAAATTTTTTTTGTTTTATTCAATTATTTTAAAAATTGTTAATAGAAATTATTAAAAAAATACTTTATTCTCAAAAAACTTAAAAAATAGTTCAAAAAAATTAATATTTATAAAAATTCTAATAATATTGTTGAAAAGAAATTAATTTACAATCAATAATGTCAATAAAATTGAATAATAGAATTATTAATTACAAAATTATTCAAGATTTTAATTAAATTTATCTCAAGAAATAAATTATTTTCACTATTTTAATAAATAATAAAATTGCTCGCAGGAATTTAATTATTTTCTAAAATTTTTATTAAGCCTTGAAAACAATTCAATTATATCTCAGCTGTAAATAGTAAAATCTTTGCAATAATTAATCAATTTTGATAAAATTCCACGAGAGAATTAAATTTTTTTTAATTTGCTTTCAAAATTTCCAAAACAATTAAATTATTCTCTAAAATTATAATAAATTCTTCGAAACAATTCAATTATTTTTATAAATAGTAAGTGCAATTTTTCGGAAAAATTTAATTATTTTCAACAAAATTTTGATAAAATTTCACGAAAGAATTCAATTATTTTCTAAAGTTTTTATAAATCCTTCAAAACAATTAAATTACTTCCTTTGCAAAAAAATCAATTATTATTTTCAATAAAATTTCTCGAAAGAATTTAATTTTTTCTTAATTCGCAAAATCTATTGTTTTTATTGAATTAAAGAAATTTTTTAAAAAAATTTCATTATTTTCTATATTTTCGTAAAATTCTCAGAAGAATTAAATTATTTTTTTTTTTTAAATTTTAATGAAGTTCAATAATTAAATGTTTAATTTCAATTATTAAGAAACTCGATTATTTTGAAAGCTTAACAAAAATTCTTCATAAAATTTAATTACTTTAAAAATTTTCAATTACAATTATTCATTAAACTCCATTATATTTAAAAAAAATTTAAAGGAATTCATCAAAAGAATTGAATTAGGTTTTTCAAAAATTTTACTAAAATTCTTCGATAAAATTCAATTATTTTTTTTTTTTAATTATTTATTTTATTTTTCTCGTCAATTTGAAATTTGGAATTAAAATAGTGCACAATGTCTGCGCGCATATAGTGTTCGGTGTATAGAGGAGAAAAAAAAAAAGAAAAAATTCGTTCATGATGAGAGTCCGAACCTTGGCATTGAAGTTACAATGCATGCACCAACCCTTTCTCATATCTTCTCTTTATTTTCCGTTCGCTTTTCAGATCCTTGCTTTTTCCGCCGTTTCACGAGTCTCTCTCCATTGTCCCGCGACTAGACGCCCAGAAACTTTTCACCTGAGGCTCGTCGTTATTGAAGTTAAAGGCAACCACCCTGCCTGCTGTCTCTATATTATGTGATTCTGTCATTTTAACAACTATTAAATTAATATTATATCACTCTCTCTCTCTCTCTCTCTCTCTCTCGTTCCTAAATTATTCAGACTTGAATCAACCACTTGATCTTCAAAGAGGGAAAATTGATACATTTTTTATTGGAGAAAAATTCTCAATAAAAAAAAATTTTTAATTCAGTGAAATTGAATTAGTTTTAATATTTAAAGCATTTTTTATATTTGAATCAATTCAGACGTATAATTAAATCTTTATTAAAAATTAATATCAAAAATTGTTATTACCTTTTGTCGTTTAGTTTATAACTTATTAAAATTTTTTTTAATATCTGTAATATTGAGTCGTGTATTAAAAAATAATTTAGTTTCAAACTGTTTAATTTACGGTATTAATTTTTATTGCAGTCGGGAATTTTTTGTGTTTTTAATCTAGTTTAGAATTTTTGAAACATATTTTACATTCTGTGAAAAATAATTAATTTCTACTTTTTGAGTATAAACAGAAACGTAGAGAGAGAGAGAGAATAATTAAAAATTAATTAACAATTTTCAACTTATATTTGAACTTGGAAAAAATTGCTTCGGTTAAAATTTAAAAATGAAAATTCAGTTTAAGTTTTCTACTCTCTTTTATAAATAAAGATAGAGAGAGAAAGCACAAGGGAGATGTGTTTAAAAATATATTCGAATTTCTAGAAAAAGGTCATTTTTATACTTTACCTTTTTCCTTTTCAATTATTAACTTGAATAAGAGAAAATGTCCATAAGGTAAATGGAAGTGAAATAATAATATTTCATTTCAAAAAGATCCACACTATTTTGCTATAGTTTCAAGTTTCTGCAAAAAAAAAGAGAAAAAAAAAGATGTTCTGAAGGTGAAAGAGAAACTTTTCTTGACAAGTTGCGATGCAACTTGTGCTAAGCTCAAGTTTTAGACTCAAGTTAGAAAATATGTTACGACTTAAATAAAAAAAAAGAGAGAGTGAGAAAAAGGACTTTAATATATAATAATGTTGAAATGAAGAGATATAATTTTGTCTGATAGCGAAAAAATTTAGTATTCTGACGATAATAAGAAATTCGGAAATAGATTGTTGAATTAAAAGAATAATTCATTTTGAGAGTCGAAAGATTTTTAAATTGAGAATTCTGTTCGAAGGAGATGTGGAGAAATTTCTTAAGATATCTACTGGGATTCAAGTTATTACTGTTTTTCATTCTGAATTCTCGCCAGCAATCTTGTGTTCTTGATTCTCATGGGATAGGAAGATTCGACAACATAAAATTGACAGATTACATTAGCAGAACTTTAGTTTCAAACTTTTGAAAAGGAAAAACTAAAATTCAAAGAAAAAAGGAATTCTTTTGGAAATTTTTAAAGCGAATTAAGAAAAAATTGCATTCTTTCGTGAAATTTTATTAAAAAATAAAAATAATTAAATCTTTGCAAAGATTTCACTATTTAAATAAAAAATTAAATTATTTTGAAGGAATTATAAAAATTTTAGAAAATAATTGAATTATTTCGTGAAATTTTATTAAAATTGTATTAAAAATAATTGAATTCCTGCAAAAAATTGTACTATTTATTACAATAATAAAAATAATTGAATTCTTGGAAAGAATTTAATTAAAATTATAAAAATAGTTGAATGTCTTGCTGGAATTCAATTTTTTATAAAAATAATTCAATTTTTTGTGAAGAATGTTATTAAAATGATTGTATTAAAAATAATTTATTTTTTGAGTGAAATTTTATTATTTATTTGAAAATAATCAGAATAATTAAATTTCAGTGAAGAATTGTAATATTTTATAAAAATAAATAAATAATTGAATGTTTGCTAAGAATATTATTCAAATTTCTAGTAATTTAATTCTTTTGAGAAATTTTATTATTTTTTAAAATAGTAAAAATAATTGAATTCTTGGGAAGAATTTAATTAAAATTTTGAAAATAATATTGAATTTCTTCGAAGAATATTATTGAAAATTTATTAAAAGTACCTAATTTCATTTCTGTGAAAAATTTTATTATTTTTTAAAACAGTGAAAATAATTGAATTATTGAGAAGAAATTGAATAAAATTTTTGAAAATAATTGAATCTTTGTAAAAAATTGTTCTTGTTATAAAAATAATGGAATTGTTTCGAAGGATTTATTGTAATTTTACAAAAAAAATTGAATTCTTTGGGAAATTTTTAAAGCAAATGAAGAAAATATTGAATTCTTTCGTGAAATTTAATTGAAAATAATGAATCTTTGCAATGATTTTACTATTTAAAGAAATAATTGAATTATTTTGAAGGATTTATAAAAATTTTAGAAAATAATTAAATTCTTTCGTGAAATTTTATTAAAATTTTCTTCTACATTCTAAGTTATTAAATTTTTTTTTTAAATAATAGAATTTTTCCAAAAAGTTTTATTAATTTATAAAAATAATTGAATTCTTCCGAATATTTATTACAAATATCGAATTAAAGATTTATTCATTAACAAAAATATTTTCACTGAAGATTTATTCGAAAAATGTAATCAAAAAATGTATGATTTACAGAAGAGGGGACATATGAAACTAATTGACGACGTTGGAGATTTATTAAAGAGATAAATCCAATAAAGAAGATAACAAGTAATTTCTTCTATTGTTGAGAAAATATAAATTGGCAAAGTAAATACTTTATATTATATACAATATAAAAATTGATTCAAGTTAATGCAACCGAGGAATTGTTATCTTGAAAGAAACTGAATTGACGTTTAGAGAGACATTCCAGCAAAGAGATATTGAGGCTTTGAAGTCAGGCATTTTCCCTCTCGACAAAAAAAGTTCAATTATTTTAAAGTCCCTTTCGGCCCCAGTGTAACATGAACCAAAGAACAAAATCAATTTTCATATTTTGGTTCTTGTTAAAAAATAATTTTGCAATTTTTTTTTTATAGGCAACAAAAACATTTATTTGATTCAAATAACCGATTAATTGACTATTATCAATTAAATATTTAATTGAATCAAATAAATTTTTTTTTAGTGTGGATTTTTAGGATTTTTAATTTTTTTTAGGACACAAAAATTTTTTTTTCTTTTTCGAATTTGCACAATTTTAAATCCGCTAATAGTTGAAATAAAAAAATATGACACGCTCCAAAGCAAAAAAAATTGTTGTTTACATGGAAGAAAATTGGAGAGGGATTGAGGGGGGATAACTATAAAAAATGTTGGAGTGAATTTTCGCGTAAGATAGAAATCGGGAATTACAGTGCAAGAGATTTTCATCGCGAGTTATTCATCAGTGTTGCTAACGCGGCGTGAAATTCCGAAAAATTAACATTCCCGGTGTCACCAAGGGTGCCTTCTGAAGCATAATGCGAGTGCAAAGGAACTACGGCTGGCAATAGATAAGGGCCTCTACACTCCCCGCGATCAATATGCCAGCCCAGTAGCGTAACTTCAATTCTCCTTATCAGCTGGCTTACACCACGTGCTCAACAAAAAGTGAATCACTTTCATCGAACTCCAACCATTGGAATATAGGTGCAAATCAAAATTCCAAAAAGGGTGGGAAATTTTTGGATTAATTGAAAAAAATTTACAGTAATAAATGTAATTGTTGAAAAAAAATGTTAAATACAATTATTTGAAACAATTATTCTATTATTATACCCAAGTGTAATATGTGCTATATTAATTTTTTATTTTAACCAAAAATTGAAAATTCTTAATATATTTTTCTATTCTTATAAGGCAAATATATGTATTTTTCTTTTTAAACTTTTACACGCGAAAAAATTTATTTTCATATGATTCTTAAAACACCATGTAAAATTCTGTGGATGAAACTGTCCGCAGGCACTTTTCAAAATTAAAAATGAAAAGAATACTGAAAAGCAGACGACATTTCATCTTTTATTTCTTTTAGAAAAGTAGAATATAAAATGAAATACCACATTCTTTTTCATGTTTCGTTTTTTTCTATTTTCAAAATTATTAATGATCTCATTAAATGTATATACATAATTCGTGCAATAATTAACAGCATAACTTAATATTGATAAATAATATTTATATCAATTAATTACTGTACTCTACAGAAAGCTGCGAATTTATTTTTAATTATAATTAATTCGATGGTAACGAGGTGCTTGAAATATATCTGGAAAAGTGGATTTTTATTTTTTATTTTACATATTCAATAATGTAAATTTACTATTAGTTGGCTTCTATTTTTGTAGAGTTTCATTTACTCATTTTGAAAATATTAGTTGCTAATTAAAAACATTTTTTATCTCGTTAAAAAAAATGAATTAATTATTTAAAAAATTAAATTAAATTATTTATAAAACTTAGTAAAAATTCGAAAGACGTAAAAACGCAATTTGCAGCACATTGCAGTGTCAGCAGAAAACAACCCGAAAAGGGGGAGGAATGAGGGTGCAAATCTCATATACAAAGCATCCCCTATGAATATTTAAAGGCATACTTCCCAAATATTTCGAACTATACATGTGGTCCAGGAGCTCAAGTGGAACAAGACCATTTATCCTAAACTCCGCAGTTGAAAGGAATGTCACAATTGAAACAGAACGACAATGCCTCACAAGCTTTGTTTGCTGGTATTGCACACAAAGAATTTTTACAAAAAAATAACAGAAAAAACGTCCATCTTTCTCTATAGGACACATATCTCAAATATGACAAGGACCAATTATACACGATTCATTTTTTAAACCGACAATTTTTCAAACACTGAGTGTACTAATTAGTCCGGAAAATAAAACAATTTTCTATAATTCATTCGAGTTCAAAATGAAAAAGTCAGACTTAGACCACCGAATGGAATTATTTAAAGTGAATGAATTTTACTTTGACTCAAACTTGTTAAAAAATCAACAATTCTTTCCTTAAATTTGGTGCAAAACAAACAACTTTTCCTTAAGACACTTTTCTGTAGATCTAAATTCAAAAAAGTTATCACATTTTTAAAAAAAAGTGCAAAAATTTGAGATTTATTAGCTTTAAAAATTTCAAACTTTGGTATCTTTTAAAATTTTTATCAAAATCTGTTTTTCTGCTTTTTTCCTCAAATTTGGTTAAAAAACAAACAACTTTTCCTTTAGACACTTTTTTGTAGAAGAAAATTCAAAAAAGTTATCACATTTTTTAAAAAAAAGTTCAGAAATTTGTGATTTATTAGCTTTGAAAATTTCAAACTTTGGTATCTTTTTAAATTTTTATTAAAATCTGTTTTTCTGCTTTTTCCCTCAAATTTGGTTCAAAAATAAACAACTTTTCCTTTAGACACTTTTTTGTAGAAGAAAGTCCAAAAAAGTTATCACATTTTTTAAAAAAAAGTTCAAAAATTTGTGATTTATTAGCTTTGAAAATTTTAAACTTTGGTATCTTTTTAAATTTTTATCAAAATCTGTTTTTCTGCTTTTTTCCTCAAATTTGGTTCAAAAATAAACAACTTTATCTTTAGACACTTTTCTGTAGAACAAAATTCAAAAAAGTTATCACATTTTTTAAAAAAAAGTACAAAAATTTGTGATTTATTAGCTTTAAGAATTTCAAACTTTGGTATCTTTTTAAATTTTTATCAAAATCTGTTTTTCTACTTTTTTCCTCAAATTTGGTTCAAAAACAAACAAATTTTCCTTTAGACACTTTTCTGTAGAAGAAAATCCAAAAAAGTTATCACATTTTTTAAAAAAAAGTACAAAAATTTGTGATTTATTACCTTTAAAAATTTTAAACTTTGGTATCTATTTAAATTTTTATCAAAATCTGTTTTTCTGCTTTTTTCCTCAAAATTGGTTCAAAAGCAAACAATTTTTTCTTTAGACACTTTTCTGTAGAACAAAATTCAAAAAAGTTATCACATTTTTTAAAAAAAAGTACAAAAATTTGTGATTTATTAGCTTTAAAAATTTCAAACTTTGGTAACTATTTAAATTTTTATCAAAATCTGTTTTTCTGCTTTTTTCCTCAAATTTGGTTCAAAAATAAACAACTTTATCTTTAGACACTTTTCTGTAGAAGAAAATTCAAAAAAGTTATCACATTTTTTAAAAAAAAGTACAAAAGTTTGTGATTTATTAGCTTTAAAAATTTCAAACTTTGGTATCTTTTTAAATTTTTGTAAAAATCTGTTTTTCTGCTTTTTTTCTCAAATTTGGTTAGAAAACAAACAAATTTTCCTTTAGACACTTTTCTGTAGAAGAAAATCCAAAAAAGTTATCACATTTTTAAAAAAAGTACAAAAATTTGTGATTTATTACCTTTAAAAATTTTAAACTTTGGTATCTATTCAAATTTTTATCAAAATCTGTTTTTCTGCTTTTTTCCTCAAAATTGGTTCAAAAGCAAACAATTTTTTCTTTAGACACTTTTCTGTAGAACAAAATTCAAAAAAGTTATCACATTTTTTAAAAAAAAGTACAAAAATTTGTGATTTATTAGCTTTAAAAATTTCAAACTTTGGTAACTATTTAAATTTTTATCAAAATCTGTTTTTCTGCTTTTTTCCTCAAATTTCGTTCAAAAATAAACAACTTTATCTTTAGACACTTTTCTGTAGAAGAAAATCCAAAAAAGTTATCACATTTTTTAAAAAAAAGTACAAAAATTTGTGATTTATTACCTTTAAAAATTTTAAACTTTGGTATCTATTTAAATTTTTATCAAAATCTGTTTTTCTGCTTTTTTCCTCAAAATTGGTTCAAAAGCAAACAATTTTTCCTTTAGACACTTTTCTGTAGAACAAAATTCAAAAAAGTTATCACATTTTTTAAAAAAAAGTACAAAAATTTGTGATTTATTAGCTTTAAAAATTTCAAACTTTGGTAACTATTTAAATTTTTGTCAAAATCTGTTTTTCTCCTTTTTTCCTCAAAATTGGTTTAAACAATTTTTCCTTTAGACACTTTTCTGTAGAACAAAATCAAAAAAAGTTATCACATTTTAAAAAAAAAGTACCAAAATTTGTGATTTATTAGCTTTGAAAATTTCAAACTTTGTTATCTTTTTAAATTTTTATCAAAATTTGTTTTTCTGCTTTTTTCCTTAAATTTTGTGCAAAAACAAACAACTTTTCCTTTAGAAACTTTGTTGAACAATGAAAAAAAAAGTTATGACATTTTTCAATAAAAAGTACAAAAAATTGTATTATTTATGAAAATAATGAAATGTTTGTGTAGAATTTTATTAAAATTTGTTTTAAATAATTGAATTATTTTGGAAAATTTTATTTACCTAAATATTAAGAATCATTGAATTGGGTAAAATTTTTGAAAATAATTGATCATAATTTTCTTATGAATTCTAAAAATTTGTATAAATGAAAGAATTTGTTTGCTTTCTTTGTGGAAAATATTTTATCCGTCAGTTTGTTGATAGACGTTGAAAACTTTTCACCAACGTCTATATTGCATTTATTTATTTGTTTTCTTTTTTCTTAAAACTCAACTCTCGGTACAAAATTTATTCTTGTTGATTCAATGAGTTCTATAATAAGTGCACAACGCACGCGCTACAAAATTAGAGCAAATTCATTGAAAGAATGTTAATTGAATATATGATAGAATGCAGCTCTATTGGAGTTTGGATCGAACCAGAAAGTTTTAATGGAAAAAATTTCCTGCCACTAAAGACAAAATTCCCCATTCTGAATTATCAATTTGGAATTCCGTGTGGGATATTGAAAATCAATGTAACATTATTGAAATTAAAAGCATAAAAAGGTTTTTAAAATTTTTCTCCACGATATAGAAATAATTTGTCAAACAAAAGATTTATCAATCATGTTAAAAATTGCAAATAACATTTGTATAATTAGCGAAGCGATTAATTTAACTTTCGAACTAATTAAATTGCAATTGTCACAAGAGGAAAAAAAAATCTCTTAATTAAATGAAAAGTTTTGATTTTAACAAACAATCAGATTATATTTTATTTGTTGTAAAAGATAAAAAAAATACATGTGAATTTTAATTGGTTATTTTGTCGTCAATGTAATTAATTAAATTCTAATGAGAAAAACGATCAATTATTCATTTTTGAAAGTGGAACAACTGTGGAGTATTCATTATATTGAAATGATTTAAAAAGATGATTAAAAACAAGTGGTAATTAGCAATTAAAAGTAACTGTCCAGTAGGAGGGTCGAAAGGATTTCCGGTGGTTGAAAAGCAGGACAGTTTTACAGAGTGAGAAGGGGTTGAAATATTTGGGAGGGTATGTGTGTACTGTGATAGCCCCAATAAGTCGTTATAGCGTTACCATTTCGAGAGGGCAGAAACTCCTCCTCAAACTAATTGGAAAACGAAACTTTGCTTTGAATGAATTAATGCATGAAATATTGACGTTGTTTTTTTCATCATCAACAAATTTGTTTTTATTTTTTCTTGATGGGTTTATGGGTAAATTTAGAAAAATTTTAATTTTTAATGAATTCAATTAGAAATATTAAAAAACGTATATTTAAAAAAAAATTAATTTTTTGTGGCAAACCCTGTAGTAGTTACTTTATATACATTTCTTTCAATGTGGTGTCTGTAAATATTTAACTTTATAAAAAATTTATTATACGCTATCCTGTACTTTTAATCCATAAAGTGATACACCAATTTTTACCGTGCGTATAATATTTTTTTCCCAAATAGCAAAAAGTTTATATTTGTTTTATTCCACTATATGGATTCAATTTATTCATAAATATAAAGTATATAAAAGGTATTTGATTTTTAAAAAAATAATCCCCAGACAAAAAAAATTGTTTCATTGTCTTGTTGTGGATTGGAACGGATCGATTTTTAATTTCAGTGAAATACTCTGGGGCATGTATTTCTACATACTATATACGGAAACACTAGACAATTTTGTTGAACGCACTTTTTAATGCGTTTTCTTGGCAACGAAAAAAAAATTCCAGATATTCAAGATGTCAGTTTCCCTCTTTTTAATATTATAAAAATACGCGAAAAGAAAATTTCTTTCCATCCGAACATACAATTGTATATGTTTAGATCCTTTGGAAAAAAAAATTTTGAAAAAGGAAGAAAAAGTTTTTGAAAATAAAATTTTGGAAAAATTAAATAATTCACCGGATGTGAGAAAAGAATTATAGGAATTTTTCTTAGCTTTTATGAAAGCTGGACGCGAGAAGAGAAGACATCGAAGAAAAAACAATCCCCAGAGGAATGTTGCGCAGATTAAGCGACATAAAAAACTTCTAGAGGCGTAATAAACCTTTTTCTTCGAGCACAACTTTACGTGTCTGAACGGGTAGTTTTCATGGATCTTTTACGCAATAAAAAATCAATTTACACTATTAAAAAACACGTTTCAGATGATAATAGTATCGACATAAAATATTTATTGTTGCAAAAGTGTACGCAACATTCGTTATTTTGGCAATGCTTCAAGATTTTTTTTTCATGCTAAATTTGTTTATACAGATGTTTACATCATTACAAGTTTATATTTTTTTATATTTCTAATTTCTATAAATGTTTCTTTCCGTTTAATTTCTATTTTTCCTAAATTTTATTATTTAATTTTATTTTTTTTTACTTTTTTAAATCCTATAGAAATTAAATAAAAAAAATGTTTAAAGTATTTTTCGAGAAGTTTTAAAGTACCTATTTTATGGTTTGAATTTCATTATCAGAGATATACAGTTAGCTAAATTTTCCACCGACACGATGTGGTAAATGTTTTTTTTTTTTTTTCAACTACAAGCAAAGTTTGATGAGGTGGTATGTACCCAGTGAAGCTCCGTAGAAACGCAATTTCTGCTAAGCCACCATAAAACATACTATTTCCTTCGTAAAGGGTGTATAAAGTTAATCCGTTGACCACGAAATGGTAACGTGTCCTATCTGGCTATCCTATTCCCCTTTAACAACTCTGCACTCATTTAAGGCGTTTTATGGAAATATTTGCCAATTTTGTTTTCTCTCACCATGAACAAATTCTTAGTTTTCAAGTCCAAACACTTTTATTGCGCTTTTATTTTAAATTAGAAAATTAATTTTTAAGAGAAATAAATTCTCTACTGAAGATAAAAGAAATTCTCTAAATTTATAATAGAATTGTTTTCTGCACTAAAAGTTTGCCGAAGAAGTGAAAAATTTTATAAAACAAGATCGAGTTTTTTATATATTGGAAAATTCAACTATAATTCAATTATTTAAAATTTAAATACAAATAAAATGCAAATAAATAATTTATTGAATAATTGAATGTTTCTTAAAATTGAATTCTCATTAAAGAACTTTATCAACAAATTTTAAATATAATTGAATTCTTTCAACGAATTTTAATAAAATTTTTAAGAATAATAACATTTTTCGAGAAATCCGATTAAAATTGTATTAAAAATAATTGAAATTCTGCGACGAATTGTATTATTTATAAAAATAATTGAATTCCTAAAAAATATTATTTATGAAAATAATTGAATTCTGTCAAATAATTTCTTTAATTTTTTTCATATAATCGATTTTATAAATAATTTTGTAATTAATAATTCTATTATTAAATTTTATTCAAATTATTGATAGTAAATTAAGTTCTTTTGAACACTTTTATTAGAATTTTCATAAATATTAATTTCTTGAACTATTTTTTTTAAGTATTTTGAAAATAAAGTATTTTTTCGAATAATTTCAATTGAAAATTTTGAAAAAAATTGAATAAAACAAGAAATTTTTTTTCAATTTTTTAAAATAATCGTGTTTGTTATTAATTATAATTAGAAATTTGATTTTTTAATTTTATAAAAATTAAATTGAAAATAATTGAATTCCTGGGAAGAATTTTATTATTTATAAAAATGAATGAATTTCTGGGAGAAATTTTATTATTTTTTTTTAAAATAGTGAAAATAATAATTAATTCTTGAAAAGAATTTAAATAAAATTTTGAAAATAATTGAATTTCACGAGGAATTTGATTATTTATAAGAATAATTGCATTTTTGTGAAAAATATTATTGAAATTGTATTAAAAATAATTGAAATTCTGCGATGAGTTTTATTATTTACGAAAATAATTGAAATTTTGCCAAGATATTTATTAAAATTTTTGAAAATAAGTAATTGAATTTCGGAGAAGAATAAATTCAATTATTTCTAAAGATAATTGAAATTTTGACGAAATTTTTTTATTATTTTTAAACATAATTGAATTTCTGCAAAGAATTTTATTACTTTTAAAAAGTAATTTAATTATTTTGAATAATTTTATTCAAATTTTCGAAAATAATTGAATTCCTGCGATGAATTTTATTATCTATGAAAATAAATGAACTCTTTCGACAAATTTTATTAAAATTGAAATAATATTGAAAATAATTGAATTCTTGCTAAAAATTTTATGAATTTCGAAAATTATTATTGAATTATTTCGAAGAATTTTATTCAAATTTTTAAAAATAATTGAATTTCGAAGAAAAATTAAATTGAATTATTTCTAAAGATAATTGAAATTTTGACTAGAATTTTTTGTATTTTTGAACATAATTGAATTTATGCAAAGAATTTTATTACTTTTGAAAATAATTGAATTTTAAATTAATTTAATTTAATTTAATTTAATTTAAATTAATTTAATTTAATTTAATTTAATTTAATTTAATTTAATTTAATTTAATTTAATTTAATTTAATTTAATTTAATTTAATTTAATTTAATTTAAATTAATTTAATTTGAATTAAAAAAATACTTTTAATTTTATGCAAACACTGTAAAAGGCTATTTTTTCTGTGTAAATATAATTTTTAATAGTAAGAAAAATGTAGTTCCTTTTACTACTTTCTGCGTTCAAGAATCCAACAATAGTTCCTGAGCTCTGCTTCATTTTTTTTTAAGTGGCACTTAAAATTAAAATCAGAGAATCAAAATCAAAATTGCATGGGAAGGTTAGTGAGATAAATTGATGCGATTTGAAGATTCGAATAGTAACCTTAAAAGGAAATGATAAAAATGAGGCGATACGGAAGAGGAAGAGAAGTAACGCGAGTAAAGGGAAATTCCTGAAGGTGCAATAGTAACACTTCGTTGCCATAAACGGTAACCGTTATCATTATGATACGCCCAATCAAATGGCGCCTCTCGTCTGTTTTTCCTTTCCCCACAAAAAATAAGAGAAATTCCATTTTCTCTATCGATAATAATAATAATAATAACAGAAAATTATTATTATTAGTTTTACTCTCAAAGAAACCGAAAATTTTCTGCTCTTTTAAAGAAACGAAAAATTAATTACGCAGGCCAAAAAATTCAGACCGAAATTTCATTCAAAGCAACCATTTAAATTTTTATACCTCAATTTTTTTCTTTAGATTTTTAATTTCTTTTTGACCAGGACAAAAAATTCAAAAAATAAGTCCAAAGTGAAACTATTTTTTTTTTTGGATTTCATTTACTTTGGATTTTTTTTGCTTTGGACTTCTTGTCCGGATACCGAAAAAATATAAAAAATATAGCAATAAATAATAGCATATAGAAAATTACAATAAGTTTATCGAATTTTTCCTCCCCATAATAGTCGACATATTTTTTTCGCTATTTGATTACATGAGACAAGTGAGATTTAAGTATCCCACTATTCTTGAAAAAGTCACGAATTCCGCGAAGGAGGAAGTATAGTGTTATTTATTGGTGCAACACAGAAGCTTTAGCAAACTAGTAAACCTCTACCTCTTACAGATTTACTACCGACTTCCATTAATTTTCCAATTGCGAGTTTGGTTTCGCCTCTCCTTCCCTTAATCTCTTTTTGTTTCATTTTTTTTAATGCTACACTATTTTCTACCCTCTCAACTAAAGTTATATGTACTTCTTCCTGGTTCTGCAGAAAAAAAAATCTTTATATTTTTCTTAACAAAGAGGCAAAAAAGCTGCAAATGCAACTCTCGAAATTATATTCATTAAAAAATAAAAGTGTTTTTTATTTTTTATTATACTCTTTAGAAAAATAAAATTAGTGTCAGTTAAATTAAAATTAGACTGAAAAAAAAATTTATTTGATTCAAATAATCAATTAATTGACTATTATCAATTAAATATTTAATTGAATCAAATAATATTTATTTGATTCAATTAAATATTATTTGAATATTAATTGAATCAAATAATATTTATTGGAGTCAATTAAATATTATTTGAATATTAATCGAATCAAATAATATTTTAATGTTAATTGAATCAAATAATATTTAATTGAATCAATTGGAGTCAATTAAAAAAAATTGAAATTAAAAATTAAAAATTGAATTATTGGAGTCAATTAAATATTTAATTGAATCAAATAAAATTTATTTGAATCAAATATTATTTATTGAAGTCAATTAAATGGTATTAGAAGCAAATATCATTTAATTGACTCCAATAAATATTATTTGACTGAATATTATTAGTTCAAATACCATTTAATTGACTAAAATAAAAATTATTTAATTCAAGTATGTAAATATTAAATTGATAAGTCAATTAATCAATTATTTGAATCAAATCAATTTTTTTTCATCGTATTATTAAATAATATTAATTTTTCTAAACATAACAAATTAAACTATGAAATTAAAAATGTACACTGAAAAAACACTCATTTTGAGCTGCAAAACCAGTTTTTTTGAGAAAAAAAAATTAAAATTTGAAATATTAATAAAATCTGTAATATTTCCTGGCATTAACATTTATTAAGTGAAATATTCTTATAGGAGGTTTTTTTTAAACGCGAATAAAAAATGTATTCAGTTTTATTCTCTATCTGTATGTGTGTGTCTCATCCTATTCAATTTTTGCGTGAAACGTCACTTGAGTTTTACTTCTTTGGCATTGAAAGTCATAAAGCGTTTAATTCTGTCTCAAGTTTGAGTTATAAGAACGAACGTTTCCTTTTCATGAAAATTATACGATTTTTGTAAAAAATACTTTACAGACAATGACTACTGGCTGACTAAAATTGTTTTATTCTACTTGGAGTGAGTTTTTTGTGTGCCTTCTGTCCAATTAAGGTTAAAGTTATCGCAGAAAGCTTGCGGCAAGTTTGCAGAATTTTGCAATTTTCCTAAAGGTTTTGAAATGTTTTATTAATCATCAGAGATGCCACAAAAATTTAATTTTGTTTTTCCCTGAATTCCTGACAAAATTTTTAAGTGAAATTATTTTTTTAATCAATAATTTTTATTTAAAAAATTTTTCGAGAATTCAATTATTTAAATAAAAAAATAAATAATTGAAAATTACTGAAAATTGAATTTTTATAAAGAATTTTATTAAAATTTTTAAAAATAATTGAATTCTTTCGGCGGATTTTAAAAAAAAAATTTGAAGAATAAATGCAATTTTCTACCATTTTTTAAAAAATTGTATAAAAAATAATTGAAATTCTACGACAAGCTTTGTTATTCATGAAAATAATTGAATTCTTGCAACGAATTTTATTAAAAAATTTTTTACAGACTTGAATTCCTGAGAAGAATTTTATTTGTGAAAATAATTGAATTCCGAAGAAAAATATTATTATTTATGAAAATTATTAATTTCTTGTGAAGAATTCTATTCAAATTTTTTTTAAATAATTGAATTTCGGAGAAGAATAAATTCAATTCTTTCTAAAGATAATTGAAATTTTGACGAGAATTTTTTAGTATAGGTATTTTTAAGCATAATTGAATTTCTGCAAAAAATTTTATTACTTTTGAAAATAATTGAATTATTTCGAATAATTTTATTCAAATTTTTGAAAATAATTGAATTCCTGCAAAGAATTTTATTATCTATAAAAATAATTGAACTCTTTCGAGAAATTTTATTAAAATTGAATTATTATTAAAAATAATTGAATTATTGGGAAGAATTTTATTAAATTTTTTTTTAATAATTGAATTCCTGTGGCAAATTTTATTTTTGAAAAGAATGGAATTCTTGGGAAGAATTGTATTAAAATTTCCTAAATAATTTAATTGCTTCGAAGAATTTTATATTTTACGAAAATAATTGAATTGTTTCGAAGATTTTTACAAACTTTTTTTGACAATAATTGTATTCCTAGGAAGAATGTAATATTTTACGAAAATAATTGTATTCTATCATCAATGTTATTATAATTTTTCAAACTTATGAAGCATTTTAACAAAATTATTTAAATAATTGAATTCTTGAGAAAAATTGTATTATTCATGAAAATAATTGATTTCTTGCGAAGAATTTTATTCAAATTTTTGAAAATAATTGATTTCCCATTAAAAAATGTATTATTTGTGAAAATAATTGAATTCTCAAGAATTGTATTGAAAATAATTGAATTGTATAGGAAAATTTTATTAAAATTACAATTTTATTAACTAAATCTTCTAAAGAATTATTGTCAATAATTTTTTTAAATAATAGAATTTTTAAAAGAATTTTATTTAAATTTTTTGAAATAATTAAATTTCTCAGAACGATTTTTTCAATTTTCTGAATATATTTGAATTTTTTCGAGAAACTTCATAAAAAAATTTAAAATAATAATTGAATTAGTGTGAAGAAATTTAAAAAAAAAATGGTAAGTAATTGAATTCCTGTGAAATTTTTATTGAAATTTGGTTTAAATAATTGAATTCTTTTGCAATAAGTATTAGATATTAAAAATAATTGAAATATGAGGAAAATTTTTGAAAATGATTGAAATTTTGACAAGAATTTTATTGAATTTCTCGTTGAAAATAATTGAATTTCAGAGAAGAATTTTATTATATTTTTAAAAATAATTGAAATTTTGACGAGAATTTAAAAAAATTTTTTAGTTCTAATTTAATATTGCTGCACATATTGAAAATGATTATTTAAATTTATTTCAACACATGCAGAAAACATGTTTTATTGACACAAGACAAAGGAGAATTATATTCTGAATTGGCGTCTAAGATGAGAAGGGTTGAAAAGGTCGTAGAATTCTGAAGGGTGAATATACCGTCTAACATTTTAATCCGTCAGGGAAACAATAGCAAAGAAGGGTGCACTGTCAGTGTAGTCAGATTAAAAAGAAGGCATATCAAATTTCAATTTATTTAAGGAAAACTATTCAAGGGGAGAAGAAAACTGTAATTCCAAATAATTTTAATTTATTTTAAAGGACCATAATTGGATAGATAATAATTTTGACTTTTTTGTCGCCTATGGTACAAAGGCCGAAGTCCAAAGACCACAAAAAAGTCAAAATTATTATTTAAACTAATTATACAAAAACTGTAATTGCAAAAATGTAATACCGGAGAATGTGATTATTCATCAAGGAATATTAGAAGAATTATACAGTTTAGATATTTATCGAGAAAAGATCCTGGTATGATGAATCTTTTTTTTGTAGAATTTTCTTTTTTTCTCTTTAGAATGATAAATTTTCCAAAGTCTTTTGTATGCTAGAGGATTCGACCGACAACATTGCGCCAAACTCTGGTACCTATAGGTGCACACAGTGGTCGAGGGTTGCTTGGAAGTGAGCAGAATCGAAAGAGTCTCATTACCAACGACACCGAGGTAATTTGTGACTCCTGGTTATATTTGAAGCAAGCAGAGGCCACAGAATGAAAAACATTACAATTCGTTGAAATATAAATCCTTATTTTTCCTCCTTAACCAATAAAAACATTTTTCCTCCCTCACGATGACAGTTTCTAAATTGCTCAAAATAAATACTTTTCCCGCATTTGGCCGAAATTACGATTTCTAAATTGCTTTATAAAAGCACAGAAAAAACGATAATCTATAATTTTAAGAAGCGCCTACTTAAATAGAAGCCAAAAATATTCTTCTTAAAATTAAATTACCATTTTTTCTGTGAAGTAAAACTTAAATAGTAAAACTTATTCTATATTTGGAAGAAAGTATAGCATTTTTTATTTTTGTTTAAATTTTACTTTTAGGTTATACGTTATACTTTTAAGTACACGCAATTGCAACTTTCACTAATGCGGATCACATTTCCTAAACATATTTATGTGAAATGAAATATTCTATTTCTTATTTGGAACCTACAGTGAAATTGAAAGGTAAAATCGAAATATTTCCTGGGAGCAATTTTTGTCGATTTTTCGACAACTTTACTCACTCTTGGCACTAATCCAAATCGTGTTTCGCTGCTGTCGACAGTTAACTCCCAATTCTATACATGTACGAACAGAACTTCACGTGCATATACTGCCTGCAAATTGCACAAAATTGTTCATAAAATTAAGAACTGTTGTTTCTTTAAATTAGTCAAGTTTTTATATACGCTTTCTGCATTTATATTTATATCATTTCCAATGATTTTTCTCTTCTGGAAATGTTTTTTTCCTTTTGCCCCGTAAAAAGTAACATTAAAAAATATAGCAAATAATTTGAGGTAGAAAGGTATTTATAGACTTCTTCCGTTTTTGCGAGGATAATGTTAAATTGCTATAGTGCCATTCGTTTCCGAGATTTTAGAAAGAGTGTTTTGAATTTTTGTTCTCGTTTTCGGTAGTAGAAAAATCTTTACTTTTTTAAAAATTAATTATCGAGCGCGAAGTCTGTTTAGATTTTAGTGAAAAGTGCGGGCTCAAAGTAAGATCTATTTTTTTACATAGCACAAAAATATAATTTGAAACTGAAGATGTGCACAACGAGACTTTTAATCTAATTGGATGAAATTAAACTTTGAAGTTGGTATATTAAGATTTACTTACACATGTTTTTGTGCACAGGCAAAAGAGAGGGTAATTCGGAAGAGCACATAAATTCAGAATTCAGACTTTGAAAGGAGGATTCTAGAATTCTCGCATCAGTTTCCCTTATGTCTAAAGAAACTTGTATCTATAGGTACACACAACTTTGGGACACTCTCTCAAGATTCCCCTCCCCACAGGAACTAAGATTAAACTGCTAACTCTAATCAATCAATCTCTTTCCGGAAATTGTAACATCGATTCATTAATGAAGATTTATTTCTCCAAAAATCTTTAATGTATATTTACTTGTGCTATTTTCGGATTACATGACTCTTTACATAATGCTTATATTACAGTTATTTTATAGTAATAAAAAAAACCATACTATCCATACTACCATACTCTCAAAACCATACTATATCAGGGCTAAAATTCAGTTACGAATGCTTTCAGTTAAAATTGAGCCGAAACTAAAGAGTATTTCTACCAAAGTTTTCACACATTTTTTTCACACATTTGTTTCGAAAAATTGCACTTAAAATCAAATGATATGCTCAATTGACTAAAACATGTTTAAAAGAGGACAGTTTTTGTAAAAATATTTACGTGAATTTTAAACAAGTTTGAAAAGTTTTTCTTGCAATTTTAGCACCTTAACACATATTTGGTTTGAAAGACCTTGCATGATGTGTCGACAAAGACACTCTCACTCACCGTAGTGAGTCATTTTTGCCATTTTTATTTATCACATCCTGAATTTTCAAATTACGACATTCTTTTTTTTCCGCGCATTTAAACGATAATTGACTAATTAATCAATGAAAACACGTTTCCATGCGCGAATATCTACGGAAATTTTTCATTTAGAAATATAGGAGAAAAACAATATATATGGATTATTTAATGCGCGCACCGATACACACGGAGAATAAAGATTAAAGTGATTTTTTGGTTCGGCGGACAAGTGAAAAAAAAATAATACTATCTTCCGGTCCATTGCTATAAAACAAATGATAATTCAATTTTAACTAACGGAGATAAAAGAGGAAAAGACTCGAATATAAGTATGTTTCATCAGTTTCAGATAATAAGAGAATTTTAAATTTTATGTTCTAACAAATAATATGTTTTTCTTTATCCAAAAAGTTATGCTAGCGAACAGGAGAGGAAATATTGCATTTAAAATTAAAAATCGAAAAATTCTACAAAACTGCTTTCAACAAAGAGGATTAAAGAAGAAGCATCGCAGGAAGTTTCAATATGTTCTGCTGAATTTTTTAAAATTCGGGATAAAGTAAAAAATATTAATTCGTTTAATTAATGATTTCGAAAATATTGTTAGTTCAAGGTAATTTGCAAACTTGATCTTTACGATATGACTTGAAAGAAAATTGTGGTAACGCAATCTCGCGGTTTTATTAATTCCTTTAATTTTAGATTTTTTCTTCATTTCCTTCAGACTTCCTCTCGACACGAAGATATGTTTATATATAATTTATACGGTTAATCGAGTAGAACAGACGCACAGTGGTTTATAATTTATGTCCAATTTCATGTCGAGACATCTTCTTATTTGCTTCTTTCATTTTTCATTATAAATACAAGTTAGTTCTTTTTACTATTAGTGTCTTTAGTTTCTCAAATTACAGAATCAATATCGAAAATAGCAAATTCATGAATACACCGTAAAAACAAAATCTTATAAAATCTAAAATGCCTTTTTTCTTAAATTCAACTATTTGAACCTGAAGGTTTATTTTTATAGATAATTTGGATTTGAAAAAAACAGCTTTTCTAACACTGAAAAAAAATATTCTTAATTTAAGAATATATACTATTAAAAAGGTGCCCAGGATATTCTCTACTTGAATTAAGTGTCCCACTTAAATGAAGTAGAAAATAGTCTTGTCTCTTATTTAACTACGCGCTTCTTAAAATTAGTTTATGAGTCATTCCATTATATTTCGACTAAAGTCGTTGCTGACTAATTTTAAAAAATTATAATATTTTGCAGGAATGATGTTAAAGATATTAGGATCACCGAACAAAAAGAATTTTTTAAATATTTTTTATATTTATTGTAAAATAAGCATCTAAAGTATATGAAGTCGTAAAAACTGTCACATTTTCATCTATTAGAAAATATTAAAGAAAACACATAATTTACTATAAAAATGTAAAAAAGTTATAATAATTTATTAAGAATGAATTGTTTTATTATTATAAATTGATAGAAACAATTATTAATAAGAAATATTAAATAAAAAAGGATTTTAAAGTTCACCTGCCAAATAACCTAATTTTGCAAATTTCATTCACTAAATGTGAGAAAGAGAAATCATTAAATTGAATAAAACCTTATGAAATATAAAGAACCTGTGATTAACTTTTAGTTTTTCTTTTCACTTTCTTCCTTTTTTCTTCATAAATGTTAAAAAATAAGCAATTAAAACTGGCACTTTGCTTATTTTCACGATTTTAAAATGCAAATAACTTCTGCCCAGAAAAATGAAAAATTACGAAAATTGGACAATAATTATTTGATCACTAAATACACTCACTGGAAAAAGATTTTCTTTGGTCCCGAAGCTATTTTCCGAAATAATTAATTTTAAACTTTTCACTATTTCTATCAGGTTAATACATGTGATTTTTTTAAAACTGAAGTTGGTTCAAAACGATTAAACAAGAAGAGCTAACTTCGTCCTTTAAAAAACACATGTATTAACCTGATAAAAATAGTAAAAAGTTTAAAGGTAATGAATTTGGAAAATAGCTTCGGGACCAAAGAAAATCTTTTTCCAGTGAGTGTATTTAGTGATCAAATAATTATTGTCCAATTTTCGTAATTTTTCATTTTTCTGGGCAGAAGTTATTTGCATTTTAAAATCGTGAAAATAAGCAAAGTGCCAGTTTTAATTGCTTATTTTTTAACATTTATGAAGAAAAAAGGAAGAAAGTGATAAGAAAAACTAAAAGTTAATCACAGGTTCTTTATATTTCATAAGGTTTTATTCAATTTAATGATTTCTCTTTCTCACATTTAGTGAATGAAATTTGCAAAATTAGGTTATTTGGCAGGTGAACTTTAAAATCCTTTTTTATTTAATATTTCTTATTAATAATTGTTTCTATCAATTTATAATAATAAAACAATTCATTCTTAATAAATTATTATAACTTTTTTACATTTTTATAGTAAATTATGTGTTTTCTTTAATATTTTCTAATAGATGAAAATGTGACAGTTTTTACGACTTCATATACTTTAGATGCTTATTTTACAATAAATATAAAAAATATTTAAAAAATTCTTTTTGTTCGGTGATCCTAATATCTTTAACATCATTCCTGCAAAATATTATAATTTTTTAAAATTAGTCAGCAACGACTTTAGTCGAAATATAATGGAATGACTCTTATCGTTTTTTCTGTGTTGAGTTAAACTCCGAATGAGTAATTTTTACTATACAGATAACTAATGGTAGTCAGTATCAGTAATCAGTAGGAATTAAAATTTGACCTAGAGTGAGGGCGAGGACAACGCGACAGTAGGTTATGGACCTCCAGTAGGTCAACCACTGCACTTCTTGATTATTCAAAAAAAAAAAATGTTTTGCTTACGACTCGTACCGGAAAAATAAAAAAAAAGACCACAAAACCTTGTGTAAGCTCGTGTTTGTAATAATTTTTCGTAAATAATTGAAATCTCTAATGAGAACCACTGTTGGACAGCTGAGCCCCGGGCACAGGAAGGCGCGCGGGGGGCGGACCGGGCAGCAACTATGGGGCAAAGAAGGGTTAGGGGAAGGGAAGACCAGCAACGAGCGCGATCTGCGGGTGGGGGGAGTAAACACATCGGCGCCTCTCCACCAGAGACTCGACAGAGAGTCAGTCTACAACCGCGTCCTTTGGAGGAAATACGTTGCGTCTCTTTTTTCACCCATATATTATAAAACAAAAATACTCCAATTGCATTTTAACTCCAAAAATAAACAACTTACTCTTCCCTTCGTGTCGTCTACATAAGAACTGAAATTCTAATTTTTCTTTTGTGTAATATTAATAGTATTTTTATTTCTTGATTCGAATGGTGAATCTGTGCGATCTTCAAGACCCCAACTAAACGACGAGGACGATTCCAGGAAGGGAGACGGGAGTGTTGAAGTTTTCTTTTTTCTGATTTTGTGGCCTTTTAGGATGTACAGTTTTGTTTTGTGTTTGAGTTCAAGTGTTAAAGTGTTTTTACAGTCTAGAATCGATTGTTGGCACATTATGGACGCGATGTAAACAAGACAAAATTGGAATTTCGATCGATTACAAGTGAGTTGAGGTTTTTTTTTTGAACAAATGCTTTTTTTAATAAGAAACTATTTTTAGGGAATGTTTTGATTTACAAAGATAAGCCAAGTGTGGAACTGTGGGTGATAAAGAAGCGGCGTGACCCAAAATAAACCAAGTAAATTTTGAGGTTATATTTGTCTTCTATTCTGTTTTCGTTGAATCTGATTTATCACCTGCTTTTCTAGCACGCAGTGGTTAGAGCTTTTATTTTGGTTCCAAAGTTTAAAACTGCATTCGATAACAGAATCACTCAATATAAAGTTTAATCAAAACATTGCTATAGAGTAAATTATACCGAGTTTTATTGATTTTTGACTCAAATTCTTAATCATATAAATTAAATTCTTTCTTTTTTAAACTCCTTTTTTTGATTCCTTTGGTCAAACTCCTTTGGTGAAAAATTTCACTTGTGTAACCCAGAATTTTTAATTAAAATGTTTTTCTTTCAAAATTGTATATAAAATTATAGAATTACATAATCTTAACAAATTGGACGAATACTAAAACTCTTTGAAAACGAAAGATGATGTATTATACTTTTTTTCTCCATTTTATATAATCCAATTATTCAAAAGAGATTATGACTCAACTGTAAACAATTTAAGAACGCGGATCAATTCGTATATTTTTGCCTTTTTCGGAGTATCCCAAAGGGACATTAAGATACTAGCTTAAAATTTCCGAAGAAAAATGCTAAAAATTCCATCAATCTTTCTAAAAAAGAAATTCTTTTATTTAACATTCCTGTCAACTTATTCATTTCAAGTTATTCACTTATTTTGAAATAAATTTCTTGTGAGTACATTGTTAAGAGTAATTTCATACCCTAAAGATCAATGAACCGTGGCTAGATTTGTTTCATTGAAAATGGAAACTAAAATACCAATCTATCAAATTGATGTCTTTACCTGGCCTATACCTTTGACAATTTACAATCTGTATTGACTCGAAATCGGTCTGCCCATAAAGTATTATTTCTATTTATCGCTTTCCGCAACGACTGTAAAATGCCTGATCCAGAATAATTCTTAAGGAGAATTGCAAGTAATCGAGAAAATACAAATACAATTTACTTCCAAGTCCTTGGATTTAATAGATTGCGAGAGATTTAACTACTTGACTGATTTGTGAATAATCTCAACTATTCCCCTGAAAAACGAGAATTTTTTGTTAAATCCAGTTTTATGGAAGTACGTTATATTTTACTATTTCTCTTTTTGGAAATTGTTAAAGTACACTTCGGTTTAGATATAAATGCAGGTAAGTATACATTTGCACGTGTGATAAATTAAATTATAAAAATATTAACATATCGGAAATAAAATCGATATACATATCTCCAAGTTGTCTTATTTTAGGTTTAGTTTAGTCTTATAGCACATACACTTTTATGTCTTTATTTTTATCCGGAAAAAATCATGATTTTTTTAAAATAACAGTCCTGCTCTTATCATACCTACACTTTTGTCGTACATACACTTTGACACATTCACACATTTTTATTTCATAATACACGTTTCCCGATATAAATATTGGTTACATTTATTTATAGTCGGCACTATAGGTGAACGTACTTTGTATTTTTAAAATCATTTTTTTTGACGTATAGTCGGTCAACATTTAATGTTATTGTAAGTGCGTCAAAGGGTTTAGAGAGCCAACAGGAGTTTGATTATACACTTTTGGAAATTTAATAAAGCTGAAGATGTGCTTGAAGAATTTTTGCTGTTATTGAAAAAAAGAAAATTTGGATGATGGTAGTTTTCTTTGAGAACGTCAGATGCTGGCAAAATGTTTTCAACTCGTTATCTCTCGGCTTCACTCGGCTTGCCAAGAACTCTTCAACGTTATGTTTTTTTATAGCTTATTTGTCTTATCGATCAATTCCCTCTGATTAAATAACATCGGACTCTTATATGTGAGATAAAATGTAGGTACTTTTATATCGGAACAAAAAAAAATTTATGCATTTACTCATTAGTGTTTTATCTGTATAAGATTATCTTAGAGTCTATCTTAAGTTCCTTCCTGAAGCAGAGATAGTCGAAACGAAACCATCTCTAGAGTTTAAATTAAGGAAACGAAATTTTGGTAACTTTCAGAAGTTTAATACAGATTAGTGTAAATCGAAAATTTTCTAACATCGTTTTTGCTCTTGATGATGACGAATTGAACTTTTGTTCTTTTGTTTATCTTTGAGGAAATCGAAATAATGTATTTTGATGAATCGATTTAAAATTCAAATGTTTTGAACTGTTCTCAACTCTTCACATAAACTTTAATGACACATTGCGAAACATTATCATTTCCCCGACGTTCATTTATGCGCGTGCACGCAAATAAGATATTCTCAACATTTTTAAAATCCCATTTGAGATCATTTTTCCCCTTCGAGCATCTGCTGCGAATGCAGAAACTTTTTTACACCGCGATGAGGGAAGTGCGTCACACTCTCGCGCTGAAATTGCACTTTAGATGGAGGAGAACTGGCGAAGAGAATAAATTCGAGAATAAATTCCATCGAAAGGAAACTCTGGTGAAATGACAAGTGTGCGCATATAGACGTTATACCTACCTAAAGATTATGGGTTTTTTTTTGTGTATTTGTGACCATAAAGTGCATATACACCTTGTGTGTTTCGTAAAACCTACGGATGGAGAAGGAACACGACGCTTTGTATTGAGATGGCCTGACCCATACCCCCGGGTGTTACCGGGGCTGTAAGACAGGTAGTGACGTCATCACCCCAGCTGCTTCTCTTTTGTCCGTCTTTCCGTTCGCTACACATGTGAATGTGCACAAACACTAGCACCCATGGTTCATGGTGTGTGGGGCAAAGTCGTCACGATAGAGGACGGACCCCTCGAGCAGAAATCACTTGGACGTGAGTGCCTCCTAGAGGTCGGATTACTTCAGGGCATCAAACTGCATCGCTTTTTACATTCTCATTTTTCTCTTTCTTGTCACACCATTTTGAGGACGTACACGTGTCCTTCAAGGATTAGAACTTTTTTTTCTCTCTCTTTCTCTAGAGGTGCTAAAAAAGACTAATGCCACTATCAAGCTGTACTTATCTCACCATTTAACTCCAAGTCAAAAAGTCGAATTTCGACTCACTGCTTTTTGACAGATTGATAAACTGGAGTTTATCAATCTGTCAAAAAGCAGTGAGTCGAAATTCGATGATAATAATATAGAATTTTTGATGGTTGTTAAATAAAAATTGTCGTGTGAGCAATTTATCAGTTCAATTTTTCACCCTTTGACATTGCGACATCGTTTATCAAGTGAATAGAATGCGGCAGCTTGTTCGACTGCACCGCAGAATGACTGGTGAACATTGTATGATGAGTAAAAATTTAGGACATGCAGAATTTTTAAGCACTGCGAACGACTTCAGCTTCATTATGATCACAAAAAAAATAAATATACAAGAAATAGATTACTTTACAAGAATTATACTATGAAATTACATACTGTATACGCGATGCTTAAAGAGAATAACATAACTAATCTCTTGACAGTTAATATAAGAAGATTTTTGTATAATTATTTATTAAACATTTGGATTTGATCAGCGTGAAATGTTTCGTTATTAAAAAAAAGAGGCATATTTCTTCACGGTGCTTAGGTCGATTAAATCAGTTAGAAAAGACGGATATACGCGCGGGGTTCAACGTGCGAAGAATAAATTCTTCACGCTTAGAATCAACGATCAGATGTTGGTTGTCACGCAAAAATCGTTGTGTGTCCAGCTACCGATATTACACACACCTCTCCGTGTATCGATGCAAATTACATGCGAGTGCAACAGCTTTCCATGTCGGTCATAAATAAAATAATATTACGATCGACGCTAACCAGTCGCCACTAAAGCTTTCACCAACATCTGAAATCGTACATATAGTGTATTTAAACTTAAACTCATTTTAATACTCTGCGTAGGTATGACTCATGCAAACGAGAGAAATGAGAATTAGATTCTGTGAACCAAATTTTTTATTTCTCGAAGGTGAAAATAATTCTTTCTAAACCAAACCGCTGTTTTAGAGTGACAGAAGAATTCAGAAATGCTGCAATTTTAAACTGATGACTTGAAAATTCGAGCTCCCTTTAATATTCATGTGTACATCCAACCCACGCCGAAAGGAATACTTTCCAAATAACAGCCATAAACTTACAGTTATGAGAAATCTGTTTGAACAGTCAGTGAAATAAAAATAAAAGTAAAGTTAGCCTTCTGTGCCTTCTGTTCTGTCGGTGGTGCGGCGTGCGCATGACTCAAGTAACATCCGTATTGGTTAGCAACAAAACCGAGAAATTAGGATTAGCCAGAATTACGACAGTTGTAAAGAAAAATTTCTTTCACTCCACAGGCTGTAAAATAGGTTTAAGAAAGTCTTTTCGGCTTAAGAAAATATTTTCTATAATGCAACATTGACATTGGATAACCCCCGAACTATAATTTAAATGCACTATCGTATCGATTAGTCATGTTGATACAGAGAGGATCAACAGGAATTAACAAACCGTGCTAAGATCAAATGAAAAGCCGCTCTTTAATTAATGATATTGATATTTCTCTCATCACTGTACGGAATCTGCAAATATTGAAGATTATTTGTACTTTCTAAAATTGTTTAGAATTTCAATTTTCTCCTTTTGTTTTTTACTCTCCATCACAATTTTCCTGGGGATCAAAAAAAGTTGCTTCGCAACACTTTTGATTCGTTTTTTGTCTCAATTTGACATCCTTAGAAAATTGTTTTTTTTTTGCTCTCCACTTTTGCTCATTAGATTTTCGGAGCAAAAAAAGATGTAATAGAATCGTGTCCTTAGGAAAGTAAACAGATAAAAAGCAAACGAACTCGAAAGCGTCATGAACAGGTGCCTTATGATTTATACCAGTGACCCGCATTACTGCCGTGACCCAAGATTATAGAGATGGAAAACTAACATCATTTCTCAAACTTTCTCCCATTTGACACTTTTCCCGATATTCTGAAGAATATTTTAATTTTTACTATCGCATCCTCTAATTATCCTTTCATTTATTCACTCTAATTAGTTTTAAATTCAGCTTTGATAAATTTTTTTCATGTCGCAAAAAATTGCGTAGGTACACATTGTTTGCAAATAGAAATGAAAATGAGAGTAGCGCAAAATAAATAACCAGAAATGCTTGATATAATTTATTTATTTTTGAAATCGTTTAAGCGCGAATGTCGCAAAAATGTTCTCAATATTTTTCCAGTTGAGCCAAAAACCTTGAGAGTGGAAATTTTATTTATCGACACACTTGTATATTATCTGGAGAATTTGAAATATATTTTTGCCACCGCAAAATAATATATATCGAAGAGAGAGAGAAAGAGTGAGAGAGAGCACCACACATGGATGCTATGGAATAATAAAAAAAAGCTGCATTTTCCCTTCTAAAAGTTTACAGCTTTCGTCGCCAAAGTTTTCAGTGCTTTTTCCATGTCCCCTTCCATCATCGCATCGTTTCCGCAACTTCATACACGGTATTCTCAGATTTTTCATGAACGTAAAAAAAAGCAAGTTCCTCTCGCATCCTGGGATTTGACTTGGCTCTTCCGTAATGACAACCTTTTTAAACATACGCGAGCATACATCCACAACTCGTTAACTAATCTTTTCATTTATGAATATGAAAAAGTGGTTTTTTTTTGCATATCGCGTAATTTGTAAATGTCATTTCAGTTTTATGATTACTTTTTTTTTACATTCTCGTATAAAAAATGAGATTCTGTTTTCTTTTCCCTTTCACATAAAGGAGGGATTGTATTTTCTTTTTTCAAGTATTCTTTGATACTTTTTTTTCAGTTTTGTTGAAATGTGTATCGTTGACCCAAGTGTGGTCTCGGGTCAGCTGAATTCCCCATGACTAACACGAAAGGCATGTTGACGACTGATTATCGTATCTTGACACTTTAGACTCATCAGAGTTCGGTACGCTTATGAATATTAACACGTACACTATCGATATCGGCAAATATCAGCGCGACAAGTGTGCTACCGAGGGATGCAACTCCAACTGTCAGTGCTGAGTGCAAAATCACATTTCCTTTTTCTTCCAAGGTAGATATATGCATGATTCATGAATCTTGTACTCGCGGATTGCATTTCAATTGATACTTCTTTATAGCATTATCACATTTCTAAACTCATCATTAAATACAACATTAAACTTATTATGACATCGTTTAACATTCCTCCGAGTTTATTCTAAGTATACATATTTTTCCAGGGAATTAATAAACAAGTATAGATTTTTACTACAGATGAACAGTTCGAGTTCTTGCAGGTCTTAATTTTTATTTAAAGATATTTTACAAACTTTCTACATCAATAACTTATGATGATGATTTTCGCAGTTAGTTTCATTAAGACTCAATATGCATTTAATTGTGAACTTGTTGAATTTCGCATTTATTCCAATTTCAACATTTGATTATTAATCGGATTGAAATTTCCGTTTCAAAATTTCGTTTCAATTTCATAATATCGAATAGACCGAGAAGGACTATAATCAAAAGGGCGAGGACTTCTCACTTTGGACACCGGAAGGGACGTAAACTCGTAAAATTTACTAGCCCTAAAAGTGGGTTAACCAACAACCGTTCCTCAATTGTCCACTCCTCGAATTTCGAACCATCATAGCACTCTGCAAATCAACTACTAGGACCATTGCTGTTTGCAATTAGGCTAATTGGGGACCTGGCTAAATTGAGTTTTCAAATTCTTTCAATCGATTTGCCTTCATTCTCGAATTACAATGGCAAATCAGTTTAATCTACTTGATCGTCGAGCGGAAATTTAAAATTTCCTCTGGTATTTTACTGAAAACTTGAGAATTTCTCTCTTCATGTCTTATTTTTATGAAACATTTTTTTTACTTCTTTTAACTTATTTTGATTTACCAAAAATTGATAGTAGCATACTACTTGGACTATTTTCGAAAGGAAGTGATTACTTAAAAAATTCGAGAGATGTGTCTCAGATTATCTACAAATTTTTTTCATGATCTTAAATAATCTGCGGAATCTTGTAATGCGCGCACACATGTTAAATGAGTAATTTCGAATCTCAAACGTTTTGTATGATGTGCGATATACAAAAAGACGAACGTAAGCAGTATTTATAAGCAACTAGCGTGGGAGCTTGCCTTCAAATGGCAAGTAAAAAAGATTAGTGGAATATTATTTTTATTTACATTTTTGAAACACGATTTCTGTAAATTTATGCTTCTTTTTCAATGAAAGATTTCCTAAAAATTAAACTTCACCAGGAATGGAATTTATTTATCTCTTTCGAATATTAAGTATAAACTGTTTAAATAAATCTCTCACAGACAATAGTTCCAAAACTTCGGAACGATCAAATGAAGGACAGTTTTGAATATATTTTCAAAAAATACTGGTTGTTCCTGAACATCTTCAGGCTTCGTGCTCGATAATTAATTTTAAAATAGTAGCTAAATGTAGCTTTAAGATTGAATAGGTATTTGAATTTGAATACAGAAATTAATCTTTATGACCGAAATAAAAACCGATTTTTTGGCGCCCTAAGGTCGATCCAAGGTTTTTGAATGTGCGGGGAAGCAATGAAATGTGTTTAGTCTTTGCGTTGTATTTACGTTGAAGAAAAGTGACGCCTTTCCAGCAGGTGTTACATAATGTCACTTTAAACCCCTGCTTACGGAAATGACCCTTATCGACTAAGACTATAGTCTAAGACAGTCTATTCGAGCACCCAGAGACTCGTGCACTTAAATAATAAATAAAACTTAAAATGTGTTCGCGAGGCGACGTTGAAGTGCGCGAAGGAAGATATTGAAGCTGTCTTTATTAAGGAAGACTATAAGCTGGTAATTAAGAATATTGCTTGAAAAGGTTGACTAAGTGCGTGTCTCGTCAGCTCTGTTCTCTCTCTCTCTCTCTACCTCTCTTCTTGATATAGATCGGTCTAGAGTTCAAAGAGCAAGTCTCGGGAGAATCGCCATGTTGCACTGACGAATGTCTACCATGTATGGGTATACTCCTCGAATACTACTGGATGGGTCTGAGTGACTGCTCGAATTTAATATGAGCACGCTGGGGATACATATTCTAGATCCTTGGGGGCAAACGCTGGAACGGTTTTGTATGATGGAAAATGAGAACGGGGAAAAGAGCAGAGAGAGAGAGACAACCGAGGATAGAACAAGTCCATATCAAGATGTATTCATTCTTCCCCGAAGTCTGCGAATTCATCCGCAGAAGCTGTTCCATTGACTCATTTCACTTTTCAGACGCATGGTTATGTTTCCTTAGCTGAACACCTAAACCTCATTCTCCGGATCCTCCGATTTCGCTAAAAGAGAAGAGTTTTGATTTATCAAAACTCTTCTCTTTTAGCGAAATCGGAGGATAATTTAAATGTGACAAGAGACGGAAGATGGAACTCAAGTTTGAAATTAGCACTATCGTTCCAGTTGAATGAACAGAAAAGATTTGCCTCTGGTTTCCGCATGCTGAACCAAATGGACTTAGAGAGAAGAATGAGCACTTTCAGAAGTTTTTATCTAGAATTCTCATTTCGCAAATTCCCCTTTTTCCAGCACACGCAGACACTGCCCGCCCGTAGTTATAAATTATTGTTCCTGGAAGCGAATCCATTGAGTATTATGATTTACAGGATGCCAATCTACTTTCCGTCTCGTCTAAACGGCACTATTTGGCAAAATTGAGTTGTTTGCACTTTTACGTAATATAATCTCAAAAAAAAACCTTTGCCAATTTGTTGGCATTGTTCTGAAACGAGAGACAAGGTTGAGGGAGAATTTGTAAATTATTGTGTCATCTTTCCGGCGAAGCGAGATGGCATGGTGCAATAAATACCGTGAGAGTCAAATAAATATTTGGTTATCGCGAGTTGTATTCAACATTGTGTACCTTTCCCTCTCTGGGAGTTCATTTTAGATAACTAGTGTTATTGATGGTACATCCGTTTCGGAAGCCGAAATACATCTTGTACAACAAATAAACTAATTGTGTCTTTGCAACGTCTAACTGTATCAAAAGGATTTTTATATATTCCTTATGCGCGAATATTTAGTAGAACTTGTAAAAGGAAATTTATGTAAATTTTATGTCTACTCTTTCTGCATAGGAGTATCTATTTCAGGGAATGTTCTTGCGGAAGAGTGTGAAATCTCGGCGCACGTACCTTTCTTCCTTGTAGCGTGCTTCCGGCCATCGAATTATGGTCGGCACCACTGGCTTTAATTTTATCGCGCTCTATTCGCAAAACGAAGCAAAAGTTCATTCGTATGTTCTCTCAACGTGAAATGGCATGCAAGTAGAGACCTGCCAGTGGAGAGAGAGAGAGAGAGAGGGTTATCGACCATCGCACGTATTACCTCCACAATTCGTCTAAAACGATCGATCTCGATGCGTTGATAGTTCGACAAACGTGTATACTGTATGCAAAATTCTACGACTACGTTTTTCCTTTTTAAAAACTGATTGATTATCCGTTACATCACCAAAAACCAATATCTGTCAGTGCTAAATAATGGGTTATGTATTCAAATTTCGACAAATTATATTGTCTTTTGTGTCCATTAAAGGTAATCCTAATTAATCATCTATCAGCTGAAAATCCTTGTTTTGAAAAATTGTTAAATTTTGCTATTCTTCTATTTTTCTCTCTCTATGGTATTAATATAAAATGAGATGGGAGTTGTATGTAATTCTTCGTAAATGGACATTTCTAGGAATACACAGAGGCTTTCAGTACTCTCCATGAAGAGATACAATGAAATAGACCCCATGCCAATTGAGTCGAAACAGTATTCAACTTGCATGAAGGAACAGAGTATATCGACGGATATTGATTCTATATACAATTACGATGGCTTCAGTCTTTGCTTTTATTTTATCGAAGGAGAAACTGTAAGCTTTTAGAGTGAATCACGTCGTTATTATTTATTTCTCAACTTGCATTTTGAATGCAGTCTTGTTGAATACAACTCGCACTTTCTGAATCAAGTTAATATCGAGAGCTCTGCGGTTTTCTTGTCATTCTCTAGCTAAATTGTAATACTTCTGTCTAATGATAATTACCCCCATGAAGGAGTCTAGGTTGCTTGAAATTGTAAAAAAAACCTTTTCTCTTCCTTGCAGTTTAATAAAAAAGTTTCTTTAAATTCTCAAACAACTTTTACAAAAATGATTCAAAATAATTGATTTAAAGAAGAATTTCCGTAATAAAACATTTTTAGAATGAATCATAAAAATTCATAATATTCTTTTTATCATAGTATTTACTTACGAAATACAAAAGTAACCATGTTTTTGAACTCACCTGAAACAAAAAGAAAAAATACATGAAATGCTGCACTTTCAGTAGAATCGCACATATTTTTTAATATTGTAAAATAATCTAATGTAAAATACTGAATCAATAATAGTTGTAATCCGTCAAATATATTAATTAAATATAAAAGAAAAATTCCCCCCGAAAAAATAATGAAAAAACTGTTCGAAATATATTTGGAATAATTTAGAGCACGAATTTAAAGAGGAGCCTCAACAAAGAGCAATGACTGATTTTCCAGTTGGTGAAATTAGACAGCAAAGTCCCTATTGAGAAGGGTAGAACGATATTGATTTTTTACTCGGGGCGCCAGAGTTCTGATTCCCCTGCCCCGAAAACTCTTTATCCATAAGCCACTGTCCCGGGAGAATGGTTTCATCGACACGATTCACACCGCATCGTTGGATGGATAGGGGTCGTCGAAGGAGTAGTGAGCGGGGGGCTGGGGGGCAAACTGCTTATTATTCAGTTCGGTTCTGCCAGAATTCTGAATTCGCGGCTGCATGTGTCAGCGATGCACAATAAACGAGTGTGCGTTGTAGAAAAAAAAAAGTGAGTGCACTCTCCCACATATATATAGAGACTGATGTCCTTTAATGTGAGAGTTTGGCGCCTTTCAGCCGCATATCAGAAAAACCATGTTTACAGCCGCGGCGAAAAGTTATGGCGCAAATAAAATCGAAAAAGAACCTTACATTTTCTATCATGCAATTCAATGGAAATGGAATTTTTTAATTAAAAATAAAAAAAGGAATTACTCTACACTTTTTACTCCAGGTAGGAAAAATTACTCTGTTGGTAAAAAGAGATATTTGACTCACTTTCTTTTCTCCACTAAAATGAAAAATTCATAATTTTTTCCTTTATATGTGGAAAAATGAAAAGCATTCGCGGAAAAAAAGAAGGATAAAATGGTTGTGCGAATTAATGCAAAGATTTTGTGTTTTTTACATTCCGCTGGGTGTGTCTTACACACATTTAAATGAGACTAAAGATTCTGGCAGAGGGCCCAGAATGGTTAGCCATTCAGAAGAGGTACAGAGAGAGAGAGAGAGGAGAATGACTTCCGGTGGTTTTAGGTAGATGAAAAACTAAGTTAAATGAAAAGGCTAACAAACTAATTAAACTACCTTCTCTATCGCTCGAAGCCGACCTGGCGGCTTGACTTCGTTTCCGCTTTCCGCGTCCCACTTCCGCGAAAGTCTTCGCCGAACGGATGCACTGAGCATTAAGAGCACAAGTATGTACATAGGCCTCGACTGTATGTAAATATACATTTGCTCCACACAACTTCTCACAAATTGTTTTTCTACTCGACAATTTCATTTTACCGAATAAAATATTATAATCTTTGGAAAATAATCTTCTTTTAAAAATATGTTTCATTAAAGGTCTTTCTTTGATTATAATTTTTTAAATCTTTGTGAATGTACTACACTTCTCAGACGATGCACTTCACTATCTTCAAACTAAAAAGCACTGTTTTCAATTTCCCTTTAAAAAATTTAAACATTATTACTTTTCCAAAAATCAACTTTTTTAGTGTTTTCAAAATAAAATTCTTCTAGAAATCCATTATTTTTAATAATTAATTAAAAAATTTAACTAATTTCAGTGGCAACTCTGCATATAATTATTTTATTTTCCCTGTGCAAAATTTAGTCTACTTCAGAAATATAAATGTCACATTTAAAATTTTATTAGGTACTTTAATAAGTTCAAAGTTCGCTATTAGAATTTGACATTTTTTGTTTAATTGTTAAAAATTCTATTTTTCCGAACATGTTGTCTGACCTTTTCAAACTATGACAAAATTATTGAAGAACATTAAATTAATATTGATTTTACGTGGTGGTATTATGAAATGTTGAGAAAATCTCCTATAAATTGAATTATTGAGAGCAATATTTCCCCTTTATTTAATAAACAAATACCATTATCGTATAATTGAGTATACTTCGATAATTAACTCGGAAACATTCTTTCAATTTTTCTAAAAAACAAAATTCTTTCATATTTAATCATAAATAAAAAATTTTTTATTTTAATTTCCATTTCCCCATTACTTTGTTTTTGCAATTTTTGAAAAATAATTATTCAATCCATGCTGATTGAATGCTTCAGCAAAATTATCAAAACTTATAAAATTGAGTGAAATTGACAAATGGATTAAAATTGAATTATTATTAATAAATGTGGCGTTTTCTCATCAGAGATAAGAATTAATATGCAATGAATAAATATTTGGTCGAGTATACATAGCATATATTTGTGAAAGCGGTTTATGGTAATTGTAAGAAATTGCAAATTTATAATCCGTAAATTATTGAATTATAGGTGCAAATAACCTAAACGTGTGTGCTAATTAATATATAAAATTCTCAAATTAACTGTCGTGTTTTTCAAATAGATAAAAATATGCTAATATGTTTAACTTTTAAACAGACACTCGAGAAGTGAAAAAATGTTTCGATCAAATTTACTCGAGTAATTAATTATTGTCTGATTAATTGAGTGTGACAGTTATCAGAAAATCAAAAGTTAAACTTTGTGAATTCTTGATAAAGTAGGAAATTCTTTTTTTGAAACTGTTCGGTTTTAAACCGAACGGTTTCAAAAAGAGTATTTCCACTTTATTAATTATTATTTCCTTGATCTTCTTAAGTAATTAACATCTCCAACCCGTTAGCCCGTATAAGAATTAAGTTTGAAAATAACTTGCGACTGACAATAAGGAAAAGATAGAGGCCCGTACATTCGGAAAGAGTGCATCAACCTCATAAGAGAAACAAAATGATATTCTTCATGAAAAAAAGGGATATTTAAAAGACGTGGCGAAGTCACTGTCAACGGCCAAGAATAAAGCTCATCCACACCGCCCCTTTAGGATTATTTATAAACGTTTGACACTCCTATGCCGTGCAGTTCTCGTGGGAGGTGTCGTTGAGCTTTTATTCTATAAACTCTCAAGCCTCAAGTCTTAAAGAAACTAACTGTTGTGTTTATATCTAGTTGAAAGTCATAAGACCCACGTACACTTATATTCTTAGTTATAAATTCGTCTGCACAAGTGATTGATGGTCACTTATCCTCCATGAGTTCCCGAGACTCAAAAGGAAGCCAATGAGATGCGACTGTATATTTTCATTCGGGAAAAAACTTTATTTATCCTCTATTCAATAAAGAAACTAGTTTTCTGATTATATCGAGATTGTAAGACGAATATCTGCTCAAATTTTTGTCTCTAATTTTAACTATTTCTTTAGGAAAAGAAACAGGAAAGTTTCGTTACGTCACTACTGTGACGCGAAAAGTTACGTATTTCTTAAAGTTTTTTAATAGTAATAAAAAATTTCGGTCTGGTATTTTGTGTAGGCGCGTCTGTCGCGCGTTGAGAGTGCAACTTGATTCGGTATTAAATGGAATTGCCAGGAACGTTGACACAAATTCAGGCGCATAAAGGCCGAAGCGTAGGATGCCGAACAGTTTAAATCCAAAGGAGTATAAGGTCACAAGTTGTTATCGCGATTATATTATTGCAAACCAGTGAAAATTCTCGAACCCATTTTCACAAAAGGCAACATATCACTAAAATCGTCAACAAGGAGTTTGTATATAAAACTTTCCATTTCTAAAACGGTTTCTTCTTTGGCCGCATCATACTTTCAAAGTTGCGGGCAAAATTTTAATCTTTTGATTTTAATTTTTTGATTTTAATTTTTTGATTACTGATTTGAATACTTTTTGTTTTGGATAATATTTAATCACAAGGATCACAAGGATCACAAGTCTCCGCAATTACAGAATATCGCATCTGTAAATTCGAATTGGTGACTATTTGGCATTCAATTACCAAAGTCAAACCCGGCGAAAAGAACAGAGTGAATTAATTGTGACCCGAGCAATATTGGAATACTGTGTGTAGATGGGGTGTGTATGTAGAGTGCATTAGTCTGAAGGAATTCTTTTAATCTGGAGTTTCTTGATCTTGCTCCAAATTGAATCCTCTACCCCCTTATCTTTCGGTGCAGTACCAAATCGGTTGCCTAGGAACTTGCGCCCGGATGAGCAAAATACTCGTTCCAGAAACTTGTTACGGCATTCTTCTCGGAAGTGCTTCTGCATGACCGAATGAATGAATGAATGAGTAATGTCTGCCATGAATTAAACATGCAGACGCGTGCGCGCCATCGGAGTTACTGTACAGCGATTTTAGACTCTTCATTCTTTGAACCAACACTTTATAAGGTCTCAAGGTATGTCCGGTTCAAAATTAATCCTCACACTGGGAGATCCACTTGACGAATATCGCAGAAACATTCCTAATATTCCTTATATCAAGTGCAACTGAAATCCACACTTAAATTTAAAATTGAAACTAAAATCAAAATTAAAATTAAAATCACAATTAGAATTAAAATTAAAGTTAAAATTAAAATTAAAATTAAAATTGAAATTGAAATTCCCCTTCGCAGAAGGTAAAAAAGAATACAATTGCCGATTTCTAATTTATGGCGCAGCGGAATCTCTCCCTGATTTGCATATGGGCTTAATTTCTCGTAAGCCATTGAGAATTTCAATATGCGGGACAACCAATCCCTAAATACTTTAATCCCGAGTCTTGTTTACGTCAATTTGTTGCTTTTCACGCTCATTTTAATCTTCAATCGTTACATGGCCCAATAAAAGGATTTATTTCCAATGTATTCCAGTATTATAAAAAATAAAATAAATGCACCGTGCAATTTTACGCGCAGCATTTTTCTACTGAATGCACTGTAAATATTTTAAATTATAAACTATTTTTTTTATAAAGAAACAAATTTTATAAAGAATATATATATATATATATATATATATATATATATATATATATATATATATATATATATTCAAAAGGTTGAATTTGTAAAAAGGTAAATACCTTTTTTTGGTTATTCTTTTGCATACGAAATTTCCACTTTGGGGGAAAATAGTTTTAAAAAACAAAATCTAAATTCGACAATTCGTGAATATATTAAGTGTGCACCGATGAAATATATATATTTTATATGAAGTGTATAATGTTTGTGTTTTACTGAAACGACCGCTTAAAATACAATTTATTTTGCAACACGCGCGCGTATATATTCAAATGTTTGCCTTATATTTCGAAAGTTGAAAAGACCTCTCTGTTGAATATTACACTGAGTTTTACAAACATGGGGTTTCATTTAGAAGACTAAAAGGTTCTTTTCTAAGGGGTTCTTGATATATTTAGCAGCAGTTGAGGCTCTGCTCTCTCGCTTCAAGTTTTATTAGCCCACAGGGGGATCAATGAAAAACTTCTTGACGTCTCTTGTGTGAATTATTGGAACATCTTTTTCCTCGATTCGCGCCTCAGTTACACGAGCTACATTTATATCATTCTCTCCCCTCCCATATATGTACTTATAATTTTTTATGTTTATTCGCACACGCGCCATCGATAATGCCATGGAAAAATTATTCTCTTTACCAACGTTTCACTAACATTTCACTGTAAGTGCTCCAGCTCTTACAGTGAAATGTTAGTGAAACGTTGGTATGTTTATTAACTAAAGATTTTTATTATTATTTATTATTATTAAACAGTAATAATTTTCAAAATAAAAGCTGTATTTTATAATATAATGAAGTGTATCGCAAAGGGCACTACTTCTAATATAAATCATTTTCCTCACACTCTGTTCTTTTTATGGCGCGATAAAATATGGTGCAAGTGAAATAGGCGGAATAAAATACACAGCAAAAGTGATAAAAGATTGCACTTTTGGAATTCGCAGACCTACGCTCGTACCCGTTACGCGTGTGGATAATGACGTATGTTTTATTTGAGAGGCGTCAAGGTTAATCCTGAAAACGTTATTTTAAATAAGATTTCCTCATTTCCCGTCTGCCACTGCGATTACAGACAATTATATATACGTTTAATGTTGAGAAATTCTCAACTACTGTCATAAGGATATGTCGTTGTCCTTAACACTCTTGTCTATGTGATGTGGCGCCCGCCTTCTCCCATACATTATATGTTTATTAATAAACAATCGAACCTTGAACACTCGATTAAATCTCGGGATATATAATTTTCCCAATAAAAGTTCCGCTGCAATGGAACATTGGATCGATTCGTGAGCACTTCAAGCCATTCCCTGATTATTTACAATATTACAAGTATCAAAATTGTAAACAAAGTCGAAAAATCTAAAGAATGTTTCCCTAACGGATTATACTGGAATGATGCTAAAATTCCATAGAACTGAATTAAATAATTATCATATATACTCATCAAGTGTATTTAATAATTATGAAAAGTTCCTTGTTTGTTAAACTTCTTTTATATGCAAAATAGAAATGAACTCTAACCTCAGAGCCGGTGCTCCAAAAATAGATTATGTATTTGTAATTAAAAATAGCATAATCGTTTTGCTTTTCAAATAACGCACTGCAGCAAGATCATCTTTTAATTGCTAGTGTTCAACAATAGCGATTCACAAAGGCAACAGTAGACAGTTGTATATCCAACACAGAGTTAATTATCGCGTGCAAGTATTGTATTTCTGCATAAAGAGCCTATTAACATAATTATGTTGAAAAATAATATTGTGACAAACTTTCGCACTCCTAATTCTCATAACCCAGAAAACTAATTTAGATGAGATAACCCATTCACAAATTTTGAGAAGACTAAGATCTATTTTACTATTTGTAGTCATTAATCGATGTTCAAATTATCGATGACAGTTTTCCAATCAGCGCTCTTGATAAATAAAATGATTCTGAATTGTTGTTATAATTTCACACTGTCACCTGCTTAAAGTTTGGGACACAATTGCCCGCAATCAATTGTATGTGTGCGCTTCGCGACAATGACGAAGCGTTGACATTACAAGCGCACTACGTCTCGTATCGCTTTCATCCAGAATTGTCAGGGAAATTGTGGTATCATCATCATCATCATCATGGGAACATGTTGCACGCACATGTGACGTACACCAACCCCAAAGTCTAATGATCGGATGTGCGTGTGTAAGTAATTCACGCACATTATATACAGCGCACATATTCGCGACATTCAAGAGCCCGAGACATCCGGTGCAATACCCTCTTGAAACATATAATGGTCCGCTGGCGTACTTATCTTTTTACAATGGTCGAAGGTTACACCAACTGCGTGTTTTTCAAATTCGCCAACATGGCCAACGTTTTATTAATAGTGTTACCGAAACGTTTTCTATTTCTTCCTTTTTTCCCACAGAAGTTCCTGCTTTTTATTTATAACACTTGTGCCGGAGAAAATACTTGTGTTTTTCGAGCTTGTTCGAATTTCCAACGTACCGTACGCGAAACATTTAATATCATTTAAACTTTTTCGCAAAAGGAAAGTCTTTTAAAAGAAGAGTTCTATTGTCTTCTTAATCATTAGAATATTTCAGTCCTAATATACGATCCTCGAAAAGGACTCTAAATAGCCATTAGAAACAGGCGCGACCGTGTCGATGAATTAACGCGATAATTAAGGTCGGCAATTAAAATAATAAATCAGTCTAATTACAACCATAGTTTTCGCACATATATCGGAACAGGACTGTTTTCAGCAGGCTGGTATACGCCGGCCGTTGCATTTTGCGAATAAAATCGATTTCCAACCTATCGATTCTCGCGAAAGAATGAAACAAGAGGAAGAGGCAGAATTCAACACTGTTATAATTGGCCCCTACGCTTGCTTTTTTATAAACGCACTTACAATATGCAATTAGCGTCGTCGGCAACTCGATCCACCAAGATATTATTTCATGCCTGCGAAATAATACTCATCTTGTTAGGCTGAATGACGCATGATTCTCACTTCTTATATTACACTCGCATCTACAACTGTCTAGTGTCATCTTTCATTATTTTTTTTTCTCTAGCTAAAATGATGCAGCATTCATTTCACTTTGTTTCAACAAGACCACTAACAACACTATTATTCCAACTATCGCCAATAATAATGTTTGAAAATGTTTTATAAAGACATTAATGCAGCATTCATTTCACTTTGTTGCAACAATACTATCGACAATTAATGTCTTTATAAAACATTTGAAAATGTTAATTTTCAAATGTTTTATAAAGACATTATTCTTAATAAAAATTTTCACAACAGAAGCTAAATTAAAAAGAATTTCATTTGAAAAATTATTGCAAATAAAGTACGCATTTTACTTGCGGGGACTTTTTTTTTGAAAATAAAAATAATTTTATCGTTGAATGCTTTTAAAGATCTCTATATTTCGAAAAGAACGTGAAAGCATTTGTAATGGTACTTTTATGCATGTCGTTTGGCTCGAGGAAACATGCGAAAAGTGCCTGAGGTGCGTAAAGCACTGACGAATCTCTCTCTTTCTCTCTCGCATGGTTTCGCGTTTATATATAAGGGTAAAGTTTAAATCGTGAATTAAGGTAAATTTATGCTCTCGAAAACCCCCTCCGAAGTCTGCGCGCAGATTCACGAAATTTACTCTTCACATTGTAATATAATAATGACGAAGTGACACCATATTTACGTCGTCGCTAAACCTTTTGATCCTAAAAGATATTTATTTCTGACATCTTGGATTTGTGACTGTATCATGTTACGATAAATCACTCTTACACATGTGTGATCTATCAAAATATTTACGATTTATTTCATTAAATTTCATTAACGTCGAAATCAAATTAGTAAAAAAATATTGTTAATAATAATTCTTCGGTACGAAATTATGCATTAAATACCGAACGAAAGTTTCGAGTTAAATCCTCCACATCTAATTCATGATAAATTTACATTGAATAGAATAAGTTACATTACATGTTTTTAATCCTTTAGGATCATGTTGGTTATTTGAATACTTGAACTCGTGTGATTAAACACGTTTAGATGAATTTAGCTATGCAACTAGAACCTCAAACATCGAGTTTGCAAACTTTTAATCTAAAATACACTTGATCTACAATCAGAGATTCATTTCCCGAAGACGGATGCTCGAGATTCTATCATCTAAATTCTAACGGAAAATGGAAAGAGATTATTCAAATCTTTGCACTTTTACCAAAATAATTAGATGTTAATATTGTATGATGAACGTAGATTATAAATATAATCAATTCTAATTAATATTTTATTTAACAATAACACTTGTACCAATACTTAGAGAAAGCAGATTTCAATTAAATTCTGACATTCCAATCCCATCCACTCGAGAAAACAATTATTGTCGAATGCACAGATCGATTGTTATTCCTTTGCATCCTGGAAATTGTTCTAAAGCAGAATTTAGCTGAATAAATATAATCACGAAAGAAGTGTAATCTTTATTCTTGATTTTGGGGTAAAAACTCCCTGCAAGTAATTTTCTTCTTTTTTGATGCAGAGAAACGAGTTTTTTGTCATATTCAAATTGTCTTGTTTTTTGTTTTCAGAAACACATGGGAATTAGATCGCCACGCAGCATCTACTGGTAAGTGTTATGGTTTTATTTTTTTTTTCTAATGGCAAATTTAGAGGACAATAATAAATGTAGAAAGATTTGATACTTTTCTTAATATAATTTTTAATATACATTTTTTTAATTTTAAGTTAACACAAATTTTTTTTCTAAATTATGAGGGAAAAAACGTGAAAAAACTACATTATTCAAATTAAACAAATTGAACTTAGTGACTTATCTTTACTTTTCACCAGAGTGGAAGTAAAAGAGAGGAGAGGCGATGGAGGTCCAAGAACATGAACATCTAAAATTCATGGCACGAACCTTTAACCTTCACGCCACTTTACACAAGGAACTGCGCTTCTGTCATATGAACAGACTCTATGTGTTTGAGAAAAAAACCAATATGAACCTTATTTTTTCTCTTCACCAAAAAAAAATAAAAAAAAAAACAGAGAGAAAATTCACTCTAAACTAAAAGTTTCCCCTTTCAGAAATTTGTTTGGAAGAATTCGTCCATTTTGACACGAATCAAATAAAAAAAAACTTTTTATTTACATTGTTTGCTTTCTAAATAAAGTAACACACTGAAGAAAAAGTGTTGATTTATTTTTAAAACAAAAGGAAGATGAAGAGAAAGTTTTTTTTCGAAAAAAGTAACAAGATTTTTTTCTCTCTCTTTATATATATATAGAAAATCGAAGATCCTATAAATTCAGAATGCAACAGCATACTGAAGAAAGAGACAAGCAAACGAGTTGTAGGTTAGGTTCATGTTTTCTTCATTAAAAAGCTGCTTTGAGTCAGGGAAAATCAAAAACAGGTTTTGGGATATTTCGATAAGATTTAAATGGTTTATTAATAGTTATGTTCAATTTTTATACCGAAAAAGAGAATCAGTCGATTCTCTTTTTGTATTTTCGGTATAAAAATTAAACATAACCTAAAACTTTCTGCTTCTAAAGTTCCGAGTAGAACTAAGTTTCAACTAAGTACACGCAGAGAAATGGTTTTTGAAAACCAAGTTAAAAACGCTATTTCACATAGTAAAATATCGAATCGTTATGAGATATAATTAAAAAAACTACCAGTTCTAATATTAAGTACTATTTCATGATTAATAGTGCTATTTGTACATAGTAGAAATTACCATTTTTTAAAAATGGTATCTTGAATTATTTTACATAGTTTTTTTAACTATGACGCGTTAGATGTTTTGCAAAGTGTGTAGTTATTTCAGTTAATGCTTTAAAGTATCTTTTACTAAAGTATACAAAGTATGGAATATTATTTTAAATACATCAAATACAATTTAAGAAAAGGAGAAAATATTATTTACAATACGGCAATTATGATGCTAGTCAGTCAAAATAGTATCTTACATAACGAAAACTCTCCATTAAAAAGTGTTTTATAACATTAATGCATATTATTTTATGCCATTAGAAATAACTAAAAATGTGTATTTATAATAGCAGTAAGTTCTACTTGTTGTAGGAGTTTATACTATTTCACATAGTAAAGAAATCAAGGAGAAAAATTGCTTCTTAACGTCTGAATATAATAGCTGCAAGACCCTTGCGCTATGAGTGGACCGTACTATTTCACATAGTAAAAGATCTTTTACTATGTGAAATAGTACGGTCCACTCATAGCGCATGGGTCTAAGACCTACTAAACCAAGTTAACGCACTGATTTAATGAATAACTGAAATTCTTTTTTTACATGGTGGACATTACCATTTTACACTGTGAAATTACATGTGTTCACAACACAGTACATTTTTTTTGTAATAGAAATGGCCATCAGCATCGTTTTTAGTTCTAAAAATAGACTTTCTGTATACCAACGTGTACTGTATACATTCAGTCGTCTCTGAAAACTCTAAACTTAAAGACGTTATTCGTAAAATTATTTTAAATTAAAATTTTTATTATTTAAATTTAATAAAACATGCATAAAAAATTAAAAAGTGAAATAAATGTTTGTTTGAGTGATTAAACTTTTCGCGAAAAAATCGTTATTTTAAGTACTTTTTGATTTATACATGAACATATATATAGTATAGTGTTGAATGTTGGCGTCATGACGCCAAAAATGTCCTGAAATACTAAAGGCGCTATCGAATTTAAGGTAAATATTTAAAAATTATTTTACTATTAAATTAGTTAATATTTAATTAATTAATTAAAGTTACACAAATTAACACTGCTTTCTGAACATGTAACTTGGAACTATTAGTATGTCTGTATACAGGATATTTGAATATTCTATATATATTTTATTTAATAAATGCTGACTTTATTTAATTTTACAGACGCTTAAGATGCAGTGCTTTTACACCTTTTGTCTACCATGATCACACCAATACAGATGAAGTACGGATCAACAAACGAAAAGCGAAAAACTAACCAAGGTGCAGCAGTTTAGTTTGGAAAAAGTTTATAAATGGTACAGTTAGTCATTTGAAAACATTGAATACATTGCTAAAAAGTGAATTTAATTTTTAAGATGACGTCAGTTTTTTCGTAAAAAAATGAGCAATTTGAAATTGTGTAATTATAAGCGCAAGACTACAAATTGAAACCATTATAATTAAGTGTATTCATTATTTTAAACTTTTGCTGTGTATATATTTATTTTAGATTAATAAAAATTATTATTGATGATTTAAATTAAAAATTTTACTTTTAATTTATTAAAACTTTTGTTTCTAGCAATTTCAGTTATTCCACAAAATTACAATCCTTATTTAAAATAGTTAAAATTTCCATGAATTAGTGAAATTTGACTGAGAATCAGTGACTCTATTCTCGCGATTTGAATCAGTGAAATTTCACTGAAGATCAGTTAAAAATGATTGAAATTTCAGTCATTTTTCACTGATTGGCCAATTAAAAAATATCTGAAATTTTCAATATGTGTGACATAAATTTTCAGTAGTTTTTTAATTGTCGAATCAGTAGAAAATGACTGAAATTTCAGTTATTTTTAACGGATTTTCAGTGAAATTCGACTGAATTGTCTGAAGACAATTTTACATTATGTTCAAAGTCATTTAGCACTAGCGTCGTGCACTATTAAAATAGTGGAGTTTACCATGTGGTTCATCGAGCAGTCATTCATTTAAAATAGTGGAGATTACCATGAGGCATAGCGCGCTAGTCTTTCTCTCATAGTGGAGTTTACCATGATGCATAGCGCGCTAGCCTTTCTCTCATAGTAGGTTCAAGTATTTGGAATTGTTATATTTTCTAGGCAGAAAAGTTACCTTTACTATTTAACCAAGTTCCAAAAAATATTTACATAGTTGGAACTAATATAATTAATAATATCAAATACTTTGATACCATAGTACAAAATACTCAATAAAATATTACACTTTACGATTAACTCGATGTGTCACGAAAATACTATGTGAAATAGTTTCAGCTTCTATTTTTAATAGTAATTTTAACTGAAAATTTTTCTCCGTGTAGAATAATTTAGTGTAAATTTTAACGAATGTTGCTTTAATTTTATAAGTAAAATCACAGAATCTCCCCCAGCATGATGCGTATACGGGCGTTAAAATTGAGTGGTTAAATTTTCAAGCTTTTAGAGAAGGTTGAGTTGTGGATGAATTTTCAAGAGATTAGATTAAATCGAGATAGCCACGTATCTCTTTCCCCTTATAGGAAGGAGGAGGAATATTACCGTAAATCGAATTATTGATATATACCAGGAGAGAGAGAGAGAGAGAGAGCGAGCGAAGACCAATTTTCGTTGACGTTCAATATTGTGGGTGGTTAGATGCTTCCATCTTGCTTCTTATTACGCAAATTAGCCTGATATTGCGTTTGAATTCCTCTATCACGAGTAAAAGATTGTCTCGAACGACCCATTCGAAGCCCAAGGCTTTAACAGACGATTTCCTCCGAAATCTCCATAATGTCAAGTGTTTCTGTCCACGTTTCACGCAAAATCGTTTTCTGCCGTGTGGTTATCAAAATTCACGAGATGGACCTGCCGTTCAATCACAACCAGATATCGGAAAAATAAAGGCGCCAATAAGCTATTACTTTTTATCGAATTTACCACCAAATAACGTATGTATTACTTTATAAATATAAATATTGTAAAAGCATCCTTGGATATTTTCTCAAGTATAATGAAACTTGTATCTTGAATGATAAGATATTCTTCTTTATATTTTATGCTATTTTTATTCATTATTTTTACTGTCTTTGTATTCTTGGTAATGTGTCTTTGCCATTTATGCTCGTCTCTACTATTTATACTTTATTTTTATACTCGCTTTGTACAATTTTAAAGATATGTGTGCTTTTATTACTTCTTCTTTAAATTTTTTGCTTCAACTACATTAGCAGGGTTGCCACGCAACCTGGAAAACCTGGAAATGTCAGGGAATTTTAAAAGCCTCGAAAAGTCAAGAAATTTGGATCGGAATTCCTTCCTTTTTATAGTAAAAAGAGAAAAAGTGTGACAACCCTGAATTAGAGGTCAATCCTTAATATGGAGATTAAACAAAACGCACCTAAAGTTTTTCCAGAAATGGGAGCTCCGTACACTTCCTGCTTCTCCTTTCTTCATCTCAATTTAAGTCTCAACCCAATTTAAAAACTTTCTTCATATTCATAAACTTATAAACAAATTTTAACAGTACTTGAAGATTGCTTATAATCCAACATTGACATTGAACCTAAATAGCGCTAATAGACACCGTCTTCGCTTTTTAAAGCCCAAGAAGAACAATCACCGGAACTCAACGAACGCTCCTTGTCTTTATGTCCGTCAACCGTGATGCTAATTATATGTACTATCTCTCATGTAATGACGAACAAAGGCGTTCATGCCTTGAATCCCATCTTTTTTTTCTAGGCTCAACTTTCTACAATCTACTCAAATTTCCCTGAAACTATAAAAGTCATTCCTTTAAAGTTACAGGATTTTCCAACCCTCTTGAATTTACCCTCACTTAAAGTATTCGGTCGCGCCCTGTCTTCTTTAAAACTTTCTGAACGCGTAATTTTCTTCGAAATGAAACTTCTTACAAGGGTAAATTCTTAAACTCAACTCATCTCTAAAAAGAAAAAAGATCAAACTATATGCTTGTAGTGCTTCTTTCAACTTTTTACTTCGTCTTAGATTATAAAAAAATATGTAAATTTTAATTTCCTTAGAAGTGCTCAAGGCATCTTAATTTGTAGATTTCAGATTTCTATTCACCATCTATAAACGTAAGCTTGATATTATGCAAATGGTGGCATTTCCTTCGTTAATTAAAGCTTCTTAGAAGGAGAGTTTAGATTCTGCATATAATTGTACATTCGGTGTTGGCAGATCTGTGAAAACCGCTTTGTTCCAGGGGGAGGAAAGGGGGTGGTTGGCACGCCTGTGGAAACAATGCCAGATGACAACAATACTAGAGTTTGCATTTTCCGCTCTCTGTGAACTCGACCGCGATAGGTACAACCCTTAATGCACCAGCTTCCACCTGTTACCAAGTTTTACGTTGAATCATCCTTCTCTACTCTATACTATAAACTTGTTTCTAAGCTCTGCTTTAATCGCAAGTTAGATTTGTCGGTTATCCTATCGTAAAGTGTCACTTCCGGTGTAACTACGTTATGCTGATGATATACGGCGTACTGCAGCTAACAAATGTGTGTATCTTTCAATGAATACAAGAATATTTCCTAGATGAGACAATATTTCATCCATTTCTTCATGTTTTACAATAATATTTTTATGAGTTATTGAATTTAAAACAGTTTGAATTTCAATGTTTTGAAGAAAAAGTCCAAATCGGTCAAGAAAAAGTTTGGAAATCAGGGAAAAAGAATTAAATTTTTGTGGCAACCTTGTATTTTCATCATTTCATTCAGATACAAATTCTTGTATAGAATTCTTCATAGAATAAATATTATTCGAATGAAAAAGTAATATTTAAAATCAAGATATCTCTTTTTCCTGGCGAATAAATATCGAACCCCTTTCTGCACACCTGCGCGAAGACCGATTCACTAATAATAAGAAGATAGAGAGCATTAGTGCGATGGTGCAACTGAGAGGATAATCTCTTGAATCCATCTATAAATTATATTAATGGTAATAGCGTTCGAATAAATAATCTACATTTGCATTTGCACCAAATATGTCGGATTATAAAATAGCTTTTGGTTTCATTTATTATAAATTCTGTCATTGTGAAAACGTACAGTCAAGTTAATAATTTGGGAAACAATCTCTCACCTCATTTCCTTTTTAATATAAATAAATAATCACGTTTATAAAATAATGTAAAATTTAAAGAAGATTGTTTATTTTTGAAACCTGTTTTAAAATCCATTAATGTAGGTATAAACAAGGTAAAGTTGTTTCTTATTTCATTTAATTATAGAAAAAAAAGGGAAAAATTCTTTTTGACAAATCACGTAAACGAGTTTTGTATTTCGAATTTATTCCAATTGATTTTTTAACAGCTTTCCTACAACCTACGCGGATTCCTGAGTGTACAGGAAATTATTATATCGGCACCATTCTGAATGCCAGGTTTAGCAGTATAGAAGGCGCTATTAGTGCTTGAGCCAACTGGTTGATCCTGTAAGTTTCACATTTGTGGCTGAAAAGTTAAGCGGATTAGGGACTCGGAAAAGGATTGCACTGTCGTATGCTCATAATTCCCGAATCAAATACACACACGTGTATATCTCCTTGAATATCTTCTATACAATCCAGTGGATTTTTTCTATCCCAGAATTTTTATTATAAAAAGAAAACGAAACCACAAACCTCATATTCTTAAACGAACTACCTTTCATGGTAGAAAGAAATAATCTTTCGGTTAATTTTTTAGCATGATAATAATTTCTTTTAGGGTCTTAAATTTTTCTTGAAACAAAAATGGGTTACTTCCTTAATAAAGAATTATAAAACTTTCCCATGAGAAAGTAATTTCAGAAAATCATTAAAAATTTGTTGCAGTTACTCGTGAATTTTTTAAGGTTACTGAGCTTGTAAAATTTTTTTTTTTATATGTTTACGAGTCATGCAAGTCTGCAATGATAAGTACATCTCTTTCATGTTCGCCCTCCAGCTTCTAAAAATGACCACTTCACCCAAGACCTGTCGTGTGCTTCATACCAAAAGCTAAAAAAAGCGACTACATTCTGAAAATCTACTTATTTGTCACGTCATTCGAAAATAAAACTTCTTTAATTGCTAATAAAGATAACAATTTTTCTTTTCATAGAGTCGAGTAGATTTTATTTAAACATTTAACACTTATTATGAATCTTATCTTCTAGAGTAACGATTGAATTATCTCTCTACGTAAATTAAGTTTCCTGAAAAGTGACTATGAGAGTAAACCAGTTTTTCTACTATCCGATACTGTCAGGACATCTTCACTGAATTTCTAATCATAAGAGAATAGTTTGTATTGTAGCTCAAAGCAAAAAAGAATCAAATGTTCCTTTTAAAATGCAGTTGTCTCAAGTGTTATTTTTTGTATTAAAATCAAGATTATCGATATAAATTTGCACCTTCATTGTTAGATTTATAATAAATTCGTCAAGTACAGGTAAGAGCAGCGCGTAATAATAAGGTCCTTCGTTATGTTAAGGAAAACTTAATAAGACTTCAAGGAATCTTAAGATGCTTTCGCATCTAAAAGTCGAGGAGACTGAAAATATTTTCTTTAGGGGTTCGAAAGAAGAAAAATTCACTTGATTCGATAAAGAAATTCCTTTGTGATAATTATTTCCCTAAATAACGTTCTATTAGTTTTCAATTTTTACTATGTACTTTAAAATTTTCAATAAAGTCTATTAGGAAATTTTAGATAAATTCGACTAGGGAATTTTAAATAAATTCGATTACTTTAAAAATATACCCATTTTTAGATGAAACAAAAAAGAATGCTTGTAACAGATGTAGAAGCTAAAACAAATGATTGTGTATGTGCACTAAGCTCTTTGCACACAGTTTTGTTTAAAAACTGTGAAAGATTAAAGAAACATCTGTTACAAAAACGTTTTGCAGAGAAAAATGCACATGCAATAGTCTCTCTTTGGTTTTAAAAAGTTTGATACTTTTTTTTTGTATATATAAAGCGTTGTTGTCAACCGGAGGAAAAGGGTTTCATTCTGAACGATAAGGCAAAGGGTGGTAAACGACCTGCAACTCGATGACGTCGGCAGACACATGTCGATAAGAGCAATCTAAAGCTCCATTCACACTGGAAAAAAAATCACCGTCAATAGCATTTATTTACTTTTTTGTTAGAGAGAAAAAGACCCCATTAAATGCAATCAAGTCTATAATAGGATTTTTTTTCACCCATTCTTAAAGTCTTCTGACAAACAAAATATTCTCTATACAAAATCTCTAGTGTACTCTAATGTACTCTAGTGTACATTATAAAACTTCTTCAAAAATTATTTTCATTATTTCGATTATTCATTTCTCGAATCTTCAACTAAAATTCTTCTTTAAGTCAATTTTATTTGTTAGGGAATGAGATCTAAATTAAATTTTCATGGCAATCATGATTTCCTTCTCTAAATTTTTACTCTAACAAAAAATCATAATAAATGTTACGATAAAAATTATTTTCAAATATCACGATATTAAAAAAATCTTTGCTTTTTCAACAACTTGAAATATCTCAACGAATTCAGATTTCTTTATATTGACAGGCGGAAATGCTATTTTCTCTTAAATTCTCGAATGTTCTTTGACACAAAAGATTCAAATGGATCGTAACATCGAAGCGGAAAATTCCCGAAAAACCTTATACTTTGACATGGTTAGAAAAAATTCCATTCTCCTTTGGAATCGAAGCTCGAATCGAAGAGACGAAAATTATCAAGTATGATATAGATAGAGAAAGTTTTATCCAAAATTGATAGTGGAAGTTATTAAATAAAACTAGTTTCGGATAAATACTCCCCAATTTCTCACAAGTCGCACAATTTAATGTCTCTCTAGAAAAAAAAAACTGTACAGTTTTTTTTTAGAGAGACAATTTTTTTAGAATGGAAAAAAAAGTTGACCCAGATATACATTCTCATAATTGATGCTCAGGAAGAAATCGCGATAAGAAAAAGAAAAATATCAGCCTCCAACGGGTCATACTTCCGGACCACGTTGAGAAGATAGGACATTTGCTCTCACTTCCGCTCTTTTTCTCTCTCTCTTTCAGAACTCACAGTCACAAATGTGCTTTGAGAATTCCATTTTTAACGGTGCACTACGACTGGAAAAACTTTTTCCAATACTTTCACGCCTAATGACTGAGATCATTTTGACAACGAGACAAGTACCTATGAACTCTGTGCAAGTACTTTACAGTACTGCTTCTATAACACTTCTGGAATTGTAAAATTTCAGGAACAAATTTCCTCTCCTAGACTTTTATCTTTCGCGTTATTTTTTCGGTCTTCCTTCCTTATTAATGCAGCTAGTCTGATTAAAATTTTGTTTTTATTTGCAAATGTAAAATCCATACCCATTATTTTTATCCCTACGCTTCTTTTTATTAATTTACTATTTTATTATTTTATTAATTTATTAATTTATTAATCTATTAACTTATTATTTTATTATTTTATTATTTTATTAACTTATTATTTTATTAATTTATTATTTTATTATTGTATTAAATTGCATTATTCCAGACAATTGGAATTGAATTTTCAATTTAACTTATAATGTGTAGTGTCAGGTGATTTAAGAAGACAGTTTTTCATTCTTTAATCTCCACTAATTTAAAAGTAATTTAAAAAAGAAACGCGACGTTTCTTAAGCTTCATCGCGTTTTCTATATCCAGGATAACAAGATTACAGCCGGATAACTCGGTTTATGGTATAACGAAAAAAAGTCAACGTATAACTTCCCCTTTTCGAAGAACGATTCAATTATATTCCTTGTCTCCCTCCTCCCCTTTAATGTAACTATATAGTTTTGTGTTCACCTACATCTTTTTTCTGCTAATTGGTGCTCAAGATCCTAAAGCTCCATTTTTTCTCAAGATTAAATCACGATATTGAATGCTTACGATCGACTGGCATTTATTGAATTTAGCGTCATTTAAAACGTGCTCCCACTCTGTAATTTAATAAATAACTTCAAAAATAAAGACTTAAAAACACACTCTCTAAAAGTGGAGACGAACTACGAGTATAAAAAATAAAATCGAAAATTCTAATTTATAACAGACAATATCGGAACATTTCTTCCCTACGCGAATTTTATCTCAAACGCGTTATGAGAATCCATTTTACGTATTTTCGCGAAAGAAAATGAAATTGCGTGCCTTTATTTACTCGTCTTCTTTATTTTTTTTTCGCAGAGAAATAATAAGAGTCGAGATTGCTCGTGTCATGCGAATTGTTGTATTTATTCAACAAGGAAACAAGTAATAAGAAGAAATTCTCATTTCAATAAACTGCTACAATAGAATTCTCTCCTGGCGGCAACATTTAGCACAAAGTATTTTATATTCCTTTATATTGTAAAAAATAATTGTGTAGCAACTCTTGTACCTTTTTCCATGATCTTTTAATTTTCTTCGCCCTATATATTCAAAATAATGAACTCTTTTTCTATAATACAAGTCTTTTTATATTAAAACCATTTAAAGAAAAGTCATTGAAGCGTAGCAGAAATTTTAATAATTAAACAAAAAAAATAATTAAAAATTTAAATGTCTGAAGATAATAATTAATCAGAAAAATAGAAAATTATTAAAACTTTCAAAGCTAAAAATATCTGAGAATAATTAATTGAATATTTTAATAATTAATCTAGAGACAATTAAAATATTTAAAGTTAAAAATAACCGAATTTAAAATTTTAGAGTGTAAAGTTTTTTTGGCTTTGAAGTTATATAGAAACATCAAACAAGTCATTAATAAATTTCTATTGGGGCTTTCTTGTATTTTTTATTTTATGCCTGAATGTTCGGATCTTCAAGTACCAATATACTACAATCTGCAACATCTTCTAGAAAGTACAAAAATGTCTCTTTTTGCCCCCACAATGCACTTTTTTCCCTTTACTTAGAATTGGTGTGGAATATTAGCACAGAAACTAGTAAAATTGTTCTTACATACTTCGCAACAGAAATCCTTGAATATGTAATTTGTAATTTGTAATTTGTAACAACACTTGGGAACGTTTATAAGAAACAGAAGAAGCTTTTTTCCCTGAGCGAAATCGTTCCTTATGCTTTCATAGTAAACGCGTGAAACATAAAAAGCTTTTGCAACGTTGTAGACCGCACGAAAAACGTTTAACGACGAAGAGTCATGCCAACACAAAATCCCTTACTGTTTGGAAAAATAAAAGAAATTTCCCTCGAAACAAGAAAATTACTGATTTTAAAAAATACACAAATGCTTCTTTATATGCAGGAAAAAAGAACTATTTGATTTCATATAGTAGGAATATCTAGGAATATCTCAGCCATTAAATTAAGTAATGCAAAGATTAATTTTAAGCATAGTTACAGCTGTTCACTCAGTTTCATTAAATTAAAACACTAAAAGCAGGTTGAAACTTGTGCAAGTTGGCACAAATCTGTCAGAATTTACGGAAAATGCTATTTACCATCAGGACGCACTTTACATGCGCATTTAGTTCAAATTCCCTGGGGTCTAAAAAAACTAAAAACCTATTAAAAAAGTAAGTACTAGTAATATTACCCTAATATTAGTAACATTTTAGTATTTTTTGCAATTTCTGTAGAGTATTCTAAATACTTTTTCTTTGAATTATATTTCCAATTTGGAGTTAATTGATAAAAAACTTGAATCCAAAAGGGTTGTATAATGATGTTTTTGAAATGTTTTTCTATGCGTTTGTCGCCCTCTGTTCATGTGGAATTCGTTGCAAAACTCTTAATCACATTTTCATTCAAGCAGGACGGCTTCGTGATTTCCAGGCAAATGAATGAATGAATGAATTTACGCGTCGTTGGGAGGTACAATGCACACCGAGTTGGAGCTGCAAAGTTCTTTCGTTATAATAATCTCCGACACCCTTCGATAAACCAAGCACATTCATATCTCGCTCAACTGTTTTTTTTTAATTGAAATTCACATATTCAAATTCATCATCAACAAATACTCTCTCGATTTAAATTAATCAGTAGTATCAGAGTATTCAAATAGCATAAATAATTAAACCTATTCTAAATATATATTGATCCTAGTAAAACAACGGAAGAATTCTATTCATACAACTCTGCTGAATGTTAAAACTAAAAATTTTGAACAAACAGCAATTGAGCAACAAAATTTTTTACATTTATGAGTTATGGAAAAATTTTTCATTTTAGATAAACGTTGGGCACTTGAACGTCCTGAACAATCTGTGTTATGAGTAGCATAATGTGCACAGTCTTTGTGTATCGTTCCGTAACCTTTAGCTCGTTCGCCCCGTATAATACATAATGTTGCATATAATGCCTTTATGGTTACATGTCTTTTAACCAGAACACCAACGCAACGTTTATTATAAGCCTGACCCCAGTGAAGTGATTATAAAAAGAGCTTTAATAAAAAGAGAAATCTTTTCAAACCTCGCGATTCAATTATAAATATGTTGAATTTTATGATGAACCCTATGTTGAACACTGAATTCAAATATGTCTTTTCGGTTGACATATGTTTAGATCAAACTGTTTCTTCACTACACTAATTTTACGCCCCCCTGCCCTTCATTCATAAATTTTGAAAGGAAACTACAGAATATTCATTTCTATAAACGTATATTTTTTTCTATAAATGGATATTTTTTTTCTATAAATGTAAAATACAAAATTCTTTTTTCAATCCACACTTTGAAAAACTTGATCTTCTCCATCCGAGAATATATCATAAATAACAATGTCATAAAACTTGCGTACACACCAAAAGTCAGAGTTACTATACACATACATGACTTAAGAGACAGACTCTTATAACTTTTAAAGGAGATCTCAAAGCTCCAATAACATTTTTATTCCTGCATTTTGCGACCTTCTTAGGGCAGTTTACATTTTGTTACTTTTATACTTTATGTCATACTTTTTACTGCTTTCCCAACGAAGTAATAGGTATTATTATTGATCGAGATATATTTTTGCAACGCTTTATATATTTTCTTCATATAGAGAAAAATGAAAATTGAAAATAAATTTACTAATATACACGTACATTATAAGTATATATGTGAAAATAAAATGATGATTCTAATCTCTATAATGATCAACTTATCAAATTTTTTCTGATATTATATATAGTAAATAACCATAACCAACAAGAGAGATTATAAGCTGTTAAAAATTTGTTTTATTGGCAAAGTAAACTCGCACAAGCAGGTACGTGAGTAGTGCGAAGATCGAGTTTCTGATAGACTTAGTACGATGAGTCACAGCTTGTATCGCGTGCATGTGTATACTTTATTGTGGAAAAAGGCCAAAATAAGTGTTTCTCTTGCCCGTTACCGCATTATTTCAAAAAAGAAAGGTACCATTTTTATCATATTTAAAAAATTAACTTTTCGTTCAGAAAGCTGCAAAAAAAAGTCATTTATTAGACAATAGGTTTAGTTTAGCTTTAAAGCTAAATTAAACCTATTGTCTAATAAACTTTGGTGACTTTTTTTCTAGGAACAATAATTTGCAAGTGGTTTCATGGAAATAAACTAAAAATACAAAAGTGTTGAATCGATATGGTATAAAGATGTGATATAACAAAAATTAATTAGTTACGAAACGTCTGGAAGGGTCTAGAAATGTCAATAGAATGAAAAGCAAGTCTGTATTCTTTTCTCGAAGTTGAAACTCGAAGAAAGTAACAAAAGTTTTATTTACTTTTCAAAACAGCTTGTTCTCGAGTCATAATTTTTTTTTAAAACGATAACAAACTTATGAGAAATATTAATTTCGGATTCCACCTCAAAGGCTTTACTTGTGTTGATTAGTAAGAATATGAAAAAAGAAACACTCACCGATTGTTGATATTCCCTTGACGGAGCGATGACTCTGCAATGGCTGCTTCCTGTCCATTGATGAACAGATCGTATCCTGCTGTTTTCGAAAACTTCTGTCACTATCTTCTTGTTTAACACACAACTCTCTTGAAAAAAATACTCAGTTCTTCTCTACTTCGACTCTTGATTGTCACTTCAATTACCTAACGTTAACACTAAACACTTTTATTGACCTGCATCAAATTTTAGTTTTCACTTAACACTAAACACTATTCACTAAACACTTTGTCCGAATGTTTTAAACTTTTTAGATTCTTTCATCACTTTTGGTCCGCAGCTAGGAAATTTCCTAATTCCTTTTGATGATTAGCATTCATCCTTGGTAGGGTCATTTGGCTTTGGGAACATTACGTCACCCATTAGATGCATCCATTTAGAGGGAAATGTTTATCTTTACGGTGCGTCCCTTGAGAAATGTTGTCTTTTAGGGTTCGAACCTCGTTGTAAGCACTATCAGGCGAGGTTATTAAATAATGCCGAGGGTGTTCACAAACATAAAGAGTCCAAGTGTGGTGTAATGTTTCATTGTTTATTTCTGTATTAATTCGGATGGCGACTCCTTGGTCCCTTTCTGAAACAAAGAAATAATTTTTAAACTAGAATTGGCTACTTGACCAAACGAGGCCATAAGCAAACATATTTTTAATTTTTGATGTTGTGGAGGATTTTAAATAGTGGATTTTACTTGGAAAAGAATTAGGATTTAAAATTGCATACAGGTGATAACCATTCTTGTACAACCGAACTTATTGTCATGTACATCCTACATTTGGAAGTCGGGAAGGATTTCAGAATGTAGTGAGTGGCCACTACTACAAATCTTTCCACTATAAACAAATTGAGTTTGCATACTTGGGAATACAAAAATGATAAAGTAGAACGAAACATCAGTAAATACTTTAGAAGGATAAGCCTCCTTAGTGACGTGATTGGCGAAACTTTTTTCTGAAGAAGAACTTTAGAAAAACAACCACTTGATAGGGAGCGTTTCCGCCAAGAAGAGTATACATGTTTTTTATTGTCCATCGATGTTTTATCTACCAGAATCTTGTATAAATATCTCCTGTCCACAGTTATCTACAATTCCCCATTGTTTCTTACACTGAAGACTCTTATACCAAAGATGTAAAATTGATAATATTTCGAGAACTTTGAAAAATTCTTGATTGCAACATAATGAGCAATGTACTTCTATATAGAATAAAGGAATTATGTTCATTGCTTTGGTATTTCGAATTTTTCTCTCTGAAGAAAAGAGAAAAGTCCCTGTGATGAACAGTCGAGGCACACACACTTTCTGCGCCTTGTATTCAGAATTCTTTCGATTCCACATTCTCGAGCGTGCTTATGGTATATAGGTAAAAGCGCACGTTTACTAAATATATCCTAGGGACCGTGCAGTAACCTTTTTCGCACACGTGCGCTGCCTAAACGCCAAGTGTAAATCCGTCAATGCGCGATTGTAAATATTTGAAAAGCCATCCTCTACTTTGAAATAGCAAAATCACACATCTGCAAAAACAAAAAAGGAACTTTGCCACAGATTTAAAAAAAAAATTCCCTCAACAGTTTGTTAAATGTTTCCTTTTCAAGTATCTGCTTCCTTTGCCCACATAAGTGTGCTAAATTCTGAATTCAATGCAGCTTTTTATTTCTTTCAACTGTTCGAGATGGTCCCCTAAAATCTTCATTTAATTAATAAAATTAGAGAAATTAAACCGGGTGGGATTACAAAAATATGAAGTTATTATCAAGTTATTAAGTTATTAAGATACACAAACAGATATTTCGAATAAAACCTTCAAAATAGTGGTTGGTAATTTAATTTAAAATAGACTACTTAAGGGTGTAAAGTTATTGCATATTCATGAGGCTGGATGTTTGTCTACATGTAGAAAATAATTATTCTCTATCAGAACGTTCCTGATCGATTTGCTTAACATCTAAGGAAGTTAACAATAGCGCGCTTGATAAAGTTACCACTATCCTTAACTGACAGTGAGTGGTTAGTTTTCGCCCCTAATGAGATTGCAGAGTTTGGGGTTTAAATGTGGTGGAAACCGACTTTAACTTGGAATTTTCAATGAGAGAGGAAAAACAGTGCCTTTACAAACCACAAAGTGTTTCAGCTTTACGACAAAGTAGAATCTATTCCCAGAAACATATATGAACCAAAGGAAATGTAGTAGTTTTGCAATTTCACTTTATTGGGTTTCAATTGTATTTTTAACCTCATATCCAATTTGATTTTTATTGCTATGTATTTTACTAGCGAACATAAATGATTTCGATAAAGGCACAACCGGTAGAAACTTATCATTATTTATTATTTTTAAATTTATATCTACATTTTTATTTGAAAAATACCACCTTTGATCCTTATGATGATAAATAAAAGAGCAGAAAAACTAATATATCATGTTGTTAATTTCAAATGTTGGAATAGTAAATCATTTATAAAAAAAGGAAGCTACCCAAAAGTGTTTTATTTTTGTGAAGACTTGGCAATATCAGTACAAAGGCCGAAAACTTCGATATTACAGAGTCTAGACGGCATTCCTGGAGGGAAAAGAAATCTCCCTCGTTCCAGTCTTATATGTATAAGCTAGAAAAGAGGAATTGCTTCTTGTATAAGGAAGCACTACCCTTTTTTGTTCTTATTTTAGATATAGACTATAGTAACATACATACATAAGAGTGCAAGAAAAGAGTTTAATTATCCGGACTTTACAAGTTCAAGGTCTACCGAAGAAAAACATAAAAGGTGTCAAGGAAAAATTTTAATTTTTCCTTTCCCTTTGAACCTCGCACGTATTATATCAATTAACCGCGCACAATTGTGGAATTTCTGGTATCCCTGTGCCTGGCATTTTTGTCTGAAATAATAAGGCCGTTTTCTCATTAGTTCCTCTATATAGTGAAGTACTCAGAGAGTCTTATTATGATTGACGAGCTTTTTGAATTGACCTCGCTTATTCTCAAGGTGCTTTCATAAATTTCTGCACAACACCGAAATATTTCTCGTTTCTTATGTCATGAAAATATTTATTTTCTAATTCATCAAATTTTCTAGATTGTTCAGCATTATGTTGATCTATATCACATCAAATGATAGAATTGATTGTGATCATAACAAAAGATTTTATATGCGGGATGGATTCTAGAGAGAGAAAAGTATCTGCATGCTTGTACCTTTTGTCATGTATTTTGTATTATTTAATGGCAACCAAAAAGTTTATTTACGAATTGAAATAGAATTTGCGAATTTTATTGTATATCTTTTAGGGAGTCTTTGTAACTTTGTAAGGTTGCCTTGAATTTGGAGTTAATTTAATAATTAATCAATTAATATAGAATTTTATAAACCTTGAAAAACCCTGGAAAAGTCAGGGAAATTCGATCGAAATCCTGGGAAATTGTTGTTTACTAAAGTTATTTAACCCTTGTATTTAATTCATCAAAAATTTAACTGTTTCAAATAAATTTTTCCAAGATCATATAAAAAAAACCGTAATTAATAGCAAAGTTAAGTTAATGTAATATAAACAGGAGAAATTATTGTATAAAAATATTGTATAATTTATAGAGCTTGTAAATTAAGAAAACAAGGAGGTGTTTTTATAAAAAACCATAATTAATAACCCAATAAATATTACAGATTTTATTATCAAGTGGGAAATATTTTCATTCTCACTCTATAAAGTTTCGCTTAGTTTTCGCTTAGCTCGGTGTGAGCTTCCAGAAATTTATTTATATCACCTCGGCCAGAATAAAAGGAGGCCATTATCTTGAAAATTACGATTCGATGTGCTCATTCAGTGCTACTAATTTCACAGGTATACCGACATTAGAACGCGTATTCACCTTTAATTACATTACTTTATTGGGGGGAAAATTGGAAAATTGAAAACTTTCCCCTCTTCACTGGAAATTAATGTTCTTTTCATTTAATTAAAATGAATATGTGCGAGAAAAACATTTGTTTTCTGACATTTTTACGAAAAATTATGTTTTCTAGATTTGTTTTACGAAAAAATTATTTGTTTTCTAAAAAAAAAAGTAGTCTTTTTTCCGTCTGCAAACAAACGTTTCAGTAAAGGCTGACTCATAGGAAAAATAATTGATGTTGTCACGTTTATTAAAATTGCAGACAATTAAACAAACGACTCATTAAGTGGGAAAAAGTATAATATAATTGCAGACGAGTGGTTTAGTAAAAGATACACCATTATTAACGTGCATCCGACACAATTTCCGGTTCCAATCTAGTTGAGTGTATATTGTATTATAAACACGCAGTCGAATGAAAATATTTATAAAAGTAAAATCTAATTTGCAACAGTCGATTCGTGTTGAAGGAAAATTATCATAAATTATAAAATAATATTTCAAATGTCAAATATTTCGCATTTCAATTTTCATAAATTACATGTAACAATTTAAACTAAAGTTATGCTGTAATTTTCGACGAGACCTGATATTAATCCCGAAGAAGAGCTATATACTTTTTTTCAGCAAAAATGCTTCCTGCTAAAAGGGGAATGGAATTAGGAAGTAATAACCTTCTAACTTAATTTTCTCGATGGGATAAGATAGGAGACTTGAATAATGAAGTGTTGATTCACTAACCTAGCATCAGTAACATTACTTGATAATTTATTCATGGCCGAAGCAAAAGAATCAAGAGACCTTATAAATCTTAAACGGGAAGCTTTGATCGCTGATGCATGAACTTTTATAGATACCTGGCCATTTCGAAAAAGCAAGGGTTTCCAACTTCTCAGCAAAATATAAAATAAACAGTTCGAGTCTAATTATTATTTTCAGTTTCACAAAAAGAAGAACTCCGTTTCTTAAATTTGCATTTAAGGAAATGAAAATCAAAACAAATTCTCTTCAACCGTTATAACCTCGACGAAGAAAATATTTACACTTTGTTCAACTAACTATAACTGTTATTTCTGCGCTCAAAAAAGCGCAAAATTCTTCTAATATCAAATAACAAATATTATGATTTATGAAACAAAATAACAAGTTATTTTTTTTATCTTTACGTCCATAGTAAAGGACTACGGTTTTTTATTTACTAACAAGAAGTACAACCGTATAGAGAAAGTTTTTTCATATACAAAATGAAATTTATCAACTTGTTTTTATGTATTCTTTTGATTTAAATTTCGTATCGTGAAACATAAATGCATATACATAGGCATTATAAATGAGTTAATAAAAAAAGGTCGTAAGAAAAGTAACAAAATTGAAAGAGAACAGGGCTTATGAGTTTCTCACAATTTACAACAACACTGCGAAAAAAGCTTCGGTGCACAGTGGGCTTGAAACATTGCGTGTCGCACAAGATAATAAAAGTGTCACAATACCTTTTTTACTAACTTGATGGATCATTGCATCTTATGATGAACGAGGTGCTACTCAACATGTTTAAACAATGCACTAGACTTATTATTAATAGTATTATTATTGTTGCTGTTATTAATATCATTATCATTATCATTATCATTATTATTACTATTACTATTATTATTATTATTATTATTATTATTATTATTATTATTATTATTATTATTATTATTATTATTATTATTATTGCCACACAACTTTAGTATCAATTTGATACTTTCAAGAATACTGTGATCATGATAACACTAAACAATGTTTAGTGTTAAGCTAAATAGTATGTTTAGTAAACATACTTTTTAGCTTAAGTTTACATTTTTAATTCATATTACAAAGAACTTTTCGAATTGTAATGAATAAAATTTTTTATCGTATGTATAATAACAACACTTGAAAGAATACTCCTTTAATTGAAAAGAACCAAAAGTTTTAAAGTAATTCTACAAAAGAATAGTATAATATAATATTAATTGAACCCATATATCTCGAACACGAGAGTACTTGGCAGCTGTATTATTTAAATTGTAATCAGTTGGCTAAACCTTTTCAAGAAACCCTTTTAAAATTAAATGTCAAACACGACATTAAGAACTCTTCTGTACGTAAGTGCGTTGTATTTGGCCTTCATTTTGACACTTTTGATCGAGAGTCAGCCTGCTTGCGGAAGCAGAAATGGATTTTGCAAAGTATCGCGTTATTTCTGCGGTTGCGGTGTGTTGTACGAGTACGACTTGGAAATGTGGCTTCGTGAGATCCGAAAAAAAATTCAAACTAAAGAAGCGTGATATCCCTTCACGGATCGAATAAGATAATCAACGCATATCAGGCGTGAATCTCTCTCTCCAAACTAAATAACTATCCAATTATTCATACACGTCTGTCTTTCATTAAAAGTCATTATCATATATGAAGAAAAATCACAAGAAATAATTAGAAAGAAAAGTTTTACCCAACAGAACGCTAGTGGTTTTAAAATTTACACATTATATTAATTTTACCAGGAGCGGTTTTTTTTTTAATTTATTTATTTATCCTTTCTGAAAGAATCTTTAAAAAAAAGACAGTAGGAAATTTAAATAGATTTTAGATTTCATAGGGAAAAAAATCAGGAGCTTTGTGCGTGAGTGAAGTGAACATTAATAATCTCAGGTCGGTCAATGAAGGCGTTAGATTTTTTCGGAATTTAAAAACCATTGAGAAGTCTCGATAAAATCAGACATTCCTTCATCTGCGAAAAATTGTCTTTTCAAGGGGCTTGAGCTTATCGTAATTCCCCAGGGTTTCTTTCAAATCGACTTTCACAACTCGTCGGAAATTTTTCTCTCAACGAGAATAGAAAAATTATAAACCAGCCATCATTTTCTCCCGCAAGAAATTAATGACTCCAAAAGACCATCATATATACAACATCTCTGATTATATTTATACACCGAGACTTTAATTAATCTAACCTAACAGATGATCTAACCCTCAATTAATTACTTCATTCGTTACTAATTCATAATAACAACAACAACAACTATTTTCAAACACTTCTTAAACCTTCTATTGTCAGTCACATTTTCAACAGAATTTTACTCAATCAACAACAATTTTTATTTTTACTTTCATCATTTAATTTTCACTGCAATGTAGATATAAAGAAAGAATTTAAAAAAATATCCCGACTACTTTTCTGAATTTGCGCATACAATTAATTTTTTTTTAGCCAACTCACTAAGTGCATTGAGGAAACCAACAATTATACGGTAATCTTTGTGCACCGGAATGAACAGTCTTTTTTATTCTGTTTTCAGATTCGAAGCAAGAGAACTCGCGTACCAAAAAAAAGGAAAAACAAGCCGCTTCTACTCCTCGAAGGTGAGTCAAACGAAGAAATGAGTCCACAACCAACTCTATCAAAATTCTTCTTGTGACGTGTTTTTTCACTACGTTAACAAGTTTATTTGTTGTTTTCATAGTTGTAAACACAATTCTCTTTTCTCTTTCATGCATTTTCTAACAACCCTAAATAACGTATTCCTCCTAACGATCTCTAAGTAGCCACCATAAACATCATTATCTGTATAAATAATTCCATAGCAGTCCTGTAATAAAATCCTTGTCTTGAAAAATTCAAAATCTTTTTATCTCTCTTAAAAAAAATACTCGAACTTTATTTTAAAAAAAAAATCATTACTTTAGTTTTTAATAAAGATCCTTAATTTTAATAAAGATTTTTAGTAAAGCTTTTTAATAAAGATTTTTAATAAAGAATAAAATATGGTCTGAATTGCAAAGTTAAAACGAATTCTTTCCGTTAATCGCTATTTATTACAGCAGCAAGATAAAATAGGTTACTATTAGGATATTCAAATCAATCTTCATTTGATTCAACCAATTGCGAGCATTTCTCTTTCCGTTTCTTGTCTCGCCGTGACCATTCATTCTTTTAAGTGACATTCATGTTCACAATAATGGAGGTTGCACTCAATTTAGTGCAAAGTAATGTCTTTTTTTAAGAAAAGGGATAAAAAAATACTCTTTTAAAAAAAAGGATCTTTTTATCCATTCATCATAGTTGAAGGAAATTATCATCAACATTTTTTTCATTACTTTTTTCTACTTTCATGATTTGATTTTTATCGAAAATTTCTGAATGACCGGAAGATAATAATATTCGTATTTTCGATCTATATATTAACTGTACGTCTGGATTCTTTCCGCGTATTCATGCGTGAATTCCCAGAATTTAGAGATGAAATTCCCAAGATCAGAGGGTGTATCCAAGACAGAATATGTTGAACATTGAAAATCCTCATGTTTATTAATGTTATGAGATGAAGAACAGTAAACACTCTTTTTTTAGCCTGGCAGATGATAAAACTGTCTAAAAGACTCGAGAAACAACTTTTCACTCAATTCTCTCAAAGACATATATGTATGCCGATTCGAATTTTTCGCGATTCAAGAATCAGAAATCAAAATTTTTCTCCTTTTACAATTTTTATAAAGAATTTTATCAAAGTATAAATTTTGAAAATTCAAAGTATATGATGTGCTATTCAAAATCTATGATGTGCTATTCAAAGTCTGTGATGTGCTTTTCAAAATCGATGATGTGCTACTTAAAATCGATGATGTGCTATTCAAAACCTATGATGTGCTATTTGTCAATCTGTGTTAGAGACTATTTGTATTTTGTTAGAGACAAAGTGGACAAAGAAAATGACTCTGTCAGTGATGACTTTTTGACTTTAAAAATTTATTAGATAGTACAGCGAAATTTCATTAGAGGCAACAAAGTCTAAACAAGGATCTTTTGTTTTAAAATAAATGTTGCAACCACTTTGTTATCTTATCGCGAAATGAATATTGATCAGAGATATAAATCTCAACATACGTATTTACTCTACTAATATGGAGTAACGTGTTTGCAGCTGCGAAATCGAATCTCATGAGACATAACTGCTGCTTTATGTAGTTAACTAAGTTATTGGAAGGAGATTCCATGGCGTGTGTATATCGAACTTTAAGCTGTGTGGGCTTAATTCTTCAGTTTATCCAATAATAGAGAAATATCAAGAAATATCAAGTTATATCAAGAAATATTCAGCGAAATATTCATTCTTGGTAATTTCATGTTATAATAATAATTTCAAGTTATAATATGTTTATGAAAACATTAAAGTTTTGATAAATTATGAAAACCAAAGTTTTGATAACTGCAATTATAAAAACTAAAGTTTCAATAACTATAATTATGAAAACTAAAGATATAATTATGAAAAAGTTTTTGAGGTTTTTGATAATTTTATTTTGATGTTGTTTCAAGAGTGATTTGAAGCACTATAAATATACACGTTAGTGATAATTTACAAGAGGGTCTTGTTGCATTAATCTTAAAAGTTCCTGAGGCGCCAATTTTCTCAGGAAAGTCGTTTCGATCCTCTGGCAAGTTTAAATGGCGAATTGCGGGCACGTGGGATGCCATGGTGCACAAATTTACATGTCTCATTGAAGCAACATCATAACACCTACAAGGGTATACTCAAAATTGCATATATTTTCGTTTATGGAGTTTAGAGTTTGGCTTTTCTTTCTTTTTTTTGCGCAAACATCTCTCATATTATTTTCGTTCGCATGAAATACATGAAATACTGGAAATTACTGTTATTAACTTCTTTGTTAATACAAAATCCTTATTTTCGTGAAATTGTAAATTTTACTCTGATTTTTAATCACATTGTAATTATATTAATCAAATAGGGATATTTTACTAAAGTCGTTCATGTAAATTATTATCTAACAAATTAATGGAATTTTATCTTTAGTAGAATTTGATGTTAATTCAGAGTTGTCTTATGTTGTGCCAAAAATCGTTATGGGAATGGTTTGAACCCACTTAAAAGTAGGAATTTGTGAATTTCAATTGTATTATATTTACAATATGGTAAATATAATACAATTGAAATTTACAAATTCATTTTCATCTCTGCTTGGAGTATTGGACTTGGTATAAATGAAACACGTTTACTAGAAATACTTGCCGAGGTTCTCGACCCATTTACCAACAATGAGAGTGGCTTTTTAATAGTAGATGCATAAAGTAGACGACACACTGTAGCGGCAAGTTCAATACTTCTCAGCAGTCGAGAGAGAATTTATAAATTTGAAGACACAAGTACAGCACACGTTAAAGTTCGATACCCAAATTACCCGCGTTTCAGAATCGATAATTTATTTATATTCTCACACACTTTTAGTTTGAGGCAACATCTGCTTTTGTATCGATTTTGAATAGCACATCATAAATTTTGAAAAGCACATCATAGATTTTGAAAAGCACATCATAGATTTTGAAAAGCACATCATAGATTTTGAAAAGCACATCATCGATTTTGAATAGCACATCATAGATTTTGAAAAGCACATTATAAATTTTGAATACCACATCATAGATTTTGAAAAGCACATCATAGATTTTGAAGAAAATTCTGTTAGATTCCTCAAGAATCTAACAGAATTTTCTTCAAAATCTATATGATGTGTTGTTCATCATCTTTCTCAATTGAAATTAATTTTAAAAAATCTCTGAGATGAATTTTCTTAAAATGTTTTGTTGCATCATTAACGAAGAGAGAGAGAGAGAGAGAGAGAGAGAGAGTTACCAGAGAACATTAAACACAACAGAAATACAATTGCCTCTGCGAAATAATAGACACAGAATTTAATTTGCAAAAACTAATAACAGTTTGCATTAGAAACTCAAATTGAAATGACGTATACGACCATTGTGTGTGTGTTAAATGTGAATATGAATATTGCAATAACAATGTGTATGAAAAGTTTCTCGATTTTGACCGCAATGCATTTCATTAGTGGTCGAGTAGTGAGTCGTTATCCGAGACAGGAAACGAGCATTGGCTCAGGACATAGAAGAGCGAATGGACTAAAGTAAAGGGATTCCACTGTGTTGTGGGCAAAGGCAAAGGGAAAAGGGAAATAGGCTAGTGGATTTGGAATAGTATCTCCACTACATTCACAATAGCATCCCTTGTATTATAAATTCTATTCCATGGCTGCTGATGAAACTGGCACACGAATAAACCACAGTGACACCCACAGTTAAAGCGTCTCATTCCAACTTTCGCCAAACTATAATACACTTCCAGTTTTAGAGCACTTCTTAGAGCTGAAGAAGAAGTAAGAAAAAAGGACCATGAATCAGACTATATGAATCGACTTTAAAAAATCTAATTTTTAGTTATTATTATGAAGAATAATTATTAATTATATAAGCTAATAATTTTTCGAAACCATAATACTTGATTTATCATCAAAATCGAACTTCCAAGTTGCTCCCAATCTCATAAGACGAAAAGGCCATAAATACACATCAGACGGTGCTATATAGCTGCTGCTACACTTTTGTCTATTCTCTTTCACCCAAGAATCACGAAACTTTTCCTCGATACCTCACTTTCCTAAAAGAAATATGCAATACTTTGTAATAAATCATGTAGATCCTTAACAAAAAAACGTGTTTCAATGTACCCTGCTAGTGAAAATTGATCCATTTTTATTGCCTTCCGGATTGTAGAAAGTTTCGTGAATGTCGGTTTTGATAAGGAGTTCTTTTTAATTGCAGTTGCATTGAGAGCAATTCAGTGAACTTGTTTATACTTTGAAAACTTTTTAATTAAAACAGAACCTTTTGAATAGAGAAGATTAATTAAAACTTAATTATGATCCCATAAAGGAGAGTTCTTGAATCGGGAACATTCTATGGATGTCGAAAAGTTATACATTGTATATCTACTTTTTTTTAATATTTTTACACACAAAGAAAAATATATTTTTACAGTATCTCAAATAAGCCATTCGCTTCAAAATAGTAATAAATTACCGGCATAAGAATTAAAAATCCTATTATTTATCAGGATTTTGAAGCTCTATGCAATCTTTAATAAAAAAATAAAACTAAAATAGAAAATTGAATTTAATAATTGAAATAATAAAATTTTCTAGACACAGTACAAATATGGAAAAATGGATCCGTCTTTTTTAAAGATACACTACTGGCATGATTCAGTCTATGAATCTTGAACACGTGTTTAGCTTGCTAACACTCTAACATATACACACAATTGAAACAGAACAGGAAGCCACGTCCTCTGACATCAAATCTCTTTTGTGAGAACCACATAAACAGGAATACATTGACTTTCACATAAAACCGCATTTGCAAGAATGCAATACAATAGTTTGCAGTCTCAGCGGAAAAGATTAATGATAGATGAAAAAAATGGTTCACTAATACAATAAAAAATATGATTATTTGATTTCCGATTTCTATTCAACGGCTAATTAATATTATAACAGATTTTAGGACTAAAATTCATTAATAATAATAATAAATATTATTAATAATAATAATTCTACAATTATTATGTATGTGGTTTTCAAATAAAAGATTTATCATCGAGGATTGGCAAATACTTTTAGTAATTGTAAATTGGCTCTCAATTTGATTGGGAGATATCCTCTCAATTGTATGGAGAGGCACCTAACTCGACAGTGTAGCCACTATACTAGTTTCCTGACTAATCTAATCAGACGTATACTATTAGCACTAGGTATCAAGTACATTAGCGACAATGTTTCAGAATAGGTCACTAATGACCTTTCACCTCGCGAAAGCACAGAGTGTGCTCTCATCTTCGCTTTGTGAAATTATCTAAAAATTATATCCGCAACGCCAGAGGCATCTGGTCCTAAATTTACATTTAATAACAGTTCACACTGCGTGAAACCTCGAGCTCTTTCGTTTAATGAGATCTTTTTCAAACGGAAATAAGAAATAAAAAAAGGTGACTTCTTCCCATTCCTCTTTTCTAATTGTTTATCACTTTTCGAGTAATTATCCACTTTCCTAAAAAAAGATCTTTCATGAAAGCAATTAAAATTGCAGTTGTCAAATCAGATTTTATTTTCATTTCCCTGATCTGTGGCTGAATAGTAATTATAATTTGAAGATCAATAAAAATCATACCTTTAATTAGTATCTATTAAATTTTCCATTTCTGAAATATTGTTTTATGTCCATTCGGCTAAAACAATTTATAACCATATAAATATTCTTCGGAAGAATTCAAAACCTAAAGATTGGTTTTTACTTCTAACCCAAGGGTATATGCAGAAGATAAAAAATCTACAAGCCCTAAGTGCTCTTCTAGACTTTGTTTTTCCAACTTATTTATAAACAGAGGTCAGAAGAATTTTATATTTTCGACCAAGTTATTGATATTTTAATAAAAAAAAATGTTCAATAGAAAATGATTTTCCATGGTATATAAAGGAGATTGCATCCATGAGTTGCATCACAGATTCAAAAGTTGAATGGACGATTGAATCTGAATAGTTCTTGGAAGTGTCGATTTGATATTGAAGACAGAGAAAACCAAGAAGTACTACTACTATCTTTACTGAGATTCTCTGCAGGTATATCCTGGAAATAGGTCGCTTGCATTTGAAGATACAAAGATTCTCTGCATACAGTACAAAAATAGGTGACTTAGTTGGTATCTTTTACAGTAAGATGGAAAATGATATCTTATTCCATCTAAGAATAAAATGTTTTCAAAAGTATAATATCTTCTTAAAAATCTAAATATGCATTTTAATCAGAATTACAATGCGCACCTCCTCCATATTCTCAGAAGGTATACGTTTCTCAAAAGTATCTTGAAATTAAGATTACGACTTTATATGAGAAATAAGATTTCGAATAAATAGAAAAACAGACTTTTTTGTGTTCTAGATATTTTTCCGAACAAATATATGTATATGTAAACGTTACTTGCCAGAGCAAATCAATACGACTAGGAAAACTGAAACGAATTTCGAATTGCTCTATCTGGCTCAAGGAAAAACGATTTATTTCATGTCAATGTTCTATGCTTAAACTAGGAAGTTTATTCTCAAAGGAACTTTATGCATGAGATAAGTTTGCGCTGATTTCGTTTTAAATATAATGCAACTTGTGTTTTTTAAAATTTACCCCAGATTTACATGGAATTTATAATAAATTTTCTTTACCAAGATAGAAAAAGTGCTGTTTTCATCAAAGTAGAGAAAATTCTTATTTTGCACCAAAATATAGAAAATACTTTTTGAGACCATATTCTATTTTTTTTACAATTTCCACTATTTTAAATTCGCTATTACTAGAAATTAAAAAAATATTCTAAAAAACTATAATTAAATTCTTTAAAACGATTCAATTATTTTCAAAAAATATTCGAAATTCAATTATTTAAAAGAAAAATTAATAAAATTCAAAGAAAATTCAATTATTTTAATAAATAATCAAATTTCCACAGGAATTCAATTAATTCATAATAGCATTTCAAAAAAAAATTTTAAACAAATCAATTATTTAACAAAATTTGTATACAATTCTTCACAATAATTCAATTACTTTCACAAATAATAACAGTTTTCAGGGAAATTCAATTATTTAATAAAATGTTTGAAAAAATTCAATTATTTTCATAAATAATAAAACTCATTGAAGAATTCCAATTATTTTTATACCTACTATTTTAATTTAATTAATTGAAAAATTCAATTATTTTCACAAATAAAATTCAATTATTTTTTAAAATTTTAATAAATTTCTTAGCAACTATTCAATTATTTTCATAAATATAATAAAAAACTTCAGAAAAATTCAATTATTTTTGAAAATTTTAATAAACTTCGCTGCAAGAATTCAATAATTTTCATAAATAATAACATTCGCTGCAAAAATTCAATTATTTACATAAATAATAAAGTTCTTTTCAGGATTTTAATTATTTCTCTAAATAAGAAAATTCTTCACAAGAATTCAATTATTTTCATAAATTATAAAATTTTTCGCAACAATTCAATTATTTTCAAAAATAATAAAATTAGTCACTGAAATTCAATTCTTTTTAAACATTTTAATGAAATTTTTCGCAATAATTCAATTATTTTTATAAATATAATAAAAAAACTTCAGAAAAATTCAATTATTTTCAAAAATTTTAATAAACTTCGCTGCAAGAATTCAATTAATTTTTTAATAATAAAATTATTCAGAAAAATTCTTTAAGATATTTTTATAAATTATAAAATTGTTAGAAAAATTCTAATATTTTCAAAAAGTTCAATAAAATTCACTGCAAGAATTCAATTATTTTCATAAATAATAAAATTAGTCACTGAAATTCAATTCTTTTTAAACATTTTAATAAAATTTTTCGCAATAATTGAATTATTGTCATGAATAATATAATTCTTATCAGAAATTCAATTATTTTTAAAAATTTTAGTGTAATTCTTTGCAACTATTCAATTATTTTCATAAATAATAAAATTTATCGCAGGATTTCAATTATTTTTAAAACAATTTTACAGGAATTACTCAAAAAATGTAATTATTCTTGAAAATTTAATTTCAATTCTTCGAAAGAACCAATTATTTACAAAAATGTTTTTTAAAAGTCTTTGGAAGAATTCAATTATTTACAAAAATATTAAAATTTGTCACAGGAATTCAAGTATTTTTAAATATTTAAATAAAATTGTTCTAAAGAATTCAATTATTAAAGATTAATAACAAAATTATTTCCGAAAATTCAATTATTTTGTGGTATTTTAATAAAATTCTTTGCAAAATTCAATTATCTTCATAAATAACAAAATTTATCACAAGAATTCAATTATTTTCAAAAAAATTTAATAAAATACCACACAGTCATTCAATTATTATAAAAAATTTTAATAGAATTCTTTGTAAAATTTAATTATTTTTAAAAACTTTTCGCTCATCAATTATTTTCAATTTCTACTATTTTTATAAAATTTCCAAACAGAATTCAATTATTTAAAAAATTGTTTGTAAAAATCTTCGTAAGAATTCAATTCTTTTCATGAATAATAACAATTTCTCCGGAATTCAATTATTTAAATTGGAATTCGCTTAAAATTAGTCGAAAGAAATTATAACTATTTAAAGATTTTTATAAAATTCTTCGCAGGAATTAAATTATTTTCATAAATATTTGAATTCTTTCATGAATTTGAAGTGTGTAAAACGAGTTTTTTTGGTCTAGTTTAATTTTTTGGTAGCTACTTTTTTTAGTATTTTTTTTTTTTAGTTTAAAAACTACTTTTTTGCTACTTTTTTAAAAATTAATTATCGAGTGCGAAGTCTGAGAAAGAGATATTCAATTATCAGCAAGCTGCAAGTGATGGTAGAAATGTAAATATAAATCAAAATGAAATTAGAATAAACTGTCGGACTAGTCAATAAATTGTAAATTTAGAAGTTTCCTCTAAAGTATGAATTCAAAAAACTTCTCCACTTTCCTCCGGACTTCCGTTTCGGAAGGCATATAACTTCTAAAGTACCCGATTTCACTTGAAATTCAGACAGTGTTTAGGGAAGAACAAATCGAAGGAATAATTTTCATACTGAAACAAGGTCGTTCATATTTTACCAAAAGAAGAAATCTTCTTCGTCTGTACAGAAAATTCCCCCTTTAGTTTATTAAATCAAAGTTTTTAGTGGTAACAGAAGAACCTAACAGAACTATTTAACAAGAATTTAACTTTACAACAATGCATCAAGAAGCAACAAACTTTGAACTTTTTCAATCTTCTTTAACTTGAAAGTGTCAAAGAGCAACCGAAACCAAAAATGTAGATCAAATCATAAATTGATCTACATTTTTTTTGGTATCAATTTGGTACCAATTGATGCTTTCAAGAAATCCGTAAGTGTTGCTCCAAGAACAATTCACAAAACATTTGATTGAACAAAAATTTTGCCAAAAAAAACAAAACTTTAAGATTGTGTCAATAAATGTTTAGTTGCTGAAACTAACGCTTTGTTGTCAGAACTCAAAACCAAAAGTTTTTCAGTACAAGCAGTATGATATTGTTTATGAAAACATGGAATATATTGTGGTACGTATTGTTTCCTGAGACAATATCCTGGTAGCATGAATATTAATTGTCAAAATTCACGAGAGCTGTATAGCAATTCACCGGACTTGATGGAAGTTTAAGTTAATATTCTTAGCCCCACGGGCACTTGTAACTTGTGCCTACTGAGATAGGACGCTGACGATGATTAAAGTCTCGACCAAACCTTCATCTCTAGACTCCAGACACTAGAGTCAGACTGTGCATTGCTCCGCTGAAGAGCAAACTCAAGATTATAGCGCCTGGAGAATCAATTAGTCGGCCCAGCTAACCGACTAATTGCCAAGCACCTTGAGAAAATCCGGAAAATATCTTCACCTACAGAGTTAAAACGATGATGAGCCTACCAGAAAATTGTCAGCTTGGAAAATTATCTTTACCATGACAAGAGTTTATTAAGAGATTCACCAACGTATTTCGTAATACTAATACTAAAGATCGTAAATACTACCTCTAGGAGACCTTTTTCGAATATGAAGAAATCATTCATAAGAAATAAATGCTCTTCATTACTACGAAGAAATAAATTCATTACTATGAAGAAATAAAGGTAAAAAAAAGACCAAAACAGTGTAATAGGAAAGTAGACGAAAAAGTGATACGTCACTATACCTTTACCCTGCAATTATAGTTGTTAAACCCCGCAGTACCAATTACTGCGGTGTCTGAACATGATTTACCAGTTAATAACTATATGCTAAAGCCCGAGTATCAATTAAATTCTATTAAAATGAGTTGATACTTTTTTTTGTAATTTTATATGAAAATTACACAGCAATTTTTTATCATACTAAAGGACCTCTTGACATCGATTGCTCATAAGACCGCACATTTGTGTGTGTGTGTATGCATAAAATATGTATATTTTGAGTGTATATCTACAGATGCATGAAACATGCTTTGTATAATGTAAAATATACTTGACTGGCTGCTGCACCTGTTTTATATTTATGCAACGACCTGCTCCCGCTTCTGTTTTATGCTTCAAATGATATATTTGTCCCTAAACCACAGGGTGTTATGGGTTTTACCTCTATTACGATCCAATAACGATTTTAGTGAAATATACGATTATTATCGTCACGAAGATAAGAAAATTAGGGTTTTGGTTATAAATCTAAAAGATTTAAGGTAGTCAGTTCAAAATTGATTTTTCAATTCTGATCTTTTCTATTTCTGAATTCTTTGATATACAAAAACCTTTGATGTATAGTGATCAAAGGTGGTTGTGAATTTGTGGTTTAGAATTATCAGAGTTGCCGAAAAAATTTACTTTTTTTTTCTCTGACTTTCCCAACCCCTGAATTCCAGACTTTTTTCTGACTGATTTTGACTTTTTCTTTGACCCTAAAGAATATTGTGATTCACTCTAAAAATAATTAGATACTAAAAAATGTTCTATTAGACTAATTTATACGAATATCTTTAATTGTAAAATTAAGGAAAAATTCAAATAACTTTATTTTTAAATAAATATTTAATCATTAATATTTTTTCATAAGAACTAAGATTTTCAAAATTTTTAATTCAAACCTTTTGAAATTCAATAACTTATAAGAATATTATTATAAAACTTGCTACTTTGTTACTGTAACTTCTGAATAAATTATTTCCATTATTTTTAATCATTCATTTCTAGAATTTTCAACTAAAATTCTTCAATTTTTTTCATATAGTTTTTGAAAAAGTTCTTTGAGAATTTTCAAAACCTTTTGTTCACAATTTAATTTTACGAAATTTTGATTTTTCTGCGACATTCTTCAATTAAATATATTGGAAATTAAAAACTTCAAATAAATAAAAAAAAATCCATTGAACTTTTTGAAAAAAATTAATTCTACAGAATTTTTAATTAAAAGTATGAAAAGTTCAAATTTTCAAAAAATTTAATTTGAAATTCATTATTAAATAAATATTTATTAGAAAATTCTAAGAGAATTCAATTATTTAACTAAAAAAATTAATATTTTATTAAATAATTGAATTTTTCTTAAAATTGAATTTTCATAATGAATTTTATCAACAAATTTTTAAATAATTCTCTTGACAAATTTTAATTAAATTTTTCAGAATAATTTCAATTTTCAAAAAATTTAATGAAGATTGTACTAAAAATAATTGAAATTCTGCCAAGAATTTTATTAAAATTTTTAAAAATAATTGAATTTTAGAAAAAAATTTTATTGTTTACAATAAATATTATGAAAATTTTATTTGAAATAATAAAATTTTCTTGACAAGTTTTAATAAAATTTTTAATCATAATTCCATTTTTCGAGAAACTCGATGAAAATTGTATTAAAAATAATTGAAATTCTGCCAAGAATTTTATTAAAATTTTTGAAAATAATTGAATTTCGAAGAAAAATTTTATTATTTATAAAGATAATTGAAATTTTGACAAGAATTTTTGTAAATTTTTGAACATAATTCAAAGGATGGTTTTGAATTTCTTTAAAATTTTTTAAAATACTTTAATTCTTTGAAGAAATTGAATTAAAAATGTATTGAAAAAATAGGCAAAGATTTTTCAAATAGTTGAATTTCTTTGATAAATTTTAACAAAATTTTTAAGAATAATTACATTTTTCGAGGAATTCGATTAAAATTGTATTAGAAATAATTTAAATTCTGCAATGAGTTTTATTATTTATGAAAATAATTCAATTTATTGCGAAAAATTTTATAAGAAAGTTTCAAACAATTGATTTTTTTTTCTAAAAATTTTATGCAATTTTATTAAAATAATAGATATAAAAATTATTGAATAAAGAAAAATTTGTGATAATAATTGAATTTTATTACTTTTGAAAATAATTGAATTCTTGTGATGTATATTGTTATTTATGAAAGTAATTGAATTTTACGATGAATTTTATGAAAATTTTTGAAAATAATTGAATTTCTGGAAAGAATTTTATTAATTTTAAAAATAATTGAATTCTTATTATGAATATATTGTGATTTATAAAAATAATTGAATTTTTGGAAATAATTTTAATATTTATTAAGTTAGTTGAATTCTTTCAAAGAATTGCGTTAAAGTTTTTAAAATTGAAACTAATTTCAATAGAATTGAAATTAAAATTTTTCAAAAAAATACTTCATTAAATGATTTATATAAGTAATAACTTTATTTCAGTTCTTCAATAGAATTAAGTTATTTGAAATAAATTATTGTCAGAAATATAAAAAATTGAAGGTTTTTTTTTAGAAATCGTGGTAATTTCATAGTTTATGAGACAAACAAAAAGACACAAAGAATTTTCTTATAAATTCTAAACATTTAATTTTTTCCAGTACTTTTAATAAAAATTCCTGACTTTTCCCTGAATTCCCTGACCTGTGGCAAGCCTGATTATTTTTGTAATCTCTTTTTTTCAATATAAAAATTACTTTTTTTTTACCTTTTTACCTCTTTTTTAATAATTAAAATTCATTTTGTGTTTGTAAACGAAAACTGTATTAATATTACATTTTATTCCCGATGTAAACAATGTGGCCCGGATCATAAATTGTAAAATTACTTATGCAAAGTTGATTTAGGTCATGAGAATAAGGCAAACAAACTGAACCTTCCGGAATGAATAGATTAACATCTAATCGAAATTGTTATAATGTTTTTATTTCTTTAATTAATATCGTACTTTAGTAAAAACAAGCGTAAAATCGTTATATTTGAATTTATGATCTAGTATCGAGTTATGATTTATCGAAGCCGTGGTAAGGCTTTCGACATATCGTTAAATGTAAATCTGCTAAATCTGCATTACTTCTATTCCATTAAAGATCTTATTTACGAACCCAGCAATTTAGGAAAAAGAAATTTATTACTTTTAAATACGTTTCAAATAAAGTAAACGCCAATTTGTTTTATCTGAAATTGAGACATCTTTTACAGTAAAAAAAAATTGTCCTTTCCTTTACAGTAAAGGACACTAAACCAGTTAAAAAATTAATCTAAAAATTCCAGAACCATTTTTATAAATTTACACCACTTATAGAATGTCATAGTGCTACTCTAGAGATCATTAGTAAACAAACGAACACGGATCATTGACATACCAGCTAATCCTGATTTTACTATCATTAAAGCCGAACCTTTACATGCGGTACCATGTTAAAAGCATTAGGTCTATTATTCCCATTAGTTCTCTTACTGCAAAAGATATTTATGACTCCCCATTGTTTTTGATTCGAGATACAGAACCTAAACAATATAAATTCTACCGTTATGTATATACATATAGTTGTGCAGGTGTGAATAGTGAAACTGAAGAAATGCAAAATTTTTTTTATATCTGGTAAAAACTCATCAAGATCTGCTCGAGAAACTTGTATTTTTGTGTGCGCGCCGCGAGATTTAAATTGTAAATTTCATAGAAAAAAAAATGGTTTGTTAGAGAATAAATTCGCTCCAATTCGCTAACTCTGAATAAAACAGAATTTCTAATAAGAGAAAATTTAGTTAACTCTAAAATAGCTTGTCGGTACTGATTGATGAATGTTTAATAATGTGAAACGATTTTTTATTTTTCCACCAGAGAAATCCTTGTTTCAAATAATCAGCATTAAACTTGCAAATTTTTTTTTTTAAATTATATTTGCTTTAGAGAAAATCCAGCATTCATATTTAATTCAATGTACAAGCAAACATAAAAATAAAATTTAAATGCAAACAAAATTTTGATGCAAAAAAAAAGAATTTTAATGCAAATAAAAGCTTTGATCCAAACAATAGAATTTTAATGCAAACAAAATCTTTGATCCAAATAATAGAACTTTAATGCAAACAAAATCTTTCATCCAAAAAATAGAATTTTAATGCAAAAAAAATCTTTCATCCAAAAAATAGAATTTTAATGCAAACAAAATCTTTGATCCAAACAATAGAATTTTAATGCAAAGAACAAAATTTTATTTTTGCATGAAAATTCAATAAATGAGAATTGAAAATTTCTAAAAATGATAAAAGAAGAAAACCTTCTGGCTCGAGAATTATTTTGAAAAATAATTTTAATTTCTTTGCATCAACGTCTTACGAGTCACTCAATCTTCTGAAAAAATAAGCTCTAGGAAGGGCTTTGAAGCTTTTCATTATTACTTTGGGGGAAGAGAACATCACTGCGGTCATCAAAGACTTTGTTCTTTGTCTATATAAAGGACAAAAACATTTTTCTTCCAAGGCGCACGTAAAAGGATCTTTTCTTCTAATGCATTAATCTTTAAACTGATAAAGAATTTTTTCACTCAAACGTAAAAAAAACACGGCGCGCGCCTTTATTCATCCTTTTTCTATTGTACTTTTATAACATATATATACCTTTCGTTTGTAAAATATTATAAAATTTCAGATAAACCTTTGTTCTACTTTTAACTTTTTTTGTTTCCATTCATATTTTATTCTATTGTTATTACTTCTATATTTCGAATCATCAAATATATTAAATTGCATATACTGTAGCATCGCAATTTTATTTTTTCGGAATTTAAAAAGGAGGAGAATTCTAAAAGAATTTTTGAATTTTTGAATTTTTGAAAGGTTTTAAAACACTTTTTTGAATTTTTAAAAGGTTTTAAAACTTACACTTTTTTGAAATTCAGAAATATAGAAATCTTGGGGTCGAAAAAAGTACTTGTGTGGAATATGACTTTTAATTAATGATAATTAATGACTGGTGATGATGAGTCATTCACTTGACTGAGTCAATGAAACACTTGGTTAATTACTGTCAATGGGAGTGAGGATCGAGTGCAATTAGAAAAATTAAAACATTCAAGTATTATTTATTATTTTTACCATTGAAAAAAAAAGTAAAATATTATCGAAAATAGTTTTCTTCCTAATGTATGGAATACAAAAAAGAAACGCATAACTGTCATGTAAAAAAGGGGAAATAGAATAAGAAAAAGAGATATACGATCTCAATATAGGAAAAGTATCCTGAGAGTCATAAAAAGGAAGGAAAAATCAAAAACACAATGGAAAAGTATACGCTAGTATACGCTAGTCAATAAAAGAAATGACTTCTGAACTTCACAAGTGGAAATAAAGAAAAATCGCGCATATTCCAATGTTTTACGTCACAAGGGAGAATTTTCCTTAGAATTTTTGAGATGCTGGTGAAAAGTTTCACTGGCAATGTAACAGAAAGCAGAGAATTCGTTTGACACCTGTTACCTGCAGGCTATCTTGGTCTCTTACAGGAGCGAAATATATTATAGGGCAAGTCCCGAGGCTTTCACTCTTTATTGCTTTAATATAAAACTTCCCTCTTATATCTCCACTCTTCTCAGAGGGAGAAAAAATGTTATAAAAATCTCCCTTCAAAAAGTAACGAGGCTTTCCTTCAACGAAAAGCAGAAAAAAAAATCTCGATCCTTGAGTCATCATCATCTGAATTTTTACTATTTCAGCATAGAGGATGATGTAATTTGATGAGAGGAGTGATTTCGCCAATAGAAACGTAAGATTATTGATTGCCACTGTCAATTGGTTCGAATGTTACTTACACCTGACCTGATAACAGGGACAAAGCACATAAAGTGCATCGAACAATGCTATGATTCTGAATGTGAATAATTGAACAGAATGACCAATATATGCGTACACTGGGTTCACTCCACCGAATCCTGTCAAATTTGCATTTATCTCGAATATTACCAGCATTCGCTGTTAAGAGTAGTACAATCCCCGTTCACCTCTCCTATATATACATATTTGTGTAAAGCATAAGCCGTGGTTATGTTAAACCGGTCGCTGGGGACTAAAACTAATCTTTAAACTTGAGTGGTTTTAAAACATCTTGACACGAGACAAATTTATCATTAGTCCGGAATTAAATTGCACCAATTCTTTCACATTCATTTTTGATTTAAAAACTTAAAAAGTTAAAAAGTAGTTAAAAAAGAAAAAAAGGCGTAAAAGGAAATTTTTACGAATAGAAAAAATTTATTCTACTCTTCTACATAGAAGCCTTGATAAATCCTAAAATATCCCATCCGACAAATGTTCGGGGTCAAAGCAACGTAAAACTGACCTTTCGAAAGTCCTTGTCCGCACGTCATTTTTGTAATTAAATTCAAAGAACCACATTATTACGTTTCTTTTCAGCTCTAATAGTTTTTCTCCGAAGAAATGAAATTGAAAACGAATAAATCAAATGTTAATGAAAACTATTTTTATCCGCGTTATGAATTTGCAAGTCTCACAGAAAATATGTAAAACCGTAAATTTGGAACATTTGGACCTACTTATAAATAAAAAAAATTTGATTGAATTCGAATAATTTAAATTCCGAATTATTTCTCTGAATTTCGTTGTCGAGGTTCAACGGAATCAGAATAAAAATGAATGAAAATTCATAGTACTTTCCATCAAAGGCTTTCCAGCAATTTGCAATTTTCCACCACACTTTCAATAATTATACATTTTTTTTTCTCTAAAATTGATCGACGGAGCTTTTAAGGTCGCCAAGTATATACACAGCGAAATAAAAAAAAATCTATTCCTGTATTTCCGATTTCGTAACTCTATTTTATCCTTATAACGCCTGGTGTACAGCAATCATACTTATGGTTGTTAGAAACATCACATCGGTGTGGATTACAACTCCTTTCACGAGAAGACACGTGCGCGACCTTTCGACTTTATCGCCGTCTATATAATAATCCCATGAAACGCTCTGATTCTCCTGCTCACCACTGATGCAATAATATATAATTCGAAAAATTCATCCTCTATCGATAGATTGAAAGGTTGTGTCAAAAAAAAAGAACGAGAACAACACTAACCTAACCCAAATGAACTTTTCCATAATCCTCGACATTGCAGCACACTCAAAATGCGCGCCATTCGCGACACTCTAAACTTTTAACAACTCTGGCAAATAGCCACTTAAAGACTTTTATTTATGCATTCTCCTCATCCATACCACATTTATTTTTAGAAAAAGAACAATATTCAACCACCAACAATAGCAATTTCCAATGATTGTATGCAACTGACATGAATTTAAATTATATAAACCATTGATTCGAATTATTCTATACATCATCAACTCTGGAAATTACCGCACTAATCGAAAGTACCAGCAATAAAAGCAGGGAACAAAAATATCAATAATCAATAATTCACATTGGTATAAAATATATTTTTAGACAAATATTTTAACCCTGAAGTAATTCTAATTTTTACTAAAACTTCAAACAGATGGCAAGTAATCTTGCAGCAAGCTTTACTATCATCTATTATTCCAATTCTTTTAGGATTAAAAAACGGGATTTTTCAAGGTTTTTAAAACAATTGGCAAAATTTTAATTATTTTCAAAAATTTTAATTATTTCTAAAACTTTTCTCAATTTAATGATTTTTAATATCTACTACTTTAATAAAAATTACCAAAAGAATTCAATTAGTTAAAAAATATTTTAATAAAATTCTACTCAAACATTTAATTATTTTCATAAATAATAAAAATTTACCAGGAATTCAATTATTTACAAATTATTTTCATAAATAATAACATTTTTTACAGGGATTCAATTATTTTCATAAATATAATGAAACTCATCGCTGACTTTCAATTATTTTCAATACAATTTTATAACGAAATTCCTCGAAAAATGTAATTATTATTAAAAATGTTATTAAAAATTATCAAAGAAATTCAATTATTTTAAAAACTTTTGCCTATATTTTCAATACATTTTTAATTAAATTTCTTCAAAGAATTAAATTATTTTTAAAAATTTTAATAAAATTCCTTTTAACAATAATTCAATTTTTTTTCAAAATTATTTTAATAAATTTTGTCAAAATTCAATTATTTTCAATTTCCAGTATTTCAAAAAAATTTCACAATATAATTCAATTATTTAAAAATAAATAAAATTTTAATAAAATTCGTCTCAAGAATACAATTATTTTCAAAAGTAATATAATTTTTCGCAGAAATTCAATTATTTTGAAAAATTTACAAAAATTCTCCTCAAAATTTCAATTATTATAAATAATAAAACAAAATTTTTGGAAGAATTTCAATTACAAAAATTTTCGTCAAAATTTCAATTATCATTATAAACAATAAAATTTTTCTCAGAAATTTAATTATTTTCCAAAATTTTAATAAAATTCTTGGCAGAATTTCAATTATTTACCTAAATAATAAAATTCTTCAGAGAATTTCAATTATTTTTAAAAAATGTAATAAAAATTCGTTGCAAGAATTCAATTATTTTCATAAATAATAAAATTCTTCACAGAATTTCAATTATTGAAAAGAAATGTAATGAAAATCCGTTTCAAGAATTCAATTATTTTCCTAAATAATAAAATTTTTCATATAGGATTTCAATTTTTTTTATTACAATTTTAGGTAAAATTTTTCGAAAATGGTATTATTTTTAAAAATTTTATTAAAATTTTTTGAAAGAAATCAATTATCAATTATTTTTAATAATTTTTCCAAAAGTTCTTTGAGAATTTTCAAATCAATTTGTTTACAATTCAATTTTACGAAATTTCAATTATTCGGAAATTAGAAAAATTCTTCAATTACATATTTAGAAAAAAAAACTTGAAATAATTTTTAAAAAAAATTAAATTAAACTTTTTTAAAAAAATCAATTCTACATAATTGTCAGTTAAAAGTATAAAAAATTTAAATTTTCAATGATTTCAATTTGAAACCATTTTTCAAAATTCAATTATTATCTAAAATTTTAACTGAACTTCATTTTCAAATCAATTTTTTTTTAAATTTTAATTTCAATTATTTAAATACAAAAAATAAATAATTTATTAAGTAATTGAATGTTTCTCAAAATTGAATTCTCAAAAAGAACTTTATTAATAAATTTTTAAATAATTGAATTCTCGTATAATTTTCTAATAAATATTGATTTAAAAATTAATTTCAATTAAAATTTTAGATAATAATTTATAATAATTGAATACTGAAAGCATTATAGCTTAGATTTTTAGAAATAATTGAATTTTCAAAAGGTTTCAAATTAAAATCTTTGAAAATCTAAACTTTTCATACTTTTAATTTAAGAATTCTGTAAAATTAATTTTTTTTTAAAAATTTAAATCAATTTCTTAAAATTAAATTGTAAACAGAAGAATTCGAATATTCACAAAGAACTTTTTCAAAAATTATTTTAAAAAATTGACTTAAAGAAGAATTTTAGTTGAGAAGTCTAGAAATGAATAATCGAAATAATGAAAATAATTTTTGAAGAAGTTACAGTATAGTAACAGGTTTAATTTATTATAAAACATAAAGATATCGATCATTCCGAGTCGAGGACTCGGAATAATCGACATCTTCATGTTTTATAACAATAAATCTTACATGTCATTGAATTTAAAATTTTTGAAAATCTTAATTTCTATGAAAAAATATTTTTATTTTAATGATTTTAAAAAAAATCAAATTAAACAACTCATTTTTACAAACTAAGATTTAAAGAATGTTTTCATTACTAACTAACAGTTATATTAATTAAAATAAATCCAAACTTACTCAACTAGTTAATTTCGAAAAAATTAAATTTTTATACTTTTTAAATCCACTGCTCTGATTATATAAAATTTTACTGCAGTTGGATGCTCCAGAAAGAGCCATATAGGTTACGGTGCTAGAGCCCGAGAGACTAAAAAGACATGCATATGCCAAACAGTATTCTCTCCACTTTAAAGAAATTGAATTGGTACTTAATAAAATAAATTATAAAAAGTGGCTATTAAAAATTCCATTCCGAGTGAAAAACCTCCCCATTCCGAGTGAAATATTATAAAACACAAAGTGCTAGAATAAAATATTCCCTTTTTACGGAAGAGAAACACTATATTTGAAAATCAATAAAACGAATGAAGTGTCGCGGTCCTAACCTTAACGACACTGGGGGAGGGGAAATTAGAGTCAATCAGTGATTTAATCAACAAAATTTTGTCGATTTAATCACGAATATAATTATATCGTAATTGAATTTACTTGCAGTAATAGAGAGATCTTCACTAATGAGTATACCGTGAGGCTGCAAGTTAATGCATTTATCTTATGAGGTTCTTGATCGCACCACCTTCCTCTTCTTTTTTTTGCAATAAAAACATTTCGAGTCTTAGCTTCTAACTTATTATTATAATATTAGCACCCAACGACTATCATTAAAAAAATCTATAATTTTATTTACTCCCGGCATTTTCCGTTATAACACTCAAATCAAGTTTATCTTCTTCGATTTTTTTTTTCTTACTCTTTTTCCCGGACGTTTTATTGATAATAAAAGACCGCAAGTGCTATTCGGCACAATCCTACTTTTATTATTATTGGCATAAAGATATGAAGCCAAGTAATAAAAATTTATGTATGCTTATGGACCTGTCTAAATTTATACTTTTAAATCTCGAAAGATACTTTTAGAAATTAGATAATTTTTAATTTTTATACAAGTGGCGACAAAATAAACACTACAAAATCGGAAAAATACGTTTGATAAATTTAAATGGAAAAAAAGACTTACATAATTTTCCAATATGAATGGTATCGAAATCCTGTATATCATCCTCTGTATAGGCAAACTTCGCACAGGAATATCAGAGTACAGATTCGGTTCACTCACGTAACACTCAAAGTCTCGCCTTGTTTGACCTAGAATAGCAAAATAGATGAAGCTTCAATTACAAAGACAGTTTTTTACAATTTTCAAAAAACTATACAAATAAATATTGTCAAAACTTTGTTATACTGTATTTTTGATAATAAATCCGTTCAAGCTGATCCACTAAAAAACTGTTAGTTATCAAAATTCAATTTTTAAAATTTCAAAAAGTAGAAAACTCATTTTACCGGGGGGAGGTTCTTCCATCAGTTGTTATTACCTATTAGCACAATGTTACAATTACTGAGTGTAGAGGCAACAATAAAAATTTACAGGCATGTGGAATGCCACCCTCGAGTTATGGAAGGTCATACAGGGGTTAATAGCGATACGAGCAATTTACTCCTGACTTAAGACGCAACACTACAAAACAAAACCCATGCCAGAGAAAACATTATGACGCTGACATTAACTTGGATTCAATGTATATTTTTATATACACTACAATTTCTTCAAATCAACTTTCAAAATGATCCCCCAATACACTTTTCTTCTAAAAATAATCTTCAATCTCAAATACAAAACTTGTTCATGAAATTTACACAAAAAATATTCTTTTTGAAAACAACTTTCAATCTAATTTGTAAAAGTAGACTAATTTCAAGAAGAAAATACTCTGGAAAGGTATTTTAAAAATACAAACCTCATACTTGATCTTGAATAATTTATGCTATTTGAAACTCGATTTACTTTACTCTTGTTTACTTTTACTATTATTTAGTTTAATAATTTTTACAACATACTTCTGTGACTTTTTTCTCCCGCTTTTCTATCTTTCTCTTTTTTGTCGCTATTTAAATTTAAATCGCCCTTCAATACTGACAAAGGCCAAAGAAATTGAAGTTAGTAATTGGAAAATGACGACAACCGTCCTATACCTGCCTTTGACACTTTGTTCATCGGACAAGCTAAAGAGGTTCTTTTATAAACTCTTAATTGTTTCAATCGGTGTATAGACATCATAATTTTCTCCGCGCGCAATATCAATTTTAGTCTCGTGAACGCGAACGATTTCTTATTTAATTAAACAAAGAATTTTACAAGTGGAAGTTATTGTGATACACTCAATTTCAATTCCTTTGTTTCTTTAATATTTTTTTAATTGAAAAAACTTAACTTCTTACTTCTTTTGTATTAAAGTTTCTAATAAAGAGATTCTTAACAAAGCTTTTTGGGGGCTTTAAAGAAAATTTTTATTTTAATAAAATAAATTTCTATTCGACTGTTAGAAAAATGCACAATTTTGCTCTGGAATGAACGAAATTCATTTCTTTAAATATAAATACTAGAATAGTTTTGCGTTAAGAAGTAAAAATGTATGTTTCTAAATTCTGTTTTCTTATTGAAATGCTATATAGAAATCTAGACAATGGGCGCCTACTTTTAAATTCCTTTTCTTTTTGAATGATACGTGAGTTCAGATTATAAACCATCTGAGATAGTTTATAAAAATCTAGATTTTGGGCGCCAGATACTTTTAAATTTCCTTTTCTTTTCGAATGATACGTGAGTTCAGATTATAAACCATCTGAGATAGTTTATAAAAATCTAGATTTTGGGCGCCAGATACTTTTAAATTTCCTTTTCTTTTCGAATGATACGTGAGTTCAAATTATAAACCATCTGAGATAGTTTATAAAAATCTAGATTTTGGGCGCCAGATACTTTTAAATTTCCTTTTCTTTTCGAATGATAAGTTTGGATTGTGAACATCCTCTGGAATAGTAGTAGTTTCCTACGAAATAATTTATAAAAATTTTAATAGATTGAAAACAGATAATTAAATAAAATTATGTCTAAAATTCTGACTGATTCACACAAAGAGACAGTTATGGAAAATAAAGTTCAAAAATAATTTTTGATCCCAAAACAAAGTGTCAGTTGATGGATGTAAAGTACGGTCTGTTTGGAAATTCTATGGACATTGTCGCGAACGAAAATGTTGTGTGTAAAAGCCAAAGCATTCTTGTGCTAGTTTATGTAAATATTTGACGTCTGTTTTTTAGTTCAACCATACCATATAGAATTTGATGTCTTGACAGTTGCATTTTAACATGAACTGAAGCTGTCGCACATCAAGAACAGTGAATGCGTCTGCATTACAGTGATTAATGAACTATTGCCAGGAGCATCTCTGACTTTCCAAGAACGTTGTTTCTCCCCCTCAAGAAACTTTACTGCTTCTTGCCGAAAACCCCCTTCTTCAACAAAGACAAAAAGCAGGAATTTATTTCTCTACGCGACTCAACGAAAATACTCTTCTTGATTTTCAATTTAAATTATTTAAATTATTATACAATTTAAATTATTTTACAATGCCGAATCAAAGTTTCAATTTTTATGACATAAAAATGCCAGTGGTTGTAGCGTGTGCTTGTTTTTGAGGGGGGAAAAAATTTCGAACGTAGAGAATTTAAAAAAAAACGTGAACTGTACATGAAATTGATATTCAAAATGAAATTAAATATCATATAAAATAAATTATAAAAACGAAAATTCAATCCTTTGTGTATACTTTTATATCCTTTGTATCGCTTTTATACTTTTTGGAAAATTTATCAGTGGTAGTAACTAAATGAATCACAATTAGACTGACCCTTTTACGACTCGCCATCGCGTCGAGAGTGGAACGTCGAAAAACTAACGAACTGAAAAAATGATTCAATCTGCGGAAAATCGGACTTAAAAAATTAAACTTGAATCCCCTCTTCAATTTATTTTCTAAATTAATAGAACAAAGTTAATTTCACTGTTAAATGAATTTACTATTTAATAATTTGTTATAGGGAAAAGCACTTAGTTATTTTTCATTTTACGACAATATCGAAGTATTCCAAAGATAAAATGAATTTCCAGCAAGTGGAATAGGGAAATGGAGGAAGGGGAAGAAAAGAGGAAGAAGATGATGAAAACGAATAAGACCTAATTTAAACGAGAAATTTGAGATACTATTGTTAGAGAAACCGCTTTCATTTAAGGACGACTGGCTCATATTCTCCTATCATTTCGCCTAGTTATTTCCTATACTATATCGCGAAGAAACTTGCTTGCCTCACCGATCTCTGATGAATCTCCTTTACAGTCACGAACTTCACAGTTTGACCTCCTTGGTCTATCTATTCGTCTCTCTCTCTCTTTCTCTCTCTTCTACTGTCAATCGATCCGATCTTCCCTTCCAAACGACTGACGATGACTAGGAAGAAAGTCCCTCTCTGTGATCTCTTACCTAACGCTTCAACCTTACTCTCTAAGTCACTCTTAATTGGTTTATTACTTTAAAACCCGAGGAATAAAATAAATAGCACAATAAAAATCAAGGGGGAGAAAAAAAATTATTTCCACAAACTATTAGGGCATGTTGAAGACTTGCGCGATTTCATATAATTACTAACAAATTGCTTTAATTGGTCGCGACAACGACCTTAATTCGCAAGAGGAAAAAACCAAGTAGAAATGCGCCTGTTTTTACGATAATTACTATTCGTCTGTGTATTTTCTATATACGTGTAATAGCACTTTCACATTTCCCTATAGCTTTGCAATTAGGATTTGCTATGAATTTTCTATAAATTAAAAATTGACATTTTGATTATTGTTTCTCTTTTCTCTAAATTTACTCCTTTCCGATAAATAAGTTCAATAACCGAATAACAGAATTAAAGATAAAATTAATATTATCTTTATACTATGACATAATTCACAGGCACGAGTGATAATTATTATACTAGTAAATCATGCTTGAAACTGATAACTGTCTCGATATTAACTAAACGCTAATTACTAATATAATTAATGATTATTATCGATCGAACTGCAATTACGATTCGTAGTTTCTATTGTCTCTATTTTCTTATTTTCTCTTATCGAAATCTAATTCTTTTTTCATACATACAATTTATGTGAATCTAAAACTAAAGAAATTAGTTCAAAATAGTTCATTATTTTCTACTTTTATTGTTAACTAATTGCTGAAGCAAAAACTTCAAAGTTTTTAAAACCCCAAAAGTTTTCTTTAACGCTAAGTTATTAATAGAAAAGTAAATCTATTTGAATAAAATAAATTTCTTTTCTCTGAGAGTTATAAAAAAATGGAAACTATTTGAGGAATTCTGGAATTAAGTTTTAATTTATAAATATCGTTTGCGGGAACAAATTGCAAAAGAACCGTTTTCACATCAAAGTAATTAAGAAACATAGAAATAAGTGTAGCAATAATTTGTCTTTCATGATCAACGCTAGTTATAAACATTTTTTTTTTAAAAAGAATCTCTATTTATACAAATCCAAACGGTGCTGCCATGTAAAGTGTTATTATTTCCGCGAATATTAATCACCAACTTTATGACTTCAGGCAAGTGAAATTAGTGATGTAGGTTGTGATTATTCTACCAATCTGATTCATCTCAATCGTACAGAATGACGTAACTTAATTTTCTTAAAATCATTAAAATAAATTCTTCGTATTTTTATTTATTATTGTAGGGGTATCAAATTACTTTTTTTTACATAGAAAAAAAAAGTGTTTCAGAAATTTAATTAATTGAAAAAAAGAATGAAATCTACTCATATATACAATTATTGAATTTTCTATACAAGAATAATATGAATAATATGAAAGTTTTCTATTCAGTCTGGGAATAATTCAAGAGTATTTCGCACGTGCGAATCAAATGGAAGTAATAATAATTGTCTACGACTGCATGGAGGTGGAGAAGGAGAAATTACGAGAATCATTACGCGAACGCGAGAATATAATGATAAACCAGTTGCACTAATAAGGGAGATGCTTTGGAGATAACACACTGGGACATTATCTACTCGTAATCCTTTAGTCCCGTAAGATTTCACGATGATCCCTCTATATTTAAAAATCTCTCATTATAAAAGCTTCTGAGATAAAAGGAATTCTAAAAATCTCCGTTTCAAGTTTTTAACGGATTCGTTAAGCGCGTCCACGGCACAGACGAAGAATAGAATGCAATATGCACAAAAAATTCCTCTTTTATGTTTTTTTCATTTTTAAATTTTTGTCAAGAACGCGAAATTGATAACAATATTAAAGTACCAAATCTTAGAAATGAATTTTCGGAAATCAAATATTTTTAATTTTTTACACCCTGACTTTTCTGATCCGTGCAAATATTATTAGTAATAGAAAACTAATGGAATATAAATAAATAATATAAAATACATTTTTGTTCATAAATTTGCTTTTCTCTACTTTGGAAAATTTTCAAAAGGAAATTTGAACGGCTAGTTTCTTATCCTAGTGGACTGCTTAGGAAAAATGTACCATTTTCCCCTTTGCACTACAAACACAATTACCTCCCCAAGGAAATGCGGCCATACTAACCCGGCGTTCATCTTTCTTTTTCCAGGATGCATCCAGGGAACGAATCTCACAGGTTGGCCGCAACAAGGAGATGAAAGGCCTGAATGGAGGCCGAGGAAGTTGCAGAGCCCCCCGGGGCTCCGATCGACATATCTTTGCTAACGGTTCGTAAAATCGTTGCTTCGAAAAGAAGCAATATTTAACAGCATTATCGTTATCGCCTAACACTTCACAACGATTGACAACTGTCAATAGAATAGAAAAAAGATTCTACTTATAAAAAGTAAGACTATTTTTACTTTAAAAACAAAGTAAGAGGAGAAAAAATGGCGGCACCTGTGATAGAGAAGAAGCGATTCTTCTGCAGAGAGTGGGCCTTCACGAAACTCTCGCACTGTTTGGAGCAGAGGCCCGCTTCGAAAACATGTGGAGCCCTGATTGTCGGTGGTCCAGGAAGTGGGAAAACTGCCCTCTGCGCCGAATTAGCTTGGCCCTCTCAAGGAGCAAGTGGACGGCATCAGAGGTCCCTGAATAGAAGACTACTAGCCAGGCATTTCTGTCAAGCGAGAAGTGCCGTCTCCCTCTCGCCAGCTCAGTTCGTCAGATCGATGGTGGCACAGCTTCTGCAAGCCAGCACCGAGGGAATTCACTTGTCCTCACCCAATTCACCGACTCACAGCACCACAACAACATCTTCAACTCCCCTATCCTGGAGAGAGTCCGTAGTTGAGGCGTACGCCGAGAAATTAAGAACAGATCCCGAAATACAAGCGGCATTGCAACCAGATGTCGTCGACAGAGACCCTGACGACGCTCTAAAGAAGGCACTCCTCTTTCCCCTCCTCGAGGTCGAACCACCGAAAAATTGCCTCTTCCTCCTCGTCGACTCAATAGACGAAGGTCAAGTTCTAAGTCCACCCCAGTCAGGAACGCGGGACTCGAGGAGGGAGAATGATGGCGTCAGCAAAACGATCGCCGAACTCCTGGCGAATCACCATCATTTATTTCCACAGTGGCTTCTTCTTGTTTGCACTGCCCGGAGGCAGAGCAAAACTATTTCGAGAATGTTCACTGGATTTAGAAAGATATCCCTCGACGACTTGAGAAAGTCCCAGGTGGTTCGTGATGTGCAGCAGTACATTCTGGCGAGACTCGATCAGGAAGACACACTCAGACAGCATATATCGAGAGACACGGCCGAGATGCTGAATCAATTACACATTAAGAGTAATGGCTGTTTTCTATATTTGGAGAAGGTCCTTGACGGCGTGTCCGAGAATTTCATTGTATTGCGGGAAGTCAGAGAGATTCCGGGTACCTTAAACGGACTCTATTTGTGGTTATGTCAAAGACTGTTTAGTAGGAAGCAATTTGCCAAAGTGCAACCTTTGCTTAATGTCATACTGGCCGCCAAGTTGCCAATCACTCAGGAAACACTCTTCGAGTGTGTTAAAACCGCTAACATCAGTATTACTCAGGAGGACTTTAATCGAAGGTTGCACCTACTCAGAAGGGTGAGTCATATTATTCAATATAATTCAATATACGGTTACAGCTATTTAAAGTAGAATTAATATCCGAAGAAAAGAATTATTAAAAAGTAGATCATAAAGTTAATTTAAAAATTCGAAATAAAAGAAGCATCTTAAGAAAAAGATTGCAGAAAGAAAATATACCTAGTGGAGGAAGGCACTATAAATAATTCGACGTCATTCTTCTTTCAGGTCATATCAGTTTCAAGAGCTGGAGCACTGATGCTGTTCCATCATAGTTTCGCCGAGTGGCTTCTTGACGTGAAACATTGCACGCAAAAGTATCTCTGCTCAGCAACAGAAGGTCATGCCATGCTCGCAGTTTATTACACTTTACGAGCACGTCAGTTAAGTGCTGATGAAATTTGTGTTCTGGGACAACATCTTCAACGTGCAATGTCCTCAGTTGGAAATGCCAACTGCTCCCTGGATATTCACACCCTACAAGTTCTTTGGATGATTGGAAGCGGTGCACCAATTCAAGAATGCTACCTCGACAGCTCCGATTGTATACTTTGGCCCCGGCAAGACACCAAACTACTTAGACTTTTAATTGATTCAGGAGCGAAACCCTCCGAGAAAGCTGTTGAGGACGAAGCCAGTAAAGAAGTCGTTGATTCTAGTCAGGTATTAATATTAATTATTAATACTTCGTTATTAAACTTCAGCCTACTTGTCCCCCCTCCCACCAGGATTTTTGTCGATAACGGTAAAATGAGTAGAGTGAGTGTTCTGTTATAATTGTTCCTAATCGAACATCAATTAGGACACTTCTAGATGCACGTCAATCAAGAGAAAACAAATTTAGATAAACATTAACAGTATATTCAAATTTTAGATGAAAATTCAAATTTCAAAAGAAACGTCAATTATAAAAGTATTAAAATTTCAGAAGAAACAGAAATAGATGAATCGAATTAATTTTGAGTTGCGGGAAAAATCTTGTGTACTGTTTCGAGACAAAGTCATTCATAAAGTTATCATTGAGATTTCGAGCTATTTCTCCGAGTATTAACCATATTTGCGTAAGCTTTCACTTTACAAACTTGTGATGGTCTGAATTAATCATCGCGAATTGCCTGACACATTATTCTTCCCCACAATGATAAGATAATGTATTAAAGTTAGTTTAGCCAAACAATGTACAGTCTGTTGATTGTAAATTGTGGAAGTCTATCTATCAAATTCGCAGAAACAAAGAATCAATCGAAAATGTATTGCCTCTGAAAGCTCAGTAGACACAGTGTCTCTTTTGAGAGATGGTTATAAAAATTTCTGCCACGTCTCTCTAAATAAATCGATATTCGTATTTTTAAGTTCGTGTAATTTCTAATTCTAAATTCAGACTCCTACTTCAAATTCAATCCTATTTCTAATTCATACTACTAATTCTTATTCATTTCTACTTGCAATTTATTCCTACTAATTCGTACGCTAAATTCTAGATTCATATTCCTAACTCAAAATTAGTATTTCTTTTTTAAATTCAGATTTACAAATTCAGATTTCTAAATTTAGATTCTAAACAAGAAACTATTCGTATTCGTTCCATTATGGAAAGATGTGTGAATTAGAATTTCGTTTCATGAGATACGAAGTAGAAATAAGATAAGAATCGTTTTTTCTCTCGTTTCGGAAAAAGGTCTCACAAGATGTGAGCCCCATGGACGAGTCTCCTGGCGAACCCTTGACGGAACTACTCGGAGAAAGTGGAGACATCAATCAAGCAGATTCGTGTGGACGAACTGTTTTACATACCCTCGCCGCTGATGGAAATGCATCGCTGATGGAATTGGCCCTGGCTGCATGTCCTCAGGTAAAGAATGATACTTTTTCCTATCTGAATTTCGATTAAAGCTTCGAAAAAAGAAAGAAGAAATTTTCTTCTCTCAATACCTATTCGTTAATTAAAGACCAATTTTCAGAACGATTGAAATCAGTTTAAATCACAAAATTAATGTTAATCAAGGAATTTAAGTCACAAAATTAATGCTAATCATGGAATTTAAGTCATGAAACTAATGAAAATCATAGAATTTAAATCATACTATCAAAGTAAACCGCAAAATTAATTTAAGCCACAAATTCAGTTTAGATCCCAAAATTATTTGTACTGATTGTGAAATAGTGTATGAATAGGATTAATTTGAAAAATTGCGTGCAAGTTTAACTGGAGCAATTGATTTGATATTGAAATAGGCCAAGTTGGAAGCTACCGATCGACATGGACAAACACCTTTAAATCTAGCCGCGAGACATGGTTATTCGGATGTTGTAAGGGTTCTTTTAGCAGCTGGAGCTTCTGCTGATCATGCAGATTGTGATGGATGGACGGCATTGAGGGCTGCCGCCTGGGGTGGACACACACAGGTACTTCTTTTATTCTTGAATTACGAAAGAAAATTTTTCGCAAGACGAAGAAAAATAGAAAGGAAAGAAACGTATAAATAGAACATTCTTGAATCTAAAACTAAATCACAAAGACAATAAAAGAATCAAAAGTGTTGCCTCGCAACACTTTTAATTCTTTTTTTGTCTCAAGTAATTTAGAAAAAGAGATTTATAATTCTGCTGAAATAATAAATAAATTAGCTTACTTGGCAAGAACGAGATAATAAAATATTTTCAACATTAGGTTGTTGAGCAGCTTTTGGAGCATGGGGCAAAAGTTGACTGTGCAGATTGGGATCAACGTACGGCTTTAAGAGCAGCAGCTTGGGGAGGTCATGAAGATATTGTCAAAGCACTCTTACAGCATGGAGCTGACGTTAACAGAACCGACGACGAAGGAAGAACGGCTTTGATCGCAGCAGCTTATATGGGACATAGCGAGATCGTCGAACACCTTCTTGACTTTGGAGCAAAAATCGATCACGCCGACAGCGATGGAAGAACGGCACTCAGCGTCGCGGCTCTATGCGTTCCCTCTAATCATGGATACGCCAAAGTAAGCCGCTTTCCTTCAAATTCAGACGCTTATCAAAAACTTTATTATTCCCCACACCCATACATTTGTCATTCAGAGTCACTACTTAAAATTCAGGATTCACAATTCTCGCGGATTTTTCGAAACTGTTTTCAAACCAAAGAATAGAATTCAAAGTGAAATGTTAAAATTCTATAAATGAGTAACTTCTAATTTCTAACAATAAGTGATGAGTTGCATTAAGTAAATCAGAATATAAATTGGAAGTATTTTTGCGAAATAAAGAAAGAAGGGAATACCCTCTAGGGAAGTGGAGTAATATTTAGTGTCTCTAAAACTGACAAATGGACGCGCTCTGATACAAAGCCATCATTAAGAAGAGTGTGCTCGCTTAAAATTCTAGAGACCGAAATTCTCTGAACGATATCACAAGAGCGTGGAGTGGAATTTTAACTATTTTTTGAATTCTAGGTGGTTACGATCCTGTTGGAACGAGGGGCGGCCGTCGACCATCAGGACAAGGATGGAATGACTCCGTTATTGGTGGCAGCTTTCGAGGGTCACAGAGACGTTTGCGAATTGCTGTTGGAGTACGAGGCAGATGTGGATCATTGCGACGCTACAGGACGAACTCCATTGTGGGCCGCAGCGAGTATGGGACATGGATCCGTTGTTGCGCTTCTATTGTTCTGGGGCTGCTACGTCGACAGCATAGATAACGAGGGCAGAACTGTTCTCAGCGTGGCGGCCGCGCAAGGTGGCACCGATGTCGTCAAACAGCTTCTTGACAGAGGTATTACATTTTCCCTCCCCTATTATCTCCATACTGTACCCACGTTACACTTAAATGCCACTTTTCCCGAAACTAGGTCATTCTCTTATCAAGATTCTCTTGTAAAACCACAATTGTACGAGAATTGTCACAATTTCTCGCAAAACTCGAAACAAATTCACCGAGATTGCAACTTTGCCAAGAGATAGAAATTTGACTATTCTTTTTCTATTTTTCGGCTTTTTCTTGTGAATTTTGAACTTTGAAGAAGTGGAGAGAATTTAAAGTAGTGTAGATTTGTCATTATCTAAGTTTTGATAATTTTAGGTTTGGACGAGCAGCACAGGGATAATTCTGGTTGGACGCCGCTGCATTACGCTGCATTTGAAGGTCACGTAGACGTTTGCGACGCTCTGCTGGAGGCGGGGGCTAAGGTAGATGAAGCGGACAACGATGGAAAGGGTGCACTCATGCTTGCTGCGCAAGAAGGACACACGGCTTTAGTGGAAAGACTGTTGGAACAGCACGGAGCGCCCATCGATCAGCACGCGCACGACGGAAAGACCGCGTTGAGGTAAAATCGCAGTAAACTCGAAATATCGAAATAAAACATTTCCTTTATAAAGTTTAACGTCTGTAATTTTTTCTCTTAACAGACTAGCAGCTTTAGAGGGGCATTACGACACAGTCAAGGTTCTGCTATCACATAATGCCGACATTAATGCTAAAGATGCCGATGGAAGGAGTACGCTATATATTCTCGCGTTAGAAAACAGATTGGCGATGGCTAGGTTCTTACTCGAGCATGCACGGGCCGATGTGGAAAGTAGGGATTCAGAGGTAGAATTTACGTCACATTTTTTACAAGAGAAAATGGAGAATTTGAAATTTACTAAATTTTAGAAACTAATGGAAATTAGAATTTCTTTATAGTTTAAAGAATGGTCTATTAAAGAGATTGACTATTACAGGGAAGAACTCCACTTCATGTGAGCGCTTGGCAAGGCCACGTGGAAATGGTGGCTCTTCTATTGACCGAAGGCTCTGCTGGTGTTAACGCTTGTGACAATGAAAATAGGACACCTCTTCATTCAGCCGCTTGGCAAGGACATGCAGCAATCGTCAGATTACTTTTGGAAAGTAGTGCAACTCCAGATCATACTTGCAATCAAGGCGCGACTGCTTTAGGTATTATCCAACTCAGCTTCTTTTTAATTATCAAACAGTATTGTGATATTCACAATTAATATTGCAATATTAGCGTCCTTTTGAAGTTTATCTATTTATGAGCGTCGCATATTAAGAAATAATAATCCAAAAATATTAATATAATAAAAAAAATTGTAAACAGGAATAGCAGCACAGGAGGGACACGAGCATTGCGTGAGAGCTTTATTAAATCACGGAGCCGATCCAAATCATTCCGATCACTGTGGCAGGAATGCAATAAAAGTTGCTGCCAAAAGTGGACACGACACGGTTGTCAGATTACTTGAGGAACATTCGGCGAATCAACGAATTTTAAGGCCTGGTATTAATGGAGGTATATACAATATTTTCCTTTTTAAATTTGAAAAATGTATCATCTTGTCGGAGATTTCAATATCGCATTTATTTAATCCAGGTGGAAGTAGTAGTGCAACGTCTGTTACATCGAATTCAACAGCCGAGACAAAACCCTCTTCAGCCATTTTAAATCCCCTCTCGACACAATACAGTCCCGCAGAATCTCCCGATTCGACAAAAAGAAGAAGTTGCGTTTCCTTGGGCAATAATTCTAGCAACAGTAAATCCAGCAGTAACTTGACTGGAAGCACGAAGAGCGACCAGGGAAAATTCGGACCAAATCCCACGGTTAACCAAGTGATAAAGGTCCGTCTCTTTTTCTACCCGAAGAAAAATTGTTAAAAGTCTGAATTTTAGTCTCAATTTTTTAAACAATTAGACTAAAATTCAGAAAGTCGAGACTTTGAATTTATTTGTGATTTTAATTTCAGGCGCCACTTTCATTCACGCAACAATTACAACAATGTTCCCGAGGAGCAAAAAGTCGTCCCTTGAGTAAATTGCTCTCGCCCTTGAAGAGCGAGCCACAAAGTCCAATCTATGCATCACCTCCTCATTCGCCAGTGAGCGATAGCCTTATTCCGTATTCGCCGACGAATACAAGTCCACCGAGTGCGCAGACGGCCGCGAGTGTCATACAAAGTCAACTGGGAGTCTCTCTCTTAACTGGGAACCAAAGTATTCAATATAAAATACAAGGCGGAGGTTATAATCACACTTCGGCGATTTATGAGCCAATAAATATCAAAACGGAAATCATTGAGCGAAATGATGGGACGAAACCGTTTGAACTGACAAACGAAATGCTGGGTCTTGGAATTGGAAAGGAGAAGAAGAACGGACACGATGACAAAAGAAATTCAGCGGACACTCATTTCACACGTGACACACATATGAGAATTATTTTAGGAAATAGTGGAGCGGGCGTTGGTCGAAATGTCAAACACACTCCGGAACACATTACTGGAAGGTAAACTCGGAGCCAAATTATTTGACAAATGTGACATTTTTGGGTTATAAAGGGAAAATCGGAGAAAATCGTACTCGAGACAAGAAATTGTAGGTCATGTTTGGGAAATTTTTTTGACAATAAGAAAACTGTCAGAAACAATTTTTAGTTACTATTTCATATACTAAACAATTAATAAAAACAAATGAAGATTATCAACATTTTTTTCAGTAACTGAATTCTTTTGAGAAAATGTATTTAAAATTATTGTATTCAAAATAATTTAATTTTTGGCAAGATTTTTATTAAAATTCTTTAAAATTTTGAAAATAATAGAAATTTACAAAGAATTTTATAAAAAAACTTTTAAGAACAATAATTGAATTCCTCCAAAACATTTTATTATTTATGAAAATATTTTAATTCTTACGAAGAATATTCTTATTTATGAAAATAATTAAATTCTTGCAAAAGATTTTACAATTCATAAAAATAATTGAATTGTTTCGAAGGATTTTATTTGAATTTTTGAAAATAGTTGAATTTTTTGAAGGAATTTTACTGAATATTTTGAAAATAATAATTTTTTTTTAATTTCTATCAAAATTGTTGAAAATAATTGAATTTATATTAAAATTCTTGAAAATTAAATAATCGAATTTAATTAATATTTTTAAAAATAATTGTATTCTTTAGAGAAATTTTATTAAAATTGTATTGGAAATAATTGAATTGCCTTAAATAATATTATTATTTATGGGATTGCTAGTTCTTAATGATTTTAAATAATAATAAATAATTTAAAAAATAATATCCATTTTAGTGCTAGTAACGCGAAACCAAAGCGAAACGGGTTAGTTTCGAATCCCGCCATGAGATTAGTAGCGGGAGTCAGAAATGGAATTGAAAACGCAACAAATCGAAACAAACCGATAACAACACGTGTCAATGGATTCCAGTGGAAGGCTGAGGCAAGAAAAGAAACTCCTCTATAGGATCAGGTAATTATTGACAATTGAAAAAATCTGTCAAATAATCACTATTTTCCGTTTTAATTTCAAGAATAAAATATTTTCAATATAAATTTTCCTATTTCCTATATATTTTCTCAATTCCTTTCTCGTAGAGGAAGAGTATATATTAATCATAAAATGAAATAAATTTCAGCAGATAGTCAACTGCGGAAGAATTGCAAATCGACATCGCGGTTGGCGTGAATTTCTCGATAAGAAGCGAAAGTCAATAAATAAGTTTTTCTCCTTTTATTTGAGCGAAATCAAATTAACTGGAATAAAGAAGCGAAGAAAATAATATTCCACAAAATTGATTAATAAAAAAAAAATGAAAACAAGAATCTGCGATAAAAAGCATGAAACATTTATGTTATAACAAAATAATACCAAATATTATGACGCATAGAAGTGTATATGTAGAATTTTAGATAAGTAACCCTAAAATATAATAATGTTAATTTACTGATCTCACTAATAATATACGTCATCTATGTTTGATGAATATTATTAAAGTCTCAGAAATCGGTAGAGTTCTAATGACAAAACTACTAGATAAGAATTGAGATCTTTTTAAGACTGGTTGCAAAGTTTAGAATGCACGCGAAATGGTATTTCGAACAAAAAAATGAAAAATTTTAGAAACAGACGACAAAAAAATGTATAGAGTGTAAAAATTTAATAAAAAAAAATAAATAAATGAAAAATGTTTGAATTTTAGAATTTCGAAGACGATAAAAAAATACGTAAAAATTATGGCCTGCAGAATGCCTGTGTACATACACCACTTTATGTATTGCACACGATCATATTTATTATTATAATGTATTAGAGATGATAAATAAAAATTCAAGTAAAAATTTTCTAAATCTTTTTACCTTATTTTAGTTTTTAATTAATTAAATTTATTTTATAGTTAAATTATTCGATCTAGTTGGAAGATATTTACGATTTGATCTGTTGCCGTGAAGTCAAATCCAAAATTTATTCAATTATTCACTTACTCACAAAAATTAAATTAATTATTAAATTAAAATTAAACTTGTTTTACTGTTCCTGATCTTTTAAAACCGGCACAACAAAAATATTCAGAGTCGAATAAACATGAAATTTTTTTAATGAATAAACAAGGAAGATTTATTTGAATATCAATTCAATTTGTCCCTTACGACGATAAAGTCTCTTAACTTTTGAAGTAAATTCAATTTTATAAGACACACATTATTTTATTGATGGAAAAATAAGGATAAATATGAATAATGAAAAACTAACCTCAAAATATTCGTTAAACTCCCGCCCGCAAAGTCCGGTAACGAAAAGTCGCAAACACTCATTTTTATCGAGTAATGCTTCCAAATAGTCATATTCCTTTTCAATGGAATACGAAACACAATAATAATATTGATAACAATTGCTGTTATACAAGATTTAAAGAGAAATTAAACAAATAAATATCGCAATCCGCACAGTATTCACCACAAAAAACACAAGTTTTCGCCCGAACAAAAATGATTTATTTTAACACTAATTTTTCCACTTTTATCACTTTTCACATTCACTATTATACGAGGCAGTAATAATTCATTAACTAACACTAGATTCATTATTTTTTTTTATAAAAAACTTAACTTTTCGACGAGAAAATGTGCACGAGATGTGCACAGCACGACCGTTAACTTTCAACTGATTTCGAAAATCGCAATATCGAATATCGAACATATCGATATCGAAAGCGCTGCTATGTTCAGAGTATTAGTTTTGCCGCCAGTATTTTCTTTGTTTAGTAAACAAAAGAGTAAAATATGTTTAATTTTGTAGATTAGTTAATAAATTATTACGTATTTTTTATTTCAAATAGTGGTATTATACGAGAAAAGTGTTAAATATTTCAAATATAAACATCTTTGCTGGAATAAAAGTGTTATTGATTATTTAAAGTACAACAAAGAAAGAAATACATAACCTATAATTTTTTATTCTTTTTTTTGGCCTTTTGAATTGAAAATGTGTGGACGTTGTGCTTGGTAAGTTTATTGTAATTAATAGTAATTAATTCCTATTTATTCCTATAAATTCCTAAATTTACTTCGAGAAAATTTTATTATTTATATGTAATTTTTAATGAAATTTACACTTTTTGTTTGATTCGGCACATTGTGTCAATCAACTTTAAAACGAAATGTGATTTTTTGCATTGTTATTAGTATTATATTGTTAGTATAACATTAGCAAGTTTCGAATTTTAATTTTTATTTAATTTATGTGTATTTTTTTGTTCGTTTAATTTTATACAAGAAAGAATCAAGATTTTTTTCTTTGCTATAATTATAATTATTTTTTTCGATTTCAGTACATTTGAGCCGGAAACTTTGAGTCGCGCTTGTCAGTATAAAGATTCTTCTGGTAAATATCGACAGGCACCGTGGATTCCGTCAAAAAATGAAGATATTGAATATAAACCTTCCTGTAATAAGGGACCACGAAGTGTTTTACCGATTTTGATGTCAGGTTCTCAAATTAATAATGAAAATGAGAGAATTCTTTGTCCCATGATGTGGGGAATGATACCTCCCTGGACTCAGGTTAATTTTTTCTTTTGTTTCTATTTTATAATTGTTAATTTCTTTTTTGTTTGTTTTAAACATTGTTAATTTCTTTTTTTCTATTTTAAACATTGTTATTTTCTTTTCTTTCTGTTTTAAACGTTGTTAATTGTCAATTTATTTTATTTCTATTTTAAACATTGTTAATTGTTAATTTTTTTTTTTAATTTTGAACAGTTACAATTTAAAAACGGATATAATTAAAAAATTTAGAAAGAAACGAATTTTAAGTTTTCATTATTTTTAGGGCGACTATAAAAAACATAGACTTTCGACACACAATGCTCGTTTGGAGGATTTGGAAAATTCGAAAATGTACATGCCACCTTTGCGTCATGGAAAAAGATGCGTTGCAATTGTCGAAGGATTTTATGAATGGAAAAGAGATGGTATGTCGAAGCAGCCCTATTATATTTATTCCAAACAACAAGATTGTGTTAATTTTGAAGATAAAACAACTTGGACTAATGATTGGTCCGAGGAAACTGGTTGGCAGGGCTTTCAAGTTTTGAAATTGGCAGGAATTTTTAATACATTCAAAACTGAAACAGTAAGTAAAGTTTTAATTTAATTTTCGAAAAATTCAATTCGAATTGATTTTGTTCAACAAAAAATAATTTTGTATATTTACTTTTTAAATTGAAAACAAAAAAATTGAATGTCGATTAAATTTTGCCATTTCAAATTTTATATAATTTCCAATTAATTTTTTTATTATTTCCAACTCAATTTTTTATAATTTCCAACTCAGTTTATTAAAATTTTCCAATTCAATTTTGTATTATTTTGAAAATTAAATTTTCCAGGGCGATATTGTCTACAGTTTTTCAATGTTAACCAGGGAAGCGAATAAAATTTTTTCTTGGCTTCATCACAGAACTCCCTGTTTTCTCAGAACCGAAGAAGAAGTTAAGGTAGGCAAAAAATATTCTAAAAAAAATTATAATCGTTAGGAAGGAAATTTTCATTATCTTTTCATCAATATATTTAACTGACATAAAAAATAAAGAGAGCAAAACAATTTCATTCAAACAATTTCAAAAACATTTCAAAAAGTGGTAATTAAATTTATTTACTTTAATTTACTTAATTATAATGAAATTAGTAGATTTAATTTTCAAGACTAAGAAAATTTTTTTTTTTATTTAAAGTCATGGTTAGATCACAGCGAAACACCGTTAGAGAAGGCATTAAAAAATTTACGATCACTATCATTAGATGAAAATACAATAAATTGGCATCCTGTTTCAACTGCTGTCAACAGTGTATTCTATCAAGAAAATGATTCCACAAAGCCAGTTAATTTAGAAAAAAAGTAAGTATTTTCTATAATTTTATTTCATACATTTTTTTTTAATAAAATCTCATCATGCAGTTCATTGAACTATTGATTTTATAATTTAATTAAAAATATAGAGAGGAGAAGAAACGTCCGTCGGGTATTATGGCTTCTTGGCTAAAAAGTGCATCGACTAAAAGAAAAACTGAGGATTCGGATAATTTTGAAAATCAAGGTAAAAAAACACCCAAGAAAGACTAAAAAAATCAAGACTTAAATCAAAAGCAAAAAAAAAATAATTCTAAATCTATATTTTTTATACTAATTTTGTAATTTTTTTTCTCACCGAAATTTTTAATAAAAATAATAATTATTTTGCTTTTACATTAACAATTAAGTTCTGTTTTGAATTTTCCCGGTTTCATTATTGCGCATGCTTTTTTTTCACTATGGCGGACGAATTTTAAAAATGTTTTTTCTCATTTTTATTCATAAAAATATCAAAATATTACCAGAGGAAAAAAGGTTATTTTTCCAAAGAATGAAATTTTTCTTCACACTAATAAATAATAACACTAAACATTAAGAAAAAAGGCAAAAAAAGTATTACTCCAAAAATGGTAAAATCGACTACAAGTATAGGTTAGTTTTCTGTGATGGCGACGTTGTGATTTGTGATGAAATCGTCGAAATTATTCATTTTTCTCATTCATTCCTCTTAATTTGGACATTAGTGAGAAAATTATCGTTGATTCACATCAAATTTCAACGACAAAAAAGTGCGAAATGGAGAATAATTAATCTCTTGGATCTCTTGTTTTTTATGTCAAAGACTCTCATTATGATTTTGTATTGAAAAATTTGCTGCTCGTGTGTTGGAAAAAGAGCGAGAATTGAAAAAGGAAGAGTCTAGGAGAAGGGAGAGAGAACAAGATCGCCGCGTGCGCGTCTTTACACCCGAGTATATACAGTGCAGTATTCAGGAAGTTGAAATAAAAAAAAAATCATATCATCTGGAAAATTAAGCGAGTCGTGAAAATTATACAAAAATGTCGGATACAGAGAGGCAGGAGAATTTGGAAACCGAGTACCTGGAGATTAACTCCAAGGGGGCTTGGGCAATTATCTATCAGGTGTGTTGAAGTTAAAAATCTTTTTTCCCCGGTCTCCCTTTGCACTTCTTTCCCTGCTGTACGTATATTATATTCACTGCAATTCGTCATCCTGACGTTATCCGGCGTCACAACCTATAAAAGAATATAAGAAAAAGAATACTCACAATGTCGATAATTTTCAATTTTTTTTTCTTGTTTCATTGCCAATTTCCCAGGTTTTGTCCTCGAACCAAATTATTCATTCTTACATTTTCTTTGCCATATTTTCCTTCTATTATATTTATCATATTTTTTAATTCCCGTAAATCTTTTCTCTTTATTGTTTCATAGTTCATTCTTTATTATCTTTCAGTAATTTTTCTCTAATATAAAAAAATATTCTTGTCCTATTTTTTTTTATTTTGGAGTTAAAAATTTATTGAAAAATTCTTTTCTCACGATCTCGTTCCTCCTTTTGTTGAAAATTAGCATTGTATTTTTCGTGTCTAAAGGATTCCCAGACTAATTACTCTGTATGTTAAAAAATTGTAACGAAATGCTTGTGTTTAAATTTGTTGTTTTTTTTCTTTTTTTTGCAACGAGTTATTTTAAAGGAGTATTATATTTCGTTGTCAAGGTCGAATTTCTTTGAGCAGAAGGATAATTCGAAGGTTGTTCTTGCAATTCACTTAAATTATATGGATCTGTTACAACCTGCAATCAGAGAAATTTTTCTGAGGACAATTTTCTTGGTTTTAAAATATTGTTCTACGTACAGTTATTTTTTTTTACTGTTGGAATTTTTTTTTAATTAATGAAATTGTGTTATTGAATTAAATTAATACTATTAATTGATAATTGGTAATTGCTAATTTTAACCACTTCATTTGCGTAACAATTACTGGAATTTATTAAAAATAATTGCTATCTATTATCTATTTGATGATAAATTAGAATAATTACTAATTAGCGCATCTGCTAGCAATTAAGTTGGTTTCTTTATTAACAATTTATTTCATTTCATTATCGAATTAATTAAATTTTTTTTCTTTTATTATATTACTAGCTAAATAATTATTAATATTAATTGTATTATTTTGTAAGAAAGTTTTTAGTTTTTAATATTAAATATAGATTTAGGTTTTGTTTTTTAACACAGATTTTAGTTTTTATTATTAAATATAGATTTAGGTTTTGTTATTAACACAGATTTTAATTTTTACATTAATTTTAATTTACATAAATAAATTTAACAAGAATTTTTGGTTTTCAGCACATGCGTAACGAGTGCACAAATTTTGAATACACCTGTAATGAATCAAAAAAGCCACAAAACAGAAATTTGAATCGATATAGAGATGTTGCACCATATGATCACACAAGAATTGAACTCAAACGAGGATCATGCGATTATATCAACGCAAATCTTATCGAAGTAAGTTAATAAAAATACTTTCGTAATAGTCAATTTTCCTTTTTTATTATTTTGGTAATCTATTTCTTTGAATATTTTTTTAAATAATGGATTTTCTTTAATAATTTTAATTGAAAATTTTGAAAGTAATTGGATTTTATTCGAAGAAGAATTTTATTAAAATTGTATTTGAAAATAATTGAATTCCTGAGAAGAATTTTACTATTTATAAAAATAATTGAATTCTTGCGAAGAAATTTACTATTTATAAAAATAATTGAATTGTTTCGAAGGATTTATTAGGATTTTAGAAAATAATTGAATTTATTAGAAATATATTTTTAAAAAAATTTTAAATTGAAATAAAAGAGTTTTATTATTCATAAAAATAATTGAATTGTTTCGAAGGATTTATTTACTATTTTTTAAAAGATTTGTAATTAATTTAAAATCAGTTAAAATCATTTATACTTGATTTAAAATCATTGAATCGAAAATAAGTTTCAATTTGTAAATTTAGAGAGATTTTTGATTAATAGCTAATTAGTAATTTTGTATATAAAAGTTTAGATAATTAATTAGAAAATTACAGTGTTTTTAATTTTGGAAATAATTTCAGGTCGAACGAGCCAACAGGCTTTACATCCTAACACAAGGACCACTTCCAAATACAGCCGGACATTTTTGGCTGATGATATGGGAACAAGAGAGTAAAGGAATAATAATGTTAAACAAAGTCATCGAGAAGAATCACGTCAAGTGTCATCAATATTGGCCAATGGGCGGTACTTCTGATGAAGAAATGACATTTGCGGATGTTAATTTAAAAGTAGAATTCATCAGTAAAACTAATTTAATGAATTACACAACCACCAAGTTAAAGTGAGTTTTTTCTATTTTTTTCTTCTTTTCTAGCATTTTTCTTTTCTTTACGAAACGAATAGTAAGCCATAAGTAACGATTGTTATGTTTTTTATATTTTTGAATCTTTTCTATTTTTTTAGAATTTTTAGAAGTTTTTTCCATTTTTTTTTTATTATTGACGATTGTTAATTTTTTCCATTTTTTTTATTATTGACGATTGTTAATTTTTTATATTTGCGAATTTTTTTCTATTTTTAAATAAAAATGAGAAATAGCAGGGAAAAATTTAAGGAATAAGGATTTACTAAATTTTTTCTTTGAGAGAATTACAATTAAAAAGGGAAAAAAGTTGTTTAATTATGGAAATATTCTCCAGATTAACGGACTTGGAATCGAGTAAAAGCAGAGAAATTCTGCATCTTCATTACACAACGTGGCCAGATTTTGGCGTTCCACAGAGTCCAACGGCATTCCTTCGATTTTTAGTCGACGTCAGACAACATGGAGTTTTAGATCAAAATGTGGGACCACCGATTGTTCACTGTTCAGCGGGAATTGGAAGATCGGGAACATTTTGCCTTGTGGACAGTTGTCTCGTTCTCGTGAGTAGAAAAAAAATTTCTAAACTTTCTAAACTTTAAAAATTCTATAAAATAATAATTGAATTGAAATGATGAAAAGATTTATAATAATAAACTGTTGTCAATAATAATGCAAAAAATGAACTTGAATATTCATCTAGATCGAAGAAAATGGAATAAATTCAGTGAATGTACGAGAAATTTTAATGGAAATGAGGAGGAGTCGAATGGGCCTAATTCAAACGCCGGATCAACTTCGATTTTCCTACGCAGCCATTATTGAAGGATCGAAACAATTGCCTCTTAATAATGTGGTAACTAATACCAATTCACAGTAGTACACTGCTATTAGCTTTATTTCTCCTTTACCAAAAAACAAAATGGAAATTACGATTTTTAAAGAAACCCTTTTTTCTAAATAACTATTCCTTAATAACATTATCGAGAAACGAAAGAAAATAACGTTCTTAATTCATATTTTACTCACACCTCCTTCTGGAAGAATCTAACGAATTAAGATTTATTAATTAACCAATTAGCTATTTATTACTCACCTATTAATTAAGTAATAATGAATTAACTATCTTTCAATCTCATCAATTTCGATAAATCTTTAAAAAGAGTATTTAATAAAACATGAAAAAGACAAAAAAGGGAAAATCGAATATCTAAAGAGAAATTGAATTATTTTGCAAAGATTAAAAGTAAAGAATGATACAAATTTAGTCTATAAAAAAGAATCAATTTCTAATTATTTTAATGAAATGTTCTTTATTTATTGATTAAAATGTTTGAATTAATTTTATTTTTAAATTTCGACTTTTATTTTTGTAATGAAAGTTTTCTAAATGAATTTATTTAATTACTGTCATTGGTAACTGGTGAATTAAAATTCTCATGTCATAAATTCTAATAGCATTGTTCTGCTGTGCTATTTAAAATTATTAACGTGTTTTCTTTTTTTTTTGCATTTTTTTCTAAGTGTGTTTGTGTTTTTACAGAATGTCGATAACGAAATAGTGACTAACCATTATGATGTGGTAAATAATGTTAGTAACTCATCAATAGAGGAGGATGATGAACCACCTCCTCTTCCACCTCCTCGAGGAGAGTCACTAGGTCGTGGTAATAATGCCGAAGTGACGCCTACATCGACTACTGAAAATGGTGCGCGCATCCTTTTTGTTTGCATTTCAATTTTTTCAATGCGCTGTTTGAAAAAATATTTATTTTCAAAATGCTTCTCTCAAAAAACTGAAAAATTATCATTTAAGTGTTTAATATGGTTTTTTTTTATTTTCTGTCAACAGGAGATATAAACGGTCCTCCAAATAAGCCATTGCCAAGTGAACCGCCTTCACATTTGGATTTAATTTCCAATTCGCCACAAACAAATTCTAACTACTTATCTAACAATGTACAAGAAAATAATGAAGATGTTGCTCAATCCGGCGAAAGTGGAGGCGAAAATTCCTGTCAAGCTAGCCCTCCGTCTAGTCCAGATTCGTGAGTTTTTCGATTCTTTTTTTTCATTTTCCTTTCCTCTTATACATAGATTTACAGGAACATTATTTTTTTTATTTGAGATGGAAAGAATTTAAATATCTACATCATAATCATAAAATTCTTCTATAAATCTATTATTTTTAATAATTAATTAAATACATATTAAAAAATCTGTGGCAACCCTGTCATAATAAATATATAAAATTTTGGAAAATGATTAAACAAACAGAAAAAAATTCCGAATTTTTTCCTGTGATTTGTTCATATTTTCATAATTTTATATACTCGTTTGTTTTTAATTTTTCGTAAGAATTAAAAATTCAAATTTTAACTTTTTAATCTAAAGAAAAAATCTATGAAATTTTGGAAAATTCATAAAAAAGTCATTTTCGTCTTCATTTTATCTTTTGTCTTTCAGGAAAAGCAATTTGCGTCAACGTCATCTCGAGAAGAAAGAAAGACTCGCGGCTCAGGTACGAGAGATGAAACGCCGACAGAAGGAGACGGAAGATTGGCAGAAACTCAAGAGGTCATTATTTTCGCCCCTTTCACTAAGCATAGGAGCCGCGTTTGTTGGTGGGAGTGTTTTGGCAATTTATGCGTATTTTTACATGCGCGGCTAAAACTCGAAAAAAAATATATATATATACAAATATATATACATATTTTTTTTTAATTAATTCAGCGTGGGCAGTAACGCTTACATTTATTAGTGAGACAGTCTTTAACTATATACATACAATCGTCAAATATTCTCAATTTTTTTTTCACGAGACATTTTTTCATTTTTTCCACAATGGAAAAATTGATATGAATCTGATTATTAATAATAACAACGAGAAATTCTGGTTCGATATTTTAAAATGAATTTTAATTCCATTTTTTGGAAAAAACTTCTCTCGAAAAAAAGGAAATCCGAAGAAATTTTAAGAATAGTGAAATATGCATTTGTATTTTTATATATATTGCAAAACTTGAAATTTATCCAATTTATCCATCAGATACAAAAGAAGTATCTGAGTCTTATAATTCTTTTTTATTTACAAATCACACGGGGTTTTTTTTAATAGTTGAATATATTTGAAGAAAAAAAAGAAACCCAATCGCGTTATCGATTTTCTGTGGATTATCATTTCTCTACAGAATTTCATATATTTTCTTACATTCTACATCGTTTATGTTGAAAACAAATAATGATAAAACTAAAAAAAAATGTTAGAAAATTTTTTCACGAATGATGAATTTCTTTTATTTCCTAGTATTTTTTTAATAATTTAGAATTTCATTAATTTCATTCGTGTATGAATTAGTGAGTTTAATTTATAAATTTACTTACAAATATAATTACGTGAAAGTTTAGATTACATTTTTTTTTAAATACTGATCTCGAAGAAATGTAGAGTTTCAGATTTTTTTTTGATACAACAATGAGAAAAATAATTTTTAAAAAGAAGATGTTTCTCTTTTGGTAAAATAATTTTTTTTATTGAATATCACTCTCTACACTCTTTCAAGGCTATTTTATTGATAGTTTATTTTTTTCTGTAAACGAATTATTCCGTAAACAATATTTTCGTGTTTGAAATCGCGATTGAATTGTTATTAATTATGACGGAATTAAAAATTGTCGATTACGAGATGTCCTGCTCGGATAGTTGAGCGTTCGGAAAGACTGAGTACGATTAATAATATCTCAAGTCAAAAAAAAAAGAAAAGAAGAAAGGAAGTAAAATTAATTAATGATCAATTTTAAAAAATACGTATAATCGTAATTTTTGAGTAAAATTATACCACAGATAATAGATAGGCTCAGTTAGTAGTCTTCTCGTAGGGGACAATTATTTTTTATTCCTAATGATTCCTTCGTTACAATATTTAAAATAATTCTCTTTTTGTGAAAATGTCATTTATTGGAATTGTTGACAAACATTTATTTTTCATGAATAAAAAAAATTAATTAACAAAAATTGTCTCTCTTCATTGAAAAAAATTAATTTTCAAAAATCCTTTTCAAAATTCTTGATTATCAATTTATTCCTATCTATCGTCTGTGGTGATAGGAAAAAGATTATTTTTTCATTGTCTGACTCTGATCATTAATTGTATTGATATAAAAGAGAGAGCAAGACTGCTGGAAGTCTTAATTAAAAAGTCTCTATTAAAAAAAAAACGGTGCTAATGAAAAAAAAAGTTCCACACAAATCTTGCACGTGATAGTTTTAAAAAAAAAATGTGTGAGAGAATGAAAGAGAGCGATTGCAGTCTTCTTTTGAAAAAAAAGAAATCAATTTTGTAATGAATTGACAAAATCTCGAAACGGAAGATCATGTGTCGTGTCAGTTACAAAATAGGAAAAGAGAATTTACAGTGATTAAAAACAGAAACATAGCCAAGTGCCTCCTCGTGTTTACATGAAATTAATAATATGATTGATTGGAACTAAAAGTAAAAAAAACAAATCGTGAGATATTTAAATCGCGAGTGCACCTTTTTGAAATAATCCAAAACACCCCACCACTACTCTTTTTCTTAGGCATGAGAGCAAGATCCTAAACACATTTTTATATTATTATAATAATCGACAATATCGAGTAAATATTTTATAATTATAATTATAGATAGATTTCGAGATTTTTTCTCTTTTTGATTGTCAAGCGCAATTTTTTGTGATTGATGATGTAAGATTTTTTACAAGTGCCAATATGACAATGTACCTTTTAAATAAAATTTCCTTTGAGGGAAAGAATTATGTAGACTTACATCATCAGAAATATTTTCTCTTTGCTTTAATATTTTTCGTTCATTATTCGCAATGTTTAATTTAAGTTGAATTTTATTCTTAATTTTTTTCTATTTTCTTTTTAGTTCTTTTTAGATTTTATTCTCATTTTAAATACTGACATCAATTTTATTTCACTACTACATTCTATTTACTTCATTTTTAATATTTTTTTATTATTTATTTTAGTGTTTTTTATTATTTTTAATTATTTTTTATTATTCTTTATTACTTATTTTAATATTTTACAATTTTTATTTCTTTGCAATTTTTTTTTTGGGCTTGACAGTCAAAAATGGTAGTGAAGAATAAATAGGGAAAAAGCAATTAATCTAGTGAATGAAACAGTGTAAAAGGCAAGAAAAAAAAGTATTTTAGAGGACGATTATATAAAAATAGTGAAAAAATCGAAATTCTCCATAAATAGTTCTTGAAAATTAATTTCTATTGTTTTTGTACCAATAAAAATTTGCAAATAGAAAATAAAATACGCAATATATGGAAAATATTTTCACTGTAAGAAAAAAAATTCGAAAAAAGAGTGATAAGATTTTTTCGCTCATCACAACATTATCGGAAAAAGAAAATAGTTTTGCATTTAAGAAAAAAAGTATTCGTAATAGTCGCAAAAAAATTTCGAAATAGGAAAAAAATTGTAAACTATTTTTACAGGAAAATATTTATAAACTCTATTATTTAAACAAATTTTCTCACTCGAAATTTACAATTTTTACAATTACAATTTTATAACTTTAAAAATGCAATAATAACACAAAATAATTATATTAACATTTTGTTGTGTGTTGTGAGTGAATAACCAGAAAAGGGAAGATTGGTAAAAATAATTTTTCTTTCTGAAAAGAAATATTTTTTTTTTGTTGTAATTTTCTCTTTTCTTCTTTTCTTTTATTTTACAAATGAAAAATTCAAATTTTTTTTGTACTAGAAGTCATCAATCTTCCCTTTTAGGGAATCGAGAAAACCTCATCTATAAATGATTTCTTTCAGATCGAAAAACGATAACGGCGAACAAAACGAGAAGCTGAACGAAGAAGAAGAATCTTCATCTTAATTCACATGAAAATTAAATACCAACATATCCACATTGATTTTTCTTCATTTTCCACCGCAATAAATATGGGTGCCGACAAATTTTTTATTGAATAGGAAAAAGGAGGAGAAAAAATTGAGAAAAAAATTTCTCATTTATAATCTTAGAAAATAAGAATGAATTTTAATACGATTTGGAAATTTTTTATATCTTTGCAAAAAAATCAATCCATTTGTACTTCTTTTTTTTTCTTTTTTTATGTATAAAATTTTTTTTGAATTTTGAAAATATTTATTTTCAAGTAAACGAATTTTTTTCCACTGTTTGTAAAATTGTAACAAATTTTTAATTTTTTTTTTTTTTTGAATTTTTGCAGCAAATTTGAATTAAAATTTTTATTTCAATAAATTCAGTAAAAAAGTATTGATTTATTTTGTTAATATTTATTTGTGGTGTGTCGAATCATTAATATGTCATTAAAAAATTAATTATTACTAAAAATGAAAAATATAATTTTCATTCTCTTGTTTTATAAGTTTTGGTAAATTATTGGGAAAAAAGTAGACTGAATCAAAATATCAAGTATAATATTTAAAATGAAAGTAATTAATTAAGCAAATGGAAAATGTTTAGAGGAAATTTTACTTAGAAATAGAATTGAATTTGTTGTAGTGAAAGAAAATTATGTTAATTTCAAATGTAGACGAAAAATTTATAAAAATAATAAAAAATTATTATTCACAAAAAAGAACTAGAAAATTATCTACATTTTTCTCTCTAATAAATGAATAAGACAGCAATTCAACTTTTGTTTTTGAAAAATATAAAAAAATTACCTCTGAATTTTTTTTTAGTCTTTTCGTATTAATTTTTAGTAAATGTAAATTCTATTTGTACTTAAAAATTAAAATTTTTCATTTATTTAAAATTGTAAATTTCAAATTTGTTTAAAATTAAAAATTTCTTATTTTATTTTATTTTAATTGATTCAAAATTAATACTAAAGACAATTATCTTAAACTATAGTGTAATTAAAATAAAGAAGGTAATTAGAACACAATAATTATGAATAGAACATTTTTTTCTTTATTTATTGTCATTACTAACAAAATTGATTCATAATTTGTAAAAAAAACAAAAAAAAATTTCTACAGGCACTCCGATGTATAAACAATTTTTTTTTCAATCTAAAAGTCTATCTCAACCTATACAATATTTTTTTTTGTTAAGAATTAGCTTCGGATGGGAATGCTATTAATTAATAATAATTATTTACACTAAATACATTCACATCTTATAAAACTCCATTATAACTATAATTGAAAGAAGAAAAAGCAAAAATAAAAAGAAATAAAAATTCAGTCTACGAAAATTATAATATAAAACATAACTAGAATTTTTAACAGAATAAATGAAATTATGAATTTTAAAATTTCAAATTTTTCAGAATTTCAAGAATTTAAAAAATTTTTTAATCTTAAAAGTATTTTAAAAAACAAAAAGTAGTAAAAATTTTTTAAATTTATAGATACAAAAAGAAAATCTAAGTTCTATTTACAATTTAAAAATTATGATCGCTGTTATTAAAAATTACTTGACAAAATATATTACATTCTTCGTCTTACAATAATAATGCTTGAAATTTAAAAAAAATTTCTCAATATTTCAATATATAGTCTATATTTTTTTTTTTAATTGCAAAAAGTATTGCAAGACGATTTCGACTAGTTTACACTCTTTCTGTTATCGACACTGTGGATAAACAGAACGCGAAATAATCTTAATTATTGCAAATGTCCCTCGCATCAGGGCGTTTAATATAAATTCGCGATTCGCGACTTTTACACCTTGATTAATTAATTAATATTCTAAAAAGGACTAGTTATTGAAAAAAGAAAACTACACTCACAGCTGCCAATTGAGGGCGAAACATTCTCATATGTCTCATTACAAAAAAAAATATTTACAAATATTAAATTTTCAAAAATAGATTCAATTTTTTTTCTCCAACAAAAATAGGATATTTAATATTTTAAGTTAATGAAATTAATTAATTAATTAATTTTTTTTATTATTATTAATAAATATTATTAATAAATAAATAAATTTATTACTGTTAATTAATTAATTTTATGAAATCCTATGTTTGAGAAAAAAAATATCATTCATCAGCTGTAAATATTAGACACTTTGGAATCTCGAACAATTCGTACAATTTAAACTTATTTTTTAATGAGGATTAGAAGTAAAATATTTCCTAAAGAAAAGACACGTCTTGAAGGCACATATTATTCACGTAACTATCAGCTAAATGGTCCCTATTGAGGAAGATATGCTTAAAATAAATATTGTCTGTGATTGAAACAATATTTTTTCGTAAATTAAAATTATCGAGAATAGAAATTAAAATAAAAAGTACAATTTGAATTCTACAATTTCAAATAATAATCTTTGGACTTGTAATTGTAGAAAATAGAAAGTAATTAGAAAATTAACATCCTCGGATTATTTAAACGTCTTTTTTAAAATCTTGTTTCTATGATCACAAATTAAAATCTCACTGGTCGGAAAAAATAACTAGAAAGACAAATCTAATTATAAAATATTGACGAGATGTTGAGAACAAAATTTAGTTCAATTTGATTTAACGAAATTTAATTAAATGTAAAAATAAGTTTTATGTTAAGTTTATAAGTTTTTACAATCAAGTTTTATGTTTAAGAATTAAAAGTTCGCTTGGTAAAAAAAATTGATAGCAAAAAAAAGAGCAATTTCGGAAAATAGATCTAAAAGAAAAAAAATTGTTGAAGGTTTTTCAATATTTTTTATTGAAAAGTTTTCTTCAATTTTTTTTCCTTTTCTTGTTTTCATCTTTGACAGAAATAAATTTGCATTTTGTAGAAATAAAAAAAGAATTTAAAAAATCACGCAATGGCAAGATTCAAAGTCATTGGCCTCGAGAATGCGGAATTACGATCGGAATAATCAAAATTTGCACTCTTCTTACTCAAATGTTCCGGATTCGGCGATATGACCGACGTTCGAATAACCATTCTCGATAAATATTCACTTTTATCAATTTCACAATTATTATCCAAAGTGTTAGAAATTTTCTCCCGACAGAAACGCTTTGGCGATATTGATCTCGATGTTTCGGAATTAAATTGTACTTTTGGGGTTTTAATAATAGTTGAGAATGCAGACGATTGATTTCTTTGTTCGCTGATTAATCCTTGAAGACGTGGAACAATAACGCTCGTCGGCGATGCTGTGACGACACAATTTTGTGTTAGAATTTTATTCACTGTCGTTGAATTATTCGTCAATGGTGAATTTGTTATTGTCGTGAGGGCTGTTGTTGTCGTTGGGTTCAAATTAATTTGCGACTCGTCATTATTTTGCTTTTCAGACGATGAACGATTGTGTGAGCGCATACACGATGATTCCTCGTGTTTATAGAGATATGATTTTAATGCAAAAGCCTTTCCGCAACGTGAGCACACATGCGGTTTTGTATTCGAGTGCGTTTGAATGTGCGCACGAAGATTTGATTTATCAGCGAATGCCTTATTGCAAATTGTACACTTGAATGGTTTTTCACCTGCAAAAGAAAATTGGTTTTCGTTAATTTCTATTTTCTCTTAAATTTAAAATTAGTTTTGAAAATTAATTGTGTTGAATTATTCCAAAAAATTAATTTAACTCAAAATTAAATTTCTAGTATAAAAATTCTAATAAAAATCAATTCTGCAAAAATATATTAATCTATACAATTTTAATTGATTTCTTTGAAAATTTCAATTATTTTTAACAATCTTGTAATAATTCTCTGAGAAATATTAAATTATTTTAAAAAATAATTGAATTTTTTACAGGACTTCAATTATTTAAAAAACTTTTAATAAAATCCAATTCAAGAATTCAATTATTTATAAAAATAATGAATTTCTCTCTAGAATTTAATTATTTTAAATACAATTTTAATTGAATTCCAGGAAAAATTAAATTATTTTAAAACTTTTTTTTTACATTCTTCGAAAGAATCCAATAATATAAATAAATAGTAAATTTTTAGCAGGAATTCAATTATTTTAAATACAATTTTAATAAAATACTTCTCAAAAATTCACATATTTTTTAAAATTTTGCAAAAATTCATTTATTTGTTTTATTATTATTAATTTACAAAAGAATAAGAATTCCAATTGAAACGAATTCGAATTATTCGACATTTTTTCACATTAAAATTAAAAAATATTAAATTTTTCTTACCAGTGTGAGTGCGAATGTGTCCCTGCAATAACCACGGTCTCGAGAAGCATTTCCCACAAAAATGACACTTGCATCCCTGATTATGAGTTCTTACGTGCATACTGAAAGCAGGAATACTAACGTAAATTTTATCACAATGAGGACATCGTCTCGCCTTCTTATCGCCCAATGATCGATGCGTTTGTCTGTGCCTCGCGAGATTTGATGATGTCGAATATTTTTTTCCGCAATCAGAGCATTCGTGATCTTCATTCTCATCACATTTTGCAATGTCCGACAACGACGATGATGACGACGAGGACGACGATGTGGTTGTTGTTGTTGTTATTACACGTCGTGATGAATTCGTTTCGGCAAAATTAACGGAATTCGTTGCCTGAAATTTTTCCGTAAAATTATCATTCTCACGATAAATTGGAAAATGGGTTGTCTTCTCCTTAAGTCGTACATCAAGAAGATTGTTGGACGAATTTTTCTCTTGTAAAATTTCTCGTTCGCTTTCAATTCTCTCGAAGAAGAGTCTCGTTCTCTCGCGCAAATTCGCCTCTTTTTCTTCTTCATCCTCTTCTTCTTCTCTGCTTCGTGGCGCCTGGAAAATTAAAATTTAGATTTTTCTCCTTGGAAAACAATTTATGTTTTGTTAAATAAATATTATTTTATTATTATTATTAAATAAATTATTGAATCATTATTCGAAAGAATGGAGAGAAGAGAAAAAATATTACCATCGATTGAATATGTGTGGCGGTTGATAATTTTGGTGAATGACATTTTTCAATGACTTGAGTGCATCGCGACGTCAAAGTTGGCTGATAGAGAATTCTATTTGGATGAATTAATGTTCCTGCAGCGGCTGCTAAACTGACTTCGGCTAATTTCGTTAAATTGTAAAGCTCCTCAGGACATTCTGATGATGTTTCACTGCCACATTCGCTGGCGCCATCCGAATTTGTTTGATGACCACCACCTCTCTCGTATTTCGTTACTCCAATATCGGAATTATAATCTGCGAATAATTAAAAACAAAAAAAAAAATAAGTGGAAAAGCATTACGTGACTGATTTAGAGAATATGGCATTCACAAAAAAAGCTATCACACACGAGACTATACGAAAGTGAAGGTTTTCTGGCGTTCATCCAGCAAAAGATTATTCTTCAAGTCTCAAGTTTAAATCGCAAATCTCAATGCTTTGACAGGTCGAAAAAAAATTATTGTTATTATTATTTAAATTTAAACAAGGAGAAATTAATTTTAATTAAAAAAATTTTAATTACAATTAATACAATAATATTACTAAATAATAATAAAATATTTTTATTTCCTTTTCTTGTCATATTTAAATCAAAATAATAATAATAATAATAATAATAATAATTTATTAGTCTGATATTATTATTTTCATAGAATAATAAAATTCAGTTCTTTTGCAAGAAAATAAGGAATGGAAGGTGAAAAAGAGGAAAGGACATTTGATGTCTGTTCCGTTTTTGGGAAGAACAGAAATAGAGCGGTAGTTAGATTTACTGAATTTTCGTCATGGGGAGGGGTTGACGGCATCACGACGGCATCTCGTGACGCATCTGTCTATTCTTATATATAACACGTCCGCTAGATTTTTTTTATTCCTTTTTTTCTATTTGCATTTTCCGACAAAGGAGAAAAAAAATAATAATCAAAAGCATGAGCACTTGGCTCGACATTCTTTTTTTCAATCAACAACCACCTTTTTTTTGTTTTTAAAGGTCAAGAAACCCAAAAATCATTATTGACTATTATTATAAATAATTATTTTACTATTCTTTTAATAATATTGTATAAAATTCGTTTTTTTAAATTACAATCATTAAATTTTTAATATAAATTAATTTTTCTTTTTCTACATTAAAAAAAATTCAATTTTTTATTTACTGGGATCTCAAACAGAATAATTTATTTTCTATTTGTAGAAATAGTTTTAAAAAATCAAAAAAATGATTAAAAGTTCGTTTTTCTGTCTTATTACAAAAAAATAGTTTAGTTAAAAAATAAAAAAATAATAAAAAAACTAGAAAAAAATAAAAATAAAATTTTTTAAATATTTTTCGTGTTTTTAAATTTTTATTTTTTTTATTTTATTTTTAAATTAGACATAATTTATCCAATTATTCTAAATTTATTTTTTCCTATTATTTTAGTTTAAATATTTATAGAATTTTACTATTTAGAAACAGAAAGTAAATTTTTCTCATTTCAAGGGATCTGAAGCGCAAAGTTGAAGATAATGTGAGAACCACCTGTTGCCGAATTTGTTTTCACAAGCAGACAGCAAACAAGTTTCCACATATAAATTAAACATTTATTATTATTATTATTATTATTATTATTATTATTATTATTATTATTATTATTATTATTATTATTATTATTATTATTATTATTATTATTAACATTATAATAATTATTTGTACTATTGTTATTATCATTATTGTTATTAATATTAATAAACTTTAATACCTATTTTTAATATAATAATAAATAATAGAATAGAATAAATTATTATTAAAATTAATATAAAAGAAGTGAATAATTTAATATTTTAATTAACATTCATATTTTTTTCTATAATTTGATTCTAAGGAGAGTAATTGCAATAAATTGAAAGCAAACTTATTTTTATTATTTAAATAATTTATGAACAAATTAAAATTGTTTATGAGTGCTTGAATTCAAAAAAACCTTGGGATTTGTTTCAAATTTTCCAAAAGAGAAATATTAAAGTAAAAATTAAAGAACAATTAAAATTTTAATATTGAAACAATTCTTAAATAATACAATTAAAAATACAAGTAAATAAAATTAAAAATAATATAATTCAATAATATTAAGGAATAGAATTAAATTTAACTCAAATTTATTTAAATTAATTTAATTAGATTAAAATTCTCATTTTTAAGTTAAAATTTACAGAAGTGTATTTACACTTGTATGTAAAAAGATAATAAAAATAAATAGAATAAAAAATTAATATTAATTAATAAAATAAAATGAAATAAAATACAATAGAATAAAAAAAAATACAATAAAATAAATGCAAATAACATACAATAAAATAGCAAAAAAATAAATGAATATAAATAAAAAATTTCGGGTAATTGCAAATTCACCAGATCAAATTAATTTTCCCGTAAGAAAAAAATTACCTTGTCGTGATTCCTCAAGTTCTTCAATGCCATTGTAACGGCGATGAGTGATAAGAAAAGCTCTCGGCATTTTCTCTTTCAGCAAAAAAAACTGCGATTTAATTTTCTTTTTCAAACAAAAATTGTTCAAAAATTGTATGTCACATTAGAATTTTTTTTTTGTTTACTTTTTTTCTTGTCACCACTGCGGAAAAATTTCACAATGCGATCACCACTTGTGAAAAAAAATGTTATTTTTTTTCTTCCGTTAAAACTATTCACAAAATGTAGAATTTCTTTTTCTGCCTTGAAATCACGTGCGTTTGATGAAGAATTTAAAAGGACTTTTTAAAATGAAGTTTCGAAGGAGAGAAGTGAGAGATTGAGAGAGAGAGAGAGACCCTCTTTGAAGGAGGGTACATGCGTCTTCTGCAAGTTTCGGGACGTATTAAGTTGGTCTGGCTAAGTTTCAGTGCTACATATAGAAGCGAATCCTCCCTCATCCTCTCCCACCCTTTTTTGCTCTCTTCAGCTGCTGCTCAGAGTGTGCTGAGATGTGGTACTTTTTTTTTTCTTCTTCTTCTTTTTTTTTAATATGTATTTGTATATATAAGCATGCGTGAACCTCCACACGAGGTAGAAAACACCACCGCAAAGAACAGATTGAAACGATTCGAATGAGCAGTGGGGTGGCCTGAAATTAAAAAAAATTATTATTAATATGAATTATTGATTAGAAACTATTATTTTATTCTTGTATTTATTTGTTATTTTTTAACTTAATCTCAAAAATAAATTTTCTGAATATAGAAGAGGAAATTTTCGTCTCAATGGTCTGAATTATATTAAATAGAAAAATATGAAAATTTATTGAGAAAATAATATAATAAATATTGTCACGAGAATCAAGACTTATTGTCATCAACAGACTTGACCGTACTTTTATTTCCCTTTGTAAAATGTGATCGTGCGCCAACAGGAAAAGAACTTGCCAAAAAACCCACTTTTGTCTGTTTTAGTTTCATCATTGTTTTTCTATACATTTAAATAGAAGGAAAAATTTATTATTTTCTATTGCAAAAAAAAGCAAAATAATTTTAATAAAAAATTCTTTTTTTTATTCTTATTGACGAAAAAAATCGAATAGTCAATTTTCGCATTTGTTAATATACAAAAAATAACTGAAAAATCAGACTTTTTATCGAGACTGTAAATTTAATGATTCCTTTTTGTCAAATGGAAAATAATTAGAAATTGAAACCTTTTCGATTATGTAACGAGTGAAGAGAAAAATTTCCTCTCGCGTGAATAAATTGAAAAATTCATTCCTTATTTATAAGAATTTAGCAGTAGCTGAAAAAATACACAGTATTGGAGATAAATAAAGAAGAAGAGGAAACGAAACAAGGACAGGGAGTTTCCAAGTTCTGCTTCTTTTAGTTCATCATTCGTGTTTGTTTTAAGTACATTCTCCAAACTAGAAATTCGAAAAGTAGAGCAATTTTAATTTCTTTTCAGTATTTAAATTTTATCTCAGAAAAATGGGATTTTTTCCCCTCCAGAGAAATGGGAGAAAAATGGAAAACAAATAAAATTTGATTAAATAAGTGTCTCGATTATTTTTCAAGTTCGGATAAAAATCTGATGAGTATTTCAATTATTTTTCAAGTCGGGATAAAAATCTAATGAATATTTAAATTATTTTTCAAAGTTGGGATAAAAATCTACTAAATATTTGAATTGTTTTTCATTGTAGAAAATATGAAATAGGCTAATTTTCTCTACAGCAACTTTGTGAGAATTTGAATGGCAAACACCTGTAGAGTGGAGAAAAATGATTTCGAAATTGAAAGCTATATAAAATCCGAGAGGAGAAGAAATTTTGAGGCTCGTTGATTTTTCTTAGCTATTGAATGAATGCTTCGCGAATTAGTCAGCCGTCGCGATGCTAAATTCAGACGCTTTGGCACTGGGCCAGAGAACCACCGCACACCAACCTGCTTCTTCTTCTTCTTCTTCTTCGTCTTTTCACTAACAAAAACCGACGCCATTATCTATTATACATATATGATATATATATACCTTTTCTCATTTTCCTTCTGTATTTTCTTTTCCACAAATCTCATTTCAGACTATAAGCATACACTAAATCCTCGCGACATTTGTCGACTTCTCCAGAGATTATGTTCTCTTCTGCAGACAGTAAAATTCCGTGACCTCTCCTAAAGGCTTCTTCTTCTTCTTCTTCTTCTTTTTCTTCTTCTCCTTTGTCGAAGTCCATCGTCCCTCGCTTTTCCTGCGAAAACAAAATAGAATAAATAAAAATGAATAAATAAACAAAAAATAAATCAAGTTTTCTTAATGCTTTTTCTCTTTTCGGAGTAAAAAAAAATTGTTACACATAAGGCGAGATAACATTTTTTTCCTTAACAAAACAAAAATTCTTTTTTCGAAGTAAAAAAAAATTGTAACACACAAGGTGAAATAAAATTTGTTTCCTTAAGTGAAACTCGAATTTCGAAAATAAAACTTCCGAAATAAGACAATTTTTTTTTTTTTAATGAAAAGAATAAATGAAAATTTTTCAGTATATTAATTGTGAATTCCCTCTCTAAACTCTTCTAATTATTTTCGAATATTTAAATATTTGAATAATAAAAAGGAATATTGAACAAAGCAGCAGACAAGTGAAAAAAGTGAATCATTGAATTTGAAGAGAGAGCAAACTAGAAAACAGGTGTCCCATGGCATCGTATACAGCAGAATCGACGTCGCATCCAAAAATAAAATAACTAACGTCGTGTATATGACGCAAATATATATTATATGTATAACAAACTCGCCGAACGACGCCCACTTTTCTCTCGAAAAATTTCGAAATCATCTTCCGTCAAAAAAGATTCCTCAAATAATTTATCAACAGATTGAAAACTATTTCCATAAAAATTTTTATCTCGCCTTATGTGTAACAAAAAAAAGGGGGAAAAAGGGAAATTTTAAGTGGTTTCACCTTATAACCCTCCTCGTATTAAATATCTCTCTCGTCAAGTGCGAAGAAAAATAAAAAAAAAAAACATTTTTTCGACGACGAGAATCAAGGGGACGTTGCCCTAGAGTCGATCTAAAATAATCTTTCAATTTCATGTTATATTGAAGTCAGAAAAACATTGAAAAGTGGTTGGAGGAGCGTGTGCCTAAGAAACGTATATAATTCTACCCACACATTTTTTTTTATTTGTTAAAAAAAGGGATAAAAGCACAGGCTCGCTATTTAAAATTTGAAAGCGCAAATGAAGGAGGGAATTTAGTAGGGGTCGAGGGAAGTCGTGTTTGGCCTCGGCATGGGGTTGCTGAGCTATTTTCAGTCAGTGCTTTAATGCAGCTGTCGCTACCAGTGAAAAACCACCTCCCGGTTCGCAGCTTCCACGGTCATCTCCGAGGTAGAGGCAGAGTCAACAGAGTCTAGGTATAGAAAAATTCCTAGTTTCACGAGTACGACGACCTCGTGTACAATATTTCATATACACTCCATGAGTCTTCTTCTTATTTTCAAATTCTTATTTTCAAAGTCGTCGGATATTTTTTTCTATTTTTTCTCCTTCTTCATTCCACGACTCGTCGTCTTCAATTTTTATCTAAAATAGGAATTTCAATTTTTATCTAAAATAGAAATTTCAATTTTTATCTAAAATAGGAATTTCAATTTACATCTAAAATAGGAATAAACAAAAGTTATCGTGATAAATTATTTATCCAAACACAACTTCCCTTTAGCTTCTTAATTAATACTCAAATGATAATTAAAAAATTTTCTGATATTTTCAAAGCGAAAAGAAAAAAAATTTCAAAAAGAAAATGAAAGCAATGTGAAATAAAATAAATGAAACGAAACCAAAAAACTAAAATTAAATTAAAGAATATAAATAATTATTCAAACGTAATTATATTAATAATAATAATAAAGAATAGTAATAATAATAATAAATGAATCATACCTGATAATAATTACAGAATATCAAATGCATTTCAAAAATCCGCGATCCATTAATAGAAGAAGCAGCATTAGTGAAAATTCATTTCCGTGAAATATTTCCAAAATATCGTGCGTGTTTCTTATGGAGATGAAGAATTGAAAATTTGCATGACGAGTTACTTTGAAATGACAGGAGCAGAAAAATGCGTGTGTAGGTGGTCCACAAGTATATAAAAGAAAATTCGTTTTTTTTTCTGGCCAAATGCCAAACGAGAATTTCAGACTCTTGAGTTTCTTCGTTTGAATCGACTTCAAACTTTTCACATCCGGTAGAACGAACTCATGATTTTTGTCGCTTTATTTCCCTTTGTCTTTGATCTCCGCGCAATTATGAATTTTTATACAGAGAATTCGCTGCACTGTTTCCTTATTTTTCATGAATTTTTTCCCAATCTGAAAAAATTAATTAAAATCATTTAATTGATAGTAAAAATAAAAAAGAATGTTAATTTCTAAATAGAAAAAAGGGAACGAACAACTTGGAATAAATTAAAATAATTTAAAAGTAAAAAGAATAAAAAAAATAATTTAAAAGTAAAAAGAATAACAAAAATAATTTAAAATAATTATGGTAATAATTAAATAAATAAATAAATTAATATTATTGAAATTGCAATAAATTCGAATGAAAATGCGAAAAAAGGAAGCAAAAAATATAGAAATTCACGATTCGAAATTCTCCCTCGTGCGTAAATGATTGATCGCTGGCAGCAACCATCTAATCGACGGAAAGTAAAGTACTTCCTTAAGAAAAAAAAAACAAACAAAAAAGTGGAAGCATTTCTTCAAAGTATTTTTTTTTCGTATTTGTTTAAAGTCTCGGCGACACGCTTTCGTGAGTGGTTTTTTAATTGAGGAAACCTTAAAAAACGAAAACGAAAAGTAAGCAAGTAAAAAAGAGAAAATTAAGAAAATTTATATAAAAAAGCAGAAAATACAAAAATCGAACGAGAAAGAAGATAAAAACATTATTTATTATAATAAATGCGTCGCTCTTCCAAAAAAAAAAAAACGTCGAGTTAATAAAAAATTAAAATTAAAAAACAGTGACTTAATAAAAAACAAAATTTTAAATTAATAGCGTTTCCTCTCAGAATTAATAAAAAATTTCATTTTTTATTAATTCTGAGAGGAAACGCAAGTTCCTCCAAAAAATGCGAAGTGAAAAGAGAGAAACAGAAAAAAGAGGGAGACAGAGGATTTGAAGATTTTTTTTCCAAGCACAAATCAAAGAGTGTGTTAGCTGATGATTTACAATGTACAGGAACAAGGTTTTAGGATCAGGAGGAAGCTGCGACAGTTCCTTCCGTTTTAAATCCCCTTTTATTTTGCACCCACTTGCCCTCACAGTTCCATTTACCAATGAGCAAAAAAATAAAGTCGGCCCACCCTGTTTCAAAAAAAAAAAAAAAAAAAAAACCGGCGAATTAATAAAAGATAAAAAAAAATTTATGCCCAAAGAAACCACCAACTCCCGTCATTCATCTTCCTGAAAATGAATAGAGAGAATTTTATACAATTCTTCGTCTTTTTGTAACTTAATTTTTCAACCATTTTTTGCCAATTTCAGAGAAAATCTCCTCATTTTCAAATTATTGGAAACAAAATTCCCTCTGAATTAAAAAAAAATGAACTAAAATTCAAAAAAAAAGAAAGAAGAAACGTGAAAAGAAAAATGAAAAAATATGAATGAAAAAAGTTAATTAAAACTGAAATTTCAAAAAGAAATATGAAAGAAAATAAAGATTGCGAAATAAAATTAAAATTGATTAAAAATACAAAAAGGAAAAAATTTAAAAAACTTACCAAGAATTTTTCTTCCATTTTTCACCTTCAGATTACAGTATACGTTGAATATACAAATGGATTTTTCCCCCAATAAATAGAGCATTTTTGAATATGGAAGGATTGAAGAGTGCGGTGGTGGATGATTGATTCAGAATAATTTTTGTATTCGCAGGTGGTGGAATGACGGCGATGAAATTTACAAAAGCAGAAGAACGATCAGCTGGCTGGGCATTCGTTGCTTATAAACGCACATGAGGAGAAAGATAAAAACGTGATTCCCCTTGTAGGCGTACTCCGCAATCCGCATCTCAAACCCCTCCGAAAAAAAGAAAAAAGTCCGCCTTCATTCAGGAAAATAATGCAAGTCACCGGTCGAAATTCATTCATTTCAAAAAATCTATCGTCACAAAAATATGGATCCATTCACGAAAAAAAAGCAGCTCTCCATAGCAAATTTCTTCATCTGCAAATTTTTTTTTTTTACAAAGTATTAATTCAGAAAAAAGTTTTACACTGTAATTAATTTATTTAATTAACTTCAAATTTTCGTTATAATTTTTCTATATTTCAATTATTTTTGTATATTTTCAATTTTTTTGTATTTTCAATTTAATAATTAATTTCTAAGGATTTTTCACTCATTAATTTTTGCATTAACTTCAAACCGTTTCGTCTAATTTTTTTTTAATTAACTTTAATTTTTAATTCTGAGATTTTTTGAACTCATTAATTGATTAATTGGCTGTATTCCTTCGGCCGAAGATTTTTTTTGTTGATAAAAAGAAGAAATAAAAGTAGAAAAAGAAAATTGAATGAAAAATATTATTCCTCCGAAATTATTTTGCGAAAAAGTGAATAGAAAGAAATAAAAAAAAGAATTAAATCCTATAAATAAAATAGAATTGAGTGAAAAATTATCGCTTAGAAATTATTTTGCAAAAAAGTGAATTGAAAGGAAATTAAAAAAGTAAATATAAATAAAATTGAATTGAGTGAAAAATTATTCCTTGGAAATTATTTTGCGAAAAAGTGAATAGAAAGAAATAAAAAAAAAATTGAATATAAAATTGAATTGAGTGAAAAATTATCGCTTGGAAATTATTTTTGGCGAAAAAGTGGATTTTTACCTTTTTTTTTGAATTTGCAATTGAGACAATGGTAAAAAAATTTGCCATTAATTTGTATTAAGGGCAAATTTGTTCCTCCATTATTGAAAGGGGAAAATTTGAATGGCATTACACGCAGATAAAGGTGGAAATAGAATGTGTGGGTGAAGGGAAGTGGCGATGAACCATGACTTGAGAGAATATATGTACATAAGGATGTGAGAAAGAGAGGAAAAGAAAAAAAGGGGAGGATAAAAGAAGGGCGCGTGGCGGACGCGTGCCGATTCTCAAACTTGGTGTCTGCTTGTCTCCTTCCCTTCAATATCTTTCCTCGAACCAAACTTCCTTCCTATCATCTCTTCACTCTTTGAAAACTCCTCCTTCGTCTGGTTGTTGTACATATTTATCATCATCGGTCCACTTATTGAAACATTATTTTGAATTTCGAGCACGAAAACCTGAAAAAATTTTCCATTACTAGTTTATTTAATATTTTTAATTCATTTCTGCTTTTTTATTAAATATTTTTCTGTTTTGAATTAATTTTCTGTTTTTAATTCAGTTTTTCTGTTTTCAACTCAGTTTTTCTTTTTTTACTTCAATTATTTTTTTTGATTCAGTTACTTTTTTTTTATTCAATTATTCTTCTTTTAATTCAGTTATTCTTTTCGTTCGTTTTTTTAATCCAGTAACTCTAAATTTTAAATAAATTGCATTAGTTATTCTAAAAATGCTTAATTCACCAAAAGTTATTTTTTCTTTTACAATACTCATCGTTTTGATTATTATTTGAATACTTTGTATTTTTATTTTCCAATTAAAAAGAATTTTAGAAGTTTAAATTTTGAATTTTAAATGAAGCTAATTTTTTAAGCAAACTGAATTTATCTGTTTATTTAAATATACAGTGAAAAATAATTTGAAGAATGATAAATTTTTTCTGGTGTTAAAGAGTTGATTTTGAAATTGAAAAAGGATTTAAAATGCGGTAACTAGAGAAGCAATCGGAAAGGAAATCGGGCAGTGCTCTAAATTTAACTTTTAAACGAAAACAAACAGGGCCGCGCATATTCTTCATTAACATTTTTATGGTTACCACATTTTTAATGTAAAAATTCAACTCACATTCTCGTCAATCATTCTTTCGCAAAATTCCCTTTTCTCTCTTATTTTTTTTTTATTTTCTTCAATTTCTTGAAATCGCAATACGTGAATGCTAAAATAACCGCGAATGCAATAAACCTTTTTTTAACTCCCTTCTCAAGAACGAACTTCCTTACAAACTTTTTACCCTTTCAATTTTAAAACTAGTTTTTTTTAAAACAAATTTCTACTTAAAAAAAATTTCTTTAATAAAAAATTTCTTTAATTTATTTCACAAAAAAGGTATTTTTTTCCAGATTCAATTTTTAAACTTTGAAACTATCGAAATAAAAATTTAGAGCTTACGTACTTCTGAAGAGACACCCCCGGACGATCATCGATTCCGTCCCGTGAGGGGAAGTCAGAATCCCCCTCCACCACTAGGAAAGGATTCACGCCCGTATCCCGAGCCGAACTCAGGACTGGCAGTGCGATCGAGTTGTCGCATAAAACTGCCTACAACTTTCATTCGGATAAAGAAGAAAGCTATATTTTTAAGTACCTCAAACAACAATCCATTCCAAAAGCTATACACGGAGAGAAAAAACAAGGCTTTTCCCTGTGACTTCAATTCATGCCTTTTTCAGGTAGCAGTTTCACCGGATTTCCCGATGAATTTCTTGCGTTTAGCGGTTAAGGCCATGCCTTAGCCCCTATTGGCCTTAGCTCGTTGCAAGAATCTCACCGGGAAAACCTGTGAGGCGTCCTGCATTTTTACTGTGATAATTTTCACGCGTTAAATGCATATTTTTTCATGGGGAAAAGCCTTGTTTTTTTTCTCCGTGTAGGAATCTCCGTCCTTATATACTAACTGATGGAATTTTTCACCGCTTGTGAGAAACATTTTTTCTTGAAAAAAAAAAAATATTTATGTCAGAAATAATTTTTTTCAACTTTCTAAAAAATAAAACACGAGAAAAAATTAGTCGGTCAATTTTTTTTAATAATTAATTAATTAAATAACAAATAATTGTTGTTAATTATTAACTCTTAACACAGAGCAGTTGGAAACTTGCAGTTTTTTTTCTAACTTTACAACTAATAAATCTTTAAAGTACAAAATGAAGATAATTTATGATTTTAATAATTTATCAATTGTTTAAACAAATAATTGTTGTTAATTACTAACTCTTGACAAAAAAAATTATTTTGAATAATAATTGTGCTATCCCGATGCTATCTTCGCTCCGAAACTCAAACTTAAGCCCCTGACCGCATGGTGGGAGAAGGTTGTTTCCCCTCACGGGACGCAATCGATGACTGCCCACACCCACACGTTCAACATAAGACCATCTCAATGCTTTTGTAGATTTGTTATTCACATCTAATGGATTCTAAATTTAGAGCTCGATAGCTTCGATTGGAAATTTCGAACTTGCTCATTATTCTGTAACAGAAAAAAATATTTCAATAAACAAGAAATTTTTTTTAAACAAAATCGTAGAATCTTTTTTTCTCTTTCAAAAAAAAAAAAGGGTATTTAATGTCGAATTTCGAATAGAACGTTTCGAATATTTATAATTAATTTAATATTTCTATATATGTTTATGAAATAAAATGACAAATTGAAATTATTTAATTCGATGACTGCCAATTGAGATAGAAATAGATCCGGACACCCTTTTTGAAATAAGCAACCTGCCAAAGACAAAGTGAAACCTGCACAAATTACATCATGAACGATATTAACGGATCAATCGATCAAGATGCTCTCAATTGTTAGCCGCATACCAATCGCTCACTAAACTTGTTTGTTATGAGGACATTCAAGATGACTTTTCTCATTCTTCTCCTTTACAATAAGGACTAAAAAAGAAATTTTCTTTTAAAATTTCGGAACTTTTGTTCTTTTCTGAACTTTCCGAATTCTTTCGGATATGAATTGAAATATACGATGTTAAATATTACGAATTAAATATTAAATTCCATAGAGAAAAATAATAAAGAAAATATAATTCCAAACAATGTAGAAAACAATACAAAAATAAATAAAAAAAAAGCCGAAAGCTTATTGAAAGCTTCCTCCTCGAGGAAAATAATTTAAAAATCTTTTCGATGCGGGGGAAAAAGACATTGCGTGAAATGAAGTGAATGAACGGTGAATTGCAAATTTTAAGGTGTTTTAGACAGGAAACTAAGGAGGAAATCTAATTATAGAAGTCGTTGTGCGGTTCCGCGCGAACTAACAGGAGGGTGAGTGCGGGTGCAGGGAATATACTCTCTCTCTCTCTCTTTCTCTATAAGAATTTGGTTGCATTGGGCGGCTCATAAAATGCAGAGGCTGCATCCGGCAGTGGCGCAGATGTGCTGACCCTAGTATATAGTAGGGCCTCTCCTTATAGATTTGTGAGGAGCCGAAAAAGTAGAGGACTAACAACACTCTTCTCCTAAGATCCGATAGACAGATCTCGGGACGATGAACTTGAAGAGAAGAAGAAGAAGAAGAAGAAAAAACTATTCTCGCACACATTCACCCCCCGCGAGACAATATAAAACGCCGACAAAAGCCTGAAAAAAAAGAAATTTTCACAAGTTTTATTTTAAAAAATTTATATTCAATTTTTATTTTTTTTTCTCATAAATAATAATATTTTTTAAATCAATTCAATTATTTCATTACAATTGTTTTAAAAAATTATTATTTTTAAAATATTTAGTAAAATTCCTTCAAATAATTCAACTATTTTAAAAAATTCAGATAAAATCCTTCGAAACAATTCAATTTTTTTTACGAATTGTAAAATTATTGACAAGAATTTAATTAATTTCATAAATAAGAAAATTCTTCACAAGAATTAAAATATTTTCATAAATAATAAAATTCTATAAAGGAATTAAATTATTTTCAATACAATTTATGGAAATTTGTTTTTCATTTGCAAATATTTATAAATGAAGAATTTTTTTTTTATTTACGTTTAAATGGGAAAAAATAATCGAGAAATATGAATCTTTTAAGCGAAAGATATAACCGATTATCGAGAATCAATCGTAAAAATATTGAAAATGAATACAGCTTTGGAAAAAAACCACTTAAACAGAAGTTAAAGACTGTTTTACCAACTCAAATTGATTCGAGGAAATATTATTCTTTGCTTTTGCGTGGGCTCGTTATTTTATTTTTTTCTAAATTGAAAATAAGTTGATTTTTTAAATAAAAATAAAGTAAATAAATTTTTTAGTAATAATGTTTTTAAAAAACTTTTTCGATTAATTGAAAGAGTAGGAAAAGTAAGAAAGAGAGAAAAATTAAAAAATAAGCTAAAAAACCAAAGAAGCTCTTAAAAAATTCTTCTTTTTCTTTAAAGAAAAATAATAAGTAAAATTACTTGCAATTTCGATTTTTGGCAAATAATCCAGAGAAGCGTTTCGAATCGATCATTCGGATTGGAAAAAAATCAAAATTACTTCCTTCTCCTCTTTCCCCTTGAAGTGAAAATTGCAATTCCGTTGAACTTGTCGATTATCAATAAATTCTTATTTTTGATTGTTTCCATTTTTCGATTTTCTATTTCTTCCTCTCGAATTTCGAACAAGTTTTCGAACATTTTTTCCTAAAACAAATAAAACTGATTAGAAAAATCAAAAAAATAGTGAGAGTAAAATAATAGAGAAAATAAACTCAAAAATCAATCAATCAAAATTTAATAAAAGTAGGTAATAAAAATTTCATAAAAATCATAGAAAGGATGTGAAAATAATTGAATACAATAAAGAGAATAGAGAAAAAATAATAAAATAGATAAAAATAAATATATAAAAAATACGAAAGTAAATGAATATAATAGAGATAATAAAGAGAAAAATAATAAAATAAAAAAATATATAAAAATAAATACAGAAAAGATGCAAAAGTAATTGAAGACAATAGAAATAATAAAGAGAAAAATAAAAAACTAGATAAAAATAGTACACAAAAATGATATAATCGACAAAAATAATAAAATACTCGAAAATGATATAATCGACAAAAATAATAAAATAAAAAAAATAAAATTCAAGAAACTGATAAAATAGACAAAAAAAATATTGAAACAAAAAATGTGAATATGCGTGGCAAATAAAAAATATAAAAATGTAGAGTGAGATTGTCCATGTAAGGCTTAGGCTGGGGGTCGCTAATTTTAGTTTGACTCTCGCAAGAAACCAAGAGTTAGCAAAAGCAAATCGGGCAGCTGGTGAACCGGCGACGACGACGGCGCAAGCCTTGCACGTGGCGACGCGTGTCTCCGTGGTCTTTGCTTATATTCCTATCGGACATCCCCCTTCATATTTCACTGGCGTAAGCAAAATCTGGAAGTGAAAAAAAGGAAGTAAGTAAACAAGAGTCCCAAGAACCGGTGTACCAATTTCCAAATGATTTGTAGGGTACTTGAAAAAAATTTGTCTTCAAATGATCATTATTCTTGAAAAAAAAAATTCAATAAATAGTAAGAAATTGATCTCAACAAAAAAAATGACAGTGAAGAATTAAAATAGGTACACTTTTTCGAATAGAGAGAAAGAATTAAAAACAAAAAACTAGTTTTTTTATTTTTTTTTAAACCCAAAGTTTAAAATTAATTAATAAATTTATGACCGAAAGGTAGAAATACTTAGGCCAAAAGTTTCAATTTAATAAATTAATTAGTGTATAATAAATACTGAAATAATTCTCAAACGCTTACGCCATTGATTTTTCTTTCTTTTTCGTCACCCGCCAGTTGCAAATTTCGAACGCGTGCCCCCTTTTTTTTATTGCACGCTTGCCACTTTCTCGGTGATGCAAAATTTTCAATTTGACATTTCGCAGGGAGTCACGTTTAAAACATTTATTATTTCCCTTTTGTGTGTGTGTCTTAAAAATTTCCAACTTCCGTTCCATAATTGAGAGATTGAAAACATCTGAAATAAATAAAGAAAAAATAGTAAAATTAAAAACACTCGAAAAAAAATATACAGAATGAACAAAAATTTGCAAATAATAAATATCTAAAATCTTATATTTCTCCAAGACTTCAGACTTTTTAATTCTTTGCAAATATAAATTCTTTTTAGAGGGAATAGAAAAAATGTATAATATTTTATATAGAATTCAGAAAAGAGAGTAAAGTTTCTCTTTTTTTTTGTCTTTGGAAAAAGAAAAAAAAGGGAAATATAGAAGAAAGAAGACGGGATTTAAAGAGAGAATAGTGCAGCGGATGTTTGAGAGTACCGAACTTTGAGCCCCCTTTGGCCTTCGTGGTTGCACCCTGTTGCATGTTATATATATTTATGGAGGTGTTTCTAAGCGGATGTAATGTTTAAAGATTTACATATAGTATAAATAGGCAGTGGTTGCGCTCGGGGACTTTTTTTCTCAACGAGATGATGATTTTTGTTTTGATCCACATTTCACGTTTAAATTATCCCCGTCATGGTGGTCCTTTTTCCAAATCAATTGACAATCATATTTATTTGTGTTGATAAAATGCTTTCAGTTTCATTTCACTTTTTATTTTCCTGAAACAAAAAAAATATTGTAACATTTAAATTATCTATTTTTATCCATTAAAATATCTGCAATATAATTAAAAGAATATTAATATTTATTAATTTTTATTATTATTATTTTTATTATTAATATTATTATTAATTTATAATATCAATATTAATATTCAAAATAGTAACACTAAAAATATTAATATTTCCTTTAGCTGAAACACAATTTTATATCTTAATTTTTATTACTTGATTAATTATCAAAGTGATTAATACCATATTTTTAGACTTTACAGAATGATTTAAACCCCAACCTGTTTGGTTCAAAATGTGAGAAAAATAACCGAAAAAAATCGAGTCAAATTTCATCGCACCCCCAAGAGGTCCAAACGATCGTGAGAAATATTTAAATGTCCTGGGAGACTTTTAAAAATTTGAAATTTCACATTTGGTCAGTGACACGTGATATTTTGTTTTTAATTCTTAAGCTGATTTTCTAAGTGTTTTTTTTAATATTTAATAATTAATTAATTACTAACAGGAAATTTAAGAAAATTCAAACTTAAATTATTATTAAGACTAAAAATAAACATTATTTTGAGAAAAAGAAAAAAATATAAAATTGTAACTGAAAAATAAATATTATAGAAATGGAAAAAAGTATAAAATAGATAAATTAAAAAATACTGACGAAGAAGAAAATATAAAATTGATTAATTAACAAATAAATATTGTTGAAACAGCAGAAAATATGAAATTTATTAATTAACAAATAAATATTGCTGAAAGAGCAGAAAATATGAAATTGATTAATTAAATATAAATTAATTGATTTTAACACAACATTTTGTCTTAATAACAATTAGGAAAATGTGTTAAATTGAAGAACTCAGCACGTGGTTGTCAAAAATTGAGAACTCCTGCTGTGACAGCACACAACCACCAGATGCTAGGTGACTTCAAATTTCACAGCCCCCCACTATGTAAATTTAACAAGAAATTTCTAAAATCAAATATTTAAAAAATTATTCAAAGTTATAATTATTATTTTAATAAAAGAAAACTAAATAAAAAATTCTTTAAGGTTCCTCAGTATTTAAACTCCCCAGAAAGGAGAAAAGTACAATTATTAAAATTAAAAAATAAAGAAAAAACTATTTATTTTAAAAATTAAAATATTTTTTAAAATAAATTTCAAATAAATTTTTAAATAACGAAAATTAAAATTTTCAAACTTACATTCTCGACTGCCTTTTTTCATCTCTTTATAACTATTGGCTTGGATCTTTCTTTCTTTAAAAAAATGTCGTATGAATTTTTGAAGTTGGTTGAACGTTATATCGTTTTCACAATAAGAATATCACCTGCTCCTATTGTTTGGCTAACTGGGATTGTTTTTTCTTTGTTTTTTTTTCAGTTTTATTTTCTAAAGGCGCGTGCCGCCGCCGTCACAGAAATCCGACACGTCTCTGCAAAATAAAAAGAAAGATTCAATAAAAGAAAAGGTCCTTCGCGTCGAAGAATATCACACAAGTGAATTTATATATTTTTTTCTCACTGAGAAATTAAAATTCGTCATGAAAAGGAATTTTCAAAATAAATTATTTAATATATACATAGGTAGTTTAAATAAAAGAATTTTTCAAAATCGTTACCTGGGAAAAATTTTTTTGTAGCGTAATTTTCATTTTTAGAGCACTCCACGAAATATTGTAAAAATAAGATATTGATCAATTCACTTAAATAATCCACGTTCCATTCCTTAAAAAAATAAATAATAAACTAAATTAGCCAAGAAAATAAATTTTAAAAAAATGTATTAAAAAGTAAAATAACTTTAAAATAAAATACTTGAATTAAAATAAAATAAAAAAACTTTTCCCTTAAAATTTGAGAAAAACGTCTTTAAATAGTTGATATTAGAGAAAATTAAATAAATAAAGCAGAATAAATTTAAAATTTTCAAAAATAGTATAAAAATAGTACCGGACATTTGTTCCATCGCTTCACTGAATTTTCGATGAATTTTAAACCTCTTGTTGCACTAATCTCTCCACAAGTAGGCCACTTAACATACGAAAATTCTTCTTTTCCGGCTGGAAATGCTTTTCCGGAATCTAATGACTTCTATTTTTATAAAAAAAAAAATTGTATTTAGCTGTTAACTTAAAAAAACATTTACGAAAAACCATAAGATTTACCAAATAAATTGAATTGATTATCGTTTCATCAATAATTTTTTTTCACAAAAATTGATGAGTTTCGTTTTCGTATAAAAAATTATTATTGACTCTCTATAATTATTAAACTATTTCGAAAATAATGGGTATTTTCAGTAATTATCGGAATTTTTCAATGAATTATTAAAAATTGTTTATAATTAAAATTTTTCAAATAAATCAAATAATTCAAAAATAGTTAACAAAAAAATAATTCATAATTTAACAAAAAGTGCAATTTGTAAAAATATACAAAACGTTTTAATTTAAAAATCTAATTTCCATTTCTTTGAATTTTTAAGAATTTATTTTGTAACAGACTGTACATTTTTTATTAATTAATCATTAATTATCTAAATATTAATAATAATATTAATAATACGATCTCTAAACTTCAAAAAGAAAAATAAAAAACGAATAATTATTTCCAAATTATTTTTTCAAATCAATAATTGACTTTCGTGACATTAGTCGAAATTATTATAAAAATATCACATTCATCAAATTCCCAGCACATTATATTGCATTATAATATAAATATCTACCAATTGAGTAAAAAATAAAAACTATTTTTTTTACAAAAAACAGTGAATTGTTGATATTTGAAGTAGTGTGAAAATGTTTCTCTTTTACCAAAAATCGTCACACTTCACTTCAAAATTATTATAAAAATGATTTTAGAATTTTGTGCGATTTCCATTTTCTTTCAAACGTTCTCTTTCTCTCTCTCATGTACAGATTTTCATTCTTTTCTTATCTATAACGAAAGAAAAGAATCACATTAGTTTTTGTCGAAAATTCTAAATATTTTTATAGACATTAAAATTGTCAGTCTAATTATTTTGATCGATGGGAAACATTTTTTTTTTGTAGAAACATTGAGAGATATATTTTCCATCTACTGCCTAAATCTGAATTGTAGTAAAAAATTTTAACAACAATAGTTTGTTGTAAATTTGTCCAATTTTACTATTTAAAGAACAAGTAAAAAATATTTTTTTAGAATTATTAATTAATATTAAAAATAGTAATATTAATAGATAATACTAGTTATTAATATTATTTAATAAAAATATTAATTATTATTATTATAATAATAATTTACTGAAATTTATCTAATTTTTCGCTAAAAATCTGTTACTACCTAATTGAAATTTTTTTCGAAATCAAAAATCATTTTTTACTGATTTTGATATTTCAATATTGAATCAAATTGAATATTAAAATAAAATAATTTTTACTAATTCAGATTTAGAGAGTAAATAATTAAATACAATTATCTATGTAATTATTGAATTAATCACAGTTTAGAAAATTGTGATATTTTCTTCTTTAGATTTTCAGTTGTGTTCTCGTGCACTTTTTATGAACACTGAGATGAATTTTTAAAAACTCTACTAAATACGATTGACTATATTAACTAAAAACTAGAACTAAATTAGCAGTCATTTTTTGTGGGAGTTTCACTCTGAACTCTGGCTGCCTTCGTAGAAGCTTCCAGGCCAGTCACAGCAGATAAAACTTTAAAGAGACTCTCCATCAATTTACTGAATATATCAGACATTTCATCGTCACTTCGTGTTACCACAAAAAGTTCTAAAAGTAAATATTTCTCCATTAAATTTCTAATATACAGAAAACTATATTGTTTGTAATAAATTGGTTTCAAAACAGAAATAAAATAAAAATTTTCTATTTTTTTTTACAATCTCATAATTTTGAGGAAAAAATACGTGTTTTTTCCTCATAAATCATAAAAATTTGTACTAAATCAAAGTATGTAATTAAAAAAGAAAATCAAAAATGAAAGAAAAAAAAATAAAAAAGAATTAAAAGAAATAAATTTTTAAATAAAAACTCACCAGATCTGTCTTGTCCCAAGTGTCTGCAATACATGTTTACAGCAGTCGTCACATCGTCATCGTCATGAAATGGATCACCGGGCCATTTTGCCCTGTGAAGTCTCACAGCCTCAAGAGCAGAGGACCATCTTTCAGAGCCCAAAAGTTCCGCCACTCTCGCGAATTCCTCGAAAGCTCCACTTCCCGAGAGTGAACTCGAACTTGGAGTTGGCGTTGGAGTTCCTCTTTCACTCTCTGTACTCTCCTCGAGAGCTCTACTCAAAGCGACTTTCATATTTGCAATTTCCAACGACATATCTTGCAATTGAATTTGAATATTTTTCGCCGCTCCCAACAAGGCGGTCAACATTTTATTTGACGCCTCAATTAACAGCAAAAGTTGAAAATGAAGTTTATAGAGAGCTCGTCCCAAGTCCAAGAGCATTTCCTCGAGACTCGCGTCAGTCGAATGGGCCTCGTCTAATGCGTGAAGCTTCGCTGTTGTTTTTACTGCCTCCAAACACTGTTTAAAAGAATTTTATTTTGTTAAATTAAATTGTACTGAATTTTATTTATTAAACTTTTATTTTAAAAAATAGCGCTAACGTGTTCCGCGCCAGCGCGCAGAACGTCCGATTCCATTTGTTATTCTTATGCAAATTAAAAAATGTTTTATTTTTAAAAATAAATTTTTGAATAATTTCATAACCAAAATTTAAAAAATTTACTTACGAAGAAGAAGAAAAATTCAATTATTTTTTAAAATAATAAAATTTTTTGCAAAAATTCAATTATTTTCAACAAAATTTTAATAAATCCTTCGAAACAATTCAATTATTTTTTAAAACAGTAAAATCTTTGCAAAAATTCAATTATTATCAATAAATTCCAAAGAATTTATTTCAAAAGAATTCAATTATTTTCTAAATTTTAATCAAATTCTTCCTAAAAATTCAATTACTTTTAATACAATCTTTATTAAATTTCTCCAAAGAATTTAAATTTCTATCGAAACAATTATATTATTTTTAAAAAATTTTAATAAAAATCTTTGCAAGATTTCAATTATTTTCATAAATAATAAAATTTTTCATAAGATTTCAATAAAATTCTTCCAAAAACATCAATTATTTTTATAAAAAGTAAAATTCTTTTGAAAATTTCAATTATTTTCAAAAACTTTAATAAAATTCTTTCGAAAAATTCAATTATCTTCGTAAAAAATAAAATTATTTTGAAGATTTCAATTATTTTCTTAAATAATAAAATTCTTCGGAGAATTTCAATTATTTTCAAAAATTTTCATAAAATTTTTCGTAAAAATTTAATAATCTTCATGAAAAATAAAATTTTATGGAAGATTTCAATTATTTTCATTAATAATAAAATTCTTTGGAGGATTTAAAATATTTTCAAAAATTTGAGACAAATTCTTATCAAGAATTCAATTTTTTTCATAAATAATTGAATTTTTTAGAGAATTTCAATTATTTTAAAAAATTTGAAACAAATTCTTGTCCAAGAAATGCTTTCGAAGTAAAATTCTTTGAAATATTTAAATAATTTTTATTAATAATAAAATTCTTCGGAGGATTTCAATTATTTTCAAAACAATTTTAATAAACTTCAAAAATCAAAAATTTCATTATAATTATTGACAAATACGATTATTTTAAAAATTAAAAAAATTATTTGTTTAATTCAATTATTTTCAAAAATTTTCAAAAAACTATAGATACATTATTTAAAAAAAAGCACAAAGAAATCCATCATTTTTAAAAAATTAAAAGAAATTCTTCAAAAGAATTTAATTAGGATTTTTTAAATTTTTTTCGCGAGAATTCGATTATTTTCATAAATAATAAAATTCTGCAAAGGAATTCAATTATTCTAAAAATTTTTGATAGAATTCGTTGCAAGAAAATTCAGCAAAGGAATTCAATTACTCTCAAATTTTTTGATAAAATCCTTTGCTAGAATTCAATAATTTTTAATACATTAATTTTAAAATTGAAAATATTTGAAAGGAAAAATTATTAAAAACAACTAACTTCAAACTGCGAATAGATTACCGGAATACAACGATTATTATGTACTGAATTTTTATTATTAAATAGAATTGAATTTTTATTATTAAATTGAATTTTATTGAATTAAACTGATATCTATATTTTTGTACGTTCAAATTAAAATTAAAAATTAAATTAAAATTAAATTAAAATTAAATTAAAATTAAATTAAAATTAAATTAAAATTAAATTAAAATTAAATTAAAATTAAATTAAAATTAAATTAAATTAAAATTCGTACCTCTGTGGCGTGATCCTTTCGATCCAAAAATGTCTCGAGATGATCTTGTATCTCAAGCATTCCGAATCGCAAGGTCTCGTTAAGTCTTTGATTTCCGAAGACGCTCGTTGAAAACCATACAAGTGGAGGCTCTCCCTTTGTACTTAAAAGTTCAGCATGACTAGACAAATGAGTACCAAGTTGATTAGAAGCTGTACCTCCGTTATTTAATAAGGCACTTGCTTCTCGAGTGAGACCCACTGATTTACTGCTAACATCCTATAAACAAGAAAACTTTTTTTAAAACAAGCAAAATTTAATCAAATTGAATATAAAGTTTTTAAGTAAATAGAATAGAGAATAAACAAGCAAATAAATAAATAAATAAATAATAGAGAATATATAAATAATAAATAAATCTATATATTTTTTTGGGATATTTAAATTACTGTATATTAAATGTAAGTTTTTTTAATCAAAAACAAAATTTACTCACTCTTAAAATTCTGCTAAGCAATTGGAAGAAATCTAGAGCATTGTAAGACGCCTGCGTCGTTAGAGCTTGTATTTGTTGTCTCCAAACTTCTTCATTGTCATCTCGAACTTGTCTGAATGGAATTAAAGTGGAAAGATTCGGCGAAGCATTGCAAGGCGTAACGTCACCCAAATCACCAGCACTCGAGCCACTGAAGACCAAGGAAAAAAAGAAAGTTAACACTCTTCTTTTTATTTAAAAAATACTCCGCAAAAAGAAATGAATTTCAAACCTTGTTGAAGAATCGTGTCGAGTACGACCTGGAATCAAAGACAGCGACGACGGCGGGAATATTCCAGGAATACTATTAGCTTCTTGTCCCGTACCCGCGCCACCAGGCACTTCATCCAACGGTGATTCAGATCCAACTTCATCGTCCGAAGATTCTTCCGCGACGCCCTTCTAATTGCAAAATTAATTAATTAAATTAAAAAGCATTTTTTTTTCTCAATTTTAAATTTATCGAAATTTTCTTACTCTCGTGGTTTGTTTACTGGAGGACAGAGTCTTTTCACTGAGACTCTCTTCAAAGTGTCGAAGACTGGGTTCTCGTTCCTCGCCTTCGCTGAGAGGACGTCTTCGAACACCCCAATTGAAATTATCAGTGCTCTCGCCCTCAACACTCTCGCTTTCGTATTCAAGGAAATCAAAGTCCTTGAAGACTCCAAATTGTTCGTCGTCACGTCGTGAACCACCGCTCAAATCGTTATTCGCCCCAGAGACCTCCTCCGTCGACGATGCCATTGATGACTGTCTCTCCATCAAATCGGAACTCTGACTGAATATCACCTGTTGCAAATAATTAAACAAAAATTGCCATTTTAGAAAAATTATTAAAAAAATTAGATTAAAGAAAATTAAACACAAATACACAATTTTTAAGAAACAAAAGAGGATAATTGGTACACCACAATGTTTCTGATGTATGTGAATTAATAATCGGTGATTCGACCCTACTTGTGAATGATGCGAATTTTTACTTTGATTATATGAGAAAGTGCAATGATGTGACAAATTTTGATAAATTCTTTTATTAACTCAACAATTAGTGCAATAACTTCGATAAATTCTACTCCTTTTCATTTACATATTTTTTTTCCAAAATGTTAAAAATTAAAAGTATTTATTGAAGTTTTTACTGCGTTGCTTAATTCAAAATGAAAAAAGTGAAAGCACAAAAGTTCCTTGCAAATTTCAACGAGTGTGCACAGTTTAAGAAATCCCTTTACCTTACTGTACAATGTCATGGAACTAATATGTTCGTCCTAAAAATGAGGAGATAAGGAGAGTAAGGTTTGAAAATTATTTGACAATTCAATATAATATAAATGATCGTCAAAATGCAAGAACAAAAAAATGAAATGATTAATGATACGCATAAGAATAGTAATAATTATTAAAAAATTTCCAACACTCACCGATGGACTCTTTGGTAATCCAACTCTCTGTCCGCAAGTTGTCAATAAATTCACCAAACACTCCCTCACACGACTCTGAAACAAAAATTATTTTAATTAATAAAAATTAATTTATTTTTCATATATCTGAAAGAAATTAAATTAAATTTGCAATTACAAAAGTTTATTAAGTAAAAAAGAAGACCAACCTGAGACATCCAAGGTTTCTTCCAACCGGAAATTGCATTATTATCAGCTGGCGAAAGTGACAAAGATCGTCTCGGAGAATTTTTCTCCTCCGCAAGTTGACGAATTAACCAACGTCTTCCAATCACCGGCGTTTGTGAAAGATCAAAAGTAAAGTCCATTGTTCTTCCTATTTGAATAAAGTTAATTGATGAAATTATATACAAAAATAAAAATCAATCTTTTTCCCCGCAATAAAAATTCTAAATCCACCGTAAAAAAAGAAGCTGAGACACGATAATGATTATACTGTAGCTTCAGTTACAAATATCTAGCGTTATTATTTTTATCGCAACCTGTTTTGTCGTGGTAAAAATTGAACCAGTTTGATTTGTCCACAATAGTAGTGAGAGAGAAACAGATGGCCAAATAAGAAACAAAATAAAAATTTTTAATTAAAAAAATGCATGCAAGAGATTTGTTGAATAAGTATGAAAAAGAAAATATTTACGTACCAGGTAATTCTTTTTTCGTAAATATTTCCGTGTCCGTGAAACTTGGATGCGGAGAAGCTGACGATGAATCCCAATTTGGTCCATGAAGCGATATCGGCGGTGCAACTAGAGTCGACGAACGTGTTACGACTAGTTTCAGAATTTTTAACGATTCTTTCCATTGCGGTCCCTAATTAAGAAACGAGTAATAAAATTAACAATAAAAAATAATAATAATAATAAATAACAATAAAACAAAAAAATTCGTTAATCGAAATTTACTTAAATTTTACAACAAACAAATTCGTTAATTAAAATTTACTTAAATTTTACAACAAAAAATTCTTTAATTGAAATTTACTAAAATTTTATACATTAAGTTTCTTTGTAAATTTGTTTTCTAGAAAATAAAAATGAAAATTTCATCGGTGAATAATAAAGAAAAATAAAATTTGAAATTACCTCGACATATTTGGAAATAACTCGCAATAATTCAGTAGTGATTGGTTGTGCAGCTTGTGAAGCGAGATCAACGTAATGCAACATACAATGAATAATACTGAGAACTGGAAGTGAAACGTTTCCTGGACCCTTTTCCAAAACTTCAACCAAAAATGCCAACATATTGAAACTCAAATGCGCATATGTATCGTAAAGATATTTAACGACACATTTTGTCCATTGAAAACTCTCTTTACTAAATGTTCGACGACTATACAAAGTCATGACTGTTCCCAAATTTTCTAATTTCTTTCCTTTTTCAGCGCTTACCTGTGAAAAAAAATTAATTCCTACTATTAATTCCTTATTGTTACATAAAATTATAATTCTACATTTAATTAAATTAAAATAATTAAATAATTCGTACTTAAATAATTTGTGTTCAATAATAAATACATAAATAATTATCTACTTATTTTTCCACAGGAATTACAATTTTTTTATAATTTTAATGTAAAGGTTTTTTAAATTTATCTAGTTAGAAAAATTCGTACTAAAACGCAATTAATATTAAATTAATATTATTATAATAAAAAATTTTAACTAAAATTTATTTTTCAATCAATTCTTATTAGAAAGTTCTATAAGAATTCAATTATTTAAATACAAAAATAAATAATTGATAGAATAAATGATTATTTCTTAGAATTGAATATTTATAAAAAATGTTATATCAAAATTATGTAAATAATTACTTTTTTTGAGGAATTAATTTAAAATTGTATTAAAAATAGTTGAAATCGTGTGAAGAATGTTATTATTTATAAAAATAATTGAATTCTTGCAACGAGTTTAAGTAAATTTTTTTAAATAATTGAATTTCTGTGAAAAATTGTATTATTTATGAAAATAATTGAATTCTTGCAACGAATTTCATTAAATTTTTTTTAAATTATTGAATTTCTTTGAAGAATTTTATTATTTATGAAAATAATTTAATGCTTATAAACAAATGTTATCAAAATTTTAGAAAATAATTAATTTCTTTCACAGTATTTTATGTAAATATTTTAAATAATTGTTTTCTTTCAAAAATTTCTCTTGGAAATTATATTATTTCATACAATTGAAGAATTCCTGTGAAAATTTTATTATTCATTAAATTAATTAAATTTTTGCGAAGTATTTTATGAATTTTATTTTTTAAATAGCTGCATTTATTTGAAAAATTTTATTAAAATTGTAGATCTAAAAGTCATACTTTAATTAAAAAAAATGAATTTCCACGTTTAATTTAATGTCAAATATTAAATATTCAATGAAATACCTGAGCAATATTTTCCGCGCTTCGTATACAAAGCTCATTAGCGTCTTCGTAATTAAGCAGCATATACGGCAATAATGAAACGACATTCATTGGAAAAGCGAGACTTTGCGTTGGATCAACAACAGGCAAATCCAAAAAGATCGTAAATTGAGATAATAAAGTAACAACAGGCTCATATGTATTAGGACTGGTGCAGCCTTTCAACAAAAGTGCATGCACTCCGGGAAATGAGTTCCATCTGAGTTGTTGCTGTAATTTTTCAACTTTATCTCTTGCGTCTGGACGATCTAAAGGCAGTCTATGCAATACTCTATCCAAAAGTCTCAGTGCAAGGAGAAATTCATGCTCATAATCAGATTCAAGCAGTGAAACTGAAAGCCAAAATAGTTGAGCCAAAATTGTCATTTTATCATCTTGCGTTGCCGAATCGCCCAGTAATTTCAATGATTGCGCCGATCTTGATCTTGAGAGATTTGAATTTGGATATTTACTGCCAACTCGATTATCCAGTTCTGAAAAGAAAAACAATTTTTTATTTTCCTTTCTATATTTCCGTTTCGAAAAATGTTTATTTCTATCGAATTTATGTCTCTAATTTCTCATAAAATGGAAATGTGAAGACGGAAATTAAACCATGAGCGAAATGGAAGACTTTTGAAGAAGAAAGTTATCATAAACTGATTTTAATTTCCTCTTAGTTTCCTAATTAAGTTAAACAGCTTTAATAAAATTAACTTCACTACGAATTTAATTTTAATTTCGATATAAAATAAAGAATCAACAGAAAATTTTATGTTTGCAATGTTTAAATTAAAGTAGTTTAAAAATCATTCCAAAATAAATATCCAAATGTATACATGGAGTATTAAATAAATATTAAATGTTTTTAATAAATACTGGTTGTTACATCAGCGCTAGTTTAATTATTATTATGACTTTTCATTATTATATGACATTTCATTATTATTTGAAAACATGTAAATATTGATATATTTTATTTACTCTTGATGTTAATTATTTACCTTTCACGTCACTTGTATTTGCTGCAGCTGATTTTCGCATGCAATAACTGACCGAATAACTTGTACTTCGCGTGTGACCCGATTGATATAGATGCGAATAAACATGAGCTCCGGCTGGATACATATTTCCCGTTTTCTTAATAATTGACGCTGCATCTTTATTATTCAAATTGGGAGTGGATTTAAAGATTTCTTTCATAAAATCTAAAGGCCTGAAATCTGATTCCAATGAATCGACAGCTGCCTCGAGAGTTAAGAGTAATTCCGTCACGTATCCCTGAAACAATAATAATATTATAATTCTCTTTCTCTACAATAATTTTATAATTTGCCCCCGAAAACAGATAGATGATAAAATTAAAAAAAAAAATTAATTAAATAAAATGTTGATTATATTTGGAATAAATGTTAATTTGGATACTGCTCACAATTTTAATCGATGTATTCACCATGTAATTAAAATTAAATTTTAATTACAATCAAGGCACATGTAAATTTTAATAATGTAAATATTGAATTTGTATCATATTTTATCAAAATTAGATCCATTTATTATTATTAATTATTAAAATCGAAATATAATATAACACAAAGTAATCAAATTAATTTAAATTAAAAAAAGCTTCAAGCTTTTTCGGAATTTTAAAAATCATTTTCAGGATAAATAAAATTTAAAGCAAAAAAAAGACAAAAAAAATTGTCATAGTTAAAAATGTTTCACTTGTAATATTTTCACATTGAAAAGAAAAAGATTACCTGCATATCTTCGCCCTGTTCAGCGACAGTTTCCACCAGTCTCGATAAAATATCAGAGAGCATTCTCGAGGTGATGGGAACGCGAAGAGCTCGAAACACTTGAAGCGATCTGCCGGCATAATGCCTCGATGAACAGGAGAGTCCTAATTGAAGGGCAGTTTGTGCCCAACGTTCACTGACAAGTGCATGAGGTAATGATTCTCTAAAGACTCTCAATACGTGACGCAATAAAATTGTCAATTGCTCGGCACTTCGAACGTACCAAACTTTTGCAGTCATGTCTTCGTAATTCCATAAAGGTTGATTTGTCCTTGAGGCGAGAAAATTAATCAACGATTTAATTACATCTTGAATGGACATAATTGAACCAGATTGTGGTCCAGTCCAATTAACACCATCCTCAGGCGTCACAATCACTGGTGGTAATCCAATAGTTGTTACTGTTCTTACTGATGGTGGCCATCCACTTCCCGACGTTGTCTCTGCAAAATAATCATGTTAAATTCAATTTACACAATTTACACCTTTTATTCTGTTTCTTTCTTGTTTTTAAATGAATTTCAAATCTTATTATACAGTAAAATTCTTCGCAGTAATTCAATTATTTTTTTAACACAATTTTAATAAAAATTTGTAGATATAATTCAATAATTCATTCATTTGTTTTTATTTATTTTTATTTGGCGTAAAATTTTTTATTTTCATTTTTAAAAAATTAAATCGAAAGATTTTTCTTTCGAAATTTTGAAAGAATTCAATTATTGATTTATAAAAACTGTAATAAAATACTATTATCAATTCGAAAGTTTTGATAAAATTTTTTATAAGAATTCAATTATTATTTAAAAATTGAATACAATTCTTTACAATAATTGAATTATTTTTTTTAAGAATACATTTCTTCATAGAAATTGAATTATTTTAAATACAATTTTAATCAAATTTCTCAAAAAATTCAATGTTTTTTAAAAATTTTAATAAAGTGTTTCGAAAGAATTCATTTATAAGAAAGAAACATTTATCACAATGTTTTTAAATTATCTAAAACTACCGAGTTATAAAATTAAATAATTTATTTTACCAAATATTGATAAAATTATTAATAAGAAATTATTTATTTTGAATTCATTAATTGAAAAATTTGAAATATTATTTAAAAAGAAAAATTATCAAAAAAATTAGGAAACAAAATATCAAACAAAAACAAAAAATTTTGAACAATTTTTTTAAGTTTTTTAAAAATAATTTAGTTTTTTGAATAATTTTAATTGAAAATTTTCAAAATAATTGAATTCAACAAAGAATTTTTTCAACTTTTTAAAATAATCGTATCTCTTAATAATTATAATTAAATATTTGAATAAATATATGAATTTATCACTCAGTTGTCTATAAAATTAATATTTATTGAAATAGTAAATAAATAAATAAAGAAAAATTCAAAAACTCACCGTACGAGTAAATGGTCTGAATTTTCGAATCGGCGAGAGATTGAACTGCTTGGTTTATTGAGCATGTTGTCGTTAAAGACGTATTGATAGGAGAATGATTCGGAGTGATATTTGACGAGGAAGGCGGAGGAGGTGGTGGTGGCGGCGGCGGGGGAGGTGGAGGAGGTGGTGGCGATTGCGGTGGGAGAGGTGGAGGCGGCGGTGGTGGTGGCGAAGGTGGAGATGACGATGGCGAAGTCGGTGGTGGTGAATTTACTTGGGGTGGACTCGAAGGTCTAGGAACAGTTGACGGACCATAAAGATAACTATCAAATTCCGGATCGACTTCCGTAAAATTATGCTCAATCACAGGCAATGGCGGTGTTGACAATCCAAGTCCCAATTGCTCTGTTTTTGTTCCAAGTAAAACGCGAGCCACGCCAAGATGATCACGATGATCGCCCAATACAACCAGGAGATTCAACAATAAACATCGACAATGATCTCTCACCAATGGTCTCGAATGATCCAAACCAAGGAAAATAATGTGCAACATCAATGGTACGTGAATTGCCCAGTCTAATTGTATTCCATCAACGACAACATCCGTCAGAAGCATCACTGCAATATTGCATCTGAAAATAAGCGGAAATTTGTTTTTTCAATTAATTAAATTTTAAAACAAATACAAATTTTTGTAAGTTTATATTGTGTACACAATTTTTTTCTAGATATATCGGATTCCTGTTTATATAGGATATTTTCCTCGGTTCTTTAAAATCCGATATATGTGAGTTTCACTATATAAATATCTATTTAAAGAATAAAATCAATGAATTTATTTGGTTAAAATCTGAAAAATAATACTTTGATAATTCAATATACATATTTACCGATGAAATCCACTGATAGGTTGTGAACTATCTGGTAAATATTCAGTTAGCGGTGCAAAGTATCCTCCATACTCAGGCATTGGTAATGGATGTGGTTGGGGAATATCGAATATTTCACCAACACAAACAACTTTTCCACTGACACCTGTTGCTCCATTGCGAGAGACATAACATGTTTCATCAGTATTCATCTGAAAAAAATTATAAATTGTTTAATGAAAACATTCTGTTATTGGAAAAAGAATCCATATTTGAAATGTGATAATGATAGTGTATGAAAATGTTAAAAATGAAAAAACAAAAATACCTCTGGCTCCGTTGTCGGAGTGGAAAGATCATCCGGCAGTATTGCAGGTCCGCTTGCAGTTCTTGTTTTCTCGATTCTGGAATTCGAAAACGTTGCTAGTGCTCGTAATGCTGAATCTGATTTTGATCCACTGAAATATAAAATAAAAGTAAATTATTAATACAATTTCATTGATTTTACGTACAAATAATATTTCTCTTGAATTCGAGAAAAAAAACAAAATATTTCATACACTCTAATTGATTTATTCATATGCAAGGAATAATTTAAATTCGAAATAAGTTTATTTATTTCCAAACATATATACAAGTATATATTTCATCTGAATTCATAAAGATAACATCGCTGTTTTCAATTAAGTTCTAAAAAAAAAATCTTTTAATTCTTACATTAAAACAGAAAAAAAAATTATTGACATATATAGCGTTGTAACCTTTACATAAATGCAAGGAATTATTATTTTTTCCTTTTTCAAAAGAAATCCAATTAAGTACTATAAAAATTATATATTACATTATTAATGAAGCATCCTTTTGAATTTGAAAAAATCAATAAAGATTATTAGAGAAAGGCTTAACTTCGTCAAAAGATTATGTAAAAGAAGTATTTCATTTAAAATAAATTGAGAGAGCAATTAGAAAAAAGTTTAATCACAATTCTCAGATTATTTACTAATTCACATTCAGAGAATAACTTTTCTGAGAATTTTTGAGACAAAAATTAAGAAAATATTTTATTTTTTAAAAATTTAGGTCAATACTTAAAAGGATTTTTTAAAATTTTAATAGATCAGATTTTTGTTAAAAAAATGTTATAATTTTTCTATCTTCTGAAAATAATTAAATTCTCTGCAGGAATTTAATTAAAACTGAATTAAAAATAATAAATAGTGAAAATTAACGATCACTCCGAGTCAAGGAAAATAAAAATAAAAGAAATTCAATTCTTTTTACGTTTCGGCAGCACAGCTGTCCTCTTCAGAACGAAAAAAAGAAAATTAGAAAAATTAAAATTATAAATTAAGATGGTACATCTTTGTCGCTACGATTACAAAGTCATATTGTAAATATATTGTCATATTGTAATCGTAGCGACAAAGATGTACCATCTTAATTTATAATTTTAATTTTTCTTATTTTCTTTTTTTCGTTCTGAAGAGGACAGCTGTGCTGCCGAAACGTAAAAAGAATTGAATTTCTTTTATTTTTATTTACCTTGACTCAGAGTGATCGTTAATTTTCACTATTTATTAAAATACGACTGAGTGATAGAATCATCTCTACTCCTGAATTAAAAATAATTGGATTCTTTTTAATTCAATTATAATAATTACAAAAAAAAATTATGTATATTTTTGAAAATAATCAAATTCTTTTGAGAAAATTTAATAAAAATGTATTGAAAAACAATTAAATTTTTGTGAAAGAATTTAATTTAAATTATAAATTTAATTAAATTATTTATCAAATCAATTGAATTCCGGCAAAAAATCTTTTTTTAATTTTTCAAAATAATTGAGCAATTTTTGCGAAGAATTTTACTATTTATGAAAATATTTGAATTCTTTCGAGAAAATTTAATAAAATTATATTGGAAAACAATTAAATTTTGCAAAGAATTTAATTAATTACGAAAATAATTAAATTCCTGTGAAAAATATGTTTTAAAATTTTTCAAAATAATTGAATAATTTCTGCGAGGAATATATTAAAATAATTGAATTCCTCCGAAAAATGTTATTATTAATGAAAATAATTGAAACGTTTCCAAGAATTTTATTAAAATTATTAAAAATATTTGAATTCTTTTGAGAAATTTTAATAAAATTGTTTTGAAAAACAATAAAATTTCTGCGAAGAATTTAATTATTAATGAAAATAATTTAATTCCGGCGAAAAATCGTTTTTTAATGTTTCAAAATAATTGAATAATTTTTGTGAAGAATTTTACCAAAGTCAGTTTTCGTATTTCGCGCATCCATGCGAGTAACTTTTCATGGTAAAAAAATAGAAAATATATTTAAAGCAAAATTCAACGAATTGAAATTAAAAAAAAAATAAATAAGAAAATATTCGATATTTAAAATTGAATTTGTAAAAGAAAAAAAAATTAGGATAATATTAACGGCGATAATAGTCTCTTTACCCGGCTTTAATGGGATCCTCTCCAGAGTGCCGTTTAGTATGAATGGTGCCTTTCTCAACAGCTAAATCTCTCGAGGGGTTAGCGGGATCAGCCGCAGGAGCATCGCTGTGAGATGAAGCTTTTCTCATGCTGGTTAAACGATAAAACGGTGGTGTTTCAGTTCGTTCGATTAAACAGTTGAGAGTTTCAACTGTTTGTAGTTCGATCATCATTTCATCGACGAGTCTATCGGGTCGAGCTCTTGCCAAATAAAGAACTACACGTTTTGCCTGAAATTAAAATTGAATATAGAACTTTTTCCCTCCTATCAAGTGTTTGAACAATTTCTTATTTCATGTTACGAATAAAGATATATATTTCAAGAGACATATATGAAATAAAATGAAGAAAAAGTAAGCAACCATTTATATTAGTTGAAGACTTGAATTTTTCTTTCTTACTCAAGTAAAATATAAATTTTGCTAGAATTTAAAAAAATGGGTTAGCATTAAATTTTCACAGGAGAATAATAAAATAAAGTATACTGTAAACTCACGTATGTCAGTAATTCTTGGGGTGCCATTCCTGAAACAATAATGAGATAACGAATGATAACTTTGAGATTATTCGGCCAACAACCACAGAGTGTCGCCCATAATTCTTCTATTTCCTTTGGATGCTCATCAGAAAACTGAAAAAATCAATTGAAAAATTTTTAATCAACAGGATTTTATTATAAAATATGATCTTCTTTTAGGCTAAAAAAATAAATACAATTGTAGAAGATTTGTCAAATTGAGAATTTTTTAAAAATATTAACTGTATAATTTTTACCAAATGAAAAATCAATATAACTATAAATAAATCTAGAAGCAGAAATTAAAAACAAAAAATGAACAAAAAAAAAATATGTAGCTTTAGAACGAATTAAAAAATATGTGTAAAATTTATTTTTTCAAAAGTAGAATTACTATAGAAATATATGAAGTACCTTCCAACTTTAGATAACGAATTAATAAAAGTTTTGCAAAATTAATTACTTTTTATAAATAGAGTTACCTTTGCAGTTATATAAAATAAATTGTTGAGAACCATCTCAGTAGCCTCGGCACTGCCCCATCCTTCCCTACGACCTCCTCCTCGAGTAACGTCACTTGTAAAATACTAAAACAGAAAAATATAATAAAATTTTTATTTTTTCAAAAATAACATTTTATTCATACTCATTGGTCTTAAATAATTTTTGAATAATTTTATTCTATTTATGGGAGATCTTTTAACGATTTTTCGAAAAATAGAAGAAAACAATTTTTTAAAGGCGCCGGGGATCGAAACGGGTACCACCTTTCCCGTGCTAAGCGAGGAGTATACCATCTAAGCTACGCCACAACTGTAATTAATTTTTCACTAAATTTTCAAATTTTCAAATTTTTTGAAAGTTTTCCTCTCTTAGTGGGTAAGAAAAACTAAAACTGAAAAATAATTACGAGAACAGTTTAAAATAGTCAAAATTTGTTAATATGATACACAAATTTTATTTCCTTTTTCCGTTAGTTTGTTATCAAAAAATAGTTTTCTAAAAATATTATTCTCTTTATAAAAATAATAAATTTGCAAAAGGAAGAAAAAAGAGGTTTGGAGGCGCCGGGTATCGATCCCGGTACCTCTCGCATGCTAAGCGAGCGCTCTACCATCTGAGCTACGCCCCCTGTGATTTACAATTTTCTCAATGATATTTAATTCTTTAAAATTGATCTACTTTCAGTGTAAGGAACACGTTTTGAAAATGCCACAACGATACATATCAAGATCATTTCCTTTCCTTTCACCTGCATGCAGAGGACCCTCAATTCGGCTCACGACCGGTTTCCAAAAATACCGGTTTCCATATTGTTAATAAGTCTTACAAGATGACAAGAGGAAAATTTCGAGAATTTTTAGTTTGGACTGAAATAAATGTCAAGTAAAAAATGGAAGAGGAAACGATGAAAAAATCACTAAAAATCTTTGTAAAAAAAAATATTTTCCAAAAAATTTTATACTTTATATTAAAAAAGAGGTTTGGAGGCGCCGGGTATCGATCCCGGTACCTCTCGCATGCTAAGCGAGCGCTCTACCATCTGAGCTACGCCCCCTGTGATTTAAGTTTGTGAAAGAAAATTTTTGTATTTATCAATTTGACCTAATTTTTGCTTTAAAAAATTTTTAAATCAAGAGAGGGGCATTTTACTTTCACGTTCCTTTCACCTTCATAGGAGCTGATTCTACGTTGGAAGTTTGCTACTCTCAAATTGACACTAAAACACAATAACCTGCATTTAATTAAATATATAAAAACAAATCCCTAGAATTTCTAAAAAATTAAAAAAAAAAATTTTTTTTGCAAAAAGAATTTTTGGAGGCGCCGGGTATCGATCCCGGTACCTCTCGCATGCTAAGCGAGCGCTCTACCATCTGAGCTACGCCCCCTGTTATTATTAAACTTTACAAATAATATACTCAACAGCATCTCGAAGTGTTCTAATTTTAAAATTCGAAAGTACACCGTTTCTTGACATTAAGTTATTTTCTAGTGTTGCCTTTCTCTCGCCTCTCTCTCTCTCTCTCTCTCTCTCTCTCTCTCTCTCTCTTTTTCCATAATAATTTTATTTGAAATTACTTTTCCTTAAAGGCAAAAGTTTTCTTGAAAAAAAACTAATTTCTTTATTTAATTTTCTTCGATGGCTTGAATCCTCAAAAGATAAAAGAAAAAATTGTTTATTATTCAATCGACTGTTATTATTTCTCTTTGTAAAATCGTTCCATCAAATTCAATTCTAATTTTTAAATATTTAATATTGTAATTATAAAAAATATTTTAAAAATAATTGAATAAAATTAAATGAATAAAAGCCCTGTTTTAAATAATTACAAAAATAACCGTTATTAACCAGTAAAGTAAATTAGTTCAGGTATCGACATTTTTAAATTAAAGTCTTTAAATTAATGTTCTCATTTATTGCTTAAATAGAAAGTGCATTAAAATTATTATAATTTCATACTTTTTTTATTTTTATCCTAAACTGCTGAAAGTTTCAACTAAATTTGAATTATAGTGAAAATATTTACTGATTTAAATTAGTGAATGACTTTTTGCTTTTTAATTAGTAAATATTACTAATTAAACTTTTAGTAAAAAAAAAGTATAAATAAATTTTTTTTTTAAATTATTAAAGAAAAATTTGTACTCATTAGACGAAAAAAAAATTTATAATATGTACTCATCACACATAAATTTAGTAATTCGAGTTCAATGGACTTGTTCTCACAGATAAATTGCCGGCACAAAGTATTTCACTCAAGAATTCATTCCAAGTTTATTATCCAAAAGATACCTAATTTAGATTTTAAGAATAAAGTGTTAAAAAAATAAATTTGAAATTAAAAATATCAGTTGAAAATGATAACATAAAAATAAAAGTAAAATGAACAAATAACTCGAAATTATTTTTGACAGTAAAAAAAGTACCTGCTCTAAATTAACAAAATTAAAAATAATTATTTTTCTCTTCCTTTTTTAATACATGTGTTCTAATTATTTCATATTTATCCTCTTTTTATTAATATTAATACGAAAAGTATATTTAGAAGAGCGCAAATCTCTTAATTAAAATGTAACAAAGACAAAAATTATTACTTACGAGTTATAATTTTTATATTGTTACATTTTTTCAAAAATACTAATTAACAACTGAAATGTTTTATGATTATTTATACAATTCCGTTAGCTAAAATGAAGTAATTAAATACGTAATTAAATTACATCAAAGTTATTAAAAAGTTTTTCATACTCTCTAAATTTAAATTAGTGAAAACTAGTCCACTAGTTTGAATTAATTAAAGTTTCTACTAATTCTCAGTATAATTTTTTACTAAATTAGTAAAAATGTTTACTAATTTCAATTAGTAACTGACTTTTTGCTTTTGAATTAGTAAAATTTATTTGGAAATTGATTGAAATTACTATTTACTAGTAAAATTTGCTAATTCAAATTAGTAAACATTTTTACTAATTCATATGTATTATTTACTAATTAGCAAATTTTACTAATAAATTAGTGGAAATTATTATTCATTAGTAAAATTTACTAATTCAAAAGCAAAAAGTTAGTCATTCATTCAAATTAGTAAATATTTTTACAAATACAAATTTAGAGAGAATGACGGAGTAAAATTTTACTAAAAATTAGTAGCAAATTTTTCTAATTTAAATTAGTGGATGACTCTTCACTTATTTCAAATTTAGAGAGTAAACATTATATTTTAGTAGTGATTATTTTATTAAAAATTTATTCCATTCTAAATAAATCAGGCTGTCTACTATAATTTTCGTTCAACAAAATTCCGAGCTTTGTCCTAATTTTTCCTATCAAATTTTTTTCTCATCAAATTTAAATTTATTTGATTTCAAATATAAATAAATCTATAAATGGCTTCAAAAATTTTTATTTGACTTTTTATGAATAATTAAATTCTTTTGATGAGTTTCTTTAAATTTTTTGAAAATAATGTTTTTTTAATAATTTTAATTGAAAATTTGGAAAATAATTGAATTAAACAAAGAATTTTTTCATTTTTTTAGAATAATCTTATCTGTTCATAATTATACTTATTTATTTGAACATTAAGAAATTTTAAATTATAAAAATTTAAGACAAATTCAACAATTATAATTATTGAATAATAATATAATTTTTAGAAGCAAAAAATTGATTTAAAACTTTAACTTTATATTTTAAAAATAAAATTATTATTACAGTGACTAACATCCCCTGGTTATTTTCGAAAAATTTAAATAAAATTCTTTAAAAGAATTCAATTATTTTTAATAGAATGCAAAGTAATTTCAATTATTTCAAAAATGTTCAATTATTTGTTTATAAAAATTCAATTATATTGAAACAATAAAATTGAAAAATTTCAAAAATCTTATTTTTCAGAATTTTCAAAAAAAAACTAATAGACATTTTTTATATTTTTGAAATAAAAAAGTGCTCGGAAAATAAATTTTAAAATTATTTCTCAGAATATAACTTAATTAAAAATGTCTAGAAACATTATTTTAAAACTTTTTGAAATGCCTTTAAGCGTTTAAGAGAATGACAGAATTAAAAATGTAGTTAATTAAAATTTAAATTATAACTGAGTCGAATTACGATTTAAATTTAAATTTTACTTTTTTAATTCTATTTTTGTTCCTACTTTCGACTTCGTCCCTCTAATGTGTAATCTGTTGTTAATTCGAAATTACACAATCCAAACGAATTTTTTCGAATTCAAAACTAGATCATCGATGGACCACTGGGTCCTCTCAAATTTATCATCGAGTAAATAATATCAGGGGGCGTAGCTCAGATGGTAGAGCGCTCGCTTAGCATGCGAGAGGTACCGGGATCGATACCCGGCGCCTCCAAACGTTCTTTTTTTTTATCCATACACTTTTTTGTAAACTTCCTTAATTCTAAATTTCATTTTTGTAATTTTCTTCTAAATATTAATCGACCTTTTTTGAGTAAAATTCCTTTTCTATTATAGAAAGGAAGCAACTTTCTCATTTGTTTTCCATGTATTTTTCACGAGATTCTTGTGAATTTTTTCCTGAGCCGGACTACTAACTTGAATAGATAAAAGAAGTCAATTATTCTGGATAAACAAGCTATTACCAATAAAAATAATTCATATTTAAAAGAAAATTAATTAATGAATAATTAAGGAGAAATTTGAAATTATAATATTGAAATGAAAATTAATTTCTTTACTGATAGTGCTAATGAAATGATAACTCACCTGGTAATAACTAAGAGGATTCGAGGGTGGAGGAACATTTGGATCAACAAGTTCCATATTATGAAGCCAAGGAAGTAAATATTGCAGCAGCAACTGACGCACTTCCCTCCGAGCAGTTTGAAATCTGTGTGTGATTTCTGAAACAATAAGAAATATTTTAATCAAAGAAGGAGAAATTAACGAGAGATAAACAAATTATATGACAACAAAAAAAAAAAAAAGAAGAAATTAATATTTGAATAAAAAAATAAAAGATTTTTTACACTTTATAAAATTTGTTCATTATAATTTAAAATTAGAATTTTAAAAAATACTTAATAAGTTATGCATCATGGAATTTAATTTATATTTCGAAATCAGTTCTCCATAAATTCCTCGAATAATTAATTAAATATAGATCTACTTTTAGTTTAGTTTAGTATTTAACGAGATAAACAGAATCATCCATCCAATAATAATTGAAGAATACTAAATAATTTTTCATTACTTTTTTAAATTAATTTAGAATTAAATTTTTTATTTTTATTTTTTCAAATATTTTTCTAATATATTCTAATGTTGATGAAATCGAGTAAAATTGATTTCACTAAATTTACTAGGCTGAGGGCGAAATCCGCAGGATTACAATGGATTTCCTCAGAGAAAAAAGATCACGTCTGAAAATAAAGCCTGAAAAAGCCTGTAGTTTGCATAAATTCTAAAAACAGACGAGCTAACGTGCACACTATTTTAGAATGAAAACTCGAAAGTAAAAAGATTAAGGAAGATAAGAGGTAAAAGAGAAAAGAAAAAAATATATATATCTTCAACTATAATTGGAAATTAATAAAATAAATGAATGAAAATAATAAAAAAATTAAGTGGATGAAATAGTCTATATATTTTAAAATAGAGACGAGGAAAAATAAATAAGAAATACTGAAAAGAGTATATAATTAGCGCACGAATCAAAGAAATCAATTAAAATCTCACTCTTTCAAATAACGTATCAATCAATTTAATAATTTTAATTGCTGAGATATCGTTAAAAAAATTTTTTTTTAATTTTTAATTTTTAATTCCAGATTCTTTATTTCTATTGAGAAAAAAATTGTGTTTTTTTTTTATTTTTCTAATTGATTTTGAATAAAAAATTTTGAAATATCCGTAGAAAATAAAAAATATTCAAAAACAATTATCTGAAATTAAATAGAAAAATAAACGAATGAATTGTCAAATAAAAAATATGAATAAAATATTATTTTTTTGTTCTTTTAGTCTAAAAAAAAATTTCAATTAAAAAAATGCTTCAAAAATAATAAAAATGAAATTTTTCATTTACCATTTTTTTGCAGTTACAAAAATATATTTCTTACAAAATTACGCATGGATTTCTAATCATTGAATTCTTCACATAAAAATTACCAAAAAATAATTTTATCGAATAATTAAAATATTGAATTATTGAAATAAAAATTCAATTTGACGAAGAAATAAATAAATTTCGTTCAATTGAAAGAAAAAAATTTTCTTTTTCAAATTTAAACTCACCACTAAACATGGGCATTGTCAGTTCCGGATGAAGTTGAGCAAGTTGACGTGAAAGGTACATTTGATTTCGACAATAAGTTGTTGATAGTAAAGCATCAAGTGTACCACCTCGTAATTTTCCACCAGTAATTGTACTAATTTGTCCTGTCCCAGCAGCTGATGAACCAACCGCCAATTCGTCTTGTCCTAAAAGAATAATTACATTTTAATATTATGATTCAAAATTTACATCAATTAATTTACATTATTAAACTGTTAAAAATTAATTTTAAAAAAACCTTGTATTTATAGTCTTAGAGTAGTAAAAATTTTACTACATTAATTTTTAAATATAAAATTCTGTTTCTTCAATAAAGAAAAATTCTTATAATAAAAAAAAAGAAAAAATTTAATTATTGGATTCCTGTCTTCATTATTAATTATGAATTAAAAGTTTTACAATATTCTTTACAAATATAATATTTTATACACGTTCAAAGAATATCGATTTTTCATCTAACAATTGATTGGCTCGTAATCATTATTATACGTAATTTTCATCAAATAAAAGGAGCGGCCTTTCTCTTTAGAGTGTTCTTTATTACAATTTTTGTTATTTACTCAAATTTTCTTTCTCTTTTATTCTGCAATGCGAAAAAAAATATAAACCTCTTTGTTGGAATCAGTCAATTGAAAACTGTAAATATTTATTTTTGAAAATAAAGTTTTTTTTCATCTACTTTTTCACATTCGATAACTGTTGGCCTGTTTTATTGTTTGTTAAATCTAACTTTATTATTTGGAGGGTATATTTGTCAGAATAAAAGAATGAAAGGGAATTAAATAATATTAAACCATTCCTTTTTCAAACAAAGAACCGTCAAAAAAAAGTTTGTAAATACAAAAAAAGCTAAATCGGAGCGACTATTTAATATGGGGAAAAATAAAATAAAAATAAATTTTATCAAATGAAATATCTAACAATAGATGAAAAACATTAATTATCTGCATTGATTGACATTAGACAAACACCACATATTTAGCATCCATAGATGACTAATCGTTTGGCACAGAAACTATATACCATATGCAATAAATAAATAAAAAAAAATGACGAATAGATTTAAATCACGATTCTTTAAAATATTAATATTCTGTTTTTGTATTTGTTTTTTATAATAAATCTACAAAGTTTGATAAATAGCATTTTTTTTAAATCTTTTGCGCACATATAGATGAGAAAAAGATGCAATTTGTTTGACAACGCGCAGAAGCCAGGTTTGTTGCGTGTGGCGCTTTATCAAGAGAGGATCGTCGAACCGCCAAGCAGAAATAACTGGGGCGCCAAACCGATTCGTTTCCTTGTTGAAAAATTAGTGCTAATTGAAAATTTCTTTTTAATAGTGAGTGAAATCTATTAAATTTCAAATGTAATAACTTTTTTAATTGACAAAATTATTTAATTATCAATACAAATCATTTAAAGTTTTTTCATCAAAAACTTAGGACTCTTTCGCATTTTTAAATTCAAAAATAATTTCTTTCCTCCTCTCGTACTCTAAAATAAAAAAAAATATATTAAAATTTTAATTTTTCAATAAATAATCTTTAAGAATAAACAAAATTATTATAATAAATAAATAATAAATCTAATATTTAAAATTATTCTTAAGTAAAAAGTAAATAAAAGAATCTTTTTTTTAAAAAAGTAAATCAAAACAAACAATATTCAGAATTAGGTTTAATAAGAGATGAATATTAAGGAAGAAATAATAGAAAATAAATCTGAGAAAACATAAAAGGACTTTTATAATAAACAATAAATTAAAAGGCAACAATGAAATAATAATAATAATAATAATAATAATAATAATAATTAATAAAGAAATGGAAAAGCACGAGTTTCAGAAAATTTGTAAAAAAAAAAATAAATTCTAAAGACTCAAATGTAAAGTGAACAAAAGAATAATGAAGAAAAAATAAATATAAAAATGAAGCAGAATATAAAAAAAGAAATTATTAAAAGCTACTTTCAGATAAAATTAAAATGAATGTGTTTCAATAAATGTAAACAGACCTTTTTCATTACTAAATTATTAAAAATAAATACTGAAATTTTGAAAACTACGTCAAAAACAATTAAAATGAACATAAACAAGAATCAATTATTGAAAACTAAACTAGGCACAATTAGAAAGGTCCTCAAAACTTCAAATGCTATTAAAAAAAGATAAAAAAAGATAAAAAAAGATATTAAAAAAAATTAATTGAAACCAAATAGAAAGATATTAAAATAATAAAATAAAAAAATAATACAAAAAAACATAAAAACAATAAGAAAAATATTTAAAAAATAAAAAAAATGATAAAACAATTAAAAAAATACTAAAACAATTTTAAAAAAATACTAAAACAATTTAAAAAACACTAAAATAATTAAACAGTACTAAAACAGTGAAAAAAAATATTAAAACAAAAAAAAATAATAAAACCAATTAAGTAAATAATAAAATCAATAAATCTAATATTAAAATCATTTGATTAAATAATTGAAAAAAATCTTTAACAATAAAAACATAATTAAATACTTCCTCTATGAGGAAGCAAAACTAATAAAAAGCATTAAATAATTGAAAAAAAAATTTTAACAATAAGAAATATTAATAAAATAATAAAACCAATTAAATAAATAATAAAATCAAATAAACAATTATTAATATCAATTATGCGAATAAATAAGTAAAAAAAACTTTAATAAAAAATTATTTAAAAAATAATAAAAGAAATTAAATAATTGAAAACCAATATTAAAATCAATCAAGTGATTAAATAACTAAAAAGAATTTTAAGAAAATTTATTTAAAAATAAATAAAATAAATTTAATTAAATAAATATTAAAACCATTTAAATAATTAGGACAAAGAGTTGCGTCAAACCAAGACAAAATAAAATTTCATTAATGTCTCCCAAGTGTCAAAACAATACTCCACCACTATAGAAAATATAAATTCTCTGAACTCTAAATAGAAATAAAAATAAGAAATAGAAATAAATAATAAATAAAAACATTAAATAAATAATTCAGTGTTTGTTTATTACTATTATTAATTTAAGATGAACTATAACTAATTATTAAAATACTCAATAAAAATAGTCAATGAAAATGAAAAACGAAAAAAATACCACAAAACCAAAGCGAAAGAGAGTAAACGAAAATTTAGAGACATAATTAAATAAATTAATAAATAATTATTTAATAAATTAAAACAACGAAAATTGCTAATTGAAAAAATAATATTAGTACAACTAATATAAAAAGAAGAAAGGAATAATAACAAAAAGAAAAAAGAAGAACTGGAAAAAATCGGAGTGAAAGAATAAAAAAAAATGAAATTTGAAAATTAAAAAAGAATCATGGATAATAAAACGATCGAGACTGTTATGTACAGTAATGACGTTGAATTGTTACTAATGTTACTGCACGCTTTTCAAATGTACTATATACCATTTCTTGTTTATCTTGGTTCACTTGGTAATTGTCTCTCAGTGTGTGTATTCTTCTGCTCAAAAATGCGACGATCATCATCAAATTTTTATCTCGCATCACTGGCCATTAGTGACACTGGTTTTTTACTGTCATTATTTATCACATGGTTGGGAATGATCGAAGTGAAATTATACGATAGACAGGGTTTCTGTCAATTTTTCACCTATCTAACGACAGTTTGTAGTTTTTTGAGTGCCTGGTTCGTCGTATCGTTCACCGTTGAAAGATTTGTCGCCGTACGTTATCCACTACAACGACAATGGCTGTGCACAGTGAAACGGGCGAAAAAAATTATTCTCACAATAACAATAATTGGTCTATTAATTTGCAGTCCTATTCTATTATTCTCAAAAGTGGAGGCAACAAATTCATTTTTAAATTCAACAATGTGCACATTAGACGACGAATGGCAAAAATGGGCGAGTATTTATAATGTCATTGACACTGTATTAACATTTGTGGTGCCATTTTTTTTAATTGTGATCTTAAATACATTAATTGCAGTATCAGTTTGGCGTACTGTTAGAGTGAGAAAAACATTGACAATTGAATCTGAACAATGTTCTCGTGAGAGTAGACAAAATTCCTCTCATTCATCATCACGTTCGTCGATTGTTAATCAAACAAAAGTTACCAAAATGCTGCTAATCGTCTCTAGTGTTTTTCTATGTTTCAATTTGCCAGCTTACGTCATAAGAATTTACTCCTACTTCCTCATTCAGGTATGATATTTACTAATTTTTTTCAAATTCAATTTCTTCCTTTGTTTCTATTTGCAAATTTGTTTCTAGTGTTTAAATTTCCCCACATTCCAAAGCTCGCATATTGCTAAAACGATTAACTGAATCGATTCCACACACAAGTGAGAGCCCTTGTTATTGTAAACAAGAAGATTTACGTTTGTGAACAATATTACGGTTAGTGTCGATGGGCAAAGAATAAGAGCAAGGACAGTGTTTAAAATTTCTAACACGCATTTCGACATTGAAATTCGTTCTCATTATTTAGTTTCAATTTTAAGACAATAAAAAAAATACTTGGCGAAAAAAAAAAGAATTTATATGTACATAAATCTGTTTTCCTTCCATGACAGGAATAATTAATTGCTCTGAAAAAAAATGCAAACACGCAAAGAAAATTTAATTCACTTAATGTGATGCTTCAATTTCAAAGTGCTCTTGAATCGGAAGTGACAAAATTTGCCTTTGAATTTTTGTCACAAAGAATCCTTTCTTAAAAATATTAATTTATCGATTTCTTTCTAATTTTTTTTTTTGCAGAGAAACGAAGAACCACACGTGAATATTATTATAGCCCAACGATTAAGTCATATACTATTCGATACAAATTATGGAATAAATTTCGTTTTATACTGTGCAACAGGACAAAATTTCCGATCAATGGTCGTACATATATTATGCCACTGTTGTCAACGTAAAAATACCAAAACACTCTCGTCAACGCAACGATCTAGTCAAAGAAATTTATACGGTAATTTTTAACTTATTACAAATAGTAGCGAAAAAAAACCAGAATATTTTTTTTTCGTCAAAAATTCTAACAATCGAGGAATAAAATTATTAATTTTGAAAAAATGCTATATTTCTTTTAGTTGGGGATTCAGGCGGATCAGTTTCCCGTCAACGAACAATTACAATTAACGGCCCGTGGAAAGAGACTTATGAAATGCAATCTTTCTAAGAGGGCAAAATTTACTCACCATTATCATATTCCGTAGCAATCAAAGGACTCACATTACCAAAGAATCTTTGATCAAGTAGTTGTAGAAGTTGCAAAGCAGCATCGTGAACAGGTGCTCTTGGACATCCCGTATTCATCAGTGTTACATTTATCACACTCGTATAATGATCGCAAGGATATTCTCTACAAAAAGAAAAGAAAATATTTAAACACTTAAATATTTATTAGTCAAATAAATATTAATAATATTATTAGTTAAACTTGACTAGTTCTTATAATAGCAAACATATAATTGACTAGCTTTTTTCTCAACTGAACATTTATTAAAGAAATAATTGTGATAATATCTATTCAAGTGTCTAATGTTTGTTTTTACAGCTTTAAATATTTATTTTCAAGTGACTGAACATTAAATCAAACCAAAGTGAGAGATTATAAAGTATTAAGCGAATAAGTGTCAAGGACACGCACTGTTATAAAAAATTGTTACTCCTACATATTTTAAATATAAGTATATATAAATAACTAAATAAAAATGAAATACTAGACCAAAGGCCACAATCTTACCAAAATTGTTTTTATATAATAGAAATAAAATATCTAATAAAAACTAATAGCAATAGTAATAATAATAATAATAATAATAATAATAAAATAATAAAAATAAATAAAATATTTATATTAATACAATATTTTACTATTTAGTTATTTATATATTTATTTACTTGTATATTTGTTACGTTTTATTATTTGTCGATAATATTGAATTTTAAATAAATCAATGTATTTATCTCCGAATGATGATCAATTTTAATTATTTATTATTTCCAATGACTTAGTAATTATTATTTAACTAGCAAATGTTACGCGCTCTAGCGCGTGGAACGTGATATTCAATTAATTATGGTTATGCAAATTACAAAATTTTTTATTTGCAAATATAAATTTTTAAAATAAATTCATAATCAAAATTTTAAAAATTCAATTATTTTTTTTAAATAGTAAAATCTTAACAAAAATTCAATTACTTTCAAATACAATTTTAATTGAATTCTTCGGAAGAATTCAATTAATTTTATAAATAGTAAAATTCTTTGCAGGAATTCAATTATTTTGCAAAACAATTTTAATTGAATTCCTCGAATGAATTCAAATATTTTAAAATATTTTCATAAATTTCATTTATTTCCTAAAATTTTAATAATAATTCTTCGAAACAAATTCAACTATTTTTATAAATACTAAAATTCTTTGCAAGAATTAAATTATTTTTAATCCAATTTAAATAAAATTACAACGAACAATTCAATTATTTTTATAAATAGTAAAATTCTTCGCAAAAATTCATTTATTTTCAATACAATTTTAATAAAATTCTTCTTCATAAATTATAATTTATAAATTATAAATTTATAAATAGAAATTCATTATTACCTCGCGCTGAAAATAGTTGCCAGTGCTAAGAAACATCCATCAGCAACTTGAGGAGCTCCAGTGTAACAGCGATCGACAATCCATTCAAGAAGAGCTCCAATATCTGGATTTCCTTCCAAAAGTAGTACAACTGTTTCTCGGGCCAGAATATAAATCTAATTAAAAATAAAAATAACACGTTATTTAATAACATCGACGAAATATTTCAACTTATTATAAATACCTATATGTATTTTATTTTTAAATGAAAAGCTCTTATATTCAGAAAGAAATAATATTCGAAAAATGTACAATTTATTAAACATTTTTTATTATTACTGCTATTTTTAATCATCACAAATCATTTATTATATGTAATATAATTTTTTAATCTATTAAAAGATTAAAAATGTTTAAAAAGCAGTGGGTGAAATGAATAAATAAAAATTAATATAAAGTTACACAAGAATAGTATATACTCTGGCTTTATTCGAGTTAATGTAGGGAAAATAAAGTAAATGTAAAAATACAAAGTTTTATTTTATTAAAAATAAAAATAACATGTTATTTAATAACATCGACGAAATATTTCATTCTTCACGATATCTCAAATTTTTACAAATATTCTATTTTTAAATAAAAAGCTCTTATATTCAGAAAGAAATAATATTCGAAAAATGTACAATTTATTAAACATTTTTTTATTATTACTGCCATTTTCAATCATCACAAATAATTTGTTACGTGTAATATAATTTTTTAATGCATTACAAGATTTCAAATTTTTAAAAAGCAGTTGGTGAAATGAATAAATAGAAGCGGACGTATATTTCCTTCACTACAGTAAATAAATAAATAAAAATTAATATAAAGTTATTCAAAAATAGTATATGTGACCTGGTCTATGAAAAGGGACCTTACGTGTCAAAAAATCATTTTTTACTTTTTTGTTGATTCGGATAGGGATTGAAACGCTCTTTAAGATGGTGAAAACCAAAAAATCATAAGTTGATTGGAAGTTTTAAAAAAAAATTTTTTAAGTTAAAAGAAACAAGAGTAAAAATACGAAAAAACTGATTTTTCGTTATTATACAAATTAAAATAACGAAGACGATAATTTTTTATTATTTAGAAAAGTTGGCAGTTTCTTTGACAACTGTCAACAGTTAAAATTCAAATTTGATATCATATTCGTAATCAGCGACCTCAAAAACCTTATTACTGTCTTTTTTACAAAAAACGATCACTTTTTAGAGAAGTTGACAGCTGTCAACTGTCAAATTGTCAATTTAACATCATATTCGTAATCAGCGGTTTTTCTAAGTTAAACTTTAACTGCTGTTTTCTCGAAAACTTGTTTTCGCACGTAAGGTCCCTTTTCACTGTCCAGGTCACATGTACTCTCGCTTTCTTTGATATGAGTAAATGTAGGGAAAATAAAATAAATGTAAAAATACATTTTTCATATCAATTTACATTGAAAATGTAATCCAATATTTTTAAAATGAACAGCTTTTTCCAGTCGACCCATTTTTGTAAACTATTAATATATTTTTTGTTTCAAACATATAAAACATTTTCTGACTAATAAAAATTGTAGTTGATTAAAACTTTAAACACTAGAAACGTGAGAGCTTAGAATTTGTATCAAATAAAATTTAATTAAATTTAAAACAATTGAAGTTTTTGAGAATCAAAATTTTATTCACATTCTTTATGAAGATTTCATTTTATTTAATATTATTATTATAATAAAAAAATATTTTTTAAATAAAAATGTCCAAATTTAGAGAAATTTAAATTAAATTATTTAATTATATACCTTTTCATCTCTGCTGGATAATAAAAGATCTAGCCACTGATATAGAATTGCACCCTCTTCAGATAGGGATTGAGGATTAAAACATGGTCCGCAGCACAATAATCCACTCATGGCTTGAAGTGCAAAGAGCTGCAATTCAGAGCTGGTCCTCTCATCCTCATACGATAATGAAGAACTTGTGATAGGTCTTCCATAAGGTCCTGCCCAACTGGCAAAAAGTGTAAATAAATTGCGACGTAAATCCCTTTTTAAAAGTGTGTGACACGTTTCCACTGAAACAATAGATCAAACGTTTTTTAAATTAATTTGCTATTTACAAAATTACATTCAATTGATTTTTTAAGTGTTCAAGCCACTTTGGCAATATTACTTTTTTTTAATAAAAAAAGAATTAAATACTTTAGCTTTTGATTTCTATTCACGCGTATAAAAGAGACTTTTGGAGGATTAGTTAAAAAAGAAATGAACAGATATAATGTTTTCAATTTTGAAAGTAAAAACAATTTTCATGTAAAAAAATAAAAAAAATAAATTTTTGTAATAATAAAATAAATAAGTAAATCACTTACATGTGAAGCTCTTAATCATTTTTCGAATAAAATTACAAAAATGCAACTTTATATCCCGAACAGCAGGGGCTTCCTTATCATTTTCATTTTCCAAAAATAATCTCGCACCATCCATATATTCAATAAAAGTGGGATGCAGCGATTGTGTTTCACGGTCTAACACCGCTGGGCTAAAAATGAACAATACAAAAATGTAAAAATGGATTAATATCACTTCTAAATATGTGAAAAAAGTGATACTTTTTTAACAATGAAAACTGCTTTTAAATAAAATATTTTTAAATTTAAAAAGTTTTCTTTAATTAAAAAATTTATATTTTACTAAAGTTTAAATATTCCACTCACAGAAAGTAAACAAACAAAAACAGAAAAAAAATCCCTGAAATATTCAATCATTTCAAATAAATAATTTATTTTCCTTATTAATCAGATTTGCAAAAAATTGTAAACTTTGAAAAAAATATAAAATATTTACTACAATTTTACTGCAAAGTAAAAAATTTTACTACAAATTAAAATATTTACTAACCAGATTCCAAATGTTCCATATTCGGCGATTAATTCCAAAACACGGACAAGTTGTAATCGAAGAGCATCACGTCTTCGTCGTCTTCGCATATTCTCTTGTTTTCTATCAACAGCTTCTTTAATATAGGGCACCAATTCCTCCATTAAATCTCTAAAGTAAAGAAAAAATTTTTTCAATTTCAATTAAAATATTTCGATCAATTTTTATTAAAAATACTTATTATAAAATATATTTTATAATTATTCTTTTATAACTTCAAAGCAAAAATGAACTCTTTGAAGATTTAATTTACGATTAAAGAATAAAGAAAAAAGGGAAAATAAGAAAAAGTTCACTTACTTTAGTGCATCAGCGTTTACTTTGCCAATTGCTTGAACGGCAGCATCTCTAACATCAACTGCCTCGCACCTGAGTAAAGGCACTGTTAATTTATACAAAGCTGAAGGACTGGCATTTGTTCCTGGAGATTTATTGTCACCTCGTTCAGCGGACAGACTATCTGGCGATGAGCTGTGAATGTTGTAAGTAAAATTACACATCTGACATTTTATTTGAAAGAAAAGAAAATACTCGAACCACAATTCGATTTGCAGTTAGCAAATAAAAAATGTCCATTTACATCTATTTTAAATCATTTCAATTATTTAAAATAAATTTTAAATAAATAAATTATTTGAAATAAATTTTAAATAAATAAATTATTTGAAATAAATTTTAAATAAATAAATTATTGGAATAAATTTTAAATAAATAAATTATTTAAAATAGCTAGAAATGATCATTCTGTTTATTTACTGACCAAAAAAAAAAAAAAATACAATGAATAAAATTAAATCACAAAATTCAGTGTTCTCTGGTTAAACAAGAAAGGAGAAGATTTCTTCCTGTGAAATATTTTTTTTTATATTTACTTTATTTATTTATCATAGGAAATTGTTTGGAAAAAACAATTTATTGCTTATCTAACCAGAGTCGACTTTTTTCATCATCATTGCGTGAACAAAAACAGAATGAGCCCTCAACCAGTTTTTTTTTTTTTTTTTTAAATGATGAATTCGAAATCTGCGACTAATCTAAGAATGACTGTGGGATAAAAAATGTTGAATTAAAATACAATCAAGTGTTTTGTGCATCAAAGAAGATCGATCAGGAACGGTCGTAAGGCTCCCAAGAAATCGTTTTGCAAGAAACAAAAGCATCATGCCAAAGTACATGGAGCAACGATTAATAATAGAGAAGATAGAGAAAAGTACATCTAACATCGTTGAGATTATAAGAGAAATTAGTTACCAACGACCGTTCGATCCGGGTGAATGAGAGGCAGCAACCGTTTAGCGATTTTTTTTGTTTTTGGTTTTTTTTTTAAAAAGCTCACCTTGTCCTCTTATGTCTGGTGTAGATTCCGGAAATGGAGGGTACTGAGAAACGACCCGGTAGGGTCTGCGCCCCACCGAGATTTTCCAGGCTTTGACTCAACTCCTTACTCATGCACAACACACCAAACTCCACCGTTTGCTGACCACTAGAGTATGCAATACAGTGTACCACCAATGCTCCATAATATCAATTTATTGTTTTACTGCTCGCAAATTACTACTATTCTAACTCCAAGAAAAAAAAATATAAAAAAAAAATTAATCGAATAACGACAAAAATACTGGCATGCGAAGTTAACATATCGTTATAAGAAAAAAAAATTACTTGTACTCTTCGAAAATATTGAGCTTGGGATAATATTATTTTAAAAAGTAATAAAAAAAATCCCTATCTTTATTTCTGAATACAAGATGAATACATATTCTAATAATTAGTAAATTACAGAGTTATTTCTAAAACTAAATTAATTCAATATAAACAAACTGATCAAATATTAACAATCGATAGTTAAATATTCAGTTAATATTTAATTTTATATATTTTAATATTTTAATATTTAATTTAATAATCAATAATTAATAAATTTAATTAATTAAATGTAAACCAATGGTATTTTATAATTAAGTATTAAATAATTAAAAGAATACTAAAATTTTTGTATTACATGTTAAAAAATATAAATAATATTACACGCTAAATGAAGAATAATAAGAAAGAAAATAAATTTCCCAGTGCTTTAAATAAAGAATAAAACATTTTCAAAAATGGAAAAAATAAAAATTAATTTGAAAAATTGTAATCTGTTAGTATGTAGAAAAGAAAAACTGTTTAAAATAAAAAGAAAAAAATAGCTTAATGTCATGTTATTCAGTGATCACATGCCTCGTATACTTTTGTATGGAAAAACGGCTCTTTAAGTCTAAATAACATGACCTTAATTCGAAAAATACAAAATGAGCAATTTCAAAAAGAAATCTAAATTTCGAAAAAAAACCATTTAAATTTTAAATAGAGTTTCTACAGAAATTTAAAGTAAGAGACAAGCAGTCCAGTCAATCCCATACCAAATTAACTTTTTTTATTCTATACTAGTAATTTAAAAAAAAAACGTTATTAATATAATAATTATTATTAAAGCCGCACTCAGCCATTATTATTATTTATTATTATTACTATTATTATTTGTATTATTATTATTATTAAGTATTAATTATTATTTTTAATATTAATATTATTAACATAATTAAAAATTGTTAATTTGTTAAAAAAAGCTGAAAATTCCGATTATTAACTTCAGCAATGCCAATGAAAGATTTGCGTTACTCGGTTCTTAAAAGATCTTTTAATTATACGACCAAAATGCATGACAAAGAATAACAAAAAAAATACTGATGCAAACGAAATGAATAAAAATTAATGTATAAAATTATAGACAGTAAAATTGTCTAGACAATAAACCGGAAAAAAATTCGGAAAATAAATAAGAAAATTTTCTATTTACCTTAGACTGAGATCGGGACTTGCACATCGAACAACTGGGCTTGGAATTGGAGGCACAACTCGATATCCAAAAGTCAGGTAATTTTTCCAAACGTGCATGTAAATATCTCTTTCATTAACGGGTTTTCTAATTGCAGTTGAACTTCTCAGGAGGGATGCTCTATTGTCGTTCACAGGTCTAAAACAAATTAATTAATTAATTTAAAGTCAATAATTTTACTATAGTCTAATAAAATTAGAAAATTAAAATTCAATAATTTTAATTTACAGTCTAACAAAATTAGAAAATTAACTTTAACTGTTTACAGAAATTTACAGAAATATTAAATTCCCTTTAATATTTGGAAATTAGATTAAAAATTCAATTTCGAAATTAAACCAAATGTTTAAAAATTTAATTGGTGATATTATTGAATTTTTTTCTTACGTTGGATCGACGACAGTGTACAAAGAATTGATGCGAGTAAACACAATCGGCCATGAATGAGCCACAGCATTGGAACAAAGAGTAAGAACACGATCCTTTTCTAAAAATGCAAATAAACAACTGCTCCAGGGATCCGCGCCATTCAAATTTAGAGATGACGAACTTTTCGTACTATTCTCGTCGTGGAAACCTAAAAAAAAATTTCAACTTTATAATATAATTTATATTTATCATATACTTTTTAAATTTTTATTGATTAAATTTAGCATTTTTTAGGACTCATTTCTTCTTACTTAGAATTTTCAGTTTTTTAGAGAATATTTTCAAATGTTTTACCAGCGGTCCAAACGCAACTACTTCTGTCAGCAATCCACTGGAGATCGACATTCGAATTTGATGCTGCGGCCACTTTTTCCGCAGGTGGCAACATATGATAGCATTTTTCTAAAACCGCCGGACAACACGCGTCTATCACATCAATCACAGGCTGATCGTCTTCCAGACTTCCTGTAAAAAATAATTAAAACGATTTAAAACTTTTTCGATTACACTCAAGCTTATTTGCAATTATCTCAGAAAAAAACATAACGATAACATCTTTTTCCAATTACATATCTCAAAAAGTACAAAATACAAAAAATAAAATTTTGTACAGTATTACCAATTAATATTAATTTAAATTCTAAAGCATTTCGATTTGATAATTTAAAAATTATTCATTTACCCAAAATTTTCAGCAGGAGTTTAATTTCCCTCAAAATATGCACAGCCAAACGTCGTGGATAGAGACGACAATTGCACAGCATAACAAGTGCAAAACCTTCGACAAAATGAAAAACACTCGAAACTGGTTCAATTTTTTGTGCAGTTTCAATTTTTTTCACATTCTCAATTCGAATGTGAATTCTACTCGTGTCAACTGTTGGCTGCTCCTTAGAACGAACGCTTGGACTTGATAGAGCATTTTTCCAACTTGTCAATAATTGCAGCAACATTCTCAGACCATTGTCGACTAATTGTGAAAATGTATCTTGCACGTCGCGCGCTAAAAATTGCGTGAATCCCAAAACAACGTCCTGTCGCCAATCGGGAAAATCAAGAACAAGCGTTTGAAGACTCTGATAAGCCAGGGCTCGCAATTCCTCGTCCATGTGAACAGTGAGACGAGCCAGTAAATCAACTAATTCAGCTCCTGTCATTCCGTCTGGTATTAAACGAGGAACGGCCGCGACACACGTGCGAAATAGATCGATTCTTGGTTTTCGCTCTCCTGTCATCATCTCGTCGGGTTCTTTGTTAATGTTTTGTGTACTTGTCATCATTAGAGGTCGTCCGTACTGAACGTCTAGTGCTCGTAGAATATCGACAAAAACACGGCGAACGTGGGGAAAATAGGAGGACATTCCTATACTTTTTGCCGTGTCTTCCGTCAGCATCTATGTGGAAAATTGTTTCAAAAATTTCATTTCTTTATAATTTTCTGACGCATTCGCGGAAAACGACGCGAAAATTTTAACAAATATTTAAAATATTTTTGTTTATTTACCTTGTTGAGGTACGTTTTCTTGACACGCATTGTATTTCCACTGGGAAGAACTCCCATGGTGCGGGGCATCGGTGGTTCTCCTTCCTTTTGCTGTAAACTGTCAGCCACAACTAAGAAAGCACGAAGTCCAATACTCATTCTTTCGGGAGTTAAAATAATTTTCACATGACGGCCAACTGATAAAAGATCAAATACTATTTCCCTCATTGCAAAATCAAGTCTTTCTTGGGCAATAAATTGAATGATTTTCACGAAAATATTCAACGGTGTGTCACGGGGAACAACAGCTTTTGATCCTTTTGGAAACAGTGAATTGACAATACTCTGTAAGCGACTCTGCGTTGCTGAATTGCTCTCGCACTTTATGCGAATCATGTAAACCCAAAGTAAGCGGTACAAGGCCTCTGAAAAATTACAAATTAAAAAATTTAATAAAATTATAAATAGGATTAATAATAACAAGAAACTTACCTAAAGCAACTCGACACATTTTCGGATCTCGATTCTTCAGATGAGAGAGGCACATTGCTAAAAAGTAATGCCAACTCTGAAGGAAAAATGTTTTTTGGCTCACACAGAGAAGACAGGTTACTAATGGAAAAAGTGCCAAACGATGTTTGTTCTTTGTGCACATATCCAGAGTAGTCGAATACAACATTTCGACGAAATTTTTTAAACAAGGAACATTTACTTCATTTTTCACAGCCTGAAATAGAAAAAGAAAATTACAATTTCAAGATTGATGATTAACCCGTCAGCAATAATGTCTCTCTTTTAGTGCGAGTGAGCGACAGCAGACGGGTTATTTTACTGAATTCACTCGATAATGAAAAAACTAACAAATAAACAAAGATAATAGTAAAGAAAATATTTTTTTCAATTAAATATACTCACAGCAGCAACAGGTACAAGAATTTCAACAAATAGTCCAGCAAGAGCGTGTTTTACATCTTTGTCTTTCACTTCTAAAAAATATTGAGCGCACTCTTGCATGAATTGAAATGATGCTTCAAACTCTTCGATAGGAACCATCTGTAATGAACAAAATTGTATAAAACAATACAAATATTAGTTTTCTTTAAATATATAAAAATAAATAAAAAATTTAATTCAATAAATACCTTTACTCTGAAGAATTTCATTCCCATTAGTAAAGAAATAATACTCTGAGTAGTGTGAGGTCCTGGTTCCTTTGCTCTTAGTTCCTTTAATTCGATCATAAAACGTTTACGCACATACATAAATCGAGATTGTGCAAGGACTCCAATCACTTCAGCGTATAAATCAGCAATAATGTGAATATTCGCTGCGTTTGGTTCATTTTGAATTCTAGAACAAAAAATATTTGATTACTTTCATTGTTAATAGTATTTGTTGCCTCACACCTAAAAATAAGGAAAAGAAGGAAAGATAATAATTATTATCATTACTCGTATGCTAAAATTCTTATTTAATAGATTATCAAAAATTTTCAAGTAAGATACAAGTACATACCCTTCTCTGTACTTAAAGTGTTTAAAAGCTATATTTTCGATGTACGTTACGAGATCCTCATGTCCTGGATGGAATGGTAATTGACGTAGTACTTCAATTAACACTAAACAAAATATAAATTCCACTGATAAATCCCTTCGTTCCTGCATTAAATCCGCTTCACTTCGCTCAACAGTCTCCACACTGCCGGAAACTATCGTATACATTATACTGTAAAGAACAAATAATTACTCATTAATATTATCAAAAATCAATATTTTTTTAAAGCAATTCAATTATTTTCAATAGAATTTTAATAAAATTTCTCGAAAGAATACAATTATTTTTAAAAATATTAATTAAATTCGATTATTTTCAACAATTCTGATAAAACATTCTTCGAAACAATTCAATTATTTTAAAGAATTTTAATAAAAATCTTGCCAAGAATTAAATTATTTTCAATACAATAATTTTAATTACAATTTCTCGAAAGAATTCAATTAGTGAAAAAAATTATTTCTACAAATAATTGAATTTTTGCAAAATTTTAAAAAATAAGTGGATTTTTTAGAAGAATTTTATTAAAATTATATTTAAAATAATTGAATTCTTGTGGAAAATTTACTATCTATTGATATAATTGAATTCTTACGAAGAATTTATAAATAATTTCATTTTCCCTGGAATTCAATTATTTTAAAATAATTGAATTCAATGACTTTCAGTACATTGATTTCAAAATTTTAAACATTTAAGAAGAAAAATTATTTAAAAAATTGGGGGGAAAAAAAGTCAAGGCAAACAGCAACAAACTTCAAAGTACGAACAGATTACCGGAATACGGCGATTATTAATAAGAAGATTATTTCACTTTTCGTTTGTTAATTTTAAATTTTAAATTAGAATTCGAGATAAAATCACAAATTACCTCTTTCCTTTTTGATCCTCCTTCGCAGACGATTGTTTCTTTTGATCAGTGCCATGGTCGACTAATTGCCTCTCGTACCAATTGAACAAAGCCCTGAGAATCGATGGCAGACAGTGTTCAGCAACCGAGCCAAAAGCCGAAAGCAATTGATCGAATTGTGGATCTTCGCCGCGTTGTAAAACTTTCGAAAGAGGTTTTTCCTGGTGAAAAATTCAATTCCATTTTTAATTTCCAATTTAACTGTATTTTCAATTTTTAATTTCCAATTTAGCTGTATTTTCAATTTTCAATTTCCAATTTTACACCATAAATTTCTTTTTTTCTAATCAAAATAAAATGTAATATTTACGTGATCAGTCATAACAGCTTCCATCTTCTTTTCGGCTTGTGTCGTGAAATCAGCGAACAATGTTCGCATAACAAATTCTCCTGGTCTCAGATCCATGTCTGCTATTTGATGTGGTTTACAGGTTTCTTTTTGCGCTCCCCAAGGTAATACGACTGTCACTGAGCTTACTCGACTCGAGGTTGATTCTATTTTCAAGGATTTCAGAATTACAATAATGATCAGAATAGTAAAAAAAACAGCAGTCAATTTGTAAATTTGTCATTTTCTTTTTGTTTGAAACAAAAAGTTTCAAACCGGAAAAATTTCTAAATATACATATTTTTCAGAAAAAAAAATATTAAAGTATTAAAGAAAAGTATTTAAAAAATTATTATTTTACTAACCATTAGCAGCATCGTTATTGTCGCCTTGAGTCACACCTTGGACAGCAGTAACTTCTTGACATAAGCCAGATGATGTTTCCACCGTTCCTTCATTCGAAACCTCCCCCTGAACAGATCGCGATTCAGAGGCATCTAGAAAAGTAAATAAATTTCCCCTTTTTAGCATGAAAAGAAAATTTACTCAATTAAAATCAAACTGCTGAGTCTCATTATTATCATCATCTGAACTACATCTGAAGAGACTAAAAGTGTGAAGCCCTGCTTTGTAACGTAACAGATGCCTGTGATGTACCGTAACTTAATTATAAATACTTTAGCTTTTGCAAGTACACGTGCAAAAGAAAAAATTATGTTAATGATAATGATAATGATAACGATAACAGTAATAATTAGTTGCTGTAATTAACTCACCAGCTCCACTATCACTGCTGACTTGATTTTCTCCTCCTGTAAAATATAAAGTGAATTTAAAGATGATTTACTCCAATCTCCATAGGAGAGTAAAAATTCAATCGAATTGAGTCTTAAGACCTAGAAGTGCACTTTTCAAGTTCCTTTTTTCACCAGGAAAGCTCTTTGAATTCATTCGATTAACATTAAGCCGATTTAAATATAGTTTTACCAACCAGAATTACATACCTTCAGTCATGTCTTCAGTGTTTGCCTCACTCTCAGGCAACATCCTAAAATTTGTTCGTCACTCCAGTTTTGCTGTGAAAAAAAAATTTCACATTATTTCCTCATAATTTTTCATCGCAATCATGTTAATTTTACTGAGGTACAAATTTCATATTTACAACAAATAATAAAAATGTAAAATATAATAAAATATTTCAAAATTACTTTTACATTTCCAAATTCAAAAAATCGTAAGTTCAATCAAATATTCGACGAAATTGATTACAGAAAACAATTTTTAGAGAACAAAGAGCAGGCAATGTGTGTGAGTGTATAAAACAAAAATGATTCTTTAAAAAAAAGATAACACGTGAAAACTTACCGCTTCATTTTTCATGTTTAAATTTCAAAACTTGTTCTTACATGCAGGATTGCATTTTCAGGACATTTATCAATTTTTCTACAGCAAAAGAAAATAATATTCAGTCAAATGAAACATGCCATTTTATTTTTATATTCACATCAAAAAAATCATAAAGAATTTATTTGTATGTACTTGTGAAAATTTTAATAACGAACTTTCTGTGAATCATACAGCAAAAAAAATTATCTACAATGACCTCAATAAACAAATTATTTACAGTATTTAATAAAAGTCCGCCATTTTTTGCAATTAATGAACTAAATGAACTAAATTACTAAAATTGAGTCAAGTAGGATTAAAAATTAATCATTGTCACAATATAACTTTATCGTTCAGATAAACAGAAATAACAAAAAATACGTAAATAAATTAAGTGCACAAGTTTTTCGAGCAATGACAATAGTCTACTGTGACAAAAAAAATGTTACAACGTCAACGTCAACGTACACATTTCGACAATAACAATTACAGGACAACAAATCTAACAATTAACAGCAAAAAAAATTATAATCTTCAAGAAGAACTACAATTTTTTCACTCAATTAGTATTTGAAAATAGTAAAAAAAACATGAATATAATTACTAAATGCGTAATAATAAAGGCGAATGTCAAAAAGTTTTAAAACATGGCTGCGCCTAGTGAACCGTCTAACGGCAAAATTTTCCTTTGACAATAATAAAGTACTCACCTTTCAGTTCTGTCATTCAGTATTAAGTTAGATCTTCTAAAAAAATACGAAAATAGTAACAATTCACGATTATTTAACGTTAATTAAACATTTCGTAATAATAAATTTACGAGGAGTAATAACACTTTGACAACTGCAAATTGCGCCAATAAGGAGGTTTAAGTTGTATCCACATGTAGCGACCGATCTTCAACAGTTACCAATTCTAACGTATACATTCGGAACTTACGTTAATAACGACTAGTTAACGACACTAACGTAAATTTAAAAAAGAACTTTTTTAACACGCATATTAACGATCGATTAAAAAAAAGAGTAGTTATTTTTAATCATTTTAAAACCTGTTGTCATTTAGTTCGTCAATTATTAATGTAAATGTATACAGTAATACTTATCATACATTAAGCGCAAAAACGGAGAGAATTTTTCAATTGACGCAATATAGCGCCACCTAAAAAGTTTTGTTAAAACTGAAAAAACCCCATAGACAGAATACAGATAGAATTGTGTAGATTGTGTATTTTTGTCTTCACATCTCTATCTAATTTGTAAAGTCCTGGTTTGCTTTTTAGTATAATTCGTATAATTTGTTTTGAATTGCAAAGTTGTTCTCTAAAAAAAACAGCTGATATAACATTTTTTTGACGTCATTTTTCTTTAAAGGGTAAGTGAAGTGCTTATATTTTCGATTGTAAATAAAAACTTTTTCTTTTTTCTATAATTAAAAATGGATCTATTTACATTTGGGCGGTGGTATCATCTATGACACATTATTTTACAATTAGGTCATGCACCTATATTTAGGAAATGAATACTATATAATTATAAAAGTAAATTTACTATTATGAAATTTGATTTGATAAAACAAATGACGTACGTCTTTGGTACGTCATTATTTCAATGTTGAAAGTGCAGCTGTTTTTTTTCAATTGTTGAGGATGTGACAATATTATTTTAAAGTTCTTTTATTATTGAACACTTTCTTTTTTTGACAAAAAGGTATTTTTCAATTTTTTTGTATTTTTAGATTCGGATAATTAATTATTCCTTATAAGGAAGTTTAAGGTCAATATTGCTTATATATAAACATTGTACGTGTAAAGTTATTAAATAATTCTTTTTCGGAATTTTTATACTAAATTCAGATTTTAGTTGAAATTCAGGGTGGCCACATGTCAGTAAAGTCAGGGAAATGACAGGAAAAAATTTTTTTCAGGGAAATTAAGAAAGTTAAGAGTTTTTTCCACTTATTTTCAAAAATTGCGAATTTTTCGACTTTTTTCCTAATGTTACAACAACATACCACATTTTTAGTTTAAAATGCAACTTATTTCGATTTTTATAGTGTGAAAAATAACTATAAGCGAAAAATAACCACCTTGAATTTTTTTTTTATTTTATGCTGTTTTCTGTATTATTTATGGATAAATTTAATTATTTAAATTTAAATAATTAATTAATTAATTAATTCTTTTTAATGGAATAATTTTTTTAGGTGGAAGCAACTACTATGAATAAAAATGGACCTCCTCCACCTTACGAACCACCACCATCTGCACCGCCTAGTTATGCTCAATCTGTGGGCGTATCACCAGCCAGTCCATTTACACCAGCAGAAGCTTGTAAGCTTCTTTAGTGTATTAATTGCTTCAAGCGTATTTTATTTAATTTCACGTTCGAATTGCTTCAGAAAAAAGTATTCTTTCATTATAGGGAAAGTATATTCTTGGAGAAAATAATTATTCCTCTGTAATTGAGATGGAATTAATATCTCTTTGGAAAGAATTATATTTACATTTAATGATTTCTCAAGACTGAGTTAAAAATAATTTTCAGATGCCAATGGACCCACCATAGTCACGACTATCGTTCCTTTAGGCACTGGAGCAACGCACACAATTTGTCCTCATTGTCATGCAGAAATCGACACCACAACGAGAACGGAACCAGGAATGATTGCCTATATTTCCAGTGTTGTGATTGCATTACTTGGGTATTTATGGAATTTTCTTTCTTTCTGCCATTATTTTCAATTCTATTTCAATGATTTCAATTCGATTTCAATTAAAAATTTAAACTAGTTTTCAATTCGATTTCAATTAGACTAAATTTCGATTGTTTCCAAGAGTGGAGAATTAAATTTCAAATTAAATTTCAGTTGTTGGTTCGGATGCTGCTTGATACCGTGTTGTATTGACGAGTGCATGGACGTACACCACACATGTCCAAATTGCAAAGCATACCTTGGACGCTATCGGAGATAATTTAAAACAACAAAGGCCACCAATAACTTTGCATTTTAACGCGAAGCATCGAGAAGTTAGGAAAAATATTCTTAATTCTATTTCAATAACAATTCCAAACGAAAATGACCAAATTCACAAACTAAAAATTTCTTTTTAATTCATGAAATCTTTCAAATATCATCATCATAATTTTTCAATTTTCTCTTTATTCTCTCAAGAGATATTTCTCAATATTCTCGAGTCAATTGACTATGAATTTTTAATTCCTTGCTTCTTTTTTTTATTATTTTATTTACAAGTATTATTTAGTAGAAGTAAATTAAATAAATAGTAAAGTACCTGGAATTTTTAGCGAGGAAAAGGGAACTAAAAATGTGTCACTTTGAACTTGGTGTAGATGAGGTGAAGGTAATTTAGATTCTTGAGAATTAATTTACAATCTCATCAAAACTTGCCTATTGAAAAATAATCGTTTAGAAAATTGTTAAAAATTGTCTACATAAATACCTTTAGGATGAACGAAAAAATTAAGTAGGAAAGAAAAAATTTACAATTGTTGACGAAAGTGTTTTTTGTTAAAAAAATACTTATATTCACAAAAGCGCCTTTTACACGTTTAATATCAACGCAATTATAATTTTAAGAATTCGCAGCTATTGTGAAAGATGAAGGACTGTTTTTAACGCAGCTATTATTTTTTAACAAAAATTCTAACGGACTTTTAAATAATATTGAGAATTGAATAAATCAATTTTTTGATTTATTTTAACTAAAAGGAACTAAGACACATGGCAAAAAAAGATCTTGTATTTATCTGCTATTTTTTACATTGTAAAATTTATACAAGTACACAAATTCACTAGAGAACACAAATTAATGCGTCTTTGCACATTTTATTTTTTATTACTGTTAAAATCATGTGCCTTTTACATTTAAGTATATGAAATAGTTAATTACAAAGAGTACAATGAAAATGGTAAACAACTAATTATTTGACAAATCCAATTTTTGAATTCGTTTCTTTTTTCACAGCTGGAAAAATAATAAATTAAAAATGATCTGATCTAATATTATTTAACTATTTTTTAACGCATATATAATGTATTAGAATGTGTGAATTAGAATTTTAATACGTTATTTACAATTGTAAACTAATCATATATTTAAATAAAAAAAATTTTTCTTGACAATTTAAATATTTAATTCGATCGTATTATTTATAATCCACAGAAACTGAAAAGTATTTTTCTGTGACATTTTATTAAAATTTAATTTTAATTATAATTTTGACATTTTATTAAAATTTAATTTTAAAATTTAATTTTAATCATAATTTTGACATTTTATTAAAATTACATTTTAAAATTGAATTTTAATCTCATAATTTTTTTTTAATTGTTAAATAGAAAATTTAAATAATTCGCAAATCAAATGGACATGATGAAAATAAAATCCGGATATCCGGCAATTTTGACCAATCAGACAACACTCGACGACAGCACCCTCAAGCGAGAGAAATGAGAATTTCTATTGTGATGTCGAGTGTGCAGGTCTATTGTAAATTGTAAAGAAAATTGTGCAGTGTGTTCTGTGTTGGCTATATATTTTTTATTAAAAAAAAAAGTTACAAATTTACAATAGATTTTTCCGTTGTTCTCGCCATGACGTTAATCTAAAATTGTTGAAAAAAATACTGATCCCGATGTTGGTCGTAGCATGTAGTTTACATGCTTTTAAAGAGGAAAAAATCCGGGGAGACAAATCGTGGATACCGAAGAAAGCTTCAAACGTGTTTGAAGCTTTCGAGGTCGTATTCATGGAACTATGAACCTGGACTCGTTGTCTTTTACTTTGTCACAAATCAGTTATTTGGTTACGAAGTTAAATAAAAGAAATTTTGAAGAAAGCTGCCAGGAAATATCAACTGTAAGTAAACTTGTATCTGCGTTCTGCTTTGCGTTGGTTCTCTCTTCTCTCCCCCTTCTCCTTTCTATTATATTGCGTGGGCCAGTATTTTTGCCTCGAGAGATACCAAAAATTTTATTCGAAAAAATATATTATTGTAGATGAATTTGTAATATTTAACCTCTATTGAGATAAATTTGATTCAGTCGAATTTCTCCGAATTTTTAAGTCTGTGATTAAAATGCTTACCATTTAACCCCAAAATATTTCAACAGATGCCTTCTATTTTTTTTTTGAATGTTTATCGGGCTGTAAATGCTTTATCTCAATACTTTTCCGTTATGAGTACAATTCTGAATGAGAAAGTGTACAAAAGTCATGTTTAGACAAAAAATAGACGGGCGACCTTTGAGAAAACATTTGACACTAGTATTTTCACAACAATTAGTTACATTTTGGGAATTTTATAATTTTTCATTTTTGACAAGTATAAATGAGAGCATTTGATTATGTATTCAGAATTATTACTGAAAAATTTTCCATATATGGATTTTTTTTGTATGATCGAAAAGTTTTTTGATAACAAAATAAAATGTAAATGTAAAATTAATTTCTTTTGAATTTTCTAATTTTTAGATTGTTTAGCTATTACTACAATGTTATCACAGTTAATGATAATTTAAATTATCTGTATCTCTGGTATTGTGAAAGAATTCCTTCTCAAAGTTGTGAAATAATTATTTTCCTCCATTTGTATTTTTCTATAAAAAGTAATTTTAATAAATAATTTTTTTCTTTTTACAGTTAGTACAGGGGAAGGGTTTGGAGGCAGACAGACATTTATTGCGCTGTTTGCTTTCTAGTGTTGACTTTTCAACGGAAGAACCACCAGAACCTAGTGCAAAAGACTATTACCAAGTTCAGCTCCTTAGGGAGAAACTTACTTACTTATTGGATAAATTATATCTCATTTCGAATATTTGTTTCGCTTTTGATCGTCCATTACTTCAACAAAAGGTAATTATTATTTTTTGCAAAAAGTTATTTTTAATTTTAATTTAATTTAATAAACAGGGCTCGAACTAGGTCAGTAAATTTCAATTTTTAATAAATTCTTCGAAAAATGGAATTATTCTTAAAAATTTTATTAAAACTCAACGAAAGAATTCAATTTTAAGAAACATTCTATTATTCAATAAAATAATCAAATTTGTTACAGTAATTCAATTTTTTTAAGTCCGTATTTTTAAATACTTTCACTGGTTCGAGCCCTGAATAAATCAATAAATCAAATTTCATATTAATTTTTTGAAAATATTTGCAGACTTTAATTCCATCGCCAAAGTTATTTTCCCAACTGCAAAAGGTTCTTGGTCTCTCGTTAGCCCAACTTGTTGTGATTGAAATTGCCTTTCAACATTCGGAGAACCCTGAACTCCAGTCACTAGCATTAGAGGATCTTCAGAAGCAAATACCGGAATTAGTGAAACATTACGTTTATAGTGATAGAAAAAATCGGAGTGAAGAATTAAACGGTTTCACAGTTGAAACATTACACTTTATTCTGTTTTTTATTTTTCACGAAGCTCAACAAATTGAAATAACAAGTGAAACGAAGGAAAAATTTTTCAAAGCCTTGAGAAGGGACTTTCCTCGTGATCGGGTGCCAGTGGTGTTGTTACCATATTTGTATCCAGGAGACGAGGAAACGCCTCAGTGTCAACTGCAAACTATGTCGTCCACACAAATGGTGGGTTTTTGTTTCTAATAATTTCTATTAATTCTGAAGATTTCTAAATAATTTATCTAGAAAATAATATTGTTTGGCTTCTTTTTTACAGGATGGAAACGCACTAGTTGAACTCATAATGGAATTAGGTTATGGGTTTACTAGTAGCGTGGAAGAATGTAGAGCGGCTTTAACTGGACTCGGTGCTAGAGAAATTTCCGCATCATGTGTGGCACGAGTTCTATCTCACATGGCTCGTACTTGTACGGGTCTGGAAGACACTGGCGGTTTGCAGTCGTTTTGGTCGAATTCGAATTCGGGGCAAGATTCGAATAAGGACAAATCATCTGATGGTGGGGCAAAAACATGGAATGTCGAAGTTTTTGTACAAACCCTAAAAGATATGGTATGTATTTCAGGGAAAGTAGAATTGGTCAGGGAAAAACAAAATTAAATTGTTATGGTAATCCTGTATGTAATTTTAATTTTTACTCTGTAATTGTAGTTTTTAATTGAAAATCCATCTAAAAAATACCTTCTCACGTGATGAGAATGTAACATCGAAAAGTATTAATGGATTTATCTTGTTTGTCAACAGTCGTCGCTGCAATGGAACGACGTCATCATACAACTCGATCACGCCAAGTTTCTCGTAAAAGATCGACAAGGATTAAAACTTTTAATCACAGGATTAAAATTAGGCCTTCAATTACAAGGTTTTCCCACCGACGTATTTCCTGTCGAACTCTTTTACAGACATTGGGAGAATGTAGAGGGTCAGTTTTCTCTAGTGCAACAAATTTTAAAACATCCGGACATCTTTTGTTTTGCTGACTATCCATATCACTCGGTAACTGTCGACGTATTGAAAGCCGCCCCCGAGGGTGACAGTAAAGAAGCTCAAAGTTGGAGATCTTTGAATGTCATTGAACTTCTATTGTACATTGCGGAGAGAGGATTCTACGCCCCTGTTCAAGAAGTGTTTAAGTGGCCAATTCAACACTGTCCTGATGTTCTCGTTTTAGCCTTACTCCAAATTAATCCGCCATTTACGTTACTCAGGCAAGAACTACTTAGTACACTAATGCCGATTTTCTTTGGAAATCATCCCAATTCCGCTGTGATATTGCATCATGCCTGGCATGTAAATAATCTCATGATAAAGACTATAATAATGCAAGCTTTAGCTGAATGGTACTTACGAGGTGATCATGACCAAACGAGGTTGTCGCGAATTCTAGATGTAGCTCAGGATCTCAAGGCATTATCAGCGCTTCTTAATGCACAGTCATTTCCCTTTGTCATCGATCTTGCGTGTTTAGCTTCGAGAAGAGAGTACTTGAAATTGGAAAAGTGGTTGACTGATAAGATTAGAGAGCACGGAGAACACTTTGTCACTGCTTGCGTTAAGTTTCTGCAGAGAAGATGTCCGCAAGTCACGGGCTCTGGTATCAAGGAGGATCCATCCGTTCCAAAAGCCAGTCAACTTCCACAGGAAACACTCACGACGATACTTGCCTGTCTACAAGTTTGCGCTGGGTAAGAGACAAAATTATTGCCAACAATTTTAATAAAATTCTTTCAAAAGACTCAATTTTCAAACAAATTTTCGAAAAATTAAATTATTTAACAAAATTTGAATACAATTCTTCACAATAATTCAATTAATTTCACTACTTTCACTAAAATATTTTTCATGGAAATTCAATGTTTTACTAAAATTATTATTATTATTATTATTATTATTATTATTTATTAGTTATTATTATTATTTATCGATGACGAAAAATACAATTAATTTTGGTTTGTATTTTTCTTTTTTAGAAATGTTTCCCAAGATTGCGCTGAAGCAATTATGACAATGGTACAAAATTGTAGTTTGATGCTTAGTAAAGGAACTATGAGTAGACCACCTCCACCGGGTGTTTTGAGACACAGGGGCCTTGAACCTTTTAATCCAGCAACCTTGAGCAGCCAAGTAAGTTGAAATTTTCGTCTTTTTTAATAATAAAAATAGAAATTTTGATGCTTATTAGAAAAAACTAATTGCAGTTATTCACCTCAAAACAAGTGGATCCCCTTGCGAATTTGGGAACAAGCTTGGCTTCCATGGGACTTAGCTCCAGTCTTGGTCCACCAAGTAGTTCTGCATTTAATTTGCCCGGAGCACTAGGACCCTTAGTCTCTGCTCCCGGTTCTCCATCTAGATTAATGGGACCCTCTCCAAGTCCATTTCCAATAATATCTCAAATCCATTCAGGACCAGTTGGCACTCCAGGTCCATCAGTCATTGCCAGTGGTACAGCAATTGGTGGTTTAGGTCGTCTTGAACCATTGGGTGGAATAGAGAAATCAAGACTTACCGATACAACGAATACTTTCCCCGATATGACACAAAACTTTTCAAAAGAAATCGAAGACGAGGCGAATAGTTATTTTCAACGAATTTACAATCATCCGCCACATCCTACACTCTCGATCGATGAAGTTTTGGATATGTTGAAGAAATTTCAAGATTCGGGAAGTAAACGAGAGCGAGATGTTGTTAATTGCATGCTTCGCAATCTTTTTGAAGAGTACAAATTCTTTCCCCGTTATCCGGATAAAGAATTACACATCACGGCGCAACTTTTCGGTGGAATCATTGAACGTGGCTTGGTCAACAGTTATGTCACTCTGGGACTTGCATTGAGATTTGTCCTCGACGGTCTCAGGAAACCCGAAGGCACTAAAATGTATTATTTCGGTATAGCCGCATTGGATCGATTTAAAAGTCGATTGAAAGATTATCAGACGTATTGTGAGCATGTTCGAGTGATACCGCATTTCAGTGAATTCCCCAATCATTTAATCGAGTATATTGAATATGGACTTCAGGGTCAAGAGCCTCCATCGAGACCTCAAGGTCCAGTTGTACCAAAAAATGTGATGCTGCCTCCCGTTACTACTCCTTATAAGACTATAACAACGACTACGATTACGACAAGTACAACGCAATCGAAACCTGCGACAACATCGACCGCATCTCTTTCAACTAGGGTATTTATTTACTTTAATATTTTTATTTAATACTCCATAAAGGGCTCGAACTAGGTCCGTAAAAGTCAGTTTTTTTGGAACAAAGGTCCGTAAATTTCGTAATTTTATTGAGAAAAAAGATGAAAAATTCGTAAATTGTACGATATAATTTGGAGAAATTTAGAGAAAAATTACAAATGATTGCAGAAATTCAATTATTTTCAAAATTAATAAAATTCTTCGCAGACATTCAATTATTTTCAAAATTTTTTTTAAATTTTAATTTCTTTTAAATTTTATTTTTGGTCCGTAAAGTCCGTATTTTTAAATACTTTCACTGGTTCGAGCCCTGTCAATGTAATTTTTGCATTTTTTTAACCAATTTTTAATTTTTTCAGCCTTCCATAGCAAATGCGACAAACATCGATACTCTCCTTGTAGCCACAGATAAAGAGGAGAAGATAACTTCCCCGCCAGAAGCTTTGCAAGACAAAACTGCCTTTATCTTCAACAATCTAAGTCAGCTGAATTTACAACAAAAATGTGATGAAATTAAGGATATAGTCACCGAAGAATATTGGCCCTGGATGGCACAATATTTAGTAATGAAACGAGCCAGTATTGAACTAAACTTTCACGCTCTTTATTCAAACTTTCTTGATTGTTTGAAAATCCCCGAAATTAACAAAATGGTCACCAGAGAAACCTTCAGGAACATCAAAGTTCTACTCCGCAGTGATAAAGGAATCGCTAACTTTTCGGATAGATCTCTTCTCAAGAATCTTGGTCATTGGTTAGGAATGTTAACTCTTGGACGAAATAAACCAATTTTACATATTGATATTGATTTAAAAAGTCTTTTGGCCGAAGCTTATCACAAGGGCCAACAAGAGCTTCTCTATGTCGTACCCTTTGTTGCCAAGGTTCTAGAAAGCTGTGCAAAAAGTCGCGTTTTTCGTCCGCCCAATCCCTGGACAATATCAATAATGAACGTTCTCGCGGAACTCCATCAAGAACCAGATTTAAAACTCAATCTTAAATTTGAAATTGAAGTGCTTTGTAAAAATTTGAGTATCGATGTCGCCGAACTGAAACCGGCCGTTTATCTCAAAGATCCGGAGAGATTACGCAATTTGGAATATCAATTATCGCATCCGAACAAGAAGCATATAGAGAGTAGCAATAATCAACAACAGCAATCGCAGGGTCCAATTGAAGAATTGGTTGGTCCAACAACAACTGTTCCAATGATTGCACAAGCGGCTCCACCAATTAATACAACGCCTTCATTACCCTCTGGTCAACCTGAACCGAGGTTTAATTATGTCGACATTACAGTCACTGGAATTACGAACATCGCTCCACATATTACCATCAACAATCAAGTACGTATTATTCAATTTATTAAATTATTATTTATCATTTCTTTTTCGTTTACAATAATTTTTTCTTTTCAGTTGCCAATTTTGCAAGCTCATCCACAACTGAAACAATTCGTCCGTCCAGCTGTAGAAAGAGCAATCCAAGAATGGATTCATCCAGTAGTAGATCGTTCCATTAAGATTGCACTTACAACAAGTGAACAAATAGTGAGAAAGGATTTCGCCCTCGACTCCGATGAGAATAGAATGCGACAAGCCGCTCGTCACATGGTCCGGAACTTGACGGCAGGCATGGCAATGATTACATGTCGAGATCAAATTTTAGCATCCATAAGCACAAATTTAAAACAAAATTTCCTGAATGCCATGATTGGCCACACTCCACAGCAAAAAGAGCTTGTTGATCAAGCAGCTAATGTGATTGCTAACGAAAATATGGAACTTGCTTGCGCTTTCGTGCAAAAAACTGCAATTGAGAAAGCTGTTCCCGAAATGGATAAGAGACTCATGAATGAATTTGAATTGAGAAAAATCGCCCGACAAGAGGGTAGGAGATATTGTGATCCATTGGTTAAGTATCAATCGGAACGAATGCCAGAGCAAATTAGATTGAAACTCACTGGTGTGACGCCACATCAAATGGCAGTTTATGAAGAATTTGCGAGAAATATTCCTGGTTTTCAACCAATGACAGATCGAGACTCGAGGGCATTGTTCATGCCGAAACCTATCAGTGTAAGTTGACATTTACTTCTAATTACTTATTAATTAATAAAACTACTCTAATTTATGTTTCTCTGTTACTAATTCTCTAATTTCTCTATTTCTAATTAAAGTAGAAATTAATTTTCCTTCTTTATTTATGCAGGGACCAATGCAGTTTGCTGCTAATCCAGCGGTAGCAGCAGCAGCAGTACAGCAAGTGGCAGCTTATGCCGCCGCAGCAGTTAGTACAGACGAAATTGGAGCTATGCTTGAAAAACTGGCGTCTGAAGTTGAGCATTTATTGGCAGCAATGGGACCTTCAGCTCCACCTCCTCAGCAAGTTGCTCTTCACGGACTTCTTGAAGCCATCATTGCTACCAGGAGAGCTCGAGATGCAAACACCGCGTCTGCCTTGTTGAAAAAAGTAATATTTCTACTTAAATAAAAATAATTTTATTCTAATTTCATTATTTTTAGAAATTTTAATCCGATTCTTCGCAAAAATTAAATTATTTTCTGGAATTTAAATAAAATTCTTTGCAAATTTCAATTATTTGCAGGAATTTTAATAAAATTTTTTGCGAAATTCAATTATTTTCATAAATAACCAAAATTTATCACAAGAATTCAATTATTTTCAAAAGTAATAAAATTCATCGCAAAAATGCAATTCCGTCCAAACATTTTTCAAAATTCTCGTTAAAATTTCAATTATCTTTAGAAATAATTAAACTCTCCTTCGAAATTCAATTATTTTCAAAAAATTTTAATACAATTCTTCGTAAAATTCAATTATTTTCAGGAATTTTAATCCAATTCTTCGCAAAATTCAATTATTTTCAGGAATTTTAATAAAATTCTTTGCAAATTTCAAATATTTGGTTGAATTTTAATAATATTTTTTGCAAAATTCAATTATTTTCATAAATAACTAAAATTCATCACAAGAATTCAATTATTTTCAAAAGTAGGTAATAAAATTCATCGCAAAAATTCAATTATGTTCAAAATTTTCGTTAAAATTTCAATTATCTTTAGAAATAATTAAATTCGTCTCCGAAATTCAATTATTTTTAAAAACCTTCTTGAATTCAATGATTTTTAATCTACTATTTTAATAAAATTTTCAAAAAGAATTCAATTATTTAAAAATAATTTAATAAAATTCTATGCAAACCTTTAATTATTTTCATATAATAATAAAAATTTCCCAGAAATTCAATTACTTTCAGATTTTTGATAAATTTCTTCGCAATCATTTAATTATTTTCATAAATAATAAAACTCATTGGAGAATTTTAAATATTTTAAAAACATTTTTAATTTAATTCCTCAAAAGAATCCAATTATTTAAAAATTTTATTGATAAAATTCTTTTTGTATTGTAATAATTAAATTCTAGTAGAATATTTCTAATAAAAATTGATTTAAAAATGTATTTCAGTACAAATTTTAGATAATAATTGAATTTTGAAATTAATTTTTTTTGATAAAGTTTAATTTAATTTTTTTATATTTTTTTAAGTTCTATTTGACTCGGACTGGCGCTGGAATTATAATTTTAGATTATAATTTTAGACAAAAGGTTAAATTAGAAAATTTAGGGATAAAAAAAATTTACTTTCATTACTAATAGAAAATTCACTGTATTCTCCCTCTAGGCTGTCGAAGGTTTAATGGATTGTCCAATTGTAACAAGCGGTGTTATGGAGTCAGAGATTATTTTACGGTTTCGAGATTTGCATGTTCGAATTTTGAAGTGCTTACAAGATCAAAGAGCCTATGGCATGCAGTGGACAAACAAAAATGTCACGCGCTGTTTAATAGAATGCAGAGAAGAGTTTCGGTACAATTTCGAAGCAATCGACTGTTTAATAAGGTTAGTTAAACATGTTTTGTGAGAAAAAATCTTGTTTTTTTTCTTTTACTGTTTAAACGTTTTACAAGACTGGGAAGTTTTTTAAAACCCTTTTTCTCACTTTCTTTGTTTTAGATCTCATTTGCTGATTTTGTCGCAATACGATATGGCTCTAGCACAAGCGATGGAAAATGGAAGTGCAATGGCCACTGCCTTTGCAATGCAACTGATTCAACTTTATTTGGTTGAAGAAAGACAAACTACTCACGTCACAGAGTCTGATCTCTACAACACTATTGAGATCCTCGTCAGAATGGCCCATCTTCGAACACCACCAGAAGGGTCAGTAAAAATGTGAATTTAATTATTGAGTAAGAAATTGTAATTGAGTCAATTAAAGTTATTTTTGAAGTATACACAAATTGAAATGAAATTAAAATTTAAAGAGATAAAATTCGTTGTTTAGTTTAGTTTCCTAGTTAACTTTATTAGAACGTTTTATTCTCTTTCCAGTATCATGCTCTACAGGCTGACGAACTTGATTGAATCTCTGCGAGCAAATCACGATCCTGGTGTACTTGCCGATAGGATGCCAGCGGGACCAACAGCCCACATTCACTCTGGAATAATGCAAGCAAAAGTAAGTGAATTCTATATTTTTTTTTATTACAAATATGCAAAGTATTAGTAAAATAAAAATATTAATAAAAATTAATAAAATATGGAAATAATGTTAACGTTTTGTTTTACAGGCTCGTGACTATGACGATCCACCAGGCTTATTCGAGAAGACAGAATTTCTGTTAAGAGAATGGGTGCAAATGCATCACAGCGCGACTCACGCCAGGGATCCAACAAAAGCCTTCAGCACCTTTGTTCATCATATGAATATACACGGTATTCTGAAAACAGACGACTTGATTACGAGATTTTTCAAAATCAGCACTCAAATGTGTGTAGATTTGTGCTATAGAGCACTCGTTGAACCAAGTTCTGGTGCATCTGCCATTCGTGCCAAATGTTTTCATACTCTGGATGCCTTTGTGCGACTAGTCGCTCTTCTCGTTAAACACTCTGGCGATACAACAAATACTCACACGAAAATCAACCTACTGAATAAAGTACTTGGAATTGTTGCTGGAGTCCTACTTCAGGATCACGAAATCCGTCAATGTGATTTTCAACAACTGGCATATCATCGGTTAGAAATTTTAATTTACTTAATTTACTTTTAAGTTTAATTTTTTAATAAACTGTTTGTATTTTAATTCATTTGTTTACTTGCAGAATATTCATAATGCTCTTCCTGGAACTTTGCGCGCCGGAACCAGTTCTGGAGGCGATAAATTTCCAAGTACTGACTGCCTTCTGCCACACTCTTCATATTCTTCGTCCAGCAAAAGCCTCGGGCTTCTGCTACGCCTGGCTGGAACTTGTTTCCCATCGTGTTTTCATTGGACGAATGCTTGCCATTACACCGCAACAAAAATGTTGGGGAATGTACGCTCAACTACTGATTGATTTATTCAAATATCTCGCTCCTTATTTGAGAAATGCTGAACTCGCAAAGCCGGTAACTTCTCTTTATAAGGGAACATTACGTGTTCTTCTGGTTCTTCTTCACGATTTTCCCGAATTTCTGTGTGACTATCACTACGGATTTTGTGATGTGATTCCACCAAATTGTATACAAATGAGAAATTTGATTCTCAGTGCATTTCCAAGGAATATGCGTTTACCGGATCCATTCACTCCAAATTTGAAAGTTGATATGTTACCTGAAATTGCGCACGCACCAAGAGTTCTTACTAACTTTGCGTCAATGATTCAGCCGCCGAATTTCAAGAAGGAACTCGATTCCTACTTGAAAGCTCGCGCGCCAGTTACATTCTTGTCTGAATTGAGGAGCAATTTGCAAATTTCCCAAGAGGCGGGATCGAGGTATAATATTCAATTGATGAACGCTCTTGTTTTGTATGTTGGAACGACGGCAATAACTTTCATACGAGGCAAAGGGCACACGCCAAATATGTCAACGATTGCCCACTCGGCGCACATGGATATTTTCCAAAATTTGGCAGTGGACCTCGACACTGAAGGAAGATATTTGTTCTTGAATGCAATTGCCAATCAATTGAGATATCCAAACAGTCATACTCATTACTTCAGCTGCACACTTTTGTACCTTTTCGCTGAAGCGAATACCGAAGCTATTCAAGAACAAATTACGCGAGTGTTACTCGAGAGACTCATTGTCAACAGACCTCATCCATGGGGATTACTCATCACCTTCATCGAACTGATCAAGAATCCAACGTACAAATTTTGGACGCACGAATTTGTCCACTGTGCACCAGAAATTGAAAAGTGAGTTACCAGAAACTAAAAGTTACTATTTCTGTTTTTTTGAGGATTTTCACTACTTTAAATTTGCTAATACTAGAAATTAAAAAATTATAATCAAATTCTTTAATACGATTTAATAGTCTCCACTCTTTCAAAAATATTCAAAAATCTAAAATGATCAAAAATTCGAAAAACCGAATTTCTTAAAATTCAACATTTTTTCTTCTTTTTTATGGCATTAAGCTTCATTATTTTTGGGCTCTTGAAAAATACTTTACTTATTCAATATTTACCACTCTTTGGTAAAAAATCTAAAATTGTAAGAAATTCGAAAACATTCAAAAAACCGAATTTCTTCAAATTCAACATTTTTTCTTCTCTTTTATGGCGTTTGGCTTAATTATTTTTGTGCTCTTCAAAAACACTTTACTTATTTAATAATCTCCACCCTTTGGTAAAAAATCAAAAATTATAAAAAAATACCAAAAATTAGAAAAACCGAATTTCTTAAAATACAACATTTTCTGTTCTCTTTTAAAGCGTTTGGCAACATTCAATTATTCAATTAATTATTTATTTTTATATTAAAAATAATTAGGCATTTAAAGAGAAATATTAAAAAATTTGTCAATTATTTTCAAAAATTTTAATAACATTCTTGGCAATATTTCAATTATTTTCAAAAATTTAAATAAAATTCTTGACATAATTTCAATTATTTTCAAAAACTGTTCTCAATTCAATCAAAATTTTTACAGAGATTCAATTTATTTATTTATTTACAATGAATTATTTTTAATACAATTTTAATCTAATTTCTCGAAAAATGAAATTATTCTTAAAAATTTAATTGAAATTCGTCAAAAGAATTTTAATTACCTACCTATTTAAAAATTTGTTGATAAAGTTCTTTTAATGAAAGTTCAATTTAAAAAAACTTTCAGTTCTTCAATAAATTATTTTTTTTTGCATTTAAATAATTGAATTATCGTAGAATTTTCTAATAATAATTGATTCAAATATGAATTTCAGTTAAAATTGTAGATAATAATTGAATTTTGATCTTTGAATGTTTGAATTTTTCATACTTTTAACTGAAAATTCTGTAGATTTAATTTTTTTTTAAATGTTCAATTGAATTTTTTTTTAAGTTATTTGAAGTTTTTATTTTCTAATAATATATTTGATTGAAAAATTTCCGAATACCTGAATAATCGATGAAATTTCGTAAAATTGAATTGTAAACAAAAGAATTTGAAAATGTTCAAAGAAATGTTTAAAAAATTATGAATAATAATTAATTTAAACTTTATAAAGAAGAATTTTAGTTAAAAATTCTGGAAAACAATAATTGAATTAAAATAATGAAAGTAATTGTGAATAAGTTACAGTAACAATATTCTTATAATATAAAGTAATGATTTTATCAGTCGGTCATTTTTAATTATTTATTATATAATATAAAACATGAAGATATCGATTGCTCCGAGTCGAAGACTCGGAGTGATGGATTTCTTTATGTTTTATAACAATTTTTTATAAGTTGTTTAATTTCGAAAAGGTTTGAATTAAAAATTTTGTAAAATATAAATGTAGTTTTAAAAAATCAAAAATTATAAAAAAAATTGTAGAAAATGATTGAATTCAGGTAGAGCTATAATTGCAATTTTGAGAAATTATTAAAATTCGTAAATTTTACTCATTTTCCGTAAACTTTCATATTTTCCTGTAAAAAGAATTTTGTCAGGGAAAATAATTTTAATGTCAGTAAATTGTCAGTGAAATGCCAAAGAAATTGATAAATTGAAACTTGTGACCGCATCCTGTAGTTGAAATGTGTTTTAAAATTTTTTTAAATTTTCAAAAATTGTGTTATTTTTCAGATTGTTGGAGTCTGTGGCCCGTTCGTGTATGGTTCAAAAACAGGTGCAGTCCAACACCGAATCAGAAATTCCAGAGTGATAGTACATTTTATCCTTTTTCTTGTCAATTTTATGTACAGTAAACTCGTAAAATATTACGAAAAAAATAAGAAAGAATCGCGTGTAAAAACGTTGTTAAATTTACGACTAGGTGTATTATACTTTAGGTTTTGAATGAAATATTTCTTTTTCTATAGGTAGGTAGTAGTAAGGTACTATTAATTATTCGAGAGAAAACAAATTAAAAATAATACGTGATACGAATGTGTTAATATTTTAATAAATGATATCATTGCAATTTTGTCAATAAAAAGCAATGAAGATGAATTCAATCTCCGAGATCGCGTCTTATAAATGACGTTTGCCAAGGAATATATAACGGAGTATTGTATTTTATATACCATAGGTATTATCATTTAGCTATAATATTGCAAAGAAAACCGATTTTGGAGATTATTCTAAGAAAAAAAAAAAGAATGAACTGCAGTGTTCAATAGATTATGATATAGAAAGATCTTTTTAGTTTATCAACTGATTTTCAAGTTTATAACATAAATTTAATAGACGGTGAAATTTGACGATCCGAACTATAAATAAACAGACTAATAATTCTTGGTAAGAACTTGATTAATTAAAAATACACAGTATCATCAGGATTAAAAAGACAAAAACTTAATTAAGTCTCGAAATGTGTACTTGAAAAAACACAGTAGATAAAAAATAGTTCTGTGGCATTGTACGAACATGTACCTTTTGTAACTTTACATTTCGAAAGGATGAATAGTTCAAAACAATCATTATGTAAATGTCGTTTAATAAATAATAATACAATTTTTCTGTGTAATTTTGTACAATTTTTTTTTTTAATAATTATTAATCTAATTGTCAAATTGCTCTTGGTGTTGGTGTTATTATATTGTTTGATGATCACGTGTAGCGTGATAAGAATCGCGTTCCTTGTCAGGAAATTTGGTTGGTAAATTGGGACTGTGAAGGTGGCATTTTGCTTGGAATCTTATTCCGGCCACGTCCACTTCATAGTCTCCGGAGAGAATGTATTCGTTTGTGACTTCTTGTTCCCTTCCGTTTGAGTCGTAATTTTTTACGAAACCAAGACACACCTGATGATAAATATGACAAATAGAAAATATTACATAAATTATAATAATAATAAAAATAATAATCATAAGAGATGATTTCTGAGGAAATTTCGCACCTGCTTTTTGAAGGTAAATCCAAAAGCAGTTGTTGTAGTCATTCCGCAATATTTTCCGTTTCTATAAATAGGTTCACCACCCCAAGACCAAAGATCGATTTCCGGATCGTGGTCGTTCAATAAAAGTTGAACGTACTTTCTTTTCACTCCGTGTTCTCTTTGTTTCAAGAGAGCTTCACGTCCAATAAAGTCAATATCTTTCTGTAAAGTTAAATATTTTTTTAAATTGGTCAAACATTAATAAATGTTTCAAACATTTAATAAAAATTAATTGATACGAATTATTCAAAACAAAATTACTACAAATAATTCACTGACATCGAATTTTACTCTCCAGGATCTTCCGCATTCCAACGGAGTGGTAAATGTATCGAGATCTTGACCCCAGAATGCATAGAACTTTTCGACTCGTAAAGCTCTTGTCGCATAATAACCAGCATGTCGTATTCCATACTTTGCTCCAGCGTCGATTAATTTTTTATAAACATGAAGAGCAAACTGGTAACAAATTTCAAATTATTAGCTTCTATATTAATTTTAAAATTAATGTTCTAAAAATCATTGAATTCTTATAAAGAATTTATCAAACAATTTGAAAATAATTGAATTTTATGAAGAATTCAATTATTTTCAATAATTGTAAAAAAAATACTTTAGTCAATTTATAAATAATAAAAATCTTCGTAAAAAATTCAATTATTTTTATATAAATAATAATTTTCAATTATTTTTAAAAATCATGTAAAAATTCTACGAGAAAATTCAATTTAAAAAAATAATTGAATTTTTCACAAGGAGTTCAATTATTTAAAACACTTTAAAAAAAATTCAATTTAAAAATTCAATTATTTTTATAAATAATGAAATTTTCGCTGGAATTCAATTACTTTAAATACAATTTTAATTGAATTCCAGGGAAAATTAAATTATTTTTAAACATTCATTAAAAATTCTTCGAAAGAATTCAATAATATCAATAAATATAGAAAATTTTTAACAAGAATTCAATTATTTTAAAGACAATTTTAATAAACTTCTATTCAAGAGTTCAATTTATTTTCAGAAATAATTAAATTGTAGATTTACTGAAAATCATTGAATTCTTGTAAAGTATTTATAAAAAAATTTGAAAATAATTGAATTCATTTCGAGAAATTTTGTTAAAAACAATTGAACTTTTGCAAACATTTTATATCGAATAAAAAAAAATTGAATTCTTTAGTGAAATTTTTTTGAAAATAATTGAATTTGTATAAAAGATTGTACTATTTAAAACAATAATTGAATTCTTTCTACCTATGAGAATTATATTAAAATTTTTGAAAATATAAACAATAATAATTAATTATATAATTATTTTAAGTGAATTTTTTAAAATTTGATTATGAAATTATTCAAAAATTTATATTTGAAAATAAAAAATGTTGTAATTTGCATAATAATAATAAATTAAATATCGCGTTTCGCGCGCCCTTAAGAAAGAAATTTAAAAAGAAAATATTTACCTCGTTGGGAATATAGAGAACGTAACCAAGTTCCCCTGTGTGTGTCAAATTCATCGTTCGAATACCATTTGCTAGTCCAACATCAAGTTCCTGGTAAAAAGAATTTGAAGAAATAAGTTAATTAATCTAAAATAGTATCTATTAAAAATAGTATCAAATCAAAAGTGTCAATCAAAAATAGTATCGAAAAATAAAGAGTAACAGAATTATTTGCCTTGTAGGTAAAAAATGGAAAGTCCTTTGGATGTAGATCCGTATCGGTCAATTCGGATAATAATTGTCTAGTGTAAGAGCCCATGATGCAAATCGCTGTATACGCTGAAGTAACATCCGAAAATGCCACAGAACCATCAGCAGGCAAATGACGTTTCAACCAAGTTTTACATCTGGTTTGCTGAATTGTTGGGGCAATCATCATGTAACTAAAATTAAAAAATAGACAAATATTAGAAAAATTGGTTTTCGATATAAGAATTTTAGAAAATAGAAGAACGTTTTTACTGATTTAGGTTGAGTCTAGCCAAACTGCAATCATTTTCATATCCACCACAAGGATTCTGCATTCCCGTGTGAATAATACTTCCAATAGGAACATCAACATTGTTGGAACATAAATACTGCAAGTAGTCCACCACTTCCAGACCATTTGACTGAAAGATAAGAAATACTTTTATTTTTATGAAAAAAAGTTAACGTCAAAATTAACTTCAGGAACCTTTTACATTTGTAATGTTTCTATCATAAAAAAAATAATTTTAATTTAAAAAAATTTCTTTTAATAAAAAATAATAAATCATAAAAAAAGTATCTAATTTTTTTAATTTTCGTTTTTTTTCTAATTACCCATAAGTCGATTTTCGTGAATGAAGAATAATCACTTAATCCGATTGTTTCTCGACAAGCTGCATATTCTAGAGAAACTGCATCGAACCAAGGTGGCTTTCCAAAAGTATCGGTGTATGCAATTTTGTAACGACGTGTACCATCGTTTGGATCTAAATCTACTGCAAGAAAATAAATATTAATTTTCGTTTTTTAATATTAATTTAATTTAAATATTTAATATTAAATTCAAATACCGTAGTCTGTCTCAATCTCGTTCTCCTCAAACCACGTGGGCCTCTCATAGCCCATGACTTGTCCAAAAACAGCACCAGCTTCTCGTAGTTTTGGATAAATAGGAGACATTCTCAAATTTCTCCCCGTCTGGAATTCCTGATGGGGATACTGCAATCCATAGTGCAATCCAGGAACTTCTTTCACACGATCTCGTAAGAATTTTCGATTATTATGCAAACCTAGGAAACGAGAAACATCCAATTCGTACATGTCTAGAGAAGTCTGTCTATTTACTATCAATTCTGCTGTGGCTCTTCCAACTCCTCCTGCTGCCGATATTCCTACCTTTAAATAGAAAATCAATTTGTTATTTCTTTGTTTCGAAATATTATCTGTCTAGAATTAAAATCTAGAGAGAATTTTCGATATAGAATTTCGCTTCTTTCATAATTAATAAATTAATAAATACCGTTTTCATTCCAGCAGCAATATAATAATTCTGTATTTCGGGTGCTTCACCGACAATCCATTTGCAATCCGGCGAGAATGCCTCGGGCCCATTGCACAATCTTTCCAAAACTGCATCGCCCAAACTCGGAATTCTGTGAAGCATTTGCTCCAACAAAATATGAAAGTGATCCCAATCTTCGGGTAAATATCTTTCCTCAGCGTTCTCTAAAGGCATTAATTTAGTATTAAACGAATCTGAAGGAACTAGTGAACTGTTGATTTAAAGTTATTTGTAAATCGTTACCGGGAATAAATCCATTTTCAAAAGCTGGCTTAGCGACAGGTTCGAATCCTCCGGCTAAAATACGTCCCTTGTTCTCACGAAAATAAATATATCCATCCAAATCACGAACAACAGGTGTCATTGGATCTAAACCATTGATTGGTTTCGTATGCAGATAATAGTGCTCCACCGGATGCAGAGGTACCTGAACAAATTGTTACCAATATTGTAAATTTAATAAATTTTATAAATTCAATAAATTTAATATTATTCAGACAGTTGATTTCAAGAAAATACAGACTTTCACTTGTGGATCACTCAATTTCCCCACCGAACGGGCCCAAAATCCAGTGCAATTGATAAAATGCTGACATTCAATTTTACCTCGTGTCGTCTCAACTGCAGTGACTTTTCCATTTTGATTAAAAATCTTGTTGACTTTACAATTTTCGAAAACTTTAACTCCTGAAAATTGAAAATACAATATGAATTTCTTTTTCGATTTTGGAATAGAAAATAAATGAAAAGTATAAATTTTTAAAGAAAGTACCGTTCTTTTTGGCTTCTCCAATTAGTGTCAAACAAATTTGATAAGGATCCGCAGCACCATCGTCTGGAATCCACAGACCACCAACAATGTCCTCGATTTGAAGTAGAGGACATAATTTTTTTGCTTCCTCCGGAGATACCAAATGACAGTCTATACTCCTCGATACTGATTGTGCTTTCATTCTTCTGAAGACAGTCATTCGATCTCTTGTGCGAGCTAATGACAGACTTCCACATTGCTTCCAACCTGTTGGAAGTCCTTTTTTCTCGAGGTCCTTGTAAAGATTTATACTGTCTTGTGCTAATTTCACTTGAGCTATGGTCGGTTTGAAAGCTCCGACCAAACCGGAAGCATGCCAAGTTGTTCCTCCACCTAGTCTGTATAATTAAAAATGTCGTCATTTTCATAATAATAAATAATCTATGTATATTAATAATCGTTTGCTTGAAAATAATCAAATTTAATTAATATTTTTAAAAATAATTGTATTCTTTCGAGAAATTTTATTATTAAATCTGTATTGAAAATAATTTAATTCCTTCAAAAATTATTATTTTTGATAAAATTGAAATTCTTGAGGAAAATTATCTGAATAATAATAAACAAGAATATTTAATATTCTTAAAATTGTCTTGATATTGACCTACTACTCTCGACTATCACAGTTTGAGATCCAAGTCCCATTAAAGACAGATGATAAGCAACAGCAGCTCCCATTACACCACCTCCACAAATAACGACCTGTGAATCCTTTGGAGGAATTTCGCCTTCTAAATTATTGTCATTTTCCATAACTGTCGCTAAATTTATTCCTTCTTTCCAGCGTGATTTGGATTTTTTCACTGTCAATAATTGAGACAGAAATTTTGTCCTCTGCCACATATTTATACTAAAAAGGAAGAAAATTAATTATTGCAAACATATTTTAATAAAAATGACTAAATATCAAAATTGACTATAAAAGTACAAAATTCTTTACGTGGAATAAAATTTTAAAACACTTACATTAATTTTTGCTTATTATTCCAGATAATAGAGAGATAAATTTGTTAAAACATCTTGAATAACAATTTTTATATATTTCTTAAAAAAAAGCGTAGTTTAACTTTGTCATTGAATTATATATAACAAAAATTAAAATCTAAACAATTTGTTACATTTATTTGTAAATCATCTTAAAGTTTTCTTATTATCTACAAAAAATTATAATGATTATAACACAACATAACATAACACTTTATACACTAGCAATCTAAACATTAAAGGTTATGTGCACGAGATGTATATTTATATGTATGTGCTATATATACACATTTTTTTATCAGAGACCTGAAAAAGAAATCAATTTTAAATAAATATTTCAAAGCAATAAATTTCTAGATCATTAGTAATTGAGAACAGTAATTAATTTAGTTAATATAGAAATTAATAATGAGTAATTGAAATTAATAATTAGTAATTGAAATTAATAATTAATAATTGAAATTAATAATTAATAACTGAAATTAATAATTAATACTTGAAATTAAAAATATTAAAATTGATATTAAATTTAATACATTATTTATATTTAACAATAAGGTTATTGTTAATCGCTTTGTATTTAATTTGTTTTAGTTAATAATTAAAAATAAAAGACAAACGTTTCAACGTTTATTGCTTCTTTATTCGATTACTGTCAAATATAAATTTTTAATATAATAATCTCTGCATTATATTGTAGTTTTTAGATATTTAATGTTTTAGTTTAAATAATGAAATTAATGAAATGAATAAACTGAATAAAATGAATAAAATACAATAAAAGATGTATTATTCCTTTAAAGAAATAAGAAATCTTAATACATGTACGAGCATTTAAATTTAAAAGCATAATATATATAATTCTTTTAACAAAGATTTTATTTCATTTTGATTAAAATAATTCATTTTTCTTTCGACATCATTATGCTCGATCATCAGGTTATTGGGTTAACATTCTATATATAAATATAATTATATATAATATTGTACTAAAGTATTGCAAAAGGATGAAATTTCTAAAAAGTGAGAATCTTAAATTATAAACTAAGGAATGATTTACAGATCATTCGAAAGTGCCCTTTCGTTCCACACAACAATATTCAATTCAATTCTCATCGGCCTCTCTCTTAAGAATGCTTTTTAATTCTCTACATTTTGCTTTTGTTAATTTATACTATTAATTATAATATAAATAATAAGTTTCTCCATTTCATTAAAAAAAATATCTATATTATAATAGTATTGAAATAATATAAATATTTAGAAGTAATAATAATAATTTAACCATTTTATGGCGAATAAATTATTGTACAATTTGAGGCAAATTAAAATATTCTTCCTCGGATGTTTTTTTTGTGTTCAATGGAAAAACTGCACCCTTATATCACTATATTAAAAAGTGAAAATTATATATACTTTCGCGAGGCAATTTAAAGCTTTCTACACTCTGACATGGATCCATCGCAAACCTTCTTTTTCTTCTTCTTCTTCTTCTTTTTCTTTTTTGCGATAAAAAAAGTTTCCTCATAAGCCATAAAGGAGGAAATCCGATTATTAAACAATTTTCGCCCACGAGGCAGCGTCGATATTCGATTGATTAATCAATTGGTAATAAAGATTGCGAGGACATTAATTTGATTGCCAGACAATTATTCCGATCAGAATGGCCAAGACAACAACACCAATGATCAACAGGAAACATTTCTTTTTACGCAATTTAGTTTGATAATTCGATGCCATCCTAAGTTGATCTGTTCCCTCGTTTACAAAAACTTCTGTTCGTTCAACTGATGCTTCGATTGAATCGACAATTTCTCCTTGAGCATGTACGAGAGCTCCCAACTCTTTGAAAATTTGATTAACATCCTGGATATCGATCTGAAAAAAAAATTGTTTACATTCAATATCAAATATTTATTTATTGTTTTTGGTTTTTAATTTTCTTACTTCCAGTTTACGGATATTCGCCTCCTGATCTTCAAGCATTCGCAAATTGTGTTCTTCTTGCATTTGTTGTTGTTGAATTTGCTTTTGCGTTCGATTGTCCTGCAATTCAATGAGAGTTTCTTGCTTTCTTTCACTGGGTGGACCGAGACCTGCACTGGCCTTTGCTTTTCTCACCAATTCCCTTTCTTTAGATGCCGCATTCCTTTGTACCGCCTGGAAAAGAAAATTACTCGCTTTAACAACTAATTTGTGACAAAATAACAATTTAACATTAATTTATTTTACTATTATAAAAAATAATTGAAATTATTCAAAAATTCATATTCGAAAATAAAAAATTTTTGTAATTTGCATAATAATGATAATAATAAATTGAATAGCACGTTCCGCGCGTAACATTTGCTAGTAAGAATATAAATAACCTGGAAATTGTTCAATGCAGAAGTGAATTCATCCTGAAGTCGTTCCTTCTGCATTTTACGTTGTCGTTGTTCTCCAGGACTACTTGATCCGGAATTACTTGCTAAAGTTGCTAAATCTCGGAGATGAACATTGGTGTCTTTAACCAGCTGCTGAGTATAATGCTGAATCTGATGTCTATAAAAAAATGCTCGTTAATTACTTAACTCAAAATTAATAACAAATTTCAATTTTCCAAGAACTTGAATTTAATATTCTTACAATTGGTTCCTAAGTTCCTGAGAATCCGTCGAACCACCGAGTTGGTTAACCATTTTGTGCATGGACGATACTGGAAAAAAGTGAAATTTATGTTGAAAATTTCTTTCGTGAATTTTAAAAAGAAAATTTTCCTAAATAATTATTACCATTTTGTGATATTTTTAATATCGAAGTGCCTATGGTTTGAGATAATCTGCCAAAATCTTGTAGGGAAGTCGGCCCCCCATTGTGATAAGAAGAAAATCCTTCGTCCATTTCGGTAACCTTTGTACAAAAAATTAAAGTTAATTTAATAATTGAACTTAGTACTCGCATTCAAAATGCTGACTTGTTATATAAATATACATATATACAGTTAAGGAGTAGCACGAAAAACGTGCTAATCAGTATTCTATGTATAAAAATAACAACTGTCTTAAAACAATAGGGTTATAATAATAATAACAATAACAAATAAATTATTCCAGAATTTTACAAATACCACACATGAAATTCCAATAATACTTTTTTAACCTTGTCATAAATCTCTTATCAAATGACTAATATTATTTATTAACTGCGCAAAATAAAAAAATTTCAAAATTACAGACAAGTCAAAACAAAAAGCAAATTGTACTTTGATTTTTATAATTTGTTCTAAACTGTAAAGCTGTAAACCATACTAAAATTTTCCGTTTTTTTACCATATATCACTGCTATCACCATATAACAAAAAAAAATAAATAAAATACATAAAAATCGTATTTTGGAAGTAAAAATTCAGTTAAATCTGAAAAAGAGGCTACAAAGAGAAAAATAACTAAATAAAATAATTATTCTTATTTAATTCTTATTTTAGGTCTATATTAACGATTCTTACTTTATGAGAAATTGTTTTCTTTATTCTAATTTGACAGTGTAGTAAAATATGTATACTTGATGACAGATGTCAAATACCTGACAGATGACTCACAATTATGAGTTATAAGGCTTCAAACAATAATAAACTTTTTATTTTTTTATAAAATCAGATCTTTCGGGTTGGGTACAAACCGTAATAGCACCGTAATAGTGACGTTTTTCTTGTTTTTGACCTATTGTTGAACAAATAACTAATCTTTTTCTGCAAGAAAATGACAACTGACACACACACAGTGGCCACAGTGGTAATGGTGTAATGAAATTTTCATATAGCCGCAATAAACATCGCAAGAATCGAGACACTAAATTTAATTGGCTAGACTGCAGAATATTTCCAATATACGTGAAATTTCGAACGGCAAAACGAATCAAATTTAGTGTTCATAAGTTTCTGCCGTTTCTGCATTTTTGTAAAAACTATGAACGCGACATAAGGAATGGTAAAAAATTACCACAAATTGCGTAAAATAATTTGTCTAAAAATGTCATAAACTAAAAAAAAATACGAAAATAAATAAAGAACTAACAGTTATTTAAATTCGCGTTATTGTTCTCTTAACAAAAAAATTGTTGCTAAAATCGTAATAATGTCAATAAAGTAGAAATCGTAGAAATGGCAGAAGCAGAAATAATCAGCTGACCGAGTTAACCTCAAAATTTAAAGTGTCAACACGTGGTTTGATTGTCATTTTGGTACAAATATTTAGAAAATGTTTTTTTCTATTTAAAAATACAAATTTACGAAGAATTAAACCCTACCTGGAATATTAAAGTTCAAATATAATTTTGAATGCAAAATGAATAAAAAAGGTTATAATTGGAAGTCGAGAAATGGAGCACAAGTAGAAATTGATAATTCAGCAACAAAGAAGGTAAACAATTGGATTTTTATAAACAAACAATGGAAAAAATAATATTTTTTTTCTTCTTTAGATTCTTCTCGATTTTGACTACAAGGAAGATAAATTTGACGCTAACAATGCCCTCGTTCTGCCTAGTAAAAAGAGAAAAACAAAAAATATTAAAAAGAAGGGACAAATTGCAGAACCACTTCTCTCTAAAAAACAGAAGAAACAATTGGAAAAAATTGTCGAAAAGAAGAAGAAGAAACTAAATGTAAGTAGTTGATTCATTGGTAAAATAAGGAAAAAAAGTAAATAATAAATAAGTTTCATACTTATGGTTATATTTTAAATTTAATAAATGTTTCCAGAGAGCAACTTTGGAGAGTAATTTAGCACAAGTTTCAGTTTCTCAAGACGAATTAAAACAATACGTTTCATTTACTGCAGTGCAAACGAAGGGGCTTAAGAGATATTTACGTGAATCTGAGATCTCGTTGGAAAATAAGGCAGTTGAGGAGTTTGATGAAAATGGTAAAGTTGTGGTAAATACTTTAAAAGGAGCAAAACGAATACGTTTAGCACTTGCTCAAGAATCAAAGGAGAAGAAGAGTTCAACTGATCCTAATGTTCTCGATTTGGATGTAAGTAATTTTTTAGTTTTATTTTCTGATTGTCTTGGCTATACTGATTTTATACTGAACTAATTTTCTCTAGTGATTGTAAAGAAGACAAACTAAAATGTATATTTTCTAAATAAATAAATAAATAAATAAATAAAATGAAGATTATTTTTTAGGAATCTAGTGAAGGTGATGATTCTACTGAAGAAAGTGACGAATCTTCTGCCGAAGATACGAAATCTAAAGAAGTAGATACGAAAACTGAAGAAGTAAAAAAAGATATTCCTGTGAATCAAAATGTGATTTCTTCTGTATCCAAAGAACCTGAAAATGAAAGGAAAACAGGGACAAAAGTAATTGCAAAAGAAAATAGTGAAGAATCGAAAAAGGAGAATAAGAAGAGCAATATTCCAGTAATTGACGTGGAGAGGAAACCGGCAGTTTTCGTGTCTGTTGACCGCAAACCAGAAATTCAGGAAGCTCGACTAAAACTTCCGATTTTAGCCGAAGAGCAAGAAATTGTAGAGGCGATCAATGAAAATCCGGTTGTTATAATTACTGGAGAAACTGGATCAGGTAAAAATGTTAATAATAAATCATTTCCGGGGACGAATCAGACAGTTTATTGGTATTAACGTTTGTGTGAATTTTTTAAAGGAAAAACAACACAAGTACCACAATTTCTTTATGAAGCTGGTTATGCGAAAGACCGAATGATTTGCATAACTGAACCAAGAAGAGTGGCTGCCATTTCCATGAGCAGACGAGTGGCGGAGGAAATGAATCTTTCCGACAAAGAAGTTTCTTATCTCATTCGTTTCGAAGGAAACTCAACGCCTGAAACGAAAATAAAATTTATGACTGACGGAGTTCTATTAAAGGAAATACAAACCGTGAGTATTTAAAAGTCTATTATTTACTAATTAATTGTTATTGACTAAAATTATTATTTATTTATTATCTATTAATTAATTAATTTATTTATTCATTTATTTACTATTTATTTAAATCATTTTACACTACTACTTTAGGATTTTCTACTGAAAAATTATTCAGTGATTATACTGGACGAAGCTCACGAAAGAAGTGTCTACACCGACATACTGATAGGCTTCCTGACCCGAATTGTCACATTACGGGAGAAAAAAGGCGATCCTTTGAAAATGATAATCATGTCCGCAACTTTACGTGTCGATGACTTTGTCGAAAATCCAAAACTTTTTAAAATCAAACCTCCAGTCATTAATGTTGAATCGAGACAATATCCTGTCACTGTACATTTCAATAGGAGAACAGACGATGATTATGTAAAGGAAGCTTTGCGTAAAACTGTCAAAATTCATTCGCAATTACCAGCTGGAGGAATTTTAATTTTCTTAACCGGTGAGTAGAAGAATATTTTCTTACTGCTTATAAAATTAATATTTTCAAAATCAATTAAAATATATAAAAGTTTCTAAATTAGCAAAATTGATTTAAACAATCAAAATTTATTTAAACAACAAAAATTGATTTTGAAATCAAATTAAAACTATAACCGAGTGCTAAAGTCAGAAAAATTGCAAATTACATTAAAATTGATTTAAGGTCAACGAGAAGTAAATCATGTCGTACAGAAGTTGCGTAAAGCTTTTCCGTATAAGGAAAAGAAGGGAAAAAAGAAGAAAAGAAAGGAAAAGAAGGAAAAGAATAAAATGAATGAAATTAATGAAAAGAAGACTGAAATCGAAGAAAGTGAAAATGATGTAAACTCGGATGACGAATTTTTCTCCGTGAAATCTCGTAAGGGATTAAAGAAAAAATCGAAGGCCAAGGAATTACCCAGAGTTGATCTTAACGAGTAAGTATGATCAATATTTATTTTATTTATTTGTATTTGTTATAAGTCAGGGAAATTAGGGAATTCAGGGAAAAGTCAGGAATTTTTATTAAAAGTACTGGAAAAATAATAATGATTAAATATTTATTTTAAACTATTGGTTTCTTCGAATAATTTTACAATTAGAGAAAGTCTTAAATAAATGTAATAGAAATTTTTTTCAGTATCTAATAATTCTTAGAGTGAATTAATTAATTTTTAATTAATATTAATATTATTTAGGGTCAAGGAAAAAGTCAAAATTTTGTTTGGAAATCAGGGAAAACAAAATTAATTTTTTTGGCAACCCTGTAATAATATATAGTTAATATAAATATATAATTTATTTCAATAGTATTGTATAAATTTTTATTTTTTAGATATTTAGCATTCCCAACGAATGAAAATGATACAGACGAGGACGAAGATTTTGACGAAATTAATGATGGGGATGATGATGATGGAATTGATTTGAGAGGTATTTCGAATTTACAACCGCTCTGGGTTTTGCCTCTCTATTCACTGCTCTCTAGTCAAAAACAAGGAAAGGTAATTGAATATAAAAGTTACAAAATAATAAAAAATTGTTGAAATGTAATATTGAAAAGTAATTTTGAAATTCTTTTTCTTATCAAACAGGTTTTCGAACCTCCTCCCGAAGGTTGTCGTTTATGTGTGGTTTCGACGAACGTCTCCGAGACTTCGTTGACAATTCCAAACATAAAATATGTCGTCGACAGTGGTAGATGTAAAACAAGACTTTACGATAAAATTACTGGCGTCAGTACTTATAAAGTGACGTACACGAGTAAAGCGGGTGCAAATCAACGTGCCGGAAGAGCGGGGAGAGTTGGTCCCGGACATTGTTACAGGTGTGTTTCAAAATAATAATAATTAATATTAATTAACCTTTAATCTGTTGTCGAATTTTGTCTCATTCTCGACGTGAAGAAATTTTATTTTTTATTGAAATTAAATATTTGATTTGATTTTAGATTATACTCTTCAGCAGTGTTTAACAACGACTTTGAAGAATTCAGTGAACCGGAAATTTGTCGCAAACCGCCCGACGATTTAATTTTACAATTAAAATCCATGCACATAGAGAAAGTGATTAATTTTCCATTTCCAACGAATCCTGGTTTAGAGCAATTAAAAGCCGCTGAACGACGTCTTTGCTTTCTAGGAGCTTTACAATCAAGCCCACTTATGAAAAATGGTGAGTTTTGGGTAAATTTGATTTACTTAATTTTAATTTTAATTTAATTTTTATTCAATTTGATTTATTTTGATTAATATTTTGATTTTTTGTAAAAATTATTTCTTTTTCCATACAGAAACGTATTCGGCGAAAATTACCCCTCTTGGAAGGAGTATAGCAGCTTTCCCGGTTGCACCACGCTATGGAAAAATGCTAGTTCTTTCAAATGAAAATAATCTTTACAATTACACAATTTGCATAGTGGCTGCACTTTCGGTTCAAGAATTGCTAATTGATTCGTTCGATAAAAATAGCAAACTCGTACAAATTCGACGTTTTTGGGCAGGAACGGGCAATAGTCTTCTGTTAGGAGATCTAATGGTCTTGTTACGATCCGTTGGCGGTGCCGAGCATGCAGCTTCCAAGGGAAAATTATCAAAATTCTGTGAAGAATTTGGCGTGCGAGAAAAAGCAGCCATTGAAGTTAGAAAATTGAGACAACAACTCACGAACGAAATTCTTCTGAATGAACCAAATTTGGAGCTCACTTTAGATCCCGAGTAAGTTGTACATAGTGTAATTTAAAACTAAATTTTTGTAACATTAATCTCTAAAGTTGAATTTTACACATGAAAAACTGTGCCACTTTTTTATCAGTGTGTAAAATATTTATTGAATTTTTTTTAACATTACCCGTATATTTTTCAAATAAAATAAAAATAAACATGTTATTTATTTATTTATGTTGTACATAAACACAATTTTTAATTTACAGATTGCAGCCACCCAGCGAAACACAAATTAAATTCCTCCGGCATTTAATTCTCTCGGGAATGGTAGATCACGTAGCGAGAAAATTAACAGCCGAAGAAATAAATCAAGGAGAGGATAAAAAACAATTGAAATACGCTTATAGGTATTTAAATCGTCTTACTTTCAATTTTATTTCGTGGATTCTATTGAAACTAAAAATCGCATCGATTTTCACATTCCCTTAAAGTTTAGTACTTTTCTAAAATTTATTTATTTATAATACTAATTTTAATTGTAATATAAACTTATTTGTATTTTTCAGGACAATAGAAATGGAAGACCCAGTTTTCATGCACTCAACGTCTGTTCTGAAAAGAGAATCTCCCGAATGGGTGGTTTATCAGGAAATTTATGAAACAAATAAAATCTATATGAGAGGAGTGACAGCTATTGAGCCTGAATGGTTACCAATTTATGCACCAAATTTGTGCAATATGAGCGAACCTTTGGTTGATCCATCGCCTTGGTATGACGAAGAGACGGGAGAAGTTATGTGTTTCATGACTGGAACATTTGGTCGCGGTGGCTGGGAATTACCAAGAGTGAAAATGGTTTATCCAAAGAATGTCGATGGTGTTAAATGGTTTGCAAGATTTCTTCTGGAAGGTCGAGTGTTTTCAAAATTGAAACCATTTGTCGAATCGCTATTAACCACGCCGAGTAGTATTAACGCTACTTGGGCTAAACTATTGCCTAGAACAGAAACGATGACTAAACAACTTCTCTCAAAGGGAATAATGTCTAGAGATAAACTTAAAGAAGAGTGGCTGAGGAACGAAAAATGTAAGTTTAAATAAAACTATTATTTACTGCTTACTATTTGCTGCTACTGTTATTTACTAATACTACTACTATTAATCATCATGGAAGTGTTGTTTTACCAAAAATTTCCCTTTTCTTTGCGTTTGTAATTATCTTCTTACTTGATCTTAATTTTCTTTCAGTCTTACTGAGCGCTTATCAAATGTGGTTGCCTAAATCTGGTTCCGCTCTTGTTTCGGAAGTTTGGCCACCGTTGTAACATCAAAGGTAAATATGTATATTTGTAATTAACTAATTTTACATATAAAATAAAAAACATTTTCCTTTTATACACTTCGCACTCGATAATTAATTTTAAAAAGGCAGAAAAAAGTTGCTTTCAAACTAAAAAAGTAGTTAAAAAGCAGCTATCGAAAAATTAAACTTGATGACAAAAAAAAATCGTTTTAGACACTTGACAAATAGTAACTTTTACTGACTGAAATCTAAAACAAGTACCCAAATAGTAGTGTAATGTAAAAAAAGTAGTAAATAGTAGGTTTTAGTAAATGAGTGCGAAGCCTGCTTTTAAAATTGCCATTTTTGATATTTTTATTGTTCGATAGAATTGAATTTAACAAAACTGTTTTTTTACGTAGCACATTGAAACGCTTTTAAATACTTTCAAAATGTATCTGATTATTTCGTAATTCTTTACAGAAAAAACTATTAAATATACAGACAATTCAATAAAAGTCTATTAAATACAGACTTAAAGCATTTGCGTACGCGGACAATTAAAATAAATACTATAATTAATATTAGAAATTAGAAATTATTAAAAATGAAATTAGGAACACAATGGTTTTTTTTAACCTAGATTTGTGACTTTGCCAGTTTCGTGTCTAGGCAGTATTGAAATGCCAATTTCAGTATACGTTGAAACTTCGTTCAAAAAACGAAGAATAATTTTTTTTCTTGGATATTACAGTAACGCATACTAAAATTATTGGAAGATAGATGTCACTATCAAATTGTCTACTTGACAATGTCACTACTTAATGTCACTAATTTTTTTTTTTGGCGCTATTCGTAAATATTTTTATTCCGCTTTCACTTCTTTTTTTCCTTTTCTTTTTGCTAGATTACTTTTGCATGTCTGGTACAGATTGTTGAGATCAAATGCTGCCTTAACATTATCCTGAAAGAAAGTAAAAAGTAATATTTTAGAAAACTATTTATACTTTTAGAGTTTAGGTAAATCTTTTATCTAGAAAATTGTTAGACTTACAATAGAGAATAGAAACTTGACAAGTTTTCCTTTGTGGTCGGCGTACGGTCTTCTTTCGACTTCTTTTCCTTCCTTGAAAAGTATTAACGTTGGCAATTGCTTACTTGTGCTAGAATCACTGATGTGATATTTTGTTGCTGCGTCTGGATATCTTCCAATATCCACTTTTCCGAATTTAAAATTGTCCAAGGCAAATCTGTCAAAAATATGATTATTGATTAATTAAACTTGAATGTAGAATTTAGATAGTAAAATATCATAGAAAAATAAATATTACTCGGCAGATAATTGAGAGAATATTGGTGCGAAAGTGACACAAGCAGGATTCCAGGCAGTATAAAAAGCAACGATCCACATGCACCTGGTGTCACGCTGCAATTCTTCCTGTAAACTCGTGGCTCCACGGAGGTAAATTACCTTCTCAGGACCTTGATACGTTGGCTCAGGTAACAACAAACCACACACTGTAATTAATTAGTAATTACTTTTAAATAATTACTTTTATAATAATAAAAGTTTTGTAATAATAAACGATTTTAAGTCTATTAACAGCTAATTTATTAAATTAAAGAGGAATTAATAGTGTAATACGTACAAATGCAAACTGCTGCGAATACGATTCCCATTCTGATATCCGCGTAGAACCATAGGATCATATTTGCTATTTTTGTATAGACAAAACTTGACGACAAATAGTTTATCATCGTAACACTTCCTGCTTTTCGTGTTCTGATCATTATGACGATCATCAGAAAGAATAAGATTTCTGTTTCCCTCTGCAAAACGAAATGTTAGTTACAAAATAATTTTGCAAATTTAAAACTTATTTTTAAATAACTCAATTTTTTTTAAATATAACTTAACGAAATTTAAATAATAACAAAAACAATTTTATTATTATTTACTGAATTTATAATTAATAATAAATTTCGAATAAAAAATAAAAAATTTGTAAAATTGTAAATTGTAAATTTTTACAAATTTACCATTGAATTTTGGATTTTTTATTCAAAACCAAGGTCGAAACTTACACTATCGAGTTCGCATTCTTCCTGGCCAAGAATATGACAAACTATTGGAATTCGTTTTGAAATAAGATAAGACAAACTCAGAAGAATATTTATCAGATAGTATGGTTTTGGGAGTAAAGTCAAGTCCTCTTTAAATGACATTGTGTACAATTTGCTCGTAAAAAACAAGGAATAAACAAAAACTTTGAGCAATGCTTCACAAACACGCAACAAACACTCGTATAATAATTCCACTTGTTAATACACCATTAGCACACAAAAGGAACACTTCCTTTTATTTGATAAGTAACTACACTTATTATATTTGGACACGTCTTTAATGAACATTAATCAACTTTTCCCTTTCAGCTGATTCTGACATTTTGAAATAGCACTTAGCAGACGATAAATTTTTTCCCAAACTAATGGCGCTGTAGTCAGCGCGCGAAAATTGTTGTTTTTCAAAAAAAAAATTTAAATTTAAATTATTTATAATAAAAAAATTGTCAATTTGGAGAAATTTGGTAATTTTGAATTAACAATTTAATTATAATTTTTTACATAATGTTTTGTTACTAACGATTAAATTAACTAAATATGTGATTTTGTGGTTGAAATACTAAATTAGTTTATTATTTATAAAAAAATTTATTTTTGTGTATAAAAATACAATACAAACTAAAAAATTGTTTTTTTAAATAAATAATAAGAGATTGAAGTCCTTTAAGGTAAGTACATATTTTTTTTACTTTTGTTTCGTATTAGGACAAGGTTTTAAGGCGTACGTTCGAAATCCCTTGTGAGCATTTCTTAAATGCTCTAACAAACGTAATTTCGTGTCTTGTAAAACGTTTAACATTGCTTCCCTCGATTCGCTATTTACAGCTTCATTAAATCTTAACATAATTGATAAATCAATTTCCGCGACGTCCAAATCTTCGGCCATTGCCATCGCAGTACTGACATCTTCCTTTAAATTATCAAGAGTTGGTTCCTTGGTTGTTTTCCTGAAAAAGTAAATTTTTTACTTAATAAATTCCTATAAAAATAATAACGATAATAATAAAATATAAAATAAATTAATAATAAAATAAAAAATAATAAAATAAAAAACAAAATAAAAAATAATAAATATAATAATAATAATAATAGTTAACAAATTTTTTTTTTTAGATAATAATGTTAATAATTACACGTATTTTTCCTCCTTGTCGACAATTTTCGTGCAGGTTTCATACAATTCTAAACATTCCAAATCATCATTCCGACGAGATAGATTTAAATATTTTCTAAAGACTTCTGTTCCTTTGGGATGCTGCAAGGTTTGATTTATACTATCTGTAATTTGATCCAATTCCTCGAGTGACAAACCAGAGGTACATTTTCCAATGCAACCAATCATTTTCGTAGTCATATTTAACATAATTGTTAGTACAATCAATAAATCTATATTTAGAATGATTTTCACTCCTTGAAATTTGTGTCATTTCAATATTTCTGCAAAAGAAAATAATTTTTTACGGTAAATGTCAATTCTCAATATAATTATAATTGTGGCACTGAAAAATTAAGTTAAAGTAATTAAGATTAACTATTATTATTATTATTGCTATATCTGTTTATATATTATTTATTTACTATTTTTTTAGTAAAATCTGCTACTAATTTAAAATAGCAAAAATTTAGTCACTCATTCAAAATAAAAACATTTTTACTGATTCAAATTTAGAGAGATTTTTATTTTTTTTGTTTTATATTCTTATTATTATACTATTTTTATTATTATTATTATTATTATTATTATTATTATTATTATTATTATTATTATTATTATTATTATTATTAATGTTTTTATTATGTTAATAATAGAAACTTACCTAAATGTTGTTTTTACTGGAATCCATGTTTTTGTAAATGTAACATTTCCTCGTTGGAAGTAAACAGCTGATATTATTGATTATTTTTGTGTGGTTAGCTTCCGCTGACAATTATTTTTACATTAAAACTAATGTATAGAAAAATATTCCAATTAATATATTTTGGAAAGTTTTTTTGAAATAGTTTCTGGAATGATTCACAAAAATTGGAAAAATCTTTTTACAAATAGCAGCGCGTTTATCTTAAAAAAAGGGGACAAAAATAGTATTTCTGCGTTTGCGTATAAGAATATCCTGAAGACCCCGCAAGTAAAAGCTATTAGCAGATGTTCGAAAAACCCCTCCTTCTGAGGTTATCAACATTATTACAAGAAGCCAAGCATATAACGTTGCGTTTTGCAATCTAAAAAATAAATAAAGATTATGGATAAGACCTCTTGAAGTACTCAAGGTTACTCAAAGGTTAAATTGGTAATGCTGAAAAAATAATTATTGTTAACATAGAGAAAATTTCAATTTTGCATTTTCAATAAAAATCCACTTAATTTTTATAATTTAAAAATGTTAAATTAATTGAGGGGTTGAATGATATATATAAAGGGATAGGCGTAAAAGTGGAAGTCTCCGCGTAGGGGCCGTCTAAATATTTAAGGTAAAGTAGGAAACTTCTTTTTTTAATAAAAAAAAAATTTTTTTTAAATAAATAAAAAATAGTCTGAAGATATAATATATCTTGAGATTATTTTTTATTTATTTATTTTTTTAGTATATTGTACCAAGAGTATAAAAAAATCTTTAAAAAATATTTTAACAAAATTGTTTTTAAATTAAAATAATTTTTTTTTAACTCCCTGTAGATAATAGAGATTTCTCTACACTCCAGTACGTGGCGCCATCTAACCAATGTTTTTTAGAGTCTTTCATGATAGACAGTAGACCTAGACAGTCAATGCACTAAATAGAATGTAACGTGACGCTAATAAGGAAAGGTAAGTTAGAAAAACTTTCCCAAAAAATAACATTTTCTTATAAAAAATAACTGAAACATTCAAAACATTGCAATTTAATTTATCATCAATTCACAATATTATCACATCATACAATGAAATAGTACTCTTGTCAATTAAATACGTCATTGTTGAAAATTAATAAACATGGTCTAATTACCGTACTCGTTATAAATGTTTATGTACGTAATCATTGACTCAGCTCGTAAACGTGTTTTAATTCATAAATAAACATACAATTTAATTTTACAAAAAAACATTATTCTTATTATTCTACTTCTTCTTTTTTTATTATTATTATTCTTACTATTATTATTACTATTATTAATTTTATTTTTATTATTATTGTCCATGAAAATTAAGAACTAGAAATTTTAAAGAATTGCAGAATATTATCGTTATATTCTCATTTGTCATAGAAAAATAATAATTGTAGGTATATAAAAAGAAAAGAAATCGATTTTCACCAGTTGTATACTTTGCGCGCGGAAGGTGATCAGTGTTTTCCTTTGATTAATGTCAAGGTATGTTGCAAAATCACGGAAAAAGTATTTCAAAAATTTATTTTTATAAAACAAATTCTTTTGTTCGCGAAAAAAAACCAGTATTAACTTTTATTTTTAAACATTCTTGCATAACGTGATGTCATTTTTTTTTATGAAAGGAAACAAAAAAATCATTTAAAAGATATGTTTATCATTAACTTATCTTTTTAAGGTGGTCGGATTAACGTACACGGAAAAATGCGTGTACGATAACAATAATGTCATTTCAGTCATAATTGTGAATTCTTTTTGTTAACATTTTCAAAGAAAAATCTATAAAAACACTCGTACAATTTTATTATATTGGAAACTATAATTTACTTTTAAGGTATTTATACAAAATACGTTAAATGATGAGTAATTAATTAGTGAAAAAAAATGTATTTGATTTAAATAGCTGATTACTTGTCCATTGTCAAATAGATATTTACTTGAATCAAAGAATTTTTGTTAAATTCAAATTCTTTGAGAATTTTTTTTAAAAAATCGATACTAAAAATTTCAATTATCTTTATAAATAATAAATTTATTCTTTTGCAATTAATTTAATTAATCAATTATTTTTTTCAGAAAAAAAATCACAATGTCGAAGATAAAAAAACAGTCAACGAGAGAGCCAACATATACCGAGGAAGATGTGGGAAAGGCTCTGGAAGCAATAAAAACCGGCATGTCAATAAGGAATGCAAGTAAAATTTATCAAATTCCGAGGACGACACTTTTGTACAAACACACTGGTAAATCGCCAATATCAGCGAAAAAAGGACCAGCACTAGTGCTAACAGACAAAGAGGAAAGTGATCTCGTCTCATGGTTCACAATGATTAGCGAAAAAGGATTCACTCTCACCAAGCAACAAATTTTGGACAGTGTACAAATACTAGTGAATAAAATTGTAAAGAGAAAAACGCCATTCAGCGATGGTCGACCAGGTCGTCATTGGTATGAAAAATTTATTCGCCGCCATTCCAAGTTAACGCGAACAATCGATGAAAATACACGCGAAAGACGCTCAACATTAAATGAGGAAAAATTGAAAAATTGGTTCCAAGAGACGAATAAACTTCTCGGGGAAAAACAACTCTTGAACGTTGATCCATCTCGAGTATTCACTTGCGACGAGGCGGCTTTCTTTCTCCATCCTGAGGCTGATAAAATTCTCATACAACGTGGCTCGAAGGCAATTAGTAATTTAGGAAAAAGCAACGATAGAGAATGTTTAACGACAATGTTCACTGTGAATGCAAATGGAATGATTGCACCACCGATGGTCATGTTTCGCTATCAAAGAACACCGCAGAGTATTAAAAGTAGTCTTCCCGATAATTGGGTGCATGGAAATTCGTCAAATGGCTGGATGACTGGCGAGACATTCTACGATTATATCGCCGATACATTCTATCCTTGGCTCTTGGAAAATCAAATAGAACTACCAATTATTCTCTTCATTGACAAGAGTTCGACAAATTTGACAATGTCATTGTGTGAATTTTGCGAGAGAAATAAAATTGAATTGATACCATTGCAGGCGAATGCAACGCACATTATACAGCCATTGATGGTGGGATTTTTTCAACCAATGAAATTTGCCTGGAAGGATATTGTTAAACAATGGAATGAGGAGAATTTTGGTAGAAAATTTCGTAAGGAAGATTTTTCATCGGCTCTAAAGCAAACAATGGATTTTGTCTATGACAATGATTTTTTACGTGCTGGTTTCATGAGTTGTGGACTGTGTCCATTTTCACTTGAAAGTATTGATTATTCGACAATTAAAAATTTTGATTCTTATAAAGAAAATCGTATTTTTATTGACTCAAAATCAATGTATGATAATTATGATGATAATGGTGGTGATTGTGAAATTGAACATGGCAAGTTTCTTCAACTTTTGGAGAAATATTTACCCGATGATAAATTAACGAGTTTCAAGGAGAATGAAGATAATCCACTTTGGATTGGCGATGAAAAAGATACGAATCTTTTCTATTTTTGGTTAAATGTTCGAACACTCGCCGATAACGAGTAAATATATTTTTTATCGCAATTTTTTTCTATTTGAATTTCAAGAAAAAGGAAGGAAAAATTTTCTGGAATATTGGCAAAAAATTCAGAAAAACAAAAATCAGTGAATACGATTTTAATTAATGTTAATATGTGTTACGAAAGAAGATAATTAATAGATACGCATTAAATTAATGTTAATTAATTAATTTAATTTAATTGATAAACATTTTAAAAAATTTTTTAAATCCAGAAAAATAAAAAACAATGAATACGAATGATATTAATGTCAATTAAATTAATTAATTAAATTAAATGCAAAAAAGAGAAATTTATTTCGTAATTAACATATTGAAAAAAATTTCGTTTTTTCTGGTGAAATTATTTATAAAGATGTTCCAAAAGTTGAAAAGTATTTTAGTGATAATATTGCAAGTTTCAGTTTCAGAAATGTAAATATTGCACTGACAACCCAGGAAATATGTAACGTTATGTAACTGTTACTTTTTCTAGAAATATTTATTTACAAATTTATTGTAACTGTTGTTACAAAATAGTTACGTAAATATTTTATTTGTTAAAGAATTGTTGCAAAAAATTATTGCAAATTGTTTATTTCTGTTGACTAACAGAATTTTTCTACATTAAAAAGATAGTAACAAATTATTTTCTAAACAGTTTCAAAAATATTGAATATAAATTTTTTTTGTCTGTTAACAATAAATAGAGAGAGAGGAAAATATTTGTTTACTTATTCAAGAAATATTAATAATGTTAAAAAAAAATATTTAACAAGAATTATTTGTTAAAAAATTATTTATAAGTCGAAAAAATATTTTTCTATGCGTTGAAAAAATATTTATAAAAAGGTAATTTCTCATTGTTATATAATAGTTACATAACGATATTTGCTGGCAATGGAAGAAACGTGAAATTTTAAAGCAATTATTGTAAAATGTATATAAAATACAGAATTAATATAATAAAGTTTTGAAAAAAGAATCTCACATTGTACAATATTTTTATTGCTTAACACAAAACTGTGATTATGATGTGTTCAATAAAATACCAATAAATGTAATCTTTTCAATAAAATTGTTGTGATACTAAATTTTACTTATAGCTATTTTTATTAAAGACTAATAAAAAACTAAAGATATCAGAAAATTTATATATGAAGATTAAAAATTATCCAAAAAATGTTTTTCCAAATTTTTTTGTATGTATATTTTAAAGTTAAAAATATATTTTATGAATATCATATTTTTTACAATAATTGAATTTTTGGAGGAATTTAAATAAAATTTTCGAAAATAATTGAGTTTTTCGAGGAATTTTATTAAATTTTTAAAAATAATTGAATTTCTGCGAAGAATTTTATTAAATTTTTTGAACACAATAAATAATTATAATTAATTAGTAAATTAGTTAATAATTGAATTTTGTTAAAATTTTGAATCCTAAATTTTTACAAAATTGAAATTAATTAATTTCTCTATTTTCTTTTTTAAAAAATAAAGAAACTAAGAAAGTAATTTTTTCTTGCATTAAAAAAATACAAAAACTATGAAAGTATTTTTTCATTTATTAAAAAAATACAGAAACTAAGAAAAGAATTCAAAAACTAAGAAAGTAATTTTTTCTTGAATTAAAAAAATCCAGAAACTAAAAAGTATTTATTCTTTTATTAAACAACTGCAGAAACTAAGAAAATAATTTTTTTCTGTTAAAATAAATACACAAACTAAAAAAATTCAAAAAAGTTTAAAAATAGTTATAGAGAAATTATTAAACAAAAAAAAAAATCGTAAATTTTTTTTTGTAATAAAAGTTTTCGTCTAGTGTATAAAAAAAATACTATTAGAAGAATAGAAAAACTTATTGAAAAAAGTGCAACATTAGAAACTCAGTGAAACGAGAAATGAAAAAAATTGCAAATAAATACAAAAGATCATTTATATTTGTATTGTTTTCTTTTTATTAAATAAATAAGCGACACTGAATAAAATCGATTTTTATCGATCAACTCAAATGCGCGTTCATCACTCTCTCTTTCTCTTTTTTTAACTAATATCTTACAAATTTATCTAGTCGTTGTTCCTTAAAATTACATTATATTTGTATATATTAACAATAATTCTTCATTCTCTCACTTTCTTTTTTTTTTGCAAAAAAAAGGCACGCACGACTTTTTTTTTCATTTTAAGTACACATGTCCATTCAACTTTAATATTGCACTATATCGTATAAAAAAAGGATAAAAATATTCTTTCAAAATTTCCTACTTTTTCATCAAAAATTCTTCCACTCGCGCAATTTTTGGTTGCTTCACTCTCCGTTGGACGGATAATAAAAATAATATTATTTAATATAAAAAAAAGAAAATAAATCTCAGCTCTTCAAATCCGAGAGTCACAAACTCAGATTATATGATTTAGAAAAAAAATGAAGAGATCATTTTGGCTAAAGAACATTTCCGTTGCTCCGTAGGTTTTGTCGTGAATTCAACGACACAATATGCCCATTAATTATTGATAATAAAACAAAAAAATTCATTCATGCCCCAGTGAGTTTCTCACCAATTCCATAAAACAAAGAGAGAATTTTTATATTGTCAAATTATTTTTGTTTAAAATCACGAAGAAGTCATTGCGAAATTTTCAGTTCAATAAATAACAGGATGTATTAAAATTACTGAAAATATTTGCTGTTTAAAATAGTCGTTAATAATACTGAAGAAGTCTATAAGGAATAAATTATTTTTATTCGTCGTGATTTCTGAAATTAGAGGCAAATTTTTTTTTTTATTTTTAAATTCTATTTTTTATAATATTTAAAAATATTCTCTTCGTTTTAAGGGGGGGGGAGGGGGTAAAAAAAAGGCGCATGATTATTTCGTAATGCTAATTAGTAATTAACCACATTGTTATTCAATTAACTTTCATTTTACTGAATTTATTTTACTAAATATTATTTTATTCTTTATTAATTATTTTACTGAATTTTATTTTATTCTTTATTAATTAATTATTTTACTGAATTTTATTTTATACTTTCTTAATTAATATTATTTTACTCAATTGTCATTTGGCTAAATTTCGATTCGACTGAATGTTCATTTATAACTGAATTTTTTAACTGTTTTTTTAACTTTTCGAATCTTTACTGAATAAAATTTTTACTCAACATCTTTTTAATTTTTTTTACTTAATTATGTCACCGAATTGATTTTTAACAGAATTTTTTTCTTCTAAATTTAAAAATTTAGTTTAAAAATCAAGTTTTTAGTAAAAAATTTTAGTTTTCTTGAAAATTAAAAATTCGTGTAGAAATTAATAAAAACAAATTGTAATTAATTAATTAATTACCAAATTAATCTATAATATTAATAATTGTCATATTCCGATTTGAATTTTAAAAATAATAAAATTCTAATATAATGCTTCGAAGGTTAAAAAATAATAAATATTAATTTAACAAAATTGTTTTGAATTCAAAAATTTAAATTAATTTACAAATATTAAACAAATTTTTGATAATAATTGAATTCATTTAAGGAATTTGATTACAGTTTTTCAAAATAATTGAATTCCTCCAAAGAATAATTTTATAACTTTTGAAAATAATTGAATTCTTGTCAAGAATTTTATTAAAGTTTTCGAAAATAATTGAAATTCTCAAAGGAATTTCTTTAAAATTTTTTTTAAACAATTGGATTTTTTTCAAGAGATTTAATTAAAAATGTATTGAAAATAATTCGATTTTAATAAATCAATTTTATTAAAATTTTTAAAAATAATTATATTCATTCGAGAAATTTTATGAAAATTTTTGAAAATCATTAAAAATTCCTTCAAGAAATATAATTTTTTCAAAATAATTTAATTATTTTAAGGAATTTTATTAAAATTTTTAAAAAATAATTGATTTCCGTCAAGAAATTTTATTGATATTGTGTTCAAAATAATTTAATTCCTCTCAAGAAACTTATTTATAAAAATAATTAAATCAAAATTTGAAGTTTATATTTAAAAATAATGAAATTTGAAATTTGCATAACGTTTGATAGTTAATTTAATTTAATTTAAAAAATAAAATTCAATTTAATTTAAAGTTGGTTATTACAAAAATTATTTTGAATAATAATTTAGTAGCTTATTATTCTGTTAAGTAAAAATTTCGTAAAGTAACAATTTTGCTAAGTACAAATTTCGCTAAGTAAAAATTTTGTTAAGTAAACATTTTGTTAAATAAAAATTCGTATCAGTTAAAATTCATTTAATTTAATTTTAAAAATAAAATTCAATGTAATTTAAAGTTGGTTATTATAAAAATTATGTTGAAAAATAATTTAGTAGCTTATTATTCTGTTAAGTACAAATTTTGTTAAGCAAAAATTTTGCTAAGTAGAAATTTTGCTAAGTAGAAATTTCGCTAAGTAAAAATTTTGCTAAGTAACAATTTCGTTAAGTAAAAATTCGTATCGGTTAAAAATTCGAAAAATGAAAAGTCAATTCAATGGAAAATCTCGGTAATTAAATTCTACCGAATTCAATAAATATTAAACCTAATAAACATTGTGAAATAATTATGCGCTTCATAAAAATAATTTTTTAAATAAAAAACGTAAAATAAAATGAGAAATCAAATGACTTTATAAACAGGAGCACTGGAACCACAGTCTTCAACCAGATTTTTGATTCGGTCAAAAGGAAAAGAGTAAATTTCAAAAAAGTCCAAATCTCTTTTTCGAGGTACTTGAATTGCGTTTTTTCCTGGCCGGCGCGACAATATCGGAACCGTCACCATTGGAAGAAGATAAGGCACCGGGTGTCAATTTACTTCGTACGTGCTCATCGAGTAGGGCCTGCATATCCATCTGCCACTGCTCGAGCTGTTGGCTGAGCTCGATTTTCTGCTGAATCGCCTCCATCAACTGACTATTCGCTTGAAGCACATCGATTCGTGTCCTCGCCAATTCAACTTCGACCCTATTTTTTCTAGCCACCGCTTGATCTCTACTCTGATAAGCTTGTGCAAGGACCTCGTCCTTGGTGAGTTCCGAGTGTTCGATATCACCCCTTGCACGATCACGCTCCTCACGTGCACCACGAAGTTCCGCTTCACAAACACTCAATTTACTCGTCATCTCAATCAGAGCCTCGCCCCTTCGCTTCAATTCATCCTGAGTTTGCTTCAACTGATCCTTTGTGCTCTCGAGTTCCTCTCGTACTCGATGGAGTTCCACGGCGAGACCCAATTCACCGGGTCCGCCACTTCCTGGCAATGCGAGGCAGTAGAGCTCTTCGATTAATTCCGACAGCGCTCCTGGACAGTTCGCCTGAAAAAGACAAAAAAAAATTAGGAACAATTCAAATAATTCAAATAATTAATTTTAATTATATAATTTTTATACTAAAAAAGCAGTAAAAAAGTAGCTATCGAAAAATTAAACTTGACGAGATCAAAAAAATTAATTTTAGACACTTCACACAACTGACAAAAAGTCCATTCTATATTTCATTTTCCTGACTTTCTCCTAATTTTCATCAAAAATATTTACTTCTTTCTTATCCTGCTAATAAATTAAATTCCTGCAACGAATTTTATTATTCATCAAAGAATTTAAATATTTATAAAAATAATTTAATTCTTGTGAAAAATTTTATAAAAGTTTTTAAATAATTGATTTCTTTCGACTAATTTAATGTAAATTCTAATTTAAAATTTTAAATAATTGAATTCTTGAGAAATTTTTATCAGTTTTTATTATTCATAAAAAGAATTAAATTCTTACGAAGATTTTTTTACATAAAAAAGTAAAAGTTTTTCAAATAATTGAATTCTGTTTGGAAATTTTATGAAAATAGTATAGATATTGAAAATCATTGAATTGCGAAAAGTTTTTAAAAATTACTAAATTTTACAAAAAATTCTATTAAAATTTTTGACAATAATTGAATTTCTGTGTGGTATTTTATTAATTTTTTTTTTAAATAATTGAATTCTTAAAAAGCATTTTATTATTTATGAAAATAATTGAATTCCTGCGAACGATTTTATTAGAATTTTTTTAAATAATTGAATTTTCAAGAAGAAATTTATTACTTTTAAAAATAATTGAATTTTGCAAAGAATTTTCTTAAAATACCTCAAAATAATTGAATTTTCGGGAATAATTTTGTTATTTATCTTTAATAATTGAATTCTTTCGAAAAAATATTTATGTAAATAATTGAATTCTCAGGGAGAATTTTATTAAAATCTAAAAGAATAATTGAATAATTTCAAAAAAATTTAATTAAAATTGCATTTAAAATAATTGATTTCTCTCGAACAATTTTATTAAAATATTTGAAAATAATTAAATTCTTGTGAAAAGTTCTAATATTTTTGTAAATAATTGATTTTTTCCAAAGAATTTAAATAAAACATTTTTTTAAATATTTTTTTTTAGGAATTAAAATCAAATTTCTAAGAATAATTAAATTTTTTAAGCGATTCTTGAATTTTATTATTTATGAAAATAATTGAATTACTGCGAAAAATTTTATTAAATTGTTTAAAAAGAATTGAATTATAAATTTATTCTTCAAAATTCAATTATTTTCAAAAATTTTAATAAAATTCTTGTCAAAATTTCAATTACTTTCAAAAATTTTTCTCAATTCAATGATTTTTAATATTTACTATAATAATTTAATAAAATTTTTCAAAAGAATTCAATTATTTAAAAAAATTTTTAATAAAATTCTACACAAACATTTAATTATTCACATAAATAATAAAAATTTCAGAGAAATTCAATTATTTTCAAATTTTTTATACATTTCTTTGCAATAATTCCATTATTTTCATAAATAATAAAATTTGTTTATATATTCAATTATTTTTATAAATAATAAAACTCATCGCAGAATTTCAATTATTTTTAATACAATTTTAAACAAATTCCTCGAAAATTATAATTATTCTTAAAAATTTTATTAAAGTTTGTCCAAAGAATTCAATTATTTAAAAATTTGTCGATAAAATTCTTTATGAGAATTTAATTTTAAAAAACATTCAATTATTCAATAAAATATTTATTTTTGTATTTAAATTTTTCTTATTTTTAACGGATAATTCTGTAGAATTAACTTTTTTTGAAAAGTTAAATTACTTTTTTTCTTTAAATTATTCGAAGCTTTTATTTCAAAAAAATTAATTCTTCAGAATTGTTAGTTAAAAGTAAGAAAAATCCAATCATTCAAAAATTTTAATTCAAAGTCTTTTTAAGGGCATTTGAACCTTGATGACGTCACACATGCTTTGCACAATCTGTAACGTCATCAAGGTTCAAATGCCCTTAAAATTCAATTATTTCAAAAAATTCATGCTGTAATGCTTTTAATTGTCAATTATTAGAATCTAAAATTTTAACTAAAATTCAATTTTTAAATTAATTTTTATTAGAAAATTCTACGAGAATTTAATTATTTAAATACAAAAGTAAAGAACTTATCGAATAATTGAATGTTTCTTAAAATTCAATTCTCATAACGAATTTGATAAAAAAATGTAAAAAAATTTATTATATTTGAAAATAATAGAATTATTGAGAAGAAATTTATAAAAAATTTGTAAATAATTGAATTTCTGTGAAATTTTTCTTATTTTTTAAAATATTTAAATGTTTGCGTAGAATTTTATTAAAAATTTTTTTAAATAATTGGATTTTTTTGTAAAATTTTATTAAAATAGTAAATATTAAAAAAAACATTGAATTGAGGAAAATTTTTGAAAATAATTGAAATTTTAAAAAATTTTTGAACATAATTGAAATCTTTACTGGAATTTAAAAAAAATTTTGAACATAATTGAATTTCTACGAAGAATTTTGTTATTTTTGAAATAAAAAATAATACAAAACTGAATAATAAAGAAAATACAGAAATAATTTAAAAAAAGTGCAAAACTAAGTAAAAAAAAAATTGAACTAAAAAAGTAGGAAATAAAATTTGCAACAAGAGTAAAGTTTCCCGTGTCAAGCGACGACGTCGACGACCATCAACGACGACGCCAGTGAAACAAAAGAGATCTGGATATTAAATTTCATCGACCACCCGGGCAAACAGTAAAAAAAGGACGAGAGTTTTGGTATAGAAGGAAATGCGAGATGTCCGGATCATCGTCGGTGGATCTTTTTTCCTCACCTCGGCTTCGGCACCATTGGCAATGACGAGCATCGACTCATCGCAATCGCTCTGAAGACCTGAGTCGTCCTCGCCCCTCCGCAGTCGGGAACACAACTCCCTCAAACGCTTACACGATCGTGTCACTTCCGCTCTGAGGTCTTCGTGCTCCCCCAGGGAACTTCCGCTCTCCTCGCATTCCATTTCCGCCTGCAGTGATCGAGGTGGCTTCTGAATCGATCCTGATCTTCCTCTTCGCTCAGCCTCGATCGTCGCCAAAGCCGCCGACAGCTCATCCCTGCGAGAACAAAAAGATGAAAACACTCAGTAAAAAAGGTAAAAAAGCAGATGTCCTGGGAGATCAATTTTCATGGTTTCTTTTCTATTTCTCCATACTCACACAAATATTTTTTTCATTCTCATCACACACATGTTCTATTTTCAATTCGAAATTTAGTCTTTTTAGAATAAGTAATAGAACGAATTTTTTATTACCGAGAAGAAGAAGGCAGTAAAATTTACTTTATATTATAATTAAAATAATAATTCAAAGAAATTCCTCAAAAGAATTTAATTACAAAATTCGGAATTTCAAAAATGAAAAATTGAGTAAATAAAAAAATATGGCAAAAATGCGAATAATTGAAACAAGAAAGTCGCGACTCCGCTCATGCAGGTCCCCAACATCCGGTAAATGTTTTTTTTTATTCATTATTAAAAAAATCAAGAAGCTACGTGTTTAGACTGTGGAAAATTAAAGTAGGCAGTGTGTCCGGTTATACACAGAAAATGAAGCGTGGGCGTTGCAAAAGCAATAATTCAAATGTCGTAATAAAATTGAACGGATCAATCGCTTTTATATCTGCAGTTACTCTATATATTTGAATTAAAAAATAAAATAAGGTGTTATAAAACAGAGACAAGGGAATCGGAATATTATTACAGATTCTCGATAATGATATACATTATGTAAGTGTATTTGTGTTTGACTTTACCTTTCTTGCTCGGCTACTCTCGCTCGATGTTCCGCTTCGTTACCTAATCGCTCCAAGGCCGCGGCCCTCTCTTCGGCTTCCTCGAGGGCTGCCAAGGCTCGAGCCCTTTCCTCCCGCAGTTCCAGAGATCTCCTTTCCAATTCTGTTCTTTGAGCCGAGACTAATTGCACCTATGAAATAAAAAAAAATTTGTTAATGAAGAAACATCAATGTCTAAGGCCAAAATCTGATTTTTTATATTAAATTACATTTCTTTCGAATGGACTGAATTTTCTACTTACGCAACAGTTTTATTTTATTTTTTTTTTAATTTCAATGTATTTTTTTTATTATCACATTGTTACAATAAAAAAATTATTCCTTAACATTAATTATTTATTTTGAATGTAAAATGTATTATGAACTTACTATGAAAATTAATTAATTTATTATGTCAATTTATTATTATTCATTTAACATTAAAATAAAAAAAATTAAAAAAAGAATCTTTACTCTATTAATTATTATAGCTTGTAAATAATGTTATATAATATATAATAAAATGATATTAATTAATTTATTACATTAATTCAATCACAGACAATTAAATTTATTATTTTTTCGAGAAAAAAGAGTTATCAGGAAAAAAGATTTCCAGAAGTTGCTCCTAAAAGTTTTTTTCCAGACTTTTATTTTTTTTCTTTTTTCCAAAAAAAACGCTTCTTTTAAACAAAAAATCATATGTTCGTCACGTGATTAATTTATTTGAGGAAGAAACTTCAAAAGAAACACTTGTCTAAACACGGCAGTGTCAAACAAGTCAAACTGTCGGCATTTTATTATCTAAATTGAAACTTTTTATATCTTAACATTTGAATACCTATTCATTTTTACAAGAAAAAAATAGTTTTTTTTAATAAAAAAGATTGTTTTTTATTTTTTTTCAGTAATTTTTCATTTATGACAATGAAACAGAAAAATGTTTATAAAGAATAAATTATAGAATGCAATAGAAATTAATTATATACGAGTTAAATTTTAAATTATTCACATTTCGAAAGTGTAACTCATTGTACTTGAGTCTTGAGGGCATAAAAATATTTTGCAAAGTTCTATCGTATGGAAAAATATCGATCGTTTGTGATATTTCACGTGTAGGAGGAAAAACGTATATTTGAAAATAGAAATTCAATATAATTAGGGTTGCCACAAAAATTTAACTTTTGAAAATATTTTTTATTTCTTTTGAGGAATTTAATTAAAATTTTACTGCAATTTATTATAATGAAGAATTTTATAACAATTTTTGAAAAATTTTTGAAGAATTTTCTTACAATTTTTAAAAATATAATTAAATTCTTGAGAAGAATTTAAATAATATAATTTATTAAAATAATTGAATTCATGCGAAGAATTTTTATTAAATTTTCTTTAAATAATTGAAATTTTGCCAAGAATTTTAATAAAATTTTTGACAATAATTAAATTCTTGAGAAGAATTTCGCTACCTATTTATATAAAAATAATTTAATTCTGACGAGAATTATTAAAAAATTTTGAAAATAATTTAATTTCTGCAAAGTATTTTATTACTTTGAAAAAATTGAATTCTTCTAATCAATTTTGATACTTATGAAAATAATTGAATTTTGAAGAAGAATTTTATTAAAATTCCTTAAAATAATTGAAAATTTTAAATAATTGATTTTTTTCTACTAATTTTATGCAAATTCTAATTTAAATAATTGAATTCCTGAGAAATTTTAATTATTCATGAAAATAATTCAATTCTCACGAAGATTTTTACAAAAATTTTTTTGAAAATAATTGAATTCCTAAATAGCATTTTATTATTTATGAAAATAATTGAATTCTTGCTAATGATTTTATGGGGATTTTTTAAAAATAATTGAATTTTCAAGAAAAAATTAATTACTTTTAAAAATAATTGAATTCTTGTGATGAATATTGTTATTTATTGTTATTTTTAAGAATAATTGCATTTTTCAAGGAATTTATTTAAATAAATTAATTGTATTAAAAATATTCGAAATTCCGCAATGAAAATAATTTAATTCCTAAAGGAAATTTTATTATTTATGAAGATAATTGAATATTTTCGTAGAAATGTATCAAAAAAATTTTTCAATAATTAAATCTTTTGATAAATTTGACGAAAATAGGTAATATTGAAAATTATTGAAAAACTTTTGAAAATAATTGAAATTTTGCAATGAATTTTATTTAAATTTTTGAAAATAATTGGATTTTTGGCGAAAAATTTTGCTTTTTTTTAAAGATAATTAAATTCTTGACGAGATATTTGTTAAAATTTTGTTAAATAATTGAATTTGTTCGAAGAATTTTATTATACTTTTGAAAATAATTGAATTCTTTTGATGAATATTGTTATTTATAGAAATAATTGAATTTTGCAAAGAATTTTATTAGAATTCCTGAAAATAATTGAATGTCTGTGAAGAATTTCAATTAAATTAAAAAATTTTTATTCAGTTAAATAAAATAAATAGTTATCCTATTTTTAAAAATCCAAAATCTAATAACCAATTTGCAAAACTTTAAAGATAGTAGTTTTAAAAAAGAATTCGGTTTCTGAAAGTAATATTACCTTGTGCCCTAGAAAACTTTCCGTCTTAAAGCAGAACATTTGGGCAATAAAAGGATTAGTCAGGTATTTAGAGTTTGACCTTCAAAAAGTAACAAGTAATTGCCAAACTATTATGAAACTAGACCGATAGGTACGTCACAGGCAGAATTTTTTTTTCCTTTTTATTACCAATTTTCATGTGAATTTTTCTAATTATGAAAAAAGACGTCACTTAAATATCATATTGAATCAGAAATCAATTTTTTGAATTTTTTTTTCGATTAAATAATCACTTTCTATATAGAATCAGTTTTACGTCATTTTTTTCTATTCTCATTTATCTAATCGCATTTTTTTTATATATTTATTGTATTTTTTTTCGAAGAGTGAAAAATAAATCTTTTGTGATTAATTAAATTTTGATTTTATTTTTTTTATTATAGAAAAAAAAATAAAATCAAAATTTAATTAATTACAAAAGATTTTTTTTTCACTCACTTTTGGAGTAGATTATCAATTCGATGAATTTTATCAGAAAATATAGTAAAAAATGGTTAATTTTTTTTAAGTTTTCATGCTTCGAAACCGAAACAAAAATAAAATACAAGAAAAATAAAAAAATGTAACGATAATAATAATTTTTCTCTTCTCAAGAGAAGAGTACAGTGGAATTTAAAGAGATAATAATTTACCTCGTCTCGAAGGACCTCGAGACTGCTGACGTGATCCTGAAGGGTATTATTTCTAGTGGCGCATTTTTCCCTAAGAACTTTGACTTCCAAGATGAGTTGCTCCTCTTGTTTCGCAGCTTCCCTCAACTGATCGGCGAGTCGCGTGTTCTGGGCCGTTAATTCAGCGACCAAAGTCGCCTGATCCCGTTCTGCTCTTCGTGCACGCTCGCTTTGTTCCTCCAATTGGCTTCTCAACGATTCGACATCAGCCTCAAGTTCCAAGGCTCGGGCATCACTCTCGTCACGAGCCTCCTCCAATCTCCTTCGAAGAAGATGCCTTTCTTGCTCCAGATTCTGCAAAATAAATAATCCCACATAAACACTTTTCCTTTGCTATTGATTTTTATTTTATTTCTCATTCTATCTTTTATTTACCAGTAATTTATGTAAATTTTAAATTTAAATTTTTTTCATGGAAAAAATTAATCGAAAAATGGATTAATTAAATTTTTTTCCTATTGCTGCAGTTCTCTTCTTAAGTTTACTGTGACTAAATTTTTCTTAACAGGTTTTATTTTAAAAAATTCATGTTTTTTTCTTTTTACTCTAATTTTATTACTTTTTTCCCACATTTATGTACTTTTTAGTTTTCTTTCCGTGTATATTCAACATTTATAGCTTCCTTTCAAAAACCAGATAATTTCTTATCTCACTTTTTAATACTCCATAACAAATCCTGTAAATAATCAAGGAATTTTTTTAGATTTTTAATATTTACATTTTTAAAAAAAATGCATATAAATTTAAAAAAAAACGTTTTTTAGATTCTAAAAATGAATAAGGTATATATGTGTATACACGCGGTAACAGGTTGAAAATGAATGACAATTGTAAAAGTTTAAAGACCCTAGTTCTCTCACAATGGAGGCAGGGAACAGATCAGCAAATTATCATTTACAGAGTGCGGGTTCGGTTACTGGGAATCTTTCAAGTGTTAAAATTTCCTTTGTGTATTTTCCACCCGTCATGTTTTTATCCTCTGTTTCTCAAAAATCCCTCAAAAAAAAAAAAAAAAAAAAAAAAAAATGATACATAAGAAATATTAAATACAAGGATCCTAATCCATTCATTCATGTGAGGATTATTTGATAATTACCAAACACAACTTTTTGAAAAAGAAAATAAAATTTCAAAACTAAAAAAAAATTTCTGGAAAGAATTTTGTTTTGTTACTTTTTATAATTTATATTTAATTTATGTTTTATTTATATTTTACTTATATTATTATTAATTAAATTTATTGATAATATTTGGTACAAGTAAATATTTATTTTACGTTATTTATATAAATAATTATGAAAAATTACTTGTATAAATAATTATAAAAAATTACTTGCATAAATAATTATAAAAATTTACTTGTATAAATAATTATACGAAATTATTTATATAAATAATTATAAAAAATATTACTACCAGGAGAATAGTATAAAAATTAAAAAAACGAAAATAATTTCCCTGCGCAATTATTTTTAAAACGTTAGAATCGCTCTATTTAACATTCTTCTCGGGCAATTTTCGTCAAAACGTTTTATCTTAATGCTTAGACAATAACTGAGTCGATAAAAACTGAGAGAAAGTAATAAATTGTTAAACTATAATTTTCAGTTTGCAATGAATAATTTTATTTGACAATTTTGTGATTTTTGCGAAATAAACAATATTTTAGTTTTTCACCTCAAATATACAGAGAGTCAAAATTAAAAGTACAATAATATTCTCATGTTATATTTAAAACTAATTTTATTGTTTGTATAATTATATATATTACCTCGTTTTCAATTAATTATTTAACTTTCGGTTTAATAATATACCAAGAGCATAATTATTATAATAGATATTATTGTGTAATATAAACGGATAAAAGTGTCAATTATCAACTCTCGTCTAATTTGATAGAAAGTATTTGTTTTTTGTTTCATGTTTTAATTTATACATATAATATACTAGGTATATGAAAAATACAAGGAAGCGTAAATTATATTAGCTCTTTTCTCTTTTACAAATAGAATTATAATTAACAGAATGATATTAAAGATGCATGGAAAAAAAGTCACGATTCATAGAACGATCAATATTGGATTATTAAACAAAAAAATTAAAAGACTCTTTTCTTTTTCGAGAATAAAAATTCGTATTTACTTGTTTTATTTTTATTTTATTATTCTATTATTTTATTCATTATATTTTCATTATATTATTCATTATATTTACATTATATTAGTCTATTATTATTTATTATATTTTCATTATATTATTCTATTATTATTTATTATATTTTCATTATATTATTATTTTATTGATTATAAAATATAAAACTTTTTCGGAAGGATAAAATGGTGGTTTAATTTCTCCACTTGAGAACGCCAAGGTCACCACCAGGTGGCTAGGGAAATTCCAAGAAGGAACTAAAGTGCCATCTATCGGTGACCTTGACGTTCGCAGGTGGAGAATAAAATCTCCATATTGAATCTCAAGCTGTTCGTCAATATTCGTAATTCTATAATTATTTCTATATATAGACTTTGTCAATAAATAAAAACTAATTAAAAATTTTAATTTACTTTCATTTGCGATATTTTTATGGTAATTTTTTTTTATTTAAGTAAATATTTATTTGTATCAAATAATGTTTGAAACTTTGAATTAACTCGGACGTTAAAGACCCGGATTCAATTAAAATAAATAATTTTGGGGCCGTTCAAAAAATACGTAACGCTTTAGGGGGGAGGGGGGGGGTCAAGCTATTTGTTACGGTCAGCAGAAAAAATGGCGCTAATGTATACAACATTGCGTTACATGGGGGGAGGGGGGGTCCAAATTTCCGAAAAATAGCGTTACGTATTTTTTGAACGGTCCCTTTGTTCCTAATATAAAAAATAATATAAAAAATTTTTTTTATTACAAACGATAAAAATAAAGTTGACTCATTAAAAAGAAAACATAGAATTAATAAATAAACGATTGTGCCCAATGTCCAAAATTCTAACCCACACGATTATGGTCAAGAAAAGAATATATCAATGAAGCGTGCAAATTATTCTTGAATTTAAAGTAAATCTTTTGAATAAAAAATAAACACTCGTCCTCTATAATAAAATGATCATCATCGTCATCTGAATCATTCGCATAAATTATAATATAGAACTGCGTGTAGCCCCGTTTTTCTAAAAGGCGATCGTCTCGATTTCCAAGTCGTCAGTATAGGAGATGAGTGACTATATATGCAGACGATGAAAATAAGTCAACTATTTACAAAGCGAAAATTCTAATTTCTAATTTCTCTCGTGTATAAAATTTAAATCTTGATTAATTGCAATTATTGAGAATGATAAATGAATATAAACTATATGTTTCGCAAGTAAAAGTATACCACTTGAGGAAAACGTAATTGCCATGACGTCATTTGTAACAAAACTGGTTAATTATTATATATGATTATTTCTAATCAATTCAATTTTCCTGAAAATTTCATTTACAGTTGTTTTAATCTATTCTCATATTTATTTTTTTATTTATTTATATACCGTAAAAACGAGCTTACCAAATGAAATTTTTTTTTTGTTATTTTTATTCATTTATAATTATTTAGCAATTATTTTTTTTTAAATTATTTTTTTAGATGATTTTTGTCTCTGAATTAGCAGTTTTCTATATTAATTAAATAGTACCAATAAAAAATAATTAATGATAATATAATAATAATAATAATAATAATAATAATAATAATAATAATAATAATAATAATAATAATAATAATTTTTTATAATTATTATTATTATTATTATTATTATTATTATTATTATTATTATTATTATTATTATTATTATTATTATTATATAATTATTTTTATAATTATTATATATTGTATATTGAATAATAATTCAAAACAATAAATAAATAAAGAATAACTAAACATCCTATAAAAATCAGAAATAATAAATACAAAATTAATTAATTAAAAACCACAATAATTCTTGAGAAACAAATAAAGAAACAAAACTAACGTGTAGCAGTCGAACATGTAAAATCTGATAAGTTTGCAAACGATTGCAAAGTTTTTGCAGATTAAGAGAAAGCGTATATAATAAATAAATGAATTTGATACAGGCAGTTGTTATAATTGTAGCGTAATATAAAGAGAAGTTTCGAAAAAAATGGTGAAAATTTCGTCTTGATTTCTCAAACATTGTATATAATATATAAAGTTGCAAATAATCACGATAATCAAATAATCATCTACTCATCGTGAATTAGCTATGTAACAATGTATTTTCTCCTTTTTATAAACATTTTATTACAAAACACAAAAGGCATATAACAATCGACAACAAATCAATGATGATTGCAATATTGCAACAATGATCCATTAAACATTTAAATAGGCAAATTATGTTTCTATATGAAAATGGAGCAAGGACTGTTCAAGATCGAAATAACAAATTTTTTTTCACTCAGAGTAACTGCAATTTTACTCTTTGCAAATCGTTGAAAAAGAAGAAGAAGAAGATCTAATTATTATAATAAGATGATGATGATGATAATAATAATGATTATAAAAATAACGAAAATAATGGACATAATAATGTTCGATTACGATGCGAAAGGGCACGGCCCGTGTAAATAAATAAATAAAAATAAAAATAAAAAATAAAAAAAAGATAAAAAAAATAAAAATTATGATGATAATAATAATTTTTCAGAGTGCAATGTACTATAATAATTATTATACTATTACCACGGACATAATTTGTATTTTTATTATTTTCGTTGTTATCATCATCAGTATTATTTTTCCGAATAAAAAAAATTAATTAACAAATAAGTATAAATAAATTAAAATAAGTGTAAGTAAACAATATGAAAGCAATTAAAATAGCGACATAATATTGAATCTCCACCCGGGAGAGAATATTCTTGTCATGGGCATTGCTCATCTGGAACTCATTAACATAACATATTCTTCTATATTATCATAATAAATTCATGATCATAACATCATTCACAATCAAGGAAAGTAATAACCCTTGATTTATATATATGTACATCACTAATTTTGGAAAATGTTTGAGGAAAAAAAATTCTCGAGAAAGAGAGTCCATAAATAAAAGAGATAAATTATTTCCTCGTACAATTTCAATAAATTTATAAATATTTAAATAATATATATAAATTTCAATAAAGTAGCTGAGTTTCCGGAGTATTTTCTTTTAACACGTGAAGAGAAATAAAAAAAGCTTCTTCGGAGTAATAAAGCATAAAAAAAAAGTGAAAAATGCATTTAAAAAGAAAAAAGAAAATGTAAAAACTACAAGAACAAAACGCGTATAATAAAAAAGATGGAAAAAACAATTTATTTGATTCAAATGAGCGATAAATACCATTTAATTGACTTAAAATTATTTAAGAAAAAAGATTTTTTTTTTTTTTTTTTTTTTTTTTTTTTTAATTGTACATTTTTTTTAATAAAAATTATTTGAAGCAGATAAATATTTATTTGATAATAGACAAGTAATCGTTTATTTGAATCAAATAAATTTTTTCTAATGCTTATTATTATTCAAAACGAATTATTTTATTTTAAATTATTTTATTTATCGCACTTTAATTTTATTTTTGTTTAATTTACTATTGTTTCAAATATATTTATTTAATTATATAATATAGACGGGAAATAAACAAAAAAAGCAATATTATATAATAACATTGCGATAATTTTATCATTAAACTACAAAACATTTTTATAAATAAAATTTTTCGAAGGTAAAAATTATTTCGAACTGTTTGAGAAAGATAAAGTCAAAGAAAGTAAAAATTTTGAATTCTTGGTAGCTTTTAATTTTTAAATTTATACAATTTTTCTCTCAATTTCTAAAAAACTACATTTACAATGCAAAACATTTTATCTTTTTTTCTTTAAACATTCGCTTTTCATTACCAAACACAAAAATATTTGTGTATATCGATAATTTCCAATAAACTGCGTAACGATAATTTTCAACTTATAAATAAACAAATAAAATAAAAAGCGAAAACGACATTTGATTATATAATTTAAAACCTGCATCGATAATAATAATTTCCATTTTTTTTCTATTTTTAACAAATGTCAAACGAATGACAAATTTATTTTTTAATTCAACATATTTGTAATTTCTATTTTTAATTTCTATTTTTAATTTCTATTTTTTAATTTCTGTCTTTTAATTTCAAGTATATTTAATTTTAAAGATTATAGTGAATTTAAAATTTTTTTTTGAGGAAGTTTGTAAAAACAAAAATTTCAGAATAAAAATAAAAAACTTGTCATTATAGAACAAGTTTTTAAATGAACCCATCAATTATTCTCTCCTTTTTGTTTCTACTTCTCAGTTCTTTCTTTATCCATCATTGAATCTGCACTTGAAAACCATCGCACAGTCGTGCCTAAAAATGGAGTTCAGAAAAACCGCACTTCAAGTCTGCGATCAGAGGTCAAAAAAAAATCGCATCCTGTCGGTTTCAAGTCACGAAAACGCCTCAAAACCTTCCAACTAAACGGTATACATATATATAACTTTTGCGAATGAAAATTGTTCTAAAATCTTCATTTATAAAATAAATTATTTTCTTCAATAAATTTTGAAACTATAAATTTATTTCAAAGTAAAAAATAATTTAAAACTAATAACAACTTTTTGATAAAATTACAATTATTAGAATTATTTTAACTTTTTTTTAATTATGAAAAAGATTTTTGAGGGAGAAAATGGTGGTTTAATTTCTCCACTTGAGAACGCCAAGGTCACCACCAGATGGCAGTTAAAAATTCCAAGAAGGAACTGAACTGCCATCTAGCGGTGATCTTGGCGTTCGCAAGTGGAGATAAAATCTCCATTTTGAATCAAAAGCTGTTCATAATTCTACAACTATTTATTAAATAGTAAATTATTGTATTAAAATACAATTATTTAATTATTCATTAAATATAAAGAGTTCGACAATTAATATTTAAATCGATTTTAATTTAGAACTCACTTTAGTTTTCCTCATTTAATTCTGGGACAAAAAGAAACGAAAAAAAAAATTGGAGACCCCAAGGTCTCCAATTTTTTTTCGTTTCTTTTTGTCCCAGAATTAATTTACACAGTCCAACTCAAAAAAATAAGTTTGAAATAGTTAATTTTTTGAGATTTTTTATTAAAAAAAATTTATTTTTTACTATTTTTATTCTAAAATCATGACGAAAGTTTTAAAGTATATTTTATATCATGATGACATTTTTTCTAGAGAAAGTTATGATGGATTATTTTTCTTCAAACTGACAAGTTCGTCGTCCCATCTTTTGTTACAAAGAAAGACACTCCTTTGAGAGCGTGGGAGTGGACATATCATAGACGTGTAGAAAAATAAAAAAAATAAATAAATAAAAATGAAAATATAAAAAAAAAATATGTATTTTTTCAGGAATATATTTTCAGGAATAGTGAATTGGAAACTATCGAGCCGTGTATAAAAGCATGTCCTTGGTATCCAATGGTAACTTATCGACCAATTGCCGTGCCAGAATCGACGCACAGAATATATAACGGAGTCATTGTTCTAACGATCAGTTCATACACGATTTACATACTAGGGCACATTCCACTGTTCGATATCTTCCCTTTGACAAAACAAACGTTGCTATCGATTTCTAAAAAAATTATTTCCAACCCTTTTACTTTTATTCTCTAATTTTTATCTATTATTCTTGTGCTGCTTTTTTTTCCTTTCTTTTTTCGCTCTATATTAATTTTTCGATTATTTTTTTTTCCTTTGTATTACCTATTTCTTCAGCTATTTTTTTTGGTCTATATTATTTTTTCGATTACTTTTTTTGTTTTGCTTTATTTTTCAGTTATTATTTTTTAGTCTATATTATTTTTGCTTTTTTTTTCTATTATTTTTCAAATATTTTTTTCGGTCTTTATTATTTTTCCGATTATTTTTTTCTCTTGTATTATTTCTTCAGTTATTATTTTTTTCTTGGTTTATATTATTTTTGTGATTATTTTTTTGCTTTGTATTATTTCTCAGCTATTTTTTTTGTCTATATTTTTTTGCTATGTATTTTTTTTTGGCTCCACATTATTTTTTGGATTACATTCTTCTTGTTCTGTATTGTTTTTTCGATTATAATTTTTTTTGCTTTGTATTATTTTCATTCTTTTATTATTTTCGCTCTGTATAAGTTTCTCGCTTATTATTTTCTTACTCAATATTTTTCTCTTAATTATTTTTTTTATAATTTACTTTATTAAATGTAATAAATGAAATGTGTAAAATTTTTTTTTAACAATTTTATTTTAATTTTCTTATTTCAACCCATTATTTTTTAGCTCTATATTTTTTCTCTTATTTTTTTGCTCTAGATTTCTTCTTTTATATTTTTTCTCTATATATTTTATTAAATGTAATAAATTAATTTGAATAAATATGTATAAATGTTTTTTGCAAAAGTGACCAACTATTTTTTTCTGTTTTTAATTTTATTTTTTTTTCATTGTATTAAAAAAAAAAAAAAAAAAAAATTTCTAAATAATAATTTACATAAAAAAGAACATGACAAAATTGTAACAAGCTCGAATAAAGTGAAATTTTCTTGAAAAATTTCCATCCAATTAATTCAACTTGTAAATGTCAAACCGTTTGTCTCACGTCATCACAGAATAAAAAAAACAGTTACTTAAAAAAATGTATCTACGTAAATTAGGTACATATTAGCAAATTGCTCGTAAAGTGTGACTCACACTTTGTGATATTAAAAGTTATTTTAAGTATCAGGTACAACTGAATTTGGAAAAAAATTCTACACATGATTTCATCAAATTAATACGTTAAAAAAAATTAACATTTTGTAAAAAATTTTAATCTGGGTCTTTTTTCTAAAAAGTTAATTATTTTTAGGAAACTGAAATGATTTTTTAAATACCATAAAACAGTTGTATTTAAATAGTTTTCTAATAAAATTATAAAATTAATTTTCTTTTATAAAAAATTTATATAATAATTATTATTTTTTTTTATAAAAACAATTAATTAAATTTCTTTTTATTTATAACATATAAACTATGTTTTATAAACAATAAATCGCGTTTTTTTTCTCCATACTAATAATTGAACATTTTCTAAAATTGTTAAATAATTTCCTCACGCAAATGTAGATAATTACTTTTGAGTAAACGCTAATTACTTTAGATCTATAATTGTATAACAATTACATTTTTTGTTGTCATTAACATCATTATCTTATATGTTAGCAAGCAGTGAAGTTTACTGTCAAGTATAAATACAAGAAGATAAACAACATTTTCTTGTACCCCGATAAAAAAACAAATCTCAATAAAATAAAAACAATAAAAAGTTATACTTTATTCCACAGAAAGAAGCCTAATTTTCAGTTGCAAGTTGCAACATTTAAAAAAAACTTTTTTCTAGTTCATAATGAATTTTGTACCTATTTATTTTTTAGTGCCGATTGTAACTTATACTTTAATTTATTAAAATCAATGCTTAAGTATTCTTTTATTATTATTTATTACCAAATATTTTTTTATTATAAAAAAAAAGAAATTAAAAAAAAGAATTTTATTGATAAAAAGAAAATATTTTCAGATTGACTTTAAATACTAAAATAAACATTTAAATATACCTGCAACATTTTCAGATAAAAAATATCATTTGGAAATAATCATTAAAAATTGAGGATGAAATAAATTTGAATCAAAATATCAGAATCAATATTGAAATATATTAAACAAAAAAGAAAAATTGCTCAATCGAGAAAAACTGTTAGATCAATGAAAATATTTCGTAATTTAATGTAAATTTTATTCATTATGTCATCTGGGGGATAAAATTTTTAATATAATTTTAATATAATTAATATAATTTTATTACAAATAATTAATATAATTTTATTACAAATAATTAAATAAATATTTATTTATGCCAAATAAATCTGTATTTGTACTAAATAACTATTTATTTGCACCAGATAAATAAATCTCTAGGCGCTGGGGATCGAACCACTGACCCTAAGTCTCACTCACTACTTCACGTGCCTTAACGACTGCGGCCATCGACTATATTTTTATTCCTGTATTTATTTCTACCAAAATCTAATGACTAGAGTCGATTAATTTATTGTTTCCAATTTAATTTAATTTAATAATTAATTTCCTCAAAAATAGGGCAATTATTTATTCGAATACAGTTAAATGATTCAAAAAAAAACAAAAATCACTTTGTTTCAAGTAAATACAAAACGTTACAAACGAAAAATATAACAAAGGATTATTGAAACTCTATTTCCTATCGAAAAATCCTACACAACATATAAATAATATTATAATGAGAAATTTTCTACAAAGCACGTGTGCTGGTTTCATAATTTGAACGTTTTGTTTTTTACGATAAGAAATACATGTACACAAGCACATTGTAAAATTTACTGCACACGGGATACTGGACTTTGACGGAGGGAGGCAAGGATACCCATGACTCACCACTGAGAGAGACCTGTTTTCATTTCCACTTTCAATTCTATATATCTATTCCAACTCACGTTTCTTTTACTCTCCTTTATGAATGTGTATTCTGATCTCTCGCAAAGTCATTAAAAACTACATTTAAACGCGAATTAGTTTAGTTCCAAACTATAAAAATAAAAAACTCATGTTTTTTATTTTTCAAGTTTTTTTTTAACTTAAATAATCATAAAAGGATCTTTCTCTATATTCAGTATATAATAAAATTTTTCAGATGAACATTCACCTGAGTGTGAGACTGTATAATATAATGCGCATAAAACAGGTCCGGATTATAAACTTGAACCTTGAGAATAGTCTTTTAATCCCGCTTTAAATCTCGATTTCAAAAGTCTTTATATAAAAATTTTTTTTTAAAACTCATATCGTTTAAATCTCCTTTAATGTACTATTTTATAGTTATATCTCTTGGATGAAAATTTTAATTAATATTAATTACAAGTGGCACTATAGGAAATTGTTGAAACCCTAGCTTAAATATTGTATTTCTTAAAGAAACTGTAATATTTCAAACGATATTTTCTAAATGCGTTTTGGAATTATTTATTAGTAGCGTAACTTCTCCACTTGAGAACGCCAAGGTCGCCACTAGGTGGCAATCTGGTTTTGACAACTGAACTGCCACCTGACGATGACCTTGGCGTTCGCAGGTGGAGATTAATTCCATTTTCGTAAAATTCTGTTAAATTCAAATAATTTCAATTTAATTAAATTTAATTATTAAAGTAGGTAATAAAAATAAAATCCTTCCTTTATGAGAAAGCAATAAAAGAATAGAAATTTAATTACTAAAATAATAAAAAAAAATAATTAAATTTAAAAAAATAGTAATTATAATAAAAAAACTAGTACTTTTATTAATAAAATAATAAAACATTTAATGGAGGCAAAAAATTCGAATCAATGAAACACTTCTTCAATTTTTTGCTCATCAAAAAATTTCGTCACTTGATTCATCATCTTCAATTTTAAATACTAAAAAATACAAAAAAAACCTATAATGATATCCTAAAAAAGTTACTAAACAATCAAGAATTACCAAATGCGTAAATTATCAATATTACGATAACCAATAAAAAAATTATTGAAAGAAAAAAATATATATACTTTTGGACACTAATTTACTTTCTACGAAGACAAGAAAGGAAACCGCACTTAACTGATTCACGCGAGTCTAATTATTTTATTTTCGTATAATTTAGATACGAACTATTAACCTTTTTCTGAAAATGATGTTCCAAGGAGGTGATCATTTTATTATGCAACACCACTGAGACTGAAATCTGTATAATTTTACTTCAACACCGTGACATTTCACATCTCGTGAAACACATTTGAGATTCTCTCTGATGAATCGGTTTATCTTGACAATCATTTTTATATGCACGATTCATTTTCAAACAAGCGTCATAATTTTTTTTTTTTTTTTTTTTTTTTTTTTTAATTTAATTGCGCTAACAATTTACAATCAATTTTCTTTGAGAAAATTAGAAAATAATGTGGGGAAATTTAGTATTTAATAGATGATAGTATGAAATATTTACAAAAGTAAAAAAAAAATATTTCTAAATTTGTGGCAAAAAAAAACAAAAATTAAATTTTTAAAAAAGTTCAAATATACTTTAAAATATAGAAACGCAAAATGTTTTATTTAATTTTTTTGTACCTCGATTATTATCATCAAATAAAAGTGTTTTCTACTTCCGCGTTTGTTTAACAATATTTCGAGTAATTGATAAAATTAATAACGAATTTAGCCTTGTAAGATAATAAGTTAATCAAATATTTTCGTGACAAAGAAACTTCATTATTTTCTCGATAATTTTCCAATGACAAAAAAATACTGCAATAAATGTATAACAGATAAAAAAAAAGAATTAAAATACTCAAAAAAAAAAAATATTATTATAAGAACTACAAAAGTTAATCAAGAAGCAGAAGGCTAAACATTAAAATAAAAAAAAATGTTTGTTTAGACAATTAAAAAAATTAATATTAGGAAATAATTTATAGTAGTAACTATCAATATAATTAATAATATGTAATTTTTTAAATTACAAAATAAAAAAAAAAAAAATAAATAAAATTACAAAATAATAAAATAAATAAAATTACAAAATAATTAATAATAGAACAATAAAAAAAATCTATTTGATTCAAATAACCGATTCATTGTCTCTGATCAAATAAAAAAATTGATTGGAATCAAATAATTTTTATTTTTGAGTCATTTATGGTATTTTTTTGAATTACTGAAATTATTGATTCGAATACAATTTATTTGATTCAAGTAAATACTAATTTGATAATAGACAAATAATCGGTTATTTGAATCAAATAAGTTTTACTTCTGTATAAATATTAATTATAATAATTAATAATTAGACAAATTGATAAATTCCACAAATAAATGATAAAAAAAATTATGCGAATTGTCAAAGTTAATCAAATTATAACAAAGAATTTCGCAGAAAGAAAAATAAATTATCTCAACATTTCAGTAAACTATTAACTCTTTCTAAAATCTATTTCGAATACAGCTGAAATCCATCTGATTGAAGTAAATAAAACCCTGTTAAATGAACCACAACTAATTAGAGAATTGAACCCTAGGGCAATGAACCTATCATCCACTGAACAGTGCAAATTGACAATAGAAAAAAAGCAAAATGAAAAAAACAATAATGGTCATTGAACTACTAAGTTGAGACAAAAGAAAAATATTCTTGTCTTAAATTTTAACTGTGAGAACTGGAGAAGAAGAAAAAACCAATTTGTCATATATTAACACAGAAATTAACGATATTTCTACCTTGAGAGTTTATCATACGTATATTAAAAGTTAATGGTTTTGAGAGAGATAATAACTGAGTATGTGGTTGAAAGAAAAAAGTTGTTTTTTTTTCTTAACTTGCGACATGTAACAATGCTGTTCATAACAATAGTGAATTTAATTCACAAGCAGAGTATAAATAAGTTAACGATTCACAACACACCGCATAACTCGTTGCAGTCAAACGCCAACTTAAAATACCATTGTTACTTTTATTTGCATAATTTAATTGTGGTGTAAAGTATTACAATTTTTCTTTTTTCTAAATACATAATCTTTACTTTATGCAATAATAAATTTCGTCGATTTTTTTTCCATATTTTTTTTATAATTTCTACAAATGACTCATCTGAGGCGCAAGAGAAAAATTATTTCAAGATTTAAAAAAATTATATTGTTACTGTAACTTCTTCGAAAAATTATTATCTTCATTTTAATTCAATTATTATTTTCCAGATTTTTTAACTAAAATTCTGCTTTAAATCAATTATTTTTAATAATTTTTCAAAAAGTTCTTTGAGAATTTTCAAGTCCATTTTATCCATTTGTTTAAAATTCAATCTTACGAAGTTTCATCGATTATTCGCAAATTCTTCAATTAAATATAAAAAATAAAAACTTTAAATAATTACAAAAAAAAAATTCAATTAACTTTTTTCAAAGAAATTAATTCTACATAATTGCTAAATTATTTAAATACGAAAATGAATAATTTACCGAATAATTGAATTTTTAAAGTCAATTTTTCACAAAGAATTTTGTTAACAAGTTTATAAATAATTGAATTGTTTCGACGAATTTTAATAAAATTTTTAAGAATAATATTACATTTATCGAGGAATTCAATAAAAATTGTATTAAAAATAATTAAAATTCTGAGATGTTTTTTATTATTTATAAAAATAATTGAATTCTTTTGGAAGATTTTATTAAAATTCCATTCAAAATAATTGAATTTCTGCAAAAAATTGTACCTATTATTTATGAAAATAATTGAATTTTTGAGAAGAATTTTATAATTTATAAAAATAATTGAATTCCGGCGATAGATTTTATTATTGATGAAAATAATTGAAATATATTATTTCAATTAAAATTCAAATTATTTGAATTCTTCTGAGGAATTTTTTTATTTATGAAAATAATTGAATTTTGTCGAAGAATTTTATTATTAATAGAAATAATAAAATTCTTTTGAGAAGCTTTATTAAAATTCGATTCAAAATAATATAATTCATGCAAAGAATTATATTATTTATGAAAATAATAAAATTTTTTATATTTTTTTAAATAATTGAATTTTTTGGAAATAATTGAATTTTTGACAAGAATTTTATTAAAATTTTTGAAAATAATTGTATTTCAGAGAAGAATTTTATTATTTATGAAAATAATGGAATTCTTAATATTTTTTTAAATAATTGAATTTTTTTCTGAAAATAATGGAATTTTTAATATTTTTTTAAATAATTGATTTTTTTTTTGAAAATAATTGAAATTTTGCTAAGAATTTTATTAATTTGATTGAATTGAATTTCAGAGAAGAATTTTATCATTTATAAAGATAATTAAAACTTTGACGCAATTTTTTTTTTTTAATTTTTGAACATAATTGAATTTCTGCAACCATTCGTAACTTCTCTAAAATTCAATTTTTTTCAAGTGTTTTTAACTAAAATACTTCTATAAATTCATTATTTTCAATAGTTAATTAAATATATAATATATTAAAAAATTTAACTAATTTCAGAAGAATTTGAATTATTAAAATTTTTCAAAAATCTAAGTTCTTTAAAATTTCTAATTAAATTCATTTTTTATTATTAAATGTGCGTTAATTATGCAAGGTGGGACTTTGAAGTAAATTTAGAAAAAAATAGAAACATAACTAGATCGTTTTTTTAGCTACTCGTGTGTGGAAATAACGATTGGAGTTCAATTAGATTTCCTAAGACCCAATTATGACTAATTCGATTGAGTAAATTTCGAGCAAATATTTAAATAGTGGTAAATATGAATTGAAACAATTTATTTATTGTTCATACATTTCAGATAAATTAAAAATAATTGAGTGGAAAATAACTAATTATTGGTTGTAGTAAAGTAATAAGTAAACTAAAAATAAAATATAAATAAAAGTATAAAAAATAATTAATAATAAAATTATTAAAATATAACGTAAAAAATAAATAGTACACAATAATTGAAATACGATAAAAGATATAAATAAAATATGGAATCAATTTATAATAAAATATATTTAAAAAAATGTTAAAATAATTGTAAATATAAATATATGAATATTAAAGATACAAGATAAAAGATAAAATGAAATTGTAATATAAATATATATTTGTAAAAATTACAAAATAAATAACTTCCTCTATGAGGAAATATAATGTAAACTGCATACAGAGAATATAAAATAACATATATAAATATAATTCATTGATTTATATAATGTAAAAGATTTGAAAGTAATTTAACAATGCGAAATAACCAATTTCATAGAAATATGCATCTATTATCCGAATAGAGGATGATAGCATATGATACTTGATTACAATAAATTACCTCCCATTCACTTATGGTGAAAATATTATAGTACTATATTGCAATATAAAGAAATTTTCAACTCTATCAATAGAATCTTTTCTTCCAGATTTTTTTTTCTATCTTTAAACTTTCAATTGTAAAAGAGTAACCTCAAACTCGAAACGCTCGTTGATTCCAAAGAATGGAAAGTAAATCGAAGGACTAACCGTCCCCGAAATTCATTGTAACAAACGCATTTCATTTTCATGGACATGCATAAAATATTATATCCTTTTCAACTCTCAAAACGTTCTAAGTCACATTAAGCAAATTGCTAATTAACATATTATCTTTTTAAATTAATCACAGATTTCATTCTGCAAATTTTCAAGAATGGGAGTATTTCTTTTGTTTTCTTTTGATTTTTTTCTCTCTTGGACTTTTATCTTTTGTAATCCTCAAATATTTTATTGCAGCAAGAGTTTTTTATTGTTCCAGTTCTTCTTTTGTCCTGAAATGTTTCTTTTTCTCGCATTTCATTTACTAATAAATATTTATTCATATTTTCTTTCTCTTTTACGCATTTTGTTTACTGATTATTTACATTTATTATTTATTTACATTTATTATTTATTTTTATTTATTATTTATTAGGTATATTTTATTTTTTATTAATTACATTTATTTACTTCTATTTGTCTATATTTATTTCCATTTAATGACATTTACCTATTTATATTAATTTATACAAATTTATTTGCATGTTTCGCTGATTTTGTCTCGAAATAAAAAATTTTCTACTTCCAAACGGTGAGAATTATCACAAAGATAACAAATTTTTTTTTGACATTACGAAGAGAAAAAGAAAGTCTGCGAGCTTGTCTCCCACGAATAAAGACCAATAAGGAACTACACCATAATGTGAGTCACGCATCTCTATTTAAGCATAAATGTTAAGCGCAGTAAAATTTTTGCGAATCGTAGATACACATAACTATGCAATATAATAAAGACTCGCAACACTCGAATCAGTAATAAAGAAATTAAAAATTAAATATACACAATCGGAATTAAACAATGCAAAGTTCCTCATTTCACTTCCTCCATATCCTCGTCTCTCTATTTCGTATTTATAAAAATTTTTACCACTAGTGAGAGAATTGTATAAAGTGAATGTCGTTGCATAAAAATCCATACATACAACATTACCATGTTCGCCGCATATAGAATAAAAAAAATACAAAAACATTACAGTGAAAGTATATACTACACTGGATTTTATTATATATATTTTACCTCGAATCTAATCGTCAGTCATGATCCATGATTAGCATTAGTAATTAAAAGAAGTCTATTCTCAACTACACAATAAACGAAGCGTATACCTACATTTGTGTTTCTTTCAGAAAAAAGAAGAAGAAAAAAATATTGTAGTTCTATTTCTTGTTATTAATTGCCATTTGCAACGATTTATTAATCTTTATATGGAAAATTAAATTTACATTGTAGACGCACTTTCCCTATTAGTTTTATAATAATGATTATCGAAGTAAACAAACTTTTTCCTGAAAGTTATTATAATGATTTTGCTTCAGATAATAAAAAAGATAATTTCAGTTCGTAAAACAGCAGAATAAATTGATCGTCTAATTTTATATTAAAAAGATCTATAAAAGGCGATTATCATCATTTACAATTAGTTAGACCCAGCATTTGTTCTCACTTATTATTTATCAAAGAACTAAAAACTATTATTGGAATCTCTGTTCGACTTAAAAATAATTGGCACATTTCACATTTTATTAATTGGACCTCTAAAATTAGTTTAATTAATGAAACCTAAAATTAGTTGTCACATTTAATTAATTACACCTAATATTAATTTCTATCTATAGAAATACTAATTTTTAGTTAAGACCTAAAATTTGTTCTCATTTTTTATTTATAACAGACCTAGTACAGGGTTGCAATAATTTTTCCCTGATTTCCAGACATGATTTATTTATCGTAAGAAAAATTATTCTAAGAGAAATATAAATATGTAGCAAATTATTATTAATTGTTCCAGAATAATAAATTAAACATTTGAAAGTGCTTGGAAATATTGGAAAAATTGCAGGAATTTGTACCTAATATGGCGAGTATATGATAATTTTTGTTGAGCTTTTAAAGAGATTCAGTGATCTTAAGACAACGCTCTAGAAGTTCAGTCATATGGAAACATTTTGTGGAACACGAGAGAATCACACTTAACTGATCTAACCATTATTTACGTTACAATAGAAAAATAAAAACCCAATTAATAAAAAAATGTCTTCTTTATAATTAATCAACTTTTGTATGAGTGTTTTTAAAATGTTAAATATTGTTAATTATAAGTAGTGAGTAACAAGGGAATAATAGACATTATATTGTAATTATTATTATACCATTTTGCTAATATATACTGATAATTGTTATATTATGCTTGATAACATACTCCAAATAAATATTTTAACAATTATGTTTCGTAATTTAAAATTTAAAAATTCCAAGGTATCTATTATTTTTTTCAGTTAAATAAATAGAATAAGTAAATAAATGGAACAACAAAAGAAAAATAAATTAATAAAATAATTAAATAAATGACTTAGGAATAAATGTACAGAAAAAACCTTCTTCTGAAGCAGCCATAAATTTCTCTAGAATAGCAAAACAATTAATTGGAACAACTAAAAATTTAACTAATATAGTAAAATTTGCAGCTGTTACAGGTAAATTTTTTTAATTTATTCAGTATATGATATTCGATGCGTATTCTGAAAGTAATCGATAATCGTAATACGATTATCAATTTTTTTCTCAAAATGTACGTCTAGTTTTTTTTCTATACAACAAAATGTCATTACTCTTTTTTTTTACAAGAAAATTATGTCAATGAGTTACTTCCTAATTTTAGTAGCCTCATTATCGTTCATGCGGGAAGACGGAAATTGACTGTGAAAATAATTAGCTTTTATGGTAAATCTCATACTACGCCTTTACCTCATAGTTATCTGCCGCGTCTCTTTCTCTCATCGTTTACCTCTCATTTAAACATTTTTAACATTTGACTCTTATCGAGGTAATAACTTTCATTTATAACTATTTATAAAATTCTATCTCTTTTATCGTTTATCCCATAATAACCTTTTCAAAACTGAAAACTCATTTTCAAGATCATAGATTATATCTCCCACTGTTATTATTAACATTTTCACTACCATTTATTTACGTATTTTACATACTTTATATTCATAAACGGTCCATTTATGAAACACCACAATATTTATTACTGCTTTCTGCAATAAATAAATATTGTTCAAAAATAGTTATAAGTGTTGGTAAAGCAGTAAGTGTTACACTCACGAGGGAAAAATTATTTTCGACTCAAATATTATTCTCACATTTTTTTAATTATGAAAAAAGATTTGATAAAATCACAAAATGGTGGGTTAATTTCTCCACTTGAGAACGCTAAGGTCACCACCAGATGTCAGTGAAAATTCCAAGAAAGTACTGAATTGACATCTAGCGGTGACCTTGGCGTTCGCAGGTGGAGAACATCATCTCCATATTAAATCACAAGATGTTTTTAATTCTGAAATTATTTATAATCAAATTTAAAGATTTTGACAATTAATATAAATGGATTTCAGTTTATAATCCACTTTTTAATTTGCCATATTTTTTACGCTGCGGTAAATTATTTATACCATTCGGTGTAATTTTTGAATTTTCGATTTTGTTCCCCAAGTGTGGGTGTATACATTATACCTAATTGGCGAAAGTAATAATACGAACATTATAATTAATAAATTTTCACAATTTTGCACACCTGGTGACCACCTGGTTTGTTATAAGAAGTACAATATATAAATATATAAATACTTTGGTTCACTTTGGTTTACTTTGGTTCACTTTCCCCTCAACGTATAGATGTGAATTCTAATGCTGTGTACAGTCTCTATTATATCTATCCGATAGCAATAAGGCAATGAACCATGACTTCTCTATAATACTCTATAGTCACACTTTTAACACAAAACTCTCGACGTATCAAAAAAAAAAAATAAATAAATAAAAAAAGTCAAAAGTCTCGACGTATCATCCACATAGGTACACAAACGTCACTTTATTTTCCACTATTCCCACTTTTTTTTACCTTTCCTCCTATATTCCTAGTATACGTCTTTGTATATCCAACTAAAACTGAGCTGACAGCATAAAAAATAAAAATATATCAACTATCACACCAATTACATCACTTAATTGACACCTATTGCAAAATCTCACTACTATGATTTCCAGTAGCATTTACTGCGGAATAGATTCCGGTTTTACTTGAAACAATTTCTATATTCACAAACACACAGCACACATTATATTATAATCTAGGTCCAACAAGTTTACACATACGGAATTATACCGGAAGTAACGGGCCAGGAATCTTAGACCGGATATGAAAAGTTTAGTACAGTTGACAAACGTAACTGTTTTCATAATCTTTTGTTGTATAATTATTTCAGCCACTTTGTCACAGTAAAATACAACAACAATTAACACCTCGCTTTTTTTATTATCATAGTTGCAATTAATAGTCGAAAAAATTTATTATTACATAAGACAATTATTTTAATTATAACAAAAATAATTACTAATATTAATTACCGGATCAACAATAATTACTTATTTATTTGTTATAATTTCAAATTAATTTTTTTTTGTCATTTAAATAATTTTTTAATCTTATTTTATTTTAGTTCTTTTTTAATCCAACAAAATTTTTAATTGTTACAGAAAATTTTTTATTCGTGTCCAAGAATTCAATGATTTTCAATAAATTAGTTTTAAAATTGCAAATATTAAAAAGCAAAATTTTTAATACAGTTCGACAAAAATCAATACATAGGAAAAAAAATTGATTTTTTTCATAATTTTAAAATCTATTTGTCAAAATTTTGAACTGTGGGCAAAGTATATGGAAAAGTATGGGAAGAAGAAAATGTAAAAAAGAGTCATTCTTCTTCCTATGGTTTGACATACACATACTTTGCCCTCAGTTCAAAATTTTGCCAATAAACTTCACGAATATGAAAAAAAACCTTTTTTCTTCTCTCCATTTGTTGCCACACGTTAAATAACAAAAAATTCAAATGAGACGTGAAAAATAAAAGGAAAATGTAAAAAAAAACTAGGAAATATATTCAAAAACATAAAATGTATCTGGAGTAACATTCCGCAGTTAAATTTAACTCTGCATTTATTAGTTGCGCCAACTCGGGGACCTATATAACCTCCTTGCGTTAAATTCTCTAAATAAAAAACAATCACCTGCGCTTACATCGTTTTACAACCCATACAAAGTTTCTTTCGGAGAACAAATTAAAAAAAAAGCAAAATTATTCAAAAAGAGAGTATAAAAGAAGAAAAAGAAAAACCAGAAAGACTTCCTTTTTTCTAAAAATGACAATAACACTCGAAATAAACAGTTCCTCCTCCTCCTCCTCAGGATGCAATAGGAAAACAAAGGATTCTTCTCATTACATTTCCTGTAATTGTAACGGCATAAACGCAAGCGTGGTAATTAGTTCTAGTAAGTGGAGATTCTACCTGCGCGCGGACCTCTCGTCATCGTGTACTTTAAAATATATTTGAGAGAAATGCGAGGTGGGATTATATACCATACAGACGAGAGAAAGATGTACAAATTGCGATACACATCAAACAACTATTGCAGGGGTATTTAAAAAGTTAGGAAAAACTTGCGAAACAGTTCCCATCTGTAATTGAGACATTTAAGGAGGTGAGGTTGCTTGAAAAAAGATGGCTAATGATCTTCACAAACGTGGAAAAGAGACCAATTAATGGCAAAAAAATAACAGAAAAAAAAGAAGTGTATACTCATGAAAAGATAAGAATTATTCTTTTTATCGTCCGAATTTTATGCGTGCATTACGACAGTCGCATTCATTAAATGTAATTATACAATACACAATAGTTTTATTGTCATGTTATATTGTAATACGTTGGAAAAATTTTTTTTACAACAAATTTTTAATATAATTAAAAAATTTAATTGAAATTAATTTTTAAAATTAATTTTTAACAAGCAACAACTTTTAACTAGCTGACTTCTCACTCACTTCTTTTTGGAATAAAATTAGCAATTTTAAAAATAATAGAACGTAAAAATTTTTAATTCAAATTTCTCTTTATAAAAATAAAATATAAATTGGATAATATAGTTTTAATATTATTATAATTATAATAATCATATATTCTAACGTAGGGAGTTCAGGGAAAAGTCAGGAATTTTTATATTAAGAATACTGAAAGAAATTAAATTTTTAGAATTCATAAAAAAATTCTCAATCTTTGTATCTTTTTTGTTTGACTTATAAACTATAAAATTACCACAAATTCTAATACAAAACCTTTTTTTTCAATTTCTGAAAAAATTTCTTTTTAAACAAATTAAATCTTGAACAACTATATCATAAAATAAATAAATTATTTAATGAATAATTTTACTGAAATATTTCAAAATTAATTCAATTTTAAAAGAGTTGCATTTACAATTTTCATAAATATAAATTTCAAACTGTTTCAATGTTGAATGAATTTATTTAGAAAATTTTAATGAACCTAGATTTTTGAAAAATTTTAGTAATTCAAATTCTTCTAAAATTAGTTAAATTTGTCAATGTATATTTAATTATTTATACTTGTTAATTATTAAAAATAATGGATTTATATAGAAGACTTTTAGTTAAAAACACTAAACAAAATTGAATTTTAAAAAAGTTTTCGAATAATTGCAGAAATTCAATTATTTTCATAAAATCATAATAAATCCTTCGAAACAATTAAATTATTTTTATAAATAGTAAAATTCTTCGCAAGATTTCAATTATTTTTATAAACAGTAAATTTTTTGCGGGAATTCAATTATTTTCAAAACAGTTTCAATTGAATTCCGTTGAATTCCTCAGAAGAATTCAAATTTTTTGAATTATTTCCTAAAATTCTAATAAATTCTTCGAAACAATTCAATTATTTTAAATCAAAATTAAATAAAATTACACGAAAAGAATTTAATTGTTTTCCAAAATTTACATAAAATTCAATTTCAACAATACTTATTTAATAATCTCGACTCTTTGGTAAAAAATCCAAAATTATCGAAAATTATCAAAAATTCAAAAATCCGAATTTCTTAAAATTCAACATTTTTTCTCCTCTTTTATGACATTTTGCTTCATTATTTTTGTGCTTTTGGAAAATACTTTACTTATTTAATAGTCTCGAGTTTTTGGTAAAAAATCCAAAATTATCGAAAATTATCAAAAATTCAAAAATCCGAATTTCATAAAATTCAACATTTTTTCTCCTCTTTTATGACATTTTGCTTCATTATTTTTGTGCTTTTGGAAAATACTTTACTTATTTAAAAGTCTCGAGTTTTTGGTCAAAAATCAAAAAATATCGAAAATTATCAAAATTCCGAATTTCTTAAAATTCAACATTTTTTCTCCTCTTTTATGACATTTTGCTTCTTTATTTTTGTGCTTTTGGAAAATACTTTACTTATTTAATAGTCTTGAGTTTTTGCTAAAAAATCAAAAATTATCGAAAATTATCAAAAATTGAAAAATCCGAATTTCTTAAAATTCAACATTTTTTCTCCTCTTTTATGACATTTTGCTTCTTTATTTTTGTGCTTTTGGAAAATACTTTACTTATTTAAAAGTCTCGAGTTTTTGGTCAAAAATCAAAAAATATCAAAAATTATCAAAAATTGAAAAATCCGAATTTCTTAAAATTCAACATTTTTTCTTCTCTTTTATGACATTTTGCTTCATGATTTTTGTGCTTTTGGAAAATACTTTACTTATTTAATAGTCTCGAGTTTTTGGTAAAAAATCCAAAATTATCGAAAATTATCAAAAATTGAAAAATCCGAATTTCTTAAAATTCAACATTTTTTCTCCTCTTTTATGACATTTTGCTTCATGATTTTTGTGCTTTTGGAAAATACTTTACTTATTTAATAGTCTCGAGTTTTTGGTAAAAAATCCAAAATTATCGAAAATTATCAAAAATTGAAAAATCCGAATTTCTTAAAATTCAACATTTTTTCTCCTCTTTTATGACATTTTGCTTCATGATTTTTGTGCTTTTGGAAAATACTTTACTTATTTAATAGTCTCGACTTTTTGGTAAAAAATCTAAAATTATCGAAAATGATCAAAAATTCAAAATTCCGAATTTCTTAAAATTCAACATTATTTTTTTCTCTTCTTTTATTGCATTTAGCTTTTTTATTTTTGGGCTCTTCGGAACAATTTAATTATTTTTATAAATATTAAAATTCTTTGCAAGGATTCAATTATTTTTATAAATATTAAAATTCTTCGTAAGGATTTAATTATTTTTATAAATAAAAAAATTCTTCGAATGAATTAAAAATATGCTCTTCAAATTTTTTAATAAGATTAATGTTGAATGTAATTAAAAATTTTAATCGAAATTAATTTTTAATTTAGTTAAAGATTTTAATTAAAACTAATTTTGTATTGCAAAAAAATTTAGTGAGATAATGATTGTCAGATTTAGGATCAATTGGAAGTGTTCCAAATTGAAGCAAAGTGTGTTTAATAAATAGCAAATTTTTTCGCTCCAATTTTTATTCTTCTTTTTTGAATAGTATTCTCAATTATAATTTTAATAACAATAACAATAAAAATACAGAGTTGCCACAAAAATTTTATTTCGTTTTGCCCTGACTTTTCCCTGATTTCCATGCGGAATTTTAATCTTTTAACCCGCCTATAAAAAAATTCAACAAGTTAAAAACGAGTAAAAATTTTTTACTTTAACTTAACTCCCTTTCCCCGAAAAATTATAATTTTCTGAGAATTAATTTTAATTTCTTGAAACTATAAAACTGTGCGACTTTTTATAAAAGTCCGTCAAAGAGTTGAACTTTATCTCCCATTGTTACATTGTAATCTTGTAAGTAGAAAATAATAATAAAATATAAAATTATAAATTTTTGGTACACGATAATTGTTTATATAAATTAAAAATAGAATAAAAAAAAAATGTAAACAAACATTACCTGAACTTTCTTACGCAATAAAACAATGTTTAATTACAAAAACAGGTATATACCGTTCTAGGGAAAATGACCTTTTGAATAGTTCTTTAGCGCTTTTGTCTTGATTTTAACGGGTTTTGCGTGAGTTTTGCGCGCAGTTAAGGATTTCTTATTTTTAAAGATCTTTTCAAACGCATTTCCTGCCTTTGAAATGTCATAAAAAAAGCTAAAGAATATCTTATTAAGGCTAAAAGATGTTGTAACGTTAGGGAATATCCGGTTTTCAGTTTATTACATATATATTAGGATACAGTTTAAAAAGAAGATTCACTTTGTGGTGAATTATACAGATTTGCTTGTTTTCTTTATAGGATATAATATACGTATATAAGAATAAGAAATCGTATCGCAAAATAAACGGTATTCCTTTTTTTTCTCTATCATAATCCTCCAAGTATCCTGTTTTCTAGAAACAGTGTAAAATCATTTTTCAATAATCACCGCAATTTCTTATTTAGAAACAAAAAAAAAAAAGAAATCGATAATAAATAATTGATGTTACAAAATGAAAAAAGTTGTTCCAAGTTTCAGAAAATGTGCGGAACAAAAAAAAGTGGTGCAAATGTTTCTAAAATGCCGTTATAGAAGATTAATACCGCATCTTCAGAAATTATGTATTAAATAAATATTTTAGTTTAAATAAAATTTGCCGTTGGGTGTATATTTGGTTTACAACTGTTCCCTAAGGTACACTTGGTACAAATATTTCTAAAATTCTTTTTCTAAATGATAGGTGTTAATTTTGAAAATGAAATTGCTATTGAAGTTGTTTTCTTTTCACAATTCAAGTTTATTGTTGGTTTAGTGAATGAAGAGTGAGTGAAGGCAGCAATAAGTTTGTGTAGAGAGAGAGTGACCAGTGTCATTGATTCCGTTTGTCTTCCGCGACCTCGACATATACGCGATCATGAAACTGTCATCGTCTAATGCGGGTGTAAAATTACAGTCATACATGTACATATATCTTGCAAGGGCACCGATTTCTCGTTTAAAACTTTTTTTTTCTTCTTTCACTCATATACTTATCGAATTACAAAAGGCGTAATAGGAGAACTATAGTTACAGCACTTTACGATTCACTGCCCAAAACAAGTATTCTTTCATTTTATCCTTATTTTACTTACACTTTTCTAAATTGGTGACGACGAGAGTACGAGACTTCTTTTCCTGATGCACTAAAGTCACGCTCTCTTTATTTATTTTTACTTTCGATTCCTCGCAATTATTTAATATTGATCAAAATCTTCTTTTCTGTCATCAAAGCTTCTTATATTTTCAATCTTATTTACAAATTTATTTTTAATTTTTTCTCCAATTTTATCCATTGATAACTGATAAGAATTATTAACAATTTATTTGTCATTATAATTTGTAATATTATTTATTTTAGAACTAAACCGAAATAAATTCAGCTTCATTTTGCTTGTGAGAGAATTTCCATGCCATCTAGGCGGTAATTTAAGGAACTATTGGCGCGAAATTCAAAAAAGGAAAAAGTCAACTAACAATATATTAGTATCTATAAAATAAAATCTTTAAAAAAATAAAATTTCTACTTAATATTTACTCCTTTTTCAACTCCCAACGAAGAAATTTTGTAATCCGTTTGAATAAGTGAAATTGAATAAAAAATAACTTTCAGTTTTTGATTAATGAATATGTAATTAATGGAAAACAATGGAAATTTGTTACTAAAATTGTAACTGACAACAGTATAAAAAAACGCGGAAAAAAATTGTTTTGAAAAAATCTGCTATTTATTAAAAATACTTTCCTTCAATTTGGAACACATCCAACGCTCTGTTTACTTCATGTACCTCAGATGAGATTACTCCTTTCCTCACCCCATTAAAAAGTCAACAGTAAAACTCTGTTTCGAGCTTAATTCCGCTAGCCTACATATTATATTATAGTAAATCAACAAGTGAATTCATTTATTTATAGTCTTCACAATATAAAATTAATTAGAATTTTAAATTTCATTTTTGCATTTTTATGAGTTGTATGCGTATACATGTATAATATATACATGATTGCGTGTTTATGAAAATAATCTGACAATAGACTATAATAGACAAACTATGTGAATAAAGTGAATTGTATAAAAATAAAGTTCACGGTAAATTCTTCACTGGCAAAGTGAATCGCGCACATATGTCGACCGAATAACCGAGATTTTTCTCTCATCACATACAAAGTGTCGTTGAAAGATGCTCGAAAGTTTTTCAAAAGAAGCTACACGTAATTGTTTAGAAGAAAAAAAATTTTACTTGATTTCGAGAAGAGACAACAATTGTTATAATTGAAAATAGTTACATGCGCGAAATTCTCTCAGGATGTCGTGAAATCTTGACTTTCTATAGACCTTGCTGTCGAATCAACGTCAATACTGTATTACTGTGGCTTTAATTTTTTGCCTATAAATATTTCCAATCACGTTTACTCGCCTTTTACCATCACCCAGTAGTGGGCAAATTATTCAACCTTTCAGGGACGCAATTATATCGACACAATAAAATATGTTTTGTTTTGTTTTTTTAGGGGGAATTTTTCAATGAAGAAAATTTATTTATTAAGGTCTTGTTTTAAATTTATTTTTACTACTTTTTCCATTTTATTTATTTCATTTTATGTTAATTTTTAAAATTTGTTATTTAAAAAATAACACAACAATTTTATAATTATAATAGTTTTTAAGGGATAAAATGATGGTTTAATTTCTCCACTTGAGAACGCCAAGGTCACCACCAGGTGGCTAGAGAAATTCCAAGAAGAAACTAAAGTGCCATCTAGCGGTGACCTTGACGTTCGCAGGTGGAGATAAAATCTTCATTTTGAATCTTTAAAATGTTCATCAATATTCGTAATTCTATTATTATTTATATCAGAAATTGAATCTATAGAGTTTAAAAATTAAAAAAATATACTTGGACCCATACACGGTTTCTTTGGTGTAAAAAATAAACCGAAATTCCAAAAAGCTTTCTTCTAAATTAAATAGTAAAAGTAAATTTTTTTCTTGTACGACCTATATGATAATTGACATTTCATCCCAATTTCTTTACCCTATCTCATTAAAATGTCACAATCATTTCATTTCCCATAACTTTCTAGTGACCTACATTCAACAAAATGTACCTACAACAAAAATTCTTTGTACGAAAATAGTGATATTAATCACCCAAAGTAGTCCACTTTTCGTACAATTAACTTCAATGACTAAAGGAAAAAAAAAACTCGAGTTCCAAAATTTCTACAATATTCCAATAAATTTTCTCTATCCAACAAATTTCGAATTCGAATTTCATTTCATTCGAAATCTGTTAGAGAATTTATTTCTACAAAAAGGATATCCGGAAAATACCTGAAAAAAATCCCGATGACCTAATACAAAACAAAATTTTATGATTCATGTTCATTATGTAATCTCTATTCGCATAAAAACCGCATCGTAGAAAATTGCAAGTGACAAATCTTAATTTTTACGAATTTTTCGCATAAATTTTATTACTCTACAATAATGTGCGGATAGTAAAAAGAAAAATGAATGAACAAGAGGAATTTTTATAAAACGATAAAAATTTCACGAAAGAGGATACTAATTTTTCTCAGTTCTATTGTCTATTATCACACGACTTCTATTGTATCATGATAATGTAGAAAAAAAGACAAGAGACAAAAGTGAGAAGACGCATTTTTATATGTCCTACTGTACCAGTAACCTATATATAATTTTTTTTTACATAATTCCTACTCTGAATCATCGAGTTTTTATTGAAAGAGTAAAAATTTTTTTTCTCTTTTTTATTTTAGAGAAAAAAAACATATCTTCACGTCTTGATAATTTTTCATTTTCTCCGAAACTAATTATTATTAGGTATACTTTTCCCTTATTAAATGCAACAATGCGAATGTATATTTTATACTTTAAAAAAAAGTGAAACTCAAAAGAAATGCATTTGTTTACGTAACGATGAATTGAAATTATTTTTTCACAAATTCATTATTATGAAGCAAAAATTTATGTCTTGGACTTTAAAAAATATTTTTTACTAATTTTCTACAGTAAAAAAAAATTTAATATTTAATAACTCTATTAATGTTTAATTATTGTTATTAACGAAATGTATTTCGTGCAATAAAAAAAATTAAAAATGGACAATAATAAAGTAGTAATTATTTTTTTATTTAAAAAAAATATCGAAAATTAATAAACCGATAGTTCTAGTCTCAAAATTTTTTTTTTTTAGTTAACAAAATAATTTAAGAACAAATTTTTCCAAGAGTCGAGAAATCAACTCTTGTGTATTCAACCGAATAATAAAATACTCTAGAAAAATTTTACATGTTGAAATTTTAATACGAGACAAAATGATAATGCGTGATGTACAAAGTTTCCTATACTCATAAATTTCGTCACGCGATATTTAAACAGCATTGCTGTAAATAAAAAAAATTGCGACAAATGATCTCTTAAATATTATATTGTAAATATTTCTGCGAAAAATTTACAAAAAAAAAGAATAATTCACCTCTAGGCTAAAATTGCATTTAAAAATATTCCGTCAGTGATACTAAATTTGAAAGCACATGTAAAATATAAAATATGAAAAAATTTGAATGCAGACATTGTCAAGGAAAAATTATACATATAGGTTAAATTCACCCTTTGATTTTATTTTAAGAGCACGCACAAATTAAATTCCAAAACTGTAGGCGCAAAAGACACGAAACTTTGTAACTGCTTTTTTGCGTGCGCTTAACGACTTATTATTTTAATGAATTACTTTACGCACATGATTTTAATTTTAATTATTGTAGTTTATTTTCTGTTCAACGTTATACAAAAAATAGTAATGTCGATTCCTTTCGTTTTATTAAAAATCGAAATTAAAGAAAAAGAAGAAAACAAAAATAGGTTAACAATATTAAAAATTAAACTAGTTTTTAATTCAAATGACCATAAGTTTTCTTGTATGCAAGATATCAAGTTTTAGTTTGTTCACAATTAATAATTACTATAATTTTACTAAAAAATTACAATAAAAGTACTACAAAATTTTTTTTAAATCAATACATTCGAATTGAACAAAATTTTACTGCATCTAAAATAAAAAAATTTGCCGTCTTTATTTACAATTTTTTTTTGTCAATAAACAATTGATTAAACAAAAGAATCGAACAAAAGAAATTTGACAAAGAAAAACAGGAAAAAATACAAAAAAATATGTTGTAGAAAAAATTACTTTTAGATAATGAATAGTAATTAGTGTTTTTAATTATCATAAATATTATAATTCTTTTTAATTCTTTTCTAAACTATAAAAATTCAAATAATAAAATTAAATAAAATATAAATACACTGCTTGTTGTACATAAGGAAGTGTAATGAAAAATAATGATGTGTGTAATTAATAAATTTAATAAAATTATTAAAATTAATAAAGAAAAAATGAACTAAATTAAAAAGTGTAAAATTTATAAATAAGTATACAAAATTAGTTCTCAATTATTACCAATAGAAAAGTGAATGTTTAAAAAGAAAAATTTTCAATGACCTTAAACTTGCTCGTGAAAACTACAATATTCTTATCTATGAATTTTCCATACGTCAATGACGACACGAATGACGTTCACATTGTCGTACATTGTCGTTCGTTATACATTTTCCTTTTTCCTCAATTCTACACGTGCTGCTAATTTATTTTTCATTAAACAAATAAAGTTATTTATACAATTTACAAGAATAATTATCTACATTTTTATTTTCAACAAAGTATAACTATTAACTATATCTAAACTGAAAAAATCATAGAGCAAAAAGAGAAACAAAACGTAGTTAATAATTTCCAACAAAAAAATACTACAAAAAAAAAATTTTTTTAAATACTTTTTTGTAATTTATAAATAAATATTACTACTTTTATTTATTTGCAATTACAAGTAGGCAACTCGATTGTATTTAACCATACGATACAATTTATGCAATAGAGTACGAAAGTGAATCCATAAACGTGAAAAGTAACATATTTTTTGTTTTAATTGATTAATTTTTTTTTTTTTTTTTTTTTTTTTGATAAGGTCAAAAAAGAGGTGACAATAATATTGAACTAGGAACAGAAAAATAGCCGCCTTAGACTAGACAGACACACAGAGCGTGATGCCGGGCATTGTCTTTTAGATTATGTTGCCCAAGTGGCTTATTTCCACGCTTTCATGGGTTTCAATACGAAACATGCGCGAAACACTAGTTGAATCCCATTTGAGCTTACAAAAACATTTATAGTTACATACAATCACCATGCTCTCTCTAAAAATCAAACGCTATAATTAATTCCACATGCAGCTCTTCTCTGTTTGCGAATTCACTTTCAACTAGATATAGAATTCATCACAAAAATCATTCATCATGAAGTGATTCTTGCAAATTTATGTTTATTTATTTTATTTTCCCCATCTATGTTATTAAACATTCATTATTTTTTTTATCATAAATAGAAATTATTTTCTGTTTACCATAATTATTAAACCATATTTTTATACTTATTTATCATAACTAGATTTATCATAATGCTATTATTTATAACCATAAATTATTATTTACGTATTTTTAATCATAAATTTTAATTTCTAACATACAGACATGTTTTTAAATATTTTCTATAATTGAGCGCTCCAATGCAACAACTCGTTCGACGCTCGAAAAATTTTTCGAGCGTCGAACGAGTTGTTGCATTGGAGCGCTCAATTTTATATTATAATTTCATAACACAATTTTATGATAATTACTATAATATTTAAAAGATCTTAACATTCAAAAGTATTAAAAACCTAAAGTACCTAAGTACATTATTTTAATGATGTATTCCATAATATGGAAAAAAATTTCTAAGTAAATAGTGTCAAGTTAAAAAATAATAACAACGTAAACGTAATTCTCTTGGAGTATAATATAAAGAAAAGGATTCTGTACTACGTAATAATTGTGAATTATTTCTTGCACCCATGTCAATTACACAGTTTATATACATACATCAGTCGACCTGATTTTTGCAGCGAAATCTAACAAACACATACTTCTATATAAACATAATGACTTTTAAATATATATAAGAAGAAACTTTCATTCTTTTCCGATTCACTTTCCAAGTGTAACTCGAGAGAGCTTAGTGTCAGTTATCTTATAAATGTATTTACACTTGACAGTAATGAGAGAGTCTTTCTGCTATAAATATATATTGTTTTTCTAAAAGTGAATTCAAAAAGGATCCTTATCGCTTCGACGAAGCACGACTGTATACATAATTTTCTATATTTTTCATCCACGCGTCAATTATCGTATGCGAAATTTTTTCCACGTGTCCAAAAATTCCCTGATTTCCCCTATGACAAAAAAAAATTATTTTCCCTAACTTTTTTAAATCCATTAGGTGTGCTACAAGATGATCTAGTGTTGCATTAGAAAAGAAGTTTTTTTAAATCGGTCTTAAAATTTTTAGTTTATGCTAAAAGATAATCTAATTTTCGAAAAGCTTTTTTTCACTAATAAAGAATTTACAATTATATTAGATTTGAACATGTCACAAAAATTATATTTGAACGAGAAAAGAAACAAGAATTTGGAAATGCAACTTTCGAGTATAATGTGTATACACACACACATATTGTGTGTATGTATATAAATATATGTACACAATGGAATGCACTAATCAACATGCAGTACATGATTTCCACATAAACATTCCTCTCTCAGCCTTCACTCAACAGAATGACAATATACAAAACATTTGTAGCATCTTAAATGCTTGTAGGCGTTTGTTACAAGTTCCATTTTATATAATGAAATAATGTCATTAACGCAAATTGTTTCTATCTGTTAATTTTTAATAGAAAAGAGCTAAACGTCTCATGATGAAATTACTATTTGCAATTCTGCTATAAAACAATAGAAAATGAAAATATTTTTATTTTAAAACTTATCAGGAACTGATTATAACTGATAAGAAATTCGGATCCAGAAATTCTAATTAATGTTCTGTAAATTTAGTTTAATTGATATAAAGACCGAAATTCTCTTTTTTCGGACAAAAAGTACAACCCGACCCTGACACACATAAGACAAAAGAAAGAATATATTCTGTAATACATTTTTTTATACAACTTGTTTTACATCATGTGTATGATTAACTGTCTGAGACCCCCTAATTGAATTAGAATGCGCAGTGAACATGCTAACAGATCAGAACTTTTATGGACTTAGAATTACATCGATCAATACAAGAAACTTGATACCATTTGTAATCCTCCCGCTATATTACACTGATAATAAAATCAGTGTCACTATTAAGAATTTCTCAATTCTTATACAAGCTTTCAGAGTATCTTTCCGAGTATCTTTCCGAATACTCCAAGTATAAATTACTAAAGCAAATACCAGAGCAATATTTTCTCTCCTGAACTGAATAGAAAAATAAGTGATCAAATCTCAAATTTCGAATAAATTTTTATTGAATCGTAAAATTTTTCTTCTTCCCTTTTCTCTCTTTCGTTAAGTGTTTTTCCTTGATCAAAGCTCAGTGGACCATCTGAAGAATTAGGCTAATCGGATGCCATAAAAGGTTTATCGTTAACTCACAAATAAACTCTCAAGGCTGCTTGCGCGCAATTCTCTCCATAATCTTCTTCAAAAAAAGAAACTTTCCCTCTCGTTTTCAAATTGATTGTATCCTAATTGTCACTTGTGAAAAAGAAGCTTACTAAAAGACCTCTTATATATACTGTTTCAGCTATAAATTAAATTAATGAAACTGCAACTAACATCATGATGAAATATAGCAATTGGATTTTTTTAATTATGCGCAGAAAATAGCATTTAAATGGGGGAAAAAATTATTTAAAACAACCTTCTGACTATTATTAAGAGAGAAAAAAAATTCTCCCGGAAATTGGCTTTCTTGATAATTACATTGTTTGTCAATAACTTCCTAAATGATTAAGCAATCACAGATTCTTATTTTTTAATATAAGATAATCTTAAAATTTTCATTATTTCTAGATTTTAATGACAAAACAAAAAAGAAGTAGCTAATTTTTAAGATATTATTATTATGCCATGAATAAATAAATAAATTATTGGCTAATTATGTAAATTACAATAATAATACCTACTAATATTAATAATTATGATAATAATATTAATAATAAAATGAAATGCTCTCCCAATGAAGGTACCTAAGAAGCAAAAAATTATAGGTTATGTTTATAATTTTTGGAGTAAAAAAAATACAGAAGGAGAATCAATTACTATTACAAATTATTGATATTCATGTATAACATTCAAAATATTCTATGAAAACTAATTTCAAATTTACATAATTAAAAAGGAGCTTTTAATTAGGATAAGTGTAAGACAAACATAACCTAAAATTCGTTTGTTTCTTAGATACCTTTTTTTGGTACCATTATTATTATAGAATTATTATTATTAAATATTATTATAATTATTATTATTATTAAAAATGTAAACTATTAATGTATTATTATTATTATAAGACGATGAGATAAAAAATCTATTCAATTCTGATTTCCCGAATTTCTATATAATAGAAATTAAGCAAAATGTTATTATAAGTATTGTTGAGTATAGGTGTTGTAAGAATCTACCACAGCAAACATTATTTCAAAGAGAGATATAAATTTTTTTATCGATTCGGAAGATAAAGACTCAAGGACTTTTGTTTTAACTATTTTCCATGGATGTAATCAGAAAGAAATTTATGGATTTGTCTTTTGCATTAATTATGATGCTATTTATACATTACAACCAAAGAAATAAATTAGTTCCTCAATTTCCCCTTCGATCATACAAAGTGATATCTCTGATTCAATATCGAACTAAAATTATTTATTTATTTAAATTATTATATTTTACAATATTAGATCCTATTTAAATCGTATTTTAAAATATTAAATATTAAAATATTTAATTTACAATTTATTAATTTATATTTTATTTATAAAAATAAAATATAAATAAAAACAATAAATTAAAAAAGAATTCTAATTATAGTAAAAAATTACAAATTTGAAAATAATTCTTATTAACAGGGGAATAAATTTTTTTTTATCGTCCATTTTTTTATCGAAAGCAAAAGTTGAGTGACGTTTTAATGCAAAATTTTAGACACTATCGCGGAGCAATCTAATTGCGTTTCCTTTTTTTCTGCATTATTGACAAATAGCGTGTTTTGCCTGCACAATGAAAAAAATTGTTTAATCTCATTACTTTGTAAAATCGAAGGAAAGAAGCAGATGTACAGTAATAAAAGAAAGTGAAATATAGATTTAGAACGATGATACAATATAAGGGAGGGTAGTTTGAAAAATTGGGGCTAAGAAATCAGATTCACATGCTCCTCTATAAAAAGGTTATTACAACTATTATCTGAAAGTGAAATACTGAATGTGAAACTAATAAAAGAAAATAATATTAAATGTAAAACGCATAAAACGGATATATTTAAAAGCATCAGGATTTTCCTATTTCAAATATGATTTATAACGCGAAGCTCCCAGCAATACAGATTATTATTCTCATTTACCATTATCGATTACCTAACCATTGTTATTTAGACAAAAAAACATTTATATTATTACAACATTCGTTCAAATGATTAATTTTAATAATTTCAGCTAAAGAAATTGGAAAATTTATTTACACACCAATATTGTAAGTTATTATGTTTCAAACGAAAATGATCGAATTCATAATCGGCAATACTAGTTTTAATAAACTCAAAGAAGTTTATTATGTTTTGTATAATACGTAAATTATAACGTCTTTCTAAATTGCAAAATCAATGTTTCATCATTTCCCATTATTATCTAGTTTTCTAATATTGAAGTATTAGAACGCGTTATAAATTACTATTCTCTAGTTACTTGTAATTTATTATCCACGGTACTTAATAATCAGTATACTACATTTTGAAAATTTGTTTTCAAAGCACTATTCAGTTATAAAACGATATTTCATGAGGAAACTAATGTTTTTTGCTAAAAAAATTTGTTTGGGTTAAATAACCGATTTCTATTATCAAATGTATTTTTTCTTGAAAAAAATAAATTTTATTTAAGTTCGTTTTGTGTTTCAATAAAAACCGTTATAAATGTGCACTAAAAACAGAATTTTTATTCTCACAATAACAATTTTTTAATTATAAAAAAATTTTTAAGAAAGAAAATGGAGGTTTAATTTCTCCACTTGAGAACGTCAAGGTCACCACCAGGTGGCGAGAGAAATTCCAAGAAAGAACTCAATTGCCATCTAGCGGTGACTCCATTTTGGATTTCTGATTATAAATAATAATAAATAGTAAGAAATAATAATAAAGTAATTATAAATAATAATAAATAATAAATTAATAACAAAATAAGATTCTGTGTTTGATTATAAATAATTACAGAATTGCGTTAGCAATTCTGTAATTATATTTATAATCAAACACAGAATCTAGAGTTTAACAATAAATATAAATGGATTTCAATTTTTAAATTCGTTATATTTTTATCGTCTCCAATATTTTTTTAAATAAATATTTGGTTTTTTCAACTAAACTTTATCACATAAATATAAATATTAAAAACGCAACAGAGGTAAAAAAATAATATTGTGGAAAATACTATTGCGAATCAGATATGAGATGATAAGAACAACACGAAATTGCTTTAAGTTCATTAACTGATAAAATTTCGTAAAATCACATTATTTATTGAATGAGAAAGAAAATTAGCATTTATTACAATGACAAATGCTTTTTAAACAAAGAAAAATTTTTCTTTAAAAATTCTGAGCCCAAACATATAATACAAAACCATTAAAACTACTCTTTTTATTTAAAAAAAAAAATGTGACAAAAAATGAAAGGAAAATTTACAATCTTTCTACTGAAGTTTACGAGGAAAATTAATAACAATTTCCACTAATTTCAATTAGTATCACGACGACAACACTTAGGGTTTAAACTGTCTTTTTTTCATTCAAAAAAAATTATGGAATTCGATTAACTTTCGCCTCGACTGTAAACACAAGATTCCCTCTTCATTATTTATTCATCACAGTATAATAAAAATTACAAAGAATAACGTACGCGATGCAAATTTTTTAAGAAATATGAACCACAGTGTGCTATGTCATGAAAACTGGTTTTGTTAAACCCTTTCAGGGACGGACATAGTTCCTCAAAAGCGTTACGAAATACCTTATTCATTTTTAGAGGTCCAACAATTAAGAAATTATAAATAAAAAAATAGTTTCTGATTCGTAACAAAAGAAGCAAACAATTTCAAAATATAAAAAAAAATTCCAGAAATGATTGATTCATAATGGTAGAAGCAATAATTATCCTAATACGGTCTTTTTGTTATATACTTATTTTTAATAATATTCTTTTGCATTTATTGTTTTAGATTATTCTGTTATTCATATTATAAATAATATAAAGATAATAGAAAAGTACACGACTTTCGAAATGACACGAAACGCAACAAGTTTATATACATGAATGACTCATCAACATGATTATCATAAGGAAACATAATATGAATAAGAAAACAACTAACCTCCAATTTCGATGCATATTCCTCGGCAAGTGTATCAATTTGTTTAGTTAATTCCTGATTTCTCTCTAAAAGTGCCTTCCCTAATTCCGCAGCAAGAACCAAGTCCCTCTCTCTCTGTTTGAGCAAATCCAAAGGATCCCCCTCGTCATGATCGAGGGAATTCCTCCTCGTCTGAAGATCAGAGATCATATCCTCAAGAGCATAAGGCCCAGGTTGTCCCTCTTTTCTAGGCAGCATTTTACTTTTTTCGTTTCTTAATTCTTCCAAAAACCATAAATAACTGCTAATTGTTTTTTTAAATCTATTTTGTGCAACAGCAAACTGTAGGCGTCTTTATTTCACGTTGAACAATAGTGCACTTCACCCACATCACATTTTCCATAGACACACAACACAACATAGTATGGGTAGAAAAAATTACAAAAGATTCAGAATCAAAATTCAGGAGATAATCCGAAAATCACGAGAAACAAAAACAAGAGTATGAATGTAAAAAAAGGCTCCGAGTTTTCTAGTTAAAAATCATTCTTAAGGAAGAAGAATGTTTACAACATTTGTTGTAAATCTTTACGGGGAATTGATGCCAAACTGGTTTTCTTCCGTCATTTAATTAGTAAAGTCGCCGGAAGGTAAAAACTTTTCACTCCATGCACGTTGACATTGAATCTGTGATGCAACAGTGCGAGACGTTCATCAGCGAACCCATTTTAATCTCGTTGTTCTAGATTTCGCACCGACCGTGACTTCATCTACGAGCAAAAGGGGCATAAAGTATATAAATATAAATTATACTTGGCGACCCAAAATTTTTATTCCGCTCCGAAACACAAACAGACACCTGCCTCCTGCTCATCGACGCAGATAGCGTCTGTTTTTATCCAACTGATACCAAATCATTAGTCTTCAATTCTTTTATCTTTTAATCTTTAATGTCAAATAACAAAAACTTGGTTCATCTCTTGATGGATAACTTGAATGATAAAATCTCTGATCTAGTGAGAACTTTTCTTTATCCTTTTTCGGTACTAATAATATAAACTTTGAAGTAGGTCCCCGATCAACATTCTTTAAAATTTCATTAATAATTAATTAATTCTTGTTTCATTTGTTCCATCTGCAAAGAACCAAAACTGGTTTCGTATTCTGGAAACAAAGCAGGACCTGTTTCCGTTTAAGAAGTAACAACTAGGAATCTAGTTGTTACTCTTGATCATAGCACTTGGAATACTTCGATCGAACCCAGTACGAACATTTCTAAGAGAATCCGAAAACTAAATTTTGAACGAACTCCTAATAGTTCCGAATTTCTAATGTTTCCTGATTTATCCAAACGGTTCTTAATGGATATATTTCATGATTGTTCCAAATGGTTCCTATGGATCCTATAGTTTCTGATTGATCCAAATAGTTCCTACAGCAGTGAAAAGAGTCTAAATAAAAAATGCAAGTGGTTCCTCTTCTACCACTAGTTTAGAGAAACAATTTTTTTCTGTTATACTTCAAAAAAGGGACAGTCCATCCACTGGGAATGAGTCTTTTTGGAAATGAAATGGCAAGTCGGTTGGCTGCCTGGTTGTACATCGATCGTGCCGCACCTGCGAAGGTTATGAATCCTTAATGCTTGGTAAACACTGGCGCATATCCGTTTCTAGTTGTTATTATTTTTTGAATCCACTTCCTGTGACAATCCAACGTCTAGAAAGTAATGAATGAAAAGAAGGCAACAACAAATTTTTACCACTAAAACAAGTCGATTGATTTCTTTCACTGACACGCGAGATATTTTTTTTTGTCATAATCCACTTTCAGCACGCGCGATTTCAAATCACGAGGACACAAAGAAAATATAAGCACATAGGTGCACACGGCGCCGCAGTCGGCCAGGTAATGAGTAACGGCCGTAGAGTGGAAAATAAATATTACGGAATCGTGCCCTGCTCCCGGAACGAACCCACAATGTGTTCCCTCTCTCTCTCTATGTCTCTCTTTCTCGATACCCTTCTCCTATAGAGTTGAATATTCCCCACCGCGCTTGGTGATCTCGCAACCAACACTCCAACAGTTGAAAAGACTACTAAAAAGACATACACAGACCGCAGGTCCAACGAACTATAGAATTCTATGTGTACATTCTTTAACACTCCCCTATGCCAGACTGAAGACTAAAGTCTTGCTTTGCAGACTTTGGCTAGACGCAGCAACTACCCCGTCGACGATCTGGAACTACAAATCATCCCCTCCTTTGTTTTTTGTTTTCCTTGAACGCGTGCCAAGAACATATCCCGCCCCTCTCAAGGATATAGTAATCCTCAAGTGACGGTTTTGGTCCAAGTTTTTAGAAGGAAAAAAGGAAAATGTGTTTTAGGATTAGAAGAAGCAGATGGTCTGGAAATATAATGGTAAAAAGTCTCTGAATATAAAGAAGGAACAAAAAGTTCAGATTATATATAGAAAACGACAATGTAAGAATAAAATTTACAAAACTATTGTACTATTGGATATTGATACAAGTATAAAATGGTAGAAATATAGTACAAAATTAATAAAGCTACATAGTAACAAGTAAATATTATTTTAAGGACTATTTAAAATTAAACAAGCCTTGAAAGTAATGCCAATCTTAATATAAACCCGGCTTGCGTAAAAATAAGAATAGTCAATCTGAACCTTCAGTTCTAACTTTTAAATTAAGTATACAACTGCTGATTTTTAACATGATTTCCTAAATTCAGCAAATTCTTTGTTGAAAATAAGCATGCTATGCTCTTTACATTGAGCAAAAAATAAATTGAAATTAAACAAAGGCTGTCTTCAAAATCTTTAATGTCGTTTTTACCAAATTTTGATTGTCTGATGGCGTTCGGGTGATGGTGCTACCACTTAAAAACTGAAATAAAATTCTCTAATCTTCAAGATTGGGTAGGGCTCAGTCCTACTAGAAACTCTGGTAACTTTTAGGTGATTATAATTACTTAAATTTGGGTAGAATAATTGTTATTGTCGTTTTTGTAAAACCAAAGTGTTGATTGGCTGATGGCGTACGGGTGGACCTGCTACTATCTTAAAAAATTGAAATAAAATTCTCTAATCTTCAAGATTGGGTAGGGCTCAGTCCCTACTAGAACTCTGGTAACTTTCAGATGATTATAATTATTAAATTTGGTAGAAATAAATTTTTATTGTCGTTTTACCAAATTTTGATTGTCTGATGGCGTACGGGTGATGGTGCTACTACTTAAAAATTGAAATAAAATTCTCTAATCTTCAAGATTGGGTAGGGCTCAGTCCCTACTAGAACTCTGGTAACTTTCAGATGATTATAATTATTAAATTTGGAAGAAATAAATTTTTATTGTCGTTTTTACCAAATTTTGATTGTCTGATGGCGTACGGGTGGACCTGCTACTACTTAAAAATTGAAATAAAATTCTCTAATCTTCAAGATTGGGTAGGGCTCAGTCCCTACTAGAACTCTGGTAACTTTCAGATGATTATAATTATTAAATTTGGTAGAAATAAATTTTTATTGTCGTTTTTACCAAATTTTGATTGTCTGATGGCGTACGGGTGATGGTGCTACTACTTAAAAATTGAAATAAAATTCTCTAATCTTCAAGATTGGGTAGGGCTCAGTCCCTACTAGAACTCTGGTAACTTTCAGATGATTATAATTTTTAAATTTGGAAGAAATAAATTTTTATTGTCGTTTTTACTAAATTTTGATTGTCTGATGGTGTTCGGGTGATGGTGCTACTACTTAAAAATTGAAATAAAATTCTCTAATCTTCAAGATTGGGTAGGGCTCAGTCCCTACTAGAACTCTGGTAACTTTTCAGATGATTATAATTATTAAATTTGGTAGAAATAAATTTTTATTGTCGTTTTTACCAAATTTTGATTGTCTGATGGCGTACGGGTGATGGTGCTACTACTTAAAAATTGAAATAAAATTCTCTAATCTTCAAGATTGGGTAGGGCTCAGTCCCTACTAGAACTCTGGTAACTTTCAGATGATTATAATTATTAAATTTGGTAGAAATAAATTTTTATTGTCGTTTTTACCAAATTTTGATTGTCTGATGGCGTACGGGTGGACCTGCTACTACTTAAAAATTGAAATAAAATTCTCTAATCTTCAAGATTGGGTAGGGCTCAGTCCCTACTAGAACTCTGGTAGCTTTCAGATGATTATAATTATTAAATTTGGAAGAAATAAATTTTTATTTTCATTTTTACCAAATTTTGATTGTCTGATGGCGTACGGGTGATGGTGCTACTACTTAAAAATTGAAATAAAATTCTCTAATCTTCAAGATTGGGTAGGGCTCAGTCCCTACTAGAACTCTGGTAACTTTCAGATGATTATAATTATTAAATTTGGAAGAAATAAATTTTTATTGTCGTTTTTACCAAATTTTGATTGTCTGATGGCGTACGGGTGATGGTGCTACTACTTAAAAATTGAAATAAAATTCTCTAATCTTCAAGATTGGGTAGGGCTCAGTCCCTACTAGAACTCTGGTAACTTTCAGATGATTATAATTATTAAATTTGGTAGAAATAAATTTTTATTGTCGTTTTTACCAAATTTTGATTGTCTGATGGCGTACGGGTGGACCGGTGCTACTACTTAAAAATTGAAATAAAATTCTCTAATCTTCAAGATTGGGTAGGGCTCAGTCCCTACTAGAACTCTGGTAACTTTCAGATGATTATAATTATTAAATTTGGTAGAAATAAATTTTTATTGTCGTTTTTACCAAATTTTGATTGTCTGATGGCTGTACGGGTGATGGTGCTACTACTTAAAAATTGAAATAAAATTCTCTAATCTTCAAGATTGGGTAGGGCTCAGTCCCTACTAGAACTCTGGTAACTTTCAGATGATTATAATTATTAAATTTGGTAGAAATAAATTTTTATTGTCGTTTTTACCAAATTTTGATTGTCTGATGGCGTACGGGTGATGGTGCTACTACTTAAAAATTGAAAATAAAATTCTCTAATCTTCAAGATTGGGTAGGGCTCAGTCCCTACTAGAACTCTGGTAACTTTTCAGGATGATTATAATTATTAAATTTGGTAGAAATAAATTTTTATTGTCGTTTTTACCAAATTTTGATTGTCTGATGGTGTTACGGGTGATGGTGCTACTACTTAAAAATTGAAATAAAATTCTCTAATCTTCAAGATTGGGTAGGGCTCAGTCCCTACTAGAACTCTGGTAACTTTCAGATGATTATAATTATTAAATTTGGAAGAAATAAATTTTTATTTTCGTTTTTACCAAATTTTGATTGTCTGATGGCGTACGGGTGATGGTGCTACTACTTAAAAATTGAAATAAAATTCTCTAATCTTCAAGATTGGGTAGGGCTCAGTCCCTACTAGAACTCTGGTAACTTTTCAGATGATTATAATTATTAAATTTGGTAGAAATAAATTTTTATTTTCGTTTTTTACCAAATTTTGATTGTCTGATGGCGTACGGGTGATGGTGCTACTACTTAAAAATTGAAATAAAATTCTCTAATCTTCAAGATTGGGTAGGGCTCAGTCCCTACTAGAACTCTGGTAACTTTCAGATGATTATAATTATTAAATTTGGTAGAAATAAATTTTTATTGTCGTTTTTACCAAATTTTGATTGTCTGATGGCGTACGGGTGGACGTGCTACTACTTAAAAATTGAAATAAAATTCTCTAATCTTCAAGATTGGGTAGGGCTCAGTCCCTACTAGAACTCTGGTAACTTTCAGATGATTATAATTATTAAATTTGGTAGAAATAAATTTTTATTGTCGTTTTTACCAAATTTTGATTGTCTGATGGCGTACGGGTGATGGTGCTACTACTTAAAAATTGAAATAAAATTCTCTAATCTTCAAGATTGGGTAGGGCTCAGTCCCTACTAGAACTCTGGTAACTTTCAGATGATTATAATTATTAAATTTGGTAGAAATAAATTTTTATTGTCGTTTTTACCAAATTTTGATTGTCTGATGGCGTACGGGTGATGGTGCTACTACTTAAAAATTGAAATAAAATTCTCTAATCTTCAAGATTGGGTAGGGCTCAGTCCCTACTAGAACTCTGGTAACTTTCAGATGATTATAATTATTAAATTTGGTAGAAATAAATTTTTATTGTCGTTTTTACCAAATTTTGATTGTCTGATGGCGTACGGGTGATGGTGCTACTACTTAAAAATTGAAATAAAATTCTCTAATCTTCAAGATTGGGTAGGGCTCAGTCCCTACTAGAACTCTGGTAACTTTTCAGATGATTATAATTATTAAATTTGGAAGAAATAAATTTTTATTGTCGTTTTTACCAAATTTTGATTGTCTGATGGCGTACGGGTGATGGTGCTACTACTTAAAAATTGAAATAAAATTCTCTAATCTTCAAGATTGGGTAGGGCTCAGTCCCTACTAGAACTCTGGTAATTTTCAGATGATTATAATTATTAAATTTGGTAGAAATAAATTTTTATTTTCGTTTTTACCAAATTTTGATTGTCTGATGGCGTACGGGTGATGGTGCTACTACTTAAAAATTGAAATAAAATTCTCTAATCTTCAAGATTGGGTAGGGCTCAGTCCCTACTAGAACTCTGGTAACTTTTCAGATGATTATAATTATTAAATTTGGAGAAATAAATTTTTATTTTCGTTTTTACCAAATTTTGATTGTCTGATGGCGTTACGGGTGATGGTGCTACTACTTAAAAATTGAAATAAAATTCTCTAATCTTCAAGATTGGGTAGGGCTCAGTCCCTACTAGAACTCTGGTAACTTTCAGATGATTATAATTATTAAATTTGGTAGAAATAAATTTTTATTGTCGTTTTTACCAAATTTTGATTGTCTGATGGCGTACGGGTGGACCTGCTACTACTTAAAAATTGAAATAAAATTCTCTATCTTCAAGATTGGGTAGGGCTCAGTCCCTACTAGAACTCTGGTAACTTTCAGATGATTATAATTATTAAATTTGGTAGAAATAAATTTTTATTGTCGTTTTTACCAAATTTTGATTGTCTGATGGCGTACGGGTGATGGTGCTACTACTTAAAAATTGAAATAAAATTCTCTAATCTTCAAGATTGGGTAGGGCTCAGTCCCTACTAGAACTCTGGTAACTTTCAGATGATTATAATTATTAAATTTGGTAGAAATAAATTTTTATTGTCGTTTTTACCAAATTTTGATTGTCTGATGGCGTACGGGTGATGGTGCTACTACTTAAAAATTGAAATAAAATTCTCTAATCTTCAAGATTGGGTAGGGCTCAGTCCCTACTAGAACTCTGGTAACTTTCAGATGATTATAATTATTAAATTTGGTAGAAATAAATTTTTATTGTCGTTTTTACCAAATTTTGATTGTCTGATGGCGTACGGGTGACTGTGCTACTACTTAAAAATTGAAATAAAATTCTCTAATCTTCAAGATTGGGTAGGGCTCAGTCCCTACTAGAACTCTGGTAACTTTCAGATGATTATAATTATTAAATTTGGTAGAAATAAATTTTTATTGTCGTTTTTACCAAATTTTGATTGTCTGATGGCGTACGGGTGATGGTGCTACTACTTAAAAATTGAAATAAAATTCTCTAATCTTCAAGATTGGGTAGGGCTCAGTCCCTACTAGAACTCTGGTAACTTTCAGATGATTATAATTATTAAATTTGGTAGAAATAAATTTTTATTGTCGTTTTTACCAAATTTTGATTGTCTGATGGCGTACGGGTGAGGCTGCTACTACTTAAAAATTGAAATAAAATTCTCTAATCTTCAAGATTGGGTAGGGCTCAGTCCCTACTAGAACTCTGGTAACTTTCAGATGATTATAATTATTAAATTTGGTAGAAATAAATTTTTATTGTCGTTTTTACCAAATTTTGATTGTCTGATGGCGTACGGGTGAGGCTGCTACTACTTAAAAATTGAAATAAAATTCTCTAATCTTCAAGATTGGGTAGGGCTCAGTCCCTACTAGAACTCTGGTAACTTTCAGATGATTATAATTATTAAATTTGGAGAAATAAATTTTTATTGTCGTTTTTACCAAATTTTGATTGTCTGATGGCGTACGGGTGGACCTGGCTACTACTTAAAAATTGAAATAAAATTCTCTAATCTTCAAGATTGGGTAGGGCTCAGTCCCTACTAGAACTCTGGTAACTTTCAGATGATTATAATTATTAAATTTGGTAGAAATAAATTTTTATTGTCGTTTTTACCAAATTTTGATTGTCTGATGGCGTACGGGTGACGGTGCTACTACTTAAAAATTGAAATAAAATTCTCTAATCTTCAAGATTGGGTAGGGCTCAGTCCCTACTAGAACTCTGGTAACTTTCAGATGATTATAATTATTAAATTTGGAGAAATAAATTTTTATTTTCGTTTTTACCAAATTTTGATTGTCTGATGGCGTACGGGTGATGGTGCTACTACTTAAAAATTGAAATAAAATTCTCTAATCTTCAAGATTGGGTAGGGCTCAGTCCCTACTAGAACTCTGGTAACTTTCAGATGATTATAATTATTAAATTTGGAGAAATAAATTTTTATTGTCGTTTTTACCAAATTTTGATTGTCTGATGGCGTACGGGTGATGGTGCTACTACTTAAAAATTGAAATAAAATTCTCTAATCTTCAAGATTGGGTAGGGCTCAGTCCCTACTAGAACTCTGGTAACTTTCAGATGATTATAATTATTAAATTTGGAGAAATAAATTTTTATTGTCGTTTTTACCAAATTTTGATTGTCTGATGGCGTACGGGTGATGGTGCTACTACTTAAAAATTGAAATAAAATTCTCTAATCTTCAAGATTGGGTAGGGCTCAGTCCCTACTAGAACTCTGGTAACTTTCAGATGATTATAATTATTAAATTTGGTAGAAATAAATTTTTATTGTCGTTTTTACCAAATTTTGATTGTCTGATGGCGTACGGGTGGACCTGCTACTACTTAAAAATTGAAATAAAATTCTCTAATCTTCAAGATTGGGTAGGGCTCAGTCCCTACTAGAACTCTGGTAACTTTTCAGATGATTATAATTATTAAATTTGGAAGAAATAAATTTTTATTTTCGTTTTACCAAATTTTGATTGTCTGATGGCGTACGGGTGATGGTGCTACTACTTAAAAATTGAAATAAATTCTCTAATCTTCAAGATTGGGTAGGGCTCAGTCCCTACTAGAACTCTGGTAACTTTCAGATGATTATAATTATTAAATTTGGTAGAAATAAATTTTTATTGTCGTTTTTACCAAATTTTGATTGTCTGATGGCGTACGGGTGATGGTGCTACTACTTAAAAATTGAAATAAAATTCTCTAATCTTCAAGATTGGGTAGGGCTCAGTCCCTACTAGAACTCTGGTAACTTTCAGATGATTATAATTATTAAATTTGGTAGAAATAAATTTTTATTGTCGTTTTTACCAAATTTTGATTGTCTGATGGCGTACGGGTGATGGTGCTACTACTTAAAAATTGAAATAAAATTCTCTAATCTTCAAGATTGGGTAGGGCTCAGTCCCTACTAGAACTCTGGTAACTTTCAGATGATTATAATTATTAAATTTGGTAGAAATAAATTTTTATTGTCGTTTTTACCAAATTTGATTGTCTGATGGCGTACGGGTGGACTGGCTACTACTTAAAAATTGAAATAAAATTCTCTAATCTTCAAGATTGGGTAGGGCTCAGTCCCTACTAGAACTCTGGTAACTTTCAGATGATTATAATTATTAAATTTGGTAGAAATAAATTTTTATTGTCGTTTTTACCAAATTTTGATTGTCTGATGGCGTACGGGTGGACCTGCTACTACTTAAAAATTGAAATAAAATTCTCTAATCTTCAAGATTGGGTAGGGCTCAGTCCCTACTAGAACTCTGGTAACTTTCAGATGATTATAATTATTAAATTTGGTAGAAATAAATTTTTATTGTCGTTTTTACCAAATTTTGATTGTCTGATGGCGTACGGGTGATGGTGCTACTACTTAAAAATTGAAATAAAATTCTCTAATCTTCAAGATTGGGTAGGGCTCAGTCCCTACTAGAACTCTGGTAACTTTCAGATGATTATAATTATTAAATTTGGTAGAAATAAATTTTTATTGTCGTTTTTACCAAATTTTGATTGTCTGATGGCGTACGGGTGGACCTGCTACTACTTAAAAATTGAAATAAAATTCTCTAATCTTCAAGATTGGGTAGGGCTCAGTCCCTACTAGAACTTCTGGTAACTTTCAGATGATTATAATTATTAAATTTGGTAGAAATAAATTTTTATTGTCGTTTTTACCAAATTTTGATTGTCTGATGGCGTACGGGTGATGGTGCTACTACTTAAAAATTGAAATAAAATTCTCTAATCTTCAAGATTGGGTAGGGCTCAGTCCCTACTAGAACTCTGGTAACTTTCAGATGATTATAATTATTAAATTTGGTAGAAATAAATTTTTATTGTCGTTTTTACCAAATTTTGATTGTCTGATGGCGTACGGGTGATGGTGCTACTACTTAAAAATTGAAATAAAATTCTCTAATCTTCAAGATTGGGTAGGGCTCAGTCCCTACTAGAACTCTGGTAACTTTCAGATGATTATAATTATTAAATTTGGTAGAAATAAATTTTTATTGTCGTTTTTACCAAATTTTGATTGTCTGATGGTGTTCGGGTGATGGTGCTACTACTTAAAAATTGAAATAAAATTCTCTAATCTTCAAGATTGGGTAGGGCTCAGTCCCTACTAGAACTCTGGTAACTTTCAGATGATTATAATTATTAAATTTGGTAGAAATAAATTTTTATTGTCGTTTTTACCAAATTTTGATTGTCTGATGGTGTTCGGGTGATGGTGCTACTACTTAAAATTGAAATAAAATTCTCTAATCTTCAAGATTGGGTAGGGCTCAGTCCCTACTAGAACTCTGGTAACTTTCAGATGATTATAATTATTAAATTTGGTAGAAATAAATTTTTATTGTCGTTTTTACCAAATTTTGATTGTCTGATGGCGTACGGGTGGACCTGCTACTACTTAAAAATTGAAATAAAATTCTCTAATCTTCAAGATTGGGTAGGGCTCAGTCCCTACTAGAACTCTGGTAACTTTCAGATGATTATAATTTTAAATTTGGTAGAAATAAATTTTTATTGTCGTTTTTACCAAATTTTGATTGTCTGATGGCGTACGGGTGGACCTGCTACTACTTAAAAATTGAAATAAAATTCTCTAATCTTCAAGATTGGGTAGGGCTCAGTCCCTACTAGAACTCTGGTAACTTTCAGATGATTATAATTATTAAATTTGGTAGAAATAAATTTTTATTGTCGTTTTTACCAAATTTTGATTGTCTGATGGCGTACGGGTGATGGTGCTACTACTTAAAAATTGAAATAAAATTCTCTAATCTTCAAGATTGGGTAGGGCTCAGTCCCTACTAGAACTCTGGTAACTTTCAGATGATTATAATTATTAAATTTGGTAGAAATAAATTTTTATTGTCAGTTTTTACCAAATTTTGATTGTCTGATGGCGTACGGGTGATGGTGCTACTACTTAAAAATTGAAATAAAATTCTCTAATCTTCAAGATTGGGTAGGGCTCAGTCCCTACTAGAACTCTGGTAACTTTCAGATGATTATAATTATTAAATTTGGTAGAAATAAATTTTTATTGTCGTTTTTACCAAATTTTGATTGTCTGATGGCGTACGGGTGGACGTGCTACTACTTAAAAATTGAAATAAAATTCTCTAATCTTCAAGATTGGGTAGGGCTCAGTCCCTACTAGAACTCTGGTAACTTTCAGATGATTATAATTATTAAATTTGGTAGAAATAAATTTTTATTGTCGTTTTTACCAAATTTTGATTGTCTGATGGCGTACGGGTGATGGTGCTACTACTTAAAAATTGAAATAAAATTCTCTAATCTTCAAGATTGGGTAGGGCTCAGTCCCTACTAGAACTCTGGTAACTTTCAGATGATTATAATTATTAAATTTGGTAGAAATAAATTTTTATTGTCGTTTTTACCAAATTTTGATTGTCTGATGGCGTACGGGTGATGGTGCTACTACTTAAAAATTGAAATAAAATTCTCTAATCTTCAAGATTGGGTAGGGCTCAGTCCCTACTAGAACTCTGGTAACTTTCAGATGATTATAATTATTAAATTTGGTAGAAATAAATTTTTATTGTCGTTTTTACCAAATTTTGATTGTCTGATGGCGTACGGGTGATGGCTGCTACTACTTAAAAATTGAAATAAAATTCTCTAATCTTCAAGATTGGGTAGGGCTCAGTCCCTACTAGAACTCTGGTAACTTTCAGATGATTATAATTATTAAATTTGGTAGAAATAAATTTTTATTGTCGTTTTTACCAAATTTTGATTGTCTGATGGCTGTACGGGTGATGGTGCTACTACTTAAAAATTGAAATAAAATTCTCTAATCTTCAAGATTGGGTAGGGCTCAGTCCCTACTAGAACTCTGGTAACTTTCAGATGATTATAATTATTAAATTTGGTAGAAATAAATTTTTATTGTCGTTTTACCAAATTTTGATTGTCTGATGGTGTTCGGGTGATGGTGCTACTACTTAAAAATTGAAATAAAATTCTCTAATCTTCAAGATTGGGTAGGGCTCAGTCCCTACTAGAACTCTGGTAACTTTCAGATGATTATAATTATTAAATTTGGTAGAAATAAATTTTTATTGTCGTTTTTACCAAATTTTGATTGTCTGATGGTGTTCGGGTGATGGTGCTACTACTTAAAAATTGAAATAAAATTCTCTAATCTTCAAGATTGGGTAGGGCTCAGTCCCTACTAGAACTCTGGTAACTTTCAGATGATTATAATTATTAAATTTGGAAGAAATAAATTTTTATTGTCGTTTTTACCAAATTTTGATTGTCTGATGGCGTACGGGTGATGGTGCTACTACTTAAAAATTGAAATAAAATTCTCTAATCTTCAAGATTGGGTAGGGCTCAGTCCCTACTAGAACTCTGGTAACTTTCAGATGATTATAATTATTAAATTTGGTAGAAATAAATTTTTATTGTCGTTTTTACCAAATTTTGATTGTCTGATGGCGTACGGGTGGACCTGCTACTACTTAAAAATTGAAATAAAATTCTCTAATCTTCAAGATTGGGTAGGGCTCAGTCCCTACTAGAACTCTGGTAACTTTCAGATGATTATAATTATTAAATTTGGTAGAAATAAATTTTTATTGTCGTTTTTACCAAATTTTGATTGTCTGATGGCGTTCGGGTGGACCTGCTACTACTTAAAAATTGAAATAAAATTCTCTAATCTTCAAGATTGGGTAGGGCTCAGTCCCTACTAGAACTCTGGTAACTTTCAGATGATTATAATTATTAAATTTGGTAGAAATAAATTTTTATTGTCGTTTTTACCAAATTTTGATTGTCTGATGGCGTTACGGGTGGACCTGCTACTACTTAAAAATTGAAATAAAATTCTCTAATCTTCAAGATTGGGTAGGGCTCAGTCCCTACTAGAACTCTGGTAACTTTCAGATGATTATAATTATTAAATTTGGTAGAAATAAATTTTATTGTCGTTTTTACCAAATTTTGATTGTCTGATGGCGTACGGGTGGACCTGCTACTACTTAAAAATTGAAATAAAATTCTCTAATCTTCAAGATTGGGTAGGGCTCAGTCCCAACTAGAACTCTGGTAACTTTCAGATGATTATAATTATTAAATTTGGTAGAAATAAATTTTTATTGTCGTTTTTACCAAATTTTGATTGTCTGATGGCGTACGGGTGTGGTGCTACTACTTAAAAATTGAAATAAAATTCTCTAATCTTCAAGATTGGGTAGGGCTCAGTCCCTACTAGAACTCTGGTAACTTTCAGATGATTATAATTATTAATTTGGTAGAAATAAATTTTTATTGTCGTTTTTACCAAATTTTGATTGTCTGATGGCGTTCGGGTGGACCTGCTACTACTTAAAAATTGAAATAAAATTCTCTAATCTTCAAGATTGGGTAGGGCTCAGTCCCTACTAGAACTCTGGTAACTTTCAGATGATTATAATTATTAAATTTGGTAGAAATAAATTTTTATTGTCGTTTTTACCAAATTTTGATTGTCTGATGGCGTACGGGTGGACCTGCTACTACTTAAAAATTGAAATAAAATTCTCTAATCTTCAAGATTGGTAGGGCTCAGTCCCAACTAGAACTCTGGTAACTTTCAGATGATTATAATTATTAAATTTGGTAGAAATAAATTTTTATTGTCGTTTTTACCAATTTTGATTGTCTGATGGCGTTACGGGTGATGGTTGCTACTACTTAAAATTGAAAGTAAATTCTCTAATACATTCAAAGATTGAGGTAGGGCTCAGTCCCTACTAGAACTCTGGTAACTTTCAGATGATTATAATTATTAAATTTGGTATAAATAAATTTTTATTGTCGTTTTTACCAAATTTTGATTGTCCTGATGGCGTTCGGGTGGACCTGCTACTACTTAAAAATTGAAATAAAATTCTCTAATCATTAAGATTGGTAGGGCTCAGTCCCCTACAGAACTCTGGTAACTTTCAGGTGATTATAATTATTAAATTTGGTAGAAATAATTTTTTATTGTCGTTTTACCAAATTTTTGATTGGTCTGATGGCGTTTCGGTGGACCTGCT